>NC_050479.2:80954939-81579939 GCF_012460135.2 Molothrus ater | reverse complement strand
AACTCCTTTTTAGAGAATGAGAACTTTACAGATCATTGACTTCTCCTAGAAGATAGAGTGGAAGATGAAGAAAGAAATGAGCCAGTGTGAGAGAAGTCTGAGCGAGTGAGAGATAGTAAAAGAATAGAGAAGAATCTTAGTGAGAAGAGATGATAGAGTAGCTTTTGCTAGACTCTTTTTGTATAGCCATAAACAGAACTATGTTCCTTGTGATACAGAGACTGCATTCTAGGGGGAGGCAATGGCCTCAGAACCAAAAGAGTTCAGTGTTAGTGCCCCTCGGCCCCAGGGGGTGAAAAATATAAGAGAGACAAGTGTCCCAAAAGAGAGATTGTGGAGACAAGTGTCCCAAAAAAGAGACTGTGCCTTTTTTTGAAACAAGACAGAACATCCTTAAAAAAGACAACCCTAAAAGCAGTTCTGGTCCGTGTTCAGTAGTGAGAGCACTAGACATAGAAAAGAAGAAGTCACGACAGCAGATGTACTCCGGGCAGTGCCACAAGTGACACAGAAACACACGAAGCTTCGACTGTGTTTCCAGGAAAAGCCCATAGTACAAGAAAGACTCCTCTCCTCTTGATGAACTGAAGATTAATTGTCTAAAAAGTGATGCTGAACCAAGAGTTAGTGATTTGAAGAACAAATGTATTGTGTTAGAAATTTAGTAGAGAGAAGAAGAAATGCATTTGTAAAGTTTTCATTTTCCCTGTATGTGTGTGTTCCTTTTTATTTGTAGTTGTAGAGTAGTTAATAAAGTTCTAATTCTTTTTTTCCCTAAATAAAAGCCTACTTTACTTATTCCTAGTCACATCTCACAGCAAAAACCAAAGAAAAAGTATCTTCATAAAAACACTAACATTGTACCAGTGTCAAACCATAACATTTTTGGTTCCCTGACCGGGAATCGAATTTTGAAAGAATGATAAGATAAAGTTGAGAGTAAAGCTGTGAGATGAAACCAAAGAAGAATAAAAACAAAGCATGTATTGAGTTAAAGTAAATGCATAGTAAAATCTGGAAATGAAAGTTTTCTTGTTTTGTAAGAGTGTTGAAGTGTTTTGTAATTTTGTTAATAATTTTAGAAAGTGTGTTCTCAGAAGCGAAAAGTAGAATGTAGTAGTTTGACAAGAAATGTGTTTTTTGAGATGCTGTGTTTTTGGCCAATAGATATTCAGACTTTAATATTGGCATTTAACCTGACCATTGAGACATAGACACGCCTCTGAGAACACGGAGTTAAAAGCAGAGCTCTCCCCTGGGAGGGTCCTCTTGGGTTTCCGGCGGGAAAGAGTTCGGGTCTCTCCCCCGGCCCAGCTGCTGGCTGGGCAGGGGGAGGGGAAAGCCATGTGGCTGGGAGAGGTAAGCCTGAGCCCGGGGGTGGAAGGGTGGAAGAGAGACACAGAGAGAGAGAGAGAGACACCGGGAGCCATCGGGCAGCCCCCCCTGAGAGACACAGAGAGAGAGAGAGAGAGCCGCTGCCTGGGACTGTAACCTTGAAACTGGATAAACATGGGCCTGTGCCGGCAGCACGGCTGAGACAGAGAAGAGGGGGGGGTTCAGCCGGCCGCTTGTAAGAGCTTTTAACCCCTTTTTAGAGAATGAGAACTTTACAGATCATTGACCTCTCCTGGAAGATAGAGTGGAAGATGAAGAAAGAAATGAGCCAGTGTGAGAGAAGTCTGAGCGAGTGAGAGATAGTAAAAGAATAGAGAAGAATCCTAGTGAGAAGAGATGATAGAGTAGCTTTTGCTAGACTCTTTTTGTATAGCCATAAACAGAACCATGTTCCTTGTGATACAGAGACTGCATTCTAGGGGGAGGCAATGGCCTCAGAACCAAAAGAGTTCAGTGTTAGTGCCCCTCGGCCCCAGGGGGTGAAAAATATAAGAGAGACAAGTGTCCCAAAAGAGAGATTGTGGAGACAAGTGTCCCAAAAAAGAGACTGTGCCTTTTTTGAAACAAGACAGAACATCCTTAAAAAAGACAACCCTAAAAGCAGTTCTAGTCCGTATTCAGTAGTGAGAGCACTAGACATAAAAAAGAAGAAGTCACAACAGCAGATGTACTCCGAGCAGTGCCACAAGTGACACAGAAACACACGAAGCTTCGACTGTGTTTCCAAAAAAAACCCATAATACAAAAAAGACTCCTCTCCTCTTGATGAACTAAAAATTAATTATCTAAAAAGTGATACTAAACCAAAAGTTAGTGATTTGAAGAACAAATGTATTGTGTTAGAAATTTAGTAGAAAGAAAAAAAAATACATTTGTAAAGTTTTCATTTTCCCTGTATGTGTGTATTCCTTTTTATTTGTAGTTGTAGAATAGTTAATAAAGTTCTAATTCTTTTTTTCCCTAAATAAAAGCCTACTTTACTTATTCCTAGTCACATCTCACAGCAAAAACCAAAGAAAAAGTATCTTCATAAAAACACTAACATTATACCAGTGTCAAACCATAACACAGGGAAAGACAAATTACAGTGGTGCTTTAATTGTGAGTAAGATTACTTGTCATAAAAATTGCCTGTCACTTAAAAAATTAGTGATGAAAGTGATGAAAGAAATCACACCTTAACTGCTACTTATTCTCAGCTTTCAAGTAACAGATGCTATGAATACCATAGGTCCTCTGTTTTTTAACCATTCACAAAAGTATTGCCCTGTGGTTTAATGACTTTGCAGAGCTGCCTGTTTCATTCTCTGAGCCCAAGGAATTACAGGTTATCACTTACAAAAGCATAGCTTCACACCATCTCCCTACATCAAGTGGGACTGCTTAGCAAAAACGTTGATTCTTTACACCAGGAGAATACTTCAAGGAGCTTGAAACTCACATTGTTTCTAATTCCTAGCCCAGTGCCTTATTCTGCCTCACTGTACCTACTTTTCCTCATTTTAGTTTCAAGTCTGTATATAACAGAACATTTATGTGACATATATTAATATACAAAACTGAAAGGTTTTTAATATAATATGTTTATGTGTATTCTGCAGTGGTCCACATACCTGTATCTGTTAGTCTGTCCATCCATCCACGCATCCATCTATCCATGATGGAACCAAATACAAACAACTTGGAAAGAGAAAGTTGTTTCTTTCCCATACTTACATAATATTTGAGATAACTTACATAATATTTGAGATAACCTACATAGCATTTGAGATAACAACTGTAAATGTAAAAGATATAAACATGTGAAGCAGAGATATGACCCAATAGTGGAAAATGAAGAAAAGAGAAGGCAGAGATTTAAAATGAAGTAAAAAAGGTGTTGTGAAGGAATAATTCATGATGAATGGAAAGAAAACATTTTGAAATTTTGTAGTATTCTTTCCTCCTACTCACACTCCTGTGTTAGCAAGGTGAATCACTTACTCCAGGACCAAAATCAATTTGTTTTTCAATTGACAAAGCATGATTGCAGACTTCCAGTTTAAATGACTTTGGATAATTTGTTCAAAGGAAACAACAACAAAGAGAAAAGATAAACATCTGCAAGAGATCACAATTATGTGTTTAACTTTGTACCTCCTTCAGGAACACTCCTTCACATATGACTGAGTAATGGCTACAAATGACTGAAAAAAAATCTACTAAAAAGAAAACTAAAATACCAACACTGAGGTCTTTCCAGCAGCTAATGAAAAGATTTGCTTCTGACTCAATAGATTTGAGAAAAGAAAAGAACAATAAGAACATGATATATGTGATGTTGACAGAACTGAATGGTGTTTGAAAGCAAACCAAGCTAGCACAGCAAGAAAGAAAACTGAAGCAGGGACCAGAAGCAACAGAAAGTAGAAATGCTGTTTTGTATCCTTAGCAACCTAACCAAACCCCTTTTCTCACTGTCCTTACTTATAGGGCAGAGGAGAAGTTTCTCCAAAAGCTCAGATTCTTCCTCATTTCCTGAGACCTCAGAAAAGGTAAGAGAGTGTTCTGAGTCCATGAACCACAGGAAGCTGTTATTGGGCCTAAGGCATTTTTGCAGCGCCTCATCAAAGTTAGGAGAACCTAACTCCTAACCAGCTGCTTGAATTTACTGAGGATGCCCCAATAGCCTTCAGCCAACCAAATCTAATATTATTGAAGTTATTATTAGTTAATTATACACTCACCATCAGCCCATAGAATACATAAGCAGATGTGAGAGCTTTTGTTTTTGTTGGAGGAAAACATGACTGTAGGGTAATAATCAGAAGAAATAAGTTTAGAATTTAGGTCTTCACAGTGAGTATATCTATCTTTCAGCTCATTTAGTGTTGCTACTAAAGAAAGAGAGAAAATAAATGTTCCACCTTCAGGTCAAACAGCTCAAGACTATTCCCAGCCTCCCGGCACTTTCTCACCTGCCTTTAATATGGGACTGTCTCTGAGGCACAAAATGTCAAGTACAGTTGTAACTCTTCAACTAGTCGAGTCTCGAGTTCACTGGTGTTGATGATCAGCACAGGTTAACAAAAACATCCTGTTTCTCCTTCTGAAATTCTTACTGAATTTCATGAGTATCTAGAGAATTGTTTAAAACAGCAGTTTTTTTGTAATTTCAATGTTATCAGAGCATCCTGACAGAATGGAGAGAAGTGGACTGGGGACAAAGCCTCACTTTAGCATCTCCTGTTGTGTCAAAGCAGTTTCTAAAGCTTCAAGAAAATTAATGTTTTTTCATAAGTATTCATTTCTTCGACTCAAATGCTGTGTTGATAAGCCTTTTAGAGTAGCAGATAATGTAAAGGACTTCAAAGGCTCATGCAGGCATTCCCACTTGGCTTCCTGAATACAGCTGGGAGTCAAACTAATTGGCAGTCTGCAGTGAGGCAATTAGCTACAGGATGAAGTAAATTGGAAGCAGAGACCTAACATTAAATATGTGTCATTACTTGAATATGTGCTTTGTTTTGTGTGAGAGGAACTGCTATCAGAGTATTGAGATAGTTTCAATACTGAAATTAATCTGTGGGGCACAGGTCTGAACCCCCCCTTTGTATCCTCTGGAAAAACTGGCCAACCAAGTAGGGTAAAACCATTATTTAAAAAATTTAAACTGTTATTTTAAATTATTTGAAAAGTTTGTGTTCTGACTGCAGGCTTTGTATTTAGTAAACCAGTACTAAAGAAGCGACCTGACGTAGGTGCTGACCTCTACCACACAGTAAAATGCAAACTAACTATTGGCTTCAATTACATTTTTCTGGTTTACTTCAGAGATTAAAATCTAATTTGGCTCAATTATAATCACATCATACAGGAAGAGTGTTTCAATTTTTCTTGGGCAGATACTGGCAGTAAAATAATGAGATTGCCGCCTTCCTTTTTTGTTCCTCTGAGATCATGGGGACTGCAGCAAATGTTCAAAGATAATAATCTTTTATAAATGAAAAAATGAAGTGGTGCCATTCACTGTGATGGATTAAATGATTTCAAAATATCATAGAATCATGTAATAGAGTGTTTTGGGTTGGAAAGGACCTTAAAGACCATCTAGTTCCTACCCCCTTCCCATGGACAGGGACATTTTCCACTTGACCACTAGGTTGCTCAGAGCCCCATCCAGCCTGATTCTGAGCACCTCTAAGGATGGGGAGCCACAACTTCTCTGCACAATCAGTTCCAGTGTATCACCACCATTGTAGCAAAGAATTTCTTCCTTATATCTGTAAATCCAGAAAAGGAAATCTGAAAATAGCTTACACCTGGGAGTAGGAGGATTGAGAATCTGCTCAGGTGAGTAAACACTAGATCAGGAGCAAGATGTTCCTACTGTCTCAATTCTGAGTTACCATACCAAGTGCATTTCTCTCTTGATGTTTCTCTTGCAACCCTTCAGGGGTTCACCTTGAAAAAATGTGGCATGAGCCATATTCTACCTGCTTGGCAAACAGAAATATGCAGCTGAATCTGTGTTTCTAAGCTCTGGGCTATGGTACAGAGCAAGTTCACTGCTACTTCTCTTCCTTTTCCTTCCTACCCTAAACCAAAATTCAGTGCTCTGTTCGACCGCTAACTAAGGCCTCTTGATTTCTTGGTGTATCCTTTGCTTGTATCTTCACCTCTCTCTTTCAAAACCCTTTTGGATCTTAATACCATACATTTTCTACAAGTCTTTTTAACTAACTCCCTAAAGAGTGGCTGTAGTAACTAGTGCTGAATAGATACATTGGGACCTTGTTTAGGTGAGGAAGAAGTAGTACCATAAACACAGTGAAATGTAGGTTTATGAGATTATTTGGCATTTCATGGTAGCAAGTGATACTATGACCTTCTCATCATCAGAAACTTAGCTAGGTTCATTAGGTGTTACTTCACATCTGCTTTGGAATTGCCTTCAAGTGGCCACTGCATTCTGAAATCAAAGTGGTGCAATCCTAAAATAGATGTTCTTGTCATGAAACAGCCTTGTGCATTTCTGAATTAATTACTTTTATTTCAAAGCAGAAAGCCTACAGGGGTTACATAGAGGGAGCCAAGTTGGTTGCATTCCACCATGTATCATTAATATCCTCATTGCATTTTTCCAGTCACTTTTCCCTCTTGAACTGAATTTCATCTGTTTTGCAGGGTTGCTAGGGAAGTTTGGGAAATCTGGTGGAGTATTGGCACAGTCTTGCTGCCAAGGACAGGCAGTTATTTCTTCAATTTGTGGCTTGTCAGATGGACTAAACTTATCTAGAACAGGACAATTCAGAGGAAACACCATGTTGGAGGATCTGATGTAGATATAGTGTAATCCTAAAAAAAGAAAATTAGTTTAAAAGTGCAGAACTCTTTATGCATAAATTGCTCCAGAAACAGAAAGAGTTCTTTGCATCATTTTATGGCTTCATATTGAATTATGTCTTCCTTGGTTGGTGTTTGTACTAGGGCATGACAGGATATTTAATGGACCTATACAGAAGCCGTAAAGAAACCCTTCATCAGGAACTGTATTTATAAGGAACAGAATGAATGGGTTCAAACTGAAATAAGGGAAATTTAAGTTAGGTATAAGGAAGAAAATGTTTACTGTGAAGTTGGTGAGGCACTGGAACAGGTTCCCCAGAGAAGCTGTGGATGTTGCAGCCCTGGAAGTGTTCAAGGCCAGATTGGATGGGGCCCCAGTAATCTGGTCTAGTGGAAGTTGTCCCTACCCATGGCAGGGGGCTGGAACAAGATGCTCTTTAAGGTACCTTCCAACCTAAACCCTTCTATGATTCTATGACCATGCAGACTGAAAGCTGAAAGGCTTTGACAAAAAATCCTATTATAAAATAACAAAAAGAGCAGGGACAACATACTAATGAAACTAAATTGTCATCATCGTTACAGTTCTGAGGCACCTGCTGTTTAAGCCCTCCAGTTTTGTCATTAATCACACAAAAAAGACATCAGCTGACATCACCTCACTGGCTTTTCAATAGCAGCTCAAGGGCTCTGACTCTCCAAACACAGACAGCTGGAGACTTGTAAAGGAAATAGCTTCAAAACATATCTACTTTTGCTCAAATCTTAATTGCACCAAAAGCAATCATTGACAGGAATTTTCAACCTGATGCAGTGTTGATGAATTTTGTTGCTGGCAAAATTTTTATTCAACAGATAATGCCTTGCTCTCCCACACAACCATGCTTTTTGTTACAGTGAACTGGACCTTTCTAGATTTATTCTTCTCCTAAACTATCAATGCAATATGTGTAACACCAGCACATGTTGTTATTTAAGTCAGTCCACTGTACCAGTTAGATCCCTTCCCATTATGTCTAATTGCATGTATTAAAAAGGCAAATCTGCCATTTTCTGTGTGCCTTTGAAAATATTTTATTGCCCTCTGAACACAGATATGCCATTTATGGAGTTGTACACATTAAAGTTTCCAGTAGCAAATTAACTTGTTCTACATTTCCCCATTTAGCTTTTTAAATATTTGCTTGGATGTTTGTTGCTGCAGTGAACAGGATTTAAAATTATATAAAAGCAATAATGAAGCAATAAAGTGCTCCCCTGTGTAGAGTTCATATTGCATTTAATTGGCACAATGGAGCAGTTTACAGCAAGTATTCTTAGGCGTGTGATAGTTTACTGTGCTGCAGATGTTTCTAGGTAACCTTTAAAAGGAATGGAAAATATGGAAATTTCAGATTGCTGCTTGAGTTTTATGAGCATATTTTATAGAAATCTATAGAGATGAGAATGACAAAAAATAAGTGACATTATTACACAAGAATAGACCACCATTAATATGTCTCATAGGGGTTCAATAACCCCACAGTCATGGTGCAACTTAGTGTGAAATCCAAGTTTGCCTTTTCCATGCATAGAGATCTACAGAAAATCAGCAGAGGCAAAAGCTTACAGGAAAAATCTTAGGGCCAAGCTTGAAAGAAGGAATACCAAAGTTAATTTAGTAAGAATATGTTATATATATTACTCCAAAGTATAAAACAGCTATAAATATTTAGGTATGTACACATACATAGTGCATACACATTCTAAATACTTTCTAAATGTTGTGCCTTCATTGGCAATACCTGACAGATGCTTAATATCAGCTCTGGAATCAAATGAATGAAGATTTTGCAACACTCTTTCTTTCTGTTGTAGTGTGCTAGTGTGCTCTAAACTGTTAGTAATGCCAATTTAACCTGTCTGAAGTCCCTAGGAGTCACTAAGCCTGAAGGGATTAGCAGTGGCTAATCTGCAAGTAGAATTGTCTGAGTGTTGTACAAGAGCTGTAAAACTCTTCAGGTTTCATAGGTCTTATCTCCTCATGCATTTTTCTCCTATGGTGTTACATTTCTTTGCTAGCCCTCTTTGCCCTGTCATTAGTGAACCTTTTTACCAACACAGAATTCAGGAAAGCACACTGGCCCAAGGTGCAGGAAGTTGAACTTAAACCCAAAGGACCTCACTACAAAAGACTGTAGTCTTGGAGAACAAGTATGCTATATGTTCTCCTAGGAAAAAAGCATAAAAACCAACAACAAAACCCAAAGCCAAATAAATGAGATCCCAACAAAGAAACAAGGGAGAAAAAACAAAAAAAAACACCCCAAACTCACATGTATACACACACATTAAGTAGAAGGCATAGGAGATATCACCCATTAAAATTCCATGCATATGTAGTAAATTAAGCACAAGTACAGGCTGAGCAGAGGACAGGTCAAGATTAGTCCTGGGTAGAAAGACTTGGGGGTTATTCTACCAAAAGAATAACATGATGCAGCAATGTGCTCTTGCAGCCCATAGAGCCAATTGTGTCCTGGGCTGCATCAAAAGAAGGGAGACCAGCAGGTCAAAGGAGTTGATTCTTCCCCTCTCCTCTGCTCTAGGGAGACCCTACTTGGAGTGTTGCATCCAGCTCTAGGTCCCACAGCATAAAAGGAATGTGAGAATTTTTTTGAATTTATTGTCCGCAGATTATAACAAGTTTAATATATGAGAAAAATAATTGCTTTACTGTGATGAATTTGCAGAAGAAAATTACCATCTTAGTTACAGACATCCTCCACTTGAGGGAATTTTCCTGTAGAAATGAAGTCCACAAATTTGGGTTTGGATGCATTCCCATTTGTACTTGAGAATACTGGCAATAAAAGTACATTTAACTTTAACCAATTTAACAGTTATCATCTTATGTGATGCTGCCTAAACTGAAGGCATTTTTCATTGCATTTAACAGTGACAGCCATCCCTAATTGTTTTCACTGAATGTTTGAATCAAGATGAGATATATATTTTCTGCATGACTAGAGAGACTATTGTTTTTAAAATCCTATCTCCCTGCAATGACATCTTTGTTTTTGGTCATAGTTTGCTTCTGGAAAGTTGAGTTAAATTTGCTGCCTTAATTGGTCACAAAGGTGTGCCAGCATCTCTGCAGAATAATTCAGGAGATGACACCCTGAACATATCCTAAATGGTCTTAAGGGAGGCAGTGAAAATGGCACCAGACCCTTCTCCAAGGTGCACAACCAAAGACAAGCAGCAAGAAATACAGCTGCCAGATTTCCAGCAAGGAAAATTTTTAAGTTAGGTAGTGGAATTGTTATCCTTAAAGATTTTCAAAATTTGACCAGTAAATACTCTGAGGATCCTCCTCTAAGTCTGAAATCAGACCTCCTTTGAGGAGACGTGGACTAAAAGGGATACAAAGCTCACTTCCCACCTAAATTATTCCAAGTAGGGATCCAAACCTTGACAAAGTGAAGGCAATTTCTTTGAACAGCGCTTGGCCAATTACTTTCCTGTTATGATTCCCTTCAGAATTCCATAGACATGCACAGTCTGAGATCTCTGTTCATACTTTGAGCAATGTCAGACAACTTTCATAGAGATTATTAGCAAACAACCCTGTTCTACTCATTTTTTGAAAGTTATCATTAAAAGAAGTAAATTTAATAATAATATTCTGTTCCTTTTCTGCAATATTATCCAAGATGGAAGACTGTAAAAGGTTTTACACATACATATATATATATCTGTACACAGGTTGCAAATTACAAATTTCAAATTCAAATTACAAATTACAAAATTCAAATTACAAATTACAAATTTCAATATACAGCTTGATTAGAAAAGGGATTTAATATGCTTAGGTAGTAGGAATTACATTTTCCCTCAACACTGAGGTTCAGGACTGAACCTTGTTCCTGCATTATTTTGATTCTGCAGGACCATGCACAATCCAGCTAGATCAATTCAGTGCTCAGAGAAACATTATGGCTTCACAATCCTCCTTTTGTTTACAAAGTTGAAGGATGCTTTATTTCAATCTCTTGAACACTTGCAGTACCTACCTCTAGAATGAACAGTGCAGAGTTGTTACACACTGCTGGCTCACTTGATTAGTGCAGCAATTAATGCTGTATGTTCTCTGGCACCTGTTTTTGTTTTATATTTTGTCAGAGATGAACACATCCTCCCCTGATGAAGGTTTCCTTCTCCCAAGGTCTATAGTGCTTTCACAAATTTTTTCCCCTGAGATCTCCAACATTTAAATCATTTCACATACATTTGTTTCCACAGGAAAAAAATTAGATATTTTTAGATAGAAATTGGTCCTGCCCCTTCATAAGTAGGCACATCCTATATTTAGTATGTTCAGTGAATTATACTCCTTGTATTCTAGTTAGCACTGTCTGGCCAAGGACCATGACTTAGAGGTAGGATCCTTGTGCTGGATTGACATTAATTAGATGTGACAGCCACCCAACACTCAGGCTCAGAGCAGATCCTGAAAGTGTCAGGAGCTCAGCACATTGCAGCAGGAGCTTCTATCCTTGACAGCAGAGTGTTGTGATTACGAGTCTAACCTGCTTGAAAAGGGAGCTTGCAATATTCATTGCTTAAAATTGATGGGAGAAGTACCGTCTCATTAAGAGTGGGATTCTTTCACTGTTCCTTGCATTTTTAATGTGATAAGTAAGGCTCTTCCCCACAGTGCAGCAAGCACAGAGTAGGGTAATGCAGGAGTGATAAATGTCTGTCTCTGAGAATCTGTCAGATCCAGCTATGCAGCATGGGCAATGCAGACGGATGTTAAAAATGCCCCTGCAGGAGCACAGATAGAAATGCCTCAGCAGGAAATGCAAGTGCAGAATCCCTTTAAGACCCAGCAGGCCTGACTCAATGAAGCATTGGGACATGTGATGGCTGGGGATGTCTCTAGATTAAGTGCCTGCTCTGGGTCTTCATAAAATCACTGAGTTTTAAAGTGTGGTTTTCAAAGTAAACACATTTGAAGGCACTGGAAGCTGGGTTTGGGGGGAATGGGAGGAGGAAATGAATGTCCAAGAGTATAAATCCCAGAATCCTGATTTAGAAAAGCACTCAAATTTAAACACAAGCCCAAAACACTTTTCTGCACAGGATGTGTGGGATGAATCCATGCATTACAAAGTACGGCGTAATGCTTAGTAGAGTGTGACATTAATAAGAGAACATGACTACTTAGCACTTGAAACAAGTGTTTTAATCTTTTAATTCCAGCATTACTAATGGTCTAAAGCTTTTTAGGTTGATATGGTTTCTTGCACTCTAGCCTCTTTTGTTTTCGTGCCTAAGATAAGGAAAGCAAAAAAGTGCGACAGGGAAAACAGCAGCACACCTTCTTCTGTTAACATTGGTCAAAACATCTAAACTTGTGTTAATGACGCTGGTGGTAAGAATAAATATACACAAAAAAACATCACCAGGTGGACAGCACACAGGGTGGAAGTCTGCTGGTGCAGAACTACTGAGCATTTGTTTTTCCATGAAGTAATGTATGATTAGGCAAAAAGACTAGACACATCTCTTCCTGTGGGACAGGCAGTGGAAGATTTGTTTTCTCTGTGTTAAAATGAAGTTGGATATAAGGCATTAGGGACGAGGCCCCTTGGCAAGCCTTGGTTGTCTCTTCTGGTAGTGATGACTGTATCATAAAGCTTATCTGCAGATCCAGACCTATCTGCTATCCTTCTTCTCAGGAAATTTGTTTCTTTCTTGAAGGTTTATTGTGCCCAAAAATTCAAATGTAATATACTCCCAGGAAGATTCTTGGGGCAGTGACAGACCCCAGATCGATCTCAAGGCAATTGTACTGTTTCCATCCCTTCCTCTTGCAGCTCAGAGGCAATGCAGTACAGGAGAGAAGTATATTTAGTGCATTGTAAAAAAAAAATGTTGCGCTTGTTAAAAATTGTGGTGAATGTAACTGAGTTCAACACTGCTGTGCATCCTAGAAAAATGTCTCTTGGATGCAAAAATATGTCTTCTCAGGAGGGAAATCTGAGAGAGATTTCTCTGAAACTTTACCCTAAACAGCTTTACTACTCTGTCATATAAAGAGATTTCTCTTTCTGGTTGCTCTTTGTTGACCTGAGAAGGTGTGGACTTCTCAGGTCAACAAAACTGGAAGCGTTCTAAGACAGGTTGGATTTGGCTCTGAATAACCTGGTCTAGTGGGAGGTTTCCTGCTCATGGTAGGGTGTTTAGACATAGATGATCTTTAATGTTCCTTCCAACCCAAATTTTTCTATGATTCTATGATTCTGGGACCTGGTGGAACCCAGACATTGCGAGCTGTGTGGGTGGATCGAGCCCCATGGGCAGACAATAAGGCAGCAGCATCCGTTACGGTTTAACCAGGGCAGAAAAGAAAACCTTAACAAGTTATCAATGTGATGAATGTCATGAGAATATCTTTCAAAAAATCCCAGTGTTTTTTGCTTCTGAGGCACAGTGGGAGTTAAAGTCAGCATTTTAAGGTAGTGGGGCAGATCACTTACAGTGTCAGCAATTCTTTCTTTTGTATGCTCTGTATAGAGATGTTTTTCCATCAGCATGACTTATTGAGAAAACCACTGTATTTTACAGCAGTAAGTTAAATTGTTCACTTGCCCAGGTGCACAAATACATCCTGAAACACATTTCATAATCTTCTGATTCACTACACACAACACATATGCATACAAGATATTTCATTATCAGAAAATACCCTGATCTAAAATTTTAATACAATTTTTATGATTCTAGTAGGTGGGATAATAAAATTAAATAATTTCAGAGAACTATCCACAGAAATTGCAAGAAAAATTCCACTACAAAATCTCAAAAAATATTTTAACATACTGAATTATTCCTGTTATTTCAAATGCTCCTGTAGGAGTAGCTCCATTATGAGACTTGTAATAGAGTGAAAAATATTAAAGCCACTTATAATTGAAATAAAATCTTGCAATAAAGTAGATGTGTAAACTTGCTGCTATCACACTTTTGTGGCCTCATATTTGAATGCAGTAAGTAAATATACCACAAATCTGTTGAGACAAGACCTGTAACTTTTGATTAACACCTGCTAGGGCTACCTTCATTGTGTAAAGATAAATAATAATAGAGATTTTATCCCACCTAAGCAGGCTGTTTGTTCACATACTGAGTAATACTCTTCTGTTTGGGCAAGAGCAACCTTTGGGTCTTTGAAGGATTAGCAGATTTGTGAGCTTTGAAACTTTATTGCAATTGAATTCTTAAAATTGCCCTAAAGAAATCAGTACTTTTGCCATTTCTTTCTAATTCACTTAACATCTGACTGGTAGAGTGAGATGTGTAGTTTTCACTAGTTACAACCCAATTCTTTCTAAATCTCTTCTTAATGAGTCTATATCTAGGACTTCCTGTCAGGCAGAACTCTGAGCACTGGAGAAGCTACAAAGAAGGGATGGACTTAAATATTCCAAGTCAGTTTCTTCACGCAGGAAAAAGAAAGAACAGTGAAGCTTTTCAAGCTTGCAAGCTGCTGTTATGCACTTACAATTCAAATCATTTGACAGTTTCTGTGTTAATTCCACTTGCCTGTACTAAAATGACTGTTCTTTGGCATGAAATGTTGGTATATAATTTGATTATAATCTGGTGAAAAAAGTCTAAATTGCTAGAAATTAAGAGACTGATTTGTAAAGAAAAGAAATGGATTTTGGTGGCTAAGGATTTAGCAGGACTGGTGGTTCAGAGGAGCTTAACATGTGGGTATAATTTGCTAAAGGATTTCCCAGAGAGCTAATGTGGTAAAAGAAGTCAGATGTGTTACATGATTAATACAGCTGCTTTGTCATCAAAATTCAAGTGGTCATCAATTATATCAGTGTAATGGGGTCAACCACAAACTGTCAAAACTATTCAGATCACAAACAGGACAACCACTGAGACAAAGATGGGGAAAAATACAATGCACCGAAGACAAAACTTATGTCAATTTGTTGGCTGATAGAAGGTGTTATTATAGATTAACTAGCTGAAACCTCATAAATGGATTATGAAAAGATTAACATGCTTATAATTATTTAGAAATGGCAGTACATCTTCTACCAAATGACCTGGAGGAGACCATTTGTTGCAGCATGAATATTGGCTGAAATTGGGTAAGATCTCAGTTGGAAAGGAAAACATAATCTTGATTATCTGCTACTGTCTTTGATGAAAGATAAAATAGACAAAGGTAAGATAGAGCCAAGAAAAAAAACCGATTGACTCCTAATAAAAAACAACCACCATAAACTGATGTCTCACTTTGTCTTGTAAAAGGTAATCAAAGAAGATGCAAGGAAGACAAACCATTTCAAATAGCAAAGGAAACTAAGAATATGTAGGAAAAAAAAGAGAAATCCAAACTCATTTGCCTCAGAAAAGCTATAGTGCCTGGTGAAAACCAAGATATTTTCAAAATATAAAGTATACATATAAAATAAAGATTTGCTCATAGGAGTTACTGTTAATTTAGGATTATTAGAAGAAAGACAATTTTTACATGTTATCTAATTTTCCATATTTATGGTATATTCTTTGCCTTTTTTCAATTAAACTTTTCTAGGTTGCAGTTTTATTTGTTATAGGCAGACTTACTAGAACACTTGGTAATGCATCTCACCCAAAATTTTGATATAGGTCAGCCAGGTATTTGTGCTGGTCATGAGTGTGTCTGCCACATCCAGTGTCAAATCATATCCAAAGATGTCTCCTGGCTTCCTAAGACAGATACCTAAGCAATGTAGCCTTCTCTTGGATGTCTTTCTTGTTCTCCACAGTCCAAAGGCAGAAAAGGAAACAAGCTCAGAGTAGATCTTGGCATCTTTGGAAGAGTTTGGAGTGGCAGACATGAAGTGTTATGAACTGACTGCAAACCCCATTCCCTATCCCCCTGCACTACTTGAGGGGAGAAAGTAAAAAAAATTAAAGTGAAGTTGAGCTTGAGAAGAAGAGAGAAGGTGGGCAGAAAGTGTTTTAAGATTTGTTCTTACTTTTCACTATCCTACTTTAATATTAACTGGCAATACATTTAACTAACTTCCCCAAGTCAAATCTGTTTTGCTTGTGACAGTAACTTCTGGGTGATGCTCCTGTCCTTATCTTGACCACTGAGCTTTTCTATCATATTTTCTCCCCCACCCCATGCAGTTGAGAAGGAGAGTGACAGAGTGGCTTGGTGAGCACATGGCAGTCAGCCAGACAACCCACCACAACATGTTATGCATAGGAGCATTTACATTATGCTAAGAATTACAATATAAATACTCAGATTGTCAAATTGCTCCAAAGGGTTAGTGGAGAACAATTTTCCTAACACACAGTACCTCATTATCTCTCAAGGCCAAAAAGTTGTAGCCCAATTACCCTGGATCCCTATTGGTTGAAGGCTTGTTTACCCCCAACAGCAAAAGATTTCAGCTGTCTTCAATTCACTTACTGCATAACATAAAAAGGTCTATCGGGACTCAGACTAAGGGTCCAGTGCCCTATTCTCACTAACTATCAAAAAAGTAACAGAAGGAGAGCAAGAAAAGTGCAAGTCCTTGATATTGCCTCAGCTACTAACTATTCTTATCTCAAGAACATCTAAAGCTGCTTGTGGTTCTTCAGCAGATTCTACTCCCTCTAGTTTTTCTGGTCTCTGAATGCACATGAACTCTTCTCTGGTTCTTATACAGCCTTGCTGCCCTGAGATTCTTGCTTTGTTAGAGCTTATTTTTGTTGTCGTTGTTACAAGAAAACGAGAAGATTTCTTATTAATGACTGAAATCTTAGACAGCCTAATGACTCAATCAATAGCAATGATTTCTGTGGCTGCCAGACCAGCTCAGGTTTTAGTGAAGATTTCTTTGAGGCCAGTCATTCACTGGTGCCTGTATATCACTGCAAAAAATGGGCACAAGGAAGGGTGTGAAAAAGCAATTCAGCTGTTGGTTTGAAGTGTGGCCTCTGGGAAATGGATATTTAAATGCCTTACTGTGTAACTCTTACAGAATTGGTTCATGTGCTGAATGATTGGTACACTTCAGCAGCTCAGCTGCTGAAGCTTTCCCCTTGGTATTTCTAACTTCCTTACCTAGGAAAGAAAGATACACTTGAGACTTAATCTAAGAGGGTGGTTTTCATTGATCTTCACCCTATAGCTTTTGTATAACAGTCACCAAGAGATAGGAAAGAACCACTCTTTCTGTAGCATGCTAAGATTGGTACTTCCCAAGAGACTACAATGAGCTGTCCTTTCTTACATTTTATGAAGATACTTTAATCAGCAAGTTATGATGTAAAACACTACCTTCCACTGAGCCATCTGCTTTCCATTTCCTGGATCTGTCCTAGTTTTCTGACTTTATAGGTCTGTCTGAAGGGACCCTCTGTGAGAAGACACCACAAGCTGCCCCCACGTCACACACATACACACAGTTCCAGCTGGATCCAAGTTGGACACACCACTGGCCAAAGCTGGACCCTTCAATGATGTTGGTGATGCCTCTGTAATAAGATATTTGAGGAAAGGGATAAAATGCTGCACAGCATCTGGGAGAGAGGAATGAGAATATGTGAGAGGGGCAGCTCTGCAAACACCAAGGTGAGTGCAGAAGGAGGGGCAGGTGGTGCTCCAGGAACCAGAGTGCAGATTACCCTGCAGCCCCTGGTGCAGACCATGGTGAGTCAGCTGTGCCCCTGCAGCCCATGGAAGTGCAGGGTGGACCCCCTGGAGGATCCCAGAACTATGAAAGAATCTGCAGCCTATGGAAAGTTAGGGCCAGAGCAGGTTTTCTGGCAGGAGCTTTCTCTTAGGAGATTTAGCATCCCTACAACCACAGTTGCATACAAATTGACAACACTTGTACTAAGCAAGCTATATAGATAATACCACAAGTGCATACTATGTGTATACAGAGTATTATTACTATAAATTTTATATATATGTATGTATAATACTGTGTGTTGTAATAAAGCCAATATTTTCAAAAATGACCGTTGAATTTGGACAGTCACTGAAAGCCACTAATTAACACAAGTTAGTGGCAATGCTTTTGCTGGGCCTCCAGTTTCTGGAATCATGTGGGTCTGTGGGAATTTCATTGCCTTTTTCAGAAAAAAGATATTCCAGATTTTGTTTGATGAGAAAAGCTAGAATAAAAAAGTTGCATGAAACCTTCAGTGTTCAGAAATCAGAAAAGAAGGGTGTGTTTATTTTTTAAGAATCTCATGACTCTGAAACCAACAGGCTTGTATTTGGGGACATTTTTTCCTCATGACCTTTGAATACTTGAAAAGCATTGTTGTTGATTTTGTATTTTCAGTGTCTCCCTTGTATAACAGTAACACACCCACCAACAGCCCAGGGGGCCCTGCAGGGCTCTCACAGTTCCAGAATTCAGTCTATTTTTACCTCAGTACTAAGAAGCAGATATACCGTGTGTATCTATCCTGTGGACAATGAGCATATACAAATCTGAGGCATGGTTTTTGAGTCTGATTTTTGGTGCCATCTGCACAAATGCATGGCACAATGATTTCCCCTCTTATAAATGTCATCTGCCTGGGATAATTTGGTGCTGCTGATGCAAATTTGCTCAAAGAGACATAAGAAGAGCTACAATCCCTTCTTGTTTCCTTTGTGAATTTGAAATGTTGTATTTCTTTCTCATGTAATTTAAAAAAATTTCATCACGTCATTGCCTATATTCCATGTTTTTTCTTTAATCACCTCAATGCATGGCTCCACCATGTTCTTGCTGATAGTCCCATCCATTTGACATATGTACTTGTTCTTATTTCCAATTATTTACTTAATAAGAGTATCCTTTTATAAATCTCCATTGCAAGATTATCCCTTATACCTTTATTAATACTAAAGGGATATTTTGAAATTAATTTCTCTCTGTTAACATTTTTAATTTTTTGTTGTTCCCCTTAGTTTCTTTATTAGATGGTAGATTACATCACAAATGCTTTTATTGCTTTCAGAGCAGAGGGCCAATGTCCATCCAGATGTATTTATGGTTTTTGTATCTCTTAAATCAATCACTTCTTACAGAAGTGCAAATTGAAGCTATTTCATTTCTATTCAAAGTTTACTTGTGATGCATAAACACACAGAGGCAATATATAAAAATGAAAAGAGACAGCACTTATAAAACCACAGCGGATATTTTATAGATTTTAGAGACCTTGCACCTCTCAATCTTAAGCTTGATTCTTAGCTGTACTTCCACAGCAATCCCCAGATCACTGGGCCATGGGATTCTTGACCTGAGGCATAAGGCTCATAAAAGCTGTGATGAAGCTTTCACCTTTCATCAAGCAATTCAGGATTTATTAGGAAACAGGAAACCTTTGGCCATGTGCATTTGTAACATGGTGGTTACTGCAGCAGGCCAGGAATGGGAAACATAAGACCCTGTGCTTTTTCTCTTTTTTATAAAGCCACACGGGTGTCTTGGTTCAGCCCGAGCCAGCAACCAAACACCACAGAGCCACTTGCTCACCGCCCCTACAGCAGGAGGGGTGGGGAGAAGACAGCAGTAAGTGGAAAAGTGAGAAAAGGAACTGTGTGGGGGAGGAAAACTGAGCATTACTTGGGTACTAAACTGCTCAGTCTTGTCAGCACAGGGGCATCCATGAGCATGCCAGGAGGCAGAGTGAGGCAGCTGGAGCACTGCTGCTGCCAGGAGCTGAGGCACTGCAGAGCTGGACACCTCAGGGCTGGCAGCTGCCTCTGCGTTTTGAAGATCACAAGGGTGGATATTAAGCTTTGTCATCCACTAAGTGATTACATCCCATTTTAGATCTGACTTTCCTTAGAGAGTTCAATCAGTAGTGAATAAGTCTGCATTTTGAGTTGTGTGGGGCTGTGCTACCAAAGCTCAGGTGAGGCTTCACAGGAGTTGTGAACTGCTGCTTTGTGTGGCAGGCTGGGCCCATTCCCATGTGCTGGCTTTACCAGGAGATAGGAGTTATGTCCTCTTCAACTGCATACTTGGGCTAAGGCTATGTGGCCGCAGCCCTTGTCTCCACTTGCCAGGAACCCAAAGCACTGCCTATTTCCCTTGAGCAAACAGAGATTGTGAGCTCTAGCAGAGAGGATTTGCCACAAGATTGCAAGCCCCCAGCTGCCCCAAGACATGGTGTTTCCTGGTATACTGCTTTGCATTCCCACACCAGACTGCAGATTAGGGTGTGAAGATGGAGGGTGACCCAGGCAAACAATGCATGTGAGCTTATTGAGATGGAAACCCTAAAATGATTGCCATTTATATGTATACATACAGCCAGATTAATAAACACTGAAGGAAGAGGCATATAAAATGGGTATATGGAGAAGTAGATCTAGTGAACATGATAAATATTCATCTTGTTTTATTATGCTGGTCATAGAGTTTGCAATATTTCCAATCACTATCTATATCTTTTTGAGTGTTTTGATTATAAGCCTCTTTTGGACAGAGAATTTCACTTTTTTCCATTAGTCTAATGTCTGCACTTGGATAGAGATGGAGACAGGAGGAGGAAGCATAATTCTTGGCCTTGGAGACCTTAGAACATCAAAGGCATCTACTGTAATGTCAGATTCTTAATGTTAATAACTATGAGACCTATGAAAGGGCAGACTCTTACCCCTACTTCTGCCAATTTGCTCTATTTGTGTAGCTTTCATTAATCTCTGGCAACCCCACTCATCACTTTCCCTGAAGGCTTTCTGCTGGGTGGATTTGTTACGTCTGAACTACCTGAAATAAAGACCTTTTATAATCCATTTGGGGTAACCGTTTCTAGAGACTGGCTCCCTTTCCTCTCAGCTCGGCTCCTTTCTCAATTTTATCAGCAAGGCTGCTGGCAGAATTCCTCTTCTTTCTGTTCCACCATGACTATATGTTGAGGGTGTCTCAATTTTGTCACCTTTCCCAGGCAGTGAATCTTTTCTGATAGACTGAAGTTGGAAAGGCAAGCTGAAACATGATAGATCACTTTTGGGCAGTTACCCAGAACCACTGATGCAAAATAAAAATTTTGATCAGACTCTAACATTAATTCTTAGTTTGTGCACATGAAATAATGTAACACAACAATTTCTCCATGTGTGAGCATGGAGCAAACAGTCTGACATTACTGTTAAGCAAAGGTTAAAAACCCCACAATGCTGCATTTTTTTCTTTAATTGCCCCTTATTGCTTCTGTCTTCCTAACTCATTTGTGCCTCTAGATCAACAATAACAACAGTAATTTGTAATGAGAGAGAAAATAACAGAGTGAAATAAAAATTAAAAAAAACAAGTGGTGGAAATGAAAACAATTTCTCACCACCAACAAACCAATGCCAAGAAAGTCATCAAGTGACCCCCCACACACCACCACTAACCTCCTCTCTAGCTCATTGCTGAGTGAGATGTCACATGGTATGGAATAGAGAATCACAGGATTATAGAAACATAGAATGCTTTGGGTTGGAAGGGACCTTCAAGACCATCTTGTTCTAATCCCCCTACCATATGCGGGGACATCTTCAAAAGGACTAGGTTGCACAGAGCCCCATCCAACCTGGTCTTGGACACTTTTAGGGATGAGGCGTTTACAGTTTCTTTGAGCAACCTTTGCCAGTGCCTCACCATCCTCACAGTAAAGAGTTTCTTCCTAATAGATAATCTAAACCTACTCTTTTCCAGTTTGAAGTCATTCCCCCTTGCATTGTCATTACACTTCCTCGTAAAAATCCCTCTCCAGCTTTCTTGTAACTCCCCTTTAGGTGCTGACAGACCACAAAAAGGTCACATTAGAGCCCTCTCTTCTCCAGAATAAGCAAAACCAATTCTCTTGATCTCTGTGATCTGGATGAACCTCTGTTCTGGTTTTGGCTGGGATTGAATTAATTTTCTTCACAGTAGCTAGTATGAGGCTATGTGTCCTTTGTCTGAACATAGCTGACATTTGAATAAATTAAAAAACTTAGAAACCTGACAGAAACTAAAAAGTAACAGCCTCAGTCTTAATGACTTTGATAAAAGTTCTTCGCCAAGTGTCAAGTCAAGGAGACAAGATGGCACAAAAGGCCAAAGAGAGAAAAGTCCTGAAATAAACTAGACATTTTTGGCAAGGCAGACAGTAAAGAAGCAAAATTCAAGTCACACAAGGCACAAGGTAAAAACAGCAATTTGTGTCCTAGAAAATTCGTATAACTCTATGTAAAAAAAACTTCATGCTGTGTCAGATTTTCATAAAACTTCTTGCTGAGGAAGTTGTCAAGCATCAATGTTTCTTTAATTGGTCCTGTATTGGTCCCAGATGTTTCTGTTCACCCTCACCCCGGTTGCTTGCTATTCCTTGCTTCCCCATTCATTATGTTTACCTCCTTTGCAGGATTTTGGATGTGGCTGAGGCATCACTGTTAAAGGAGCATCTTGCACTGGCCCTTTGCTCTCATGGTTTGTGAAGACTAAACACATGGATTCATGGAAACAGAAGATAGATGGATAGATCTGCATGGTACAGCAAATTAACCTTTAGGTGCCACTAGTTAGGCACCACTGACTCAAACCTTTAACAAAGATGCCATTTTTGAAATCAAAACTTTCAAAACTACGTAAACTCTGTAGATGCCAGGTGGAGCTATTACCAGTTGCTGTGGAATTGAGCTGCTATAGCTTAACAGCTTATTTTCTGGAAGAAACCAGGTAAATACCAAACTAGAACTTTCTGTTGTTGACCTACAGAGAAGTCTACTGGGAAATTTTCATTTTCTCAGCTTCCACTCCTTGGAGTGGTGTGCTGTGGTTTTTCTCAGTTTAATATCTTGTCTTTGTAAACTATTATTGCTGAATTTGAAACATAGGACACAGAGGTTCCAATCTTAATTCGGCATCTGATGCACTGCAACTGTAAAGGGGATCATTTTCAGAAAATTAACATTCCCAAATTGTGCAGTCAAATATATTTCCTTGTTGAGAGATGTAGTCAGTGTAGCTGCAACTGTGCCACCAAGTACTGGGGATTTGTTGAGGGTCTTGTAGTACCCTCAGCCATGGGGTGTGAGAGTGTCAGGTTGCATCATTAAAAAAGTAAATTAATCCAGAATGCAAATATTTTTGCTTTTGTAGCAGAAAAGCTGAAAACTGTAAAATAAATACTACACTGACACTGCATGCAATCTTCTCTCTTTTTTCTTTTTTTTTCAATTAATAAGGCAATCTAATATTTCTAGGGAATCATGAAAATTCGAGTATGAAACACTGCTGGAGGTACCATCTTGTCCTGACAACTGAAGAAAAATGAACTTATTATATCCTAGACATGCAGGTGCCCATTTTACATATTTAGGCCATTTTTTACCCAGTAGGACTTTCAAGAACTGAGCCTGTGGTTACTAATGAGCCTCCAAACTGATGATGTATCTATTTGTGAGCCAAAAATTCTGCCTGTAAAATCAAACTTTGAACTGAGGTTCTTTGAAGAGCTGGAACCATAAAAGTTGCATCTGGAATTGGATATAAAATAGGGAAAAAAGGTGGAAGGTTTCTGTCTGAGATATGTAACCCTTTAACCAAAGTCAAACATTAACCTGGATGGTTTAAAAGAGAAGTTGTACAGAAAGTAAGCAGTTTAAATTAAATTATTAAAATGGACTTTTATATATGTCATAAATTGTCTACATATGAGGAAAGCTGAATTACCTTATGGCTACTTGTATGTGCCTACTTTGGCTAATGAATTAATTTTACAAATTACTCATATTCCATGTCTTGTCAGAAATACCATCTTTTATTACAATAGAACCTGTGGTCACATGCATAAATATTGGTGCAGTGAAAGATATTTTGACTGACTATCTCCTGGCAATTGACACTAAATTAATTTCTCACATCTGTTTACCAGTTTCACTTTATCCAGCTAGAAAAGGTGTTTCAAGAAGTAAAACAATACTGCTGTTTAAAGGTGCACATTCTCCTTTCCTCTCTCTCTCCTTCTCCATTTTATAGAGTCAGGTAGGTTAAAGCAGAAAAAAATCTGAAGATAAAATATTGATGTACAACAATTCAAGCTGAATGCATAAAGTACTGTTGGAACAGCTATTGCTGAATAGAAAAATTATTGAAAATACATTCTCTAATATAAAAAGTGTGTAAGAATAACAAAGCCTGATTTTCAGATTCCCAAATGTCTGTCTATTGAAAGCTGAACCTGGTCAAATAAATGATGATCTTTCTGGAATAACTGAATAATTATCTTTCACTCCATGTATTTTCCTATCAGCAATATGTCTATGCTGCCCGAAGTATTTAGGGTCATGAGGGGTTTTTTTTGTATGGAGCTTCAATACAGAAAATGAAAGACATTCTGTCATTTCTGGTGTTGTAAATGATGTCCGGGGGTGAAGATGTTCAACCACTGTTTTCTTTGAGTATTTTGGGGTAATCTCTCATGTCCAGCACCTCCCTTGCTCCCTATCAACATGTGGTTTGAGGTGCTGGGACATCCACAGGGCTGTATTTTGAGAATTAGTAAGAAAATGAATGTTAATTCTGCTTTGCAGTACCTTTGCCCATTTGCAAGGCAATAGAGACTCATGGTTCATTTCTTATTGCAAACAGAAAGGGAAAATTTTTAATTTTGAAATGGACGTGTGATTAAGATGCCTGGTCCCTGGTGACCAGAAAAGAGGACATAGCGCAGAGTGCATAAAAAAACCTAAGGAAATCCAAGCTTTTAGGGACTGACACTTTACATTTCCTTAAAGGGTATTGGCACAAAATGAGCTCATTAATTCTAAATTAAAGCTTTTATTCTGGCCTGCCTACAACAATAACCTCCTCTAAAAAGGCTCTGTTTGCTAGATATTCAGGTTGCATTCACACATTTATTGTGAATGCAACAGAAAAAGACTTGACAGATTTTTATCACTTTAGTACAAATAAAAATGAACATATGTAATTATGTAACCTCCTAAGGAGGCCTGGTTCTTTGTGATACTCTTCTAATTCTCATGGTGTAAATATGTATGACTTTAGAACTTACATCTTGTATAGTCCTTAGTCTAGCAATTGACCACACTCTGTCCTCCATCTTCCAGAGGTGGAAAATCTGCCCAAGAAGGGACTGCAGTGGAACCTGACACCACAGAAACATTATGGAACAGATAATGAGCCCATACTTTAAAGCTGGTTTATACCATAGAGTGAGGAACAAAAATACCTCTAAGTGTTTATTTAAGTGTTTTATTTATGCAGGGTTGTTTTAATTACTGTTATACCAGATCTTTAGCCGTAGTTCTCAAAGTCTTGAGGAATCTCCCATTATGTTTAGTGTGCATTGCTAGAAGCCATCAAATAAAGGTGATATGAAGATAAGCAAAACACATTAGAAACTGCTAGGTTTGTTGCGAGTTGGGCATAAAAGTATATTTGGATGAAATGGCAATTTCCTCTGCTTCACCTGAGATCCACAGATTCATAAGTGAAGTACAGGGCTCAACTCATGAAAAATTAGCCCTTTAGAAGCTATCTGAGATATCTAGCTCCTTGTATTAACCATAGTGTTGGCTCAGGATATGAATTGTTATCCTTAATAAGGCGTCCATATGACTTGACTTAAATGATGCTTTAAATTTGAAATACCTGATGTGGCTCTAGTTCTGAATTGCAGCTTTGTTGCTGAGATTATTAACCTAGTGCCATGACATCTGTGCAGCCACAGCTTCCGTTTGCAGACCATCTGCAGCCAATCTGATCAGCCCATGCAGTCACACGTTGCTTTATAACCTTGACCAGCTTAACTGAGGTGGAATAATTGAAGTTAATTTTTGTAGCACAGGCAAGCCTTTGAGAGATTTAGAACACTAAGGCTTTACAGCACCATGTATTTATGCTAGAGGGCACTCATATTTTGTTCTGAGCAGTATCAGAGCTTGGCATTTGTGTATCCCCAAAGCACAGTGCCAACAGTAACTTTCAGGGAGTGCTGTGAGGTAGGTGTGTACATAGATCCCTGTTTTACAATTGAGGAAACTGAGGCAGGAAGCTTAAGGTATTTGACACAGATCACAGCAGGAGTTAAAGAATGTTTAACACAGGCATTAAAGGATACACAGCATCCAAGACAACTTGAAAATTACTCTCAAAAAAGCTAGCTCATTATATTTATATATATGTATCCATACATCTATGTGCAGATTAATTCTGGATGTGAATTTTTATTTTTAAAACTAGAGACTTTGTTTTCTTAATCCAAAATTCTGTGAGAAAAATGGAAGGCTTTAGGAAGAGCACATAAAGAGCTATGTCCCTGTCCCTGGCTCTCCAGAGAGAGAAAAATAGCTCTTATCTGCAGTGCCTATATAGTAACAGAGAATTTAGTGAGAGGCACAAAGTCATAGCATCATTTAGGTTGGAAAAGAACTTTGAGTCCAAACATACATTGCCAAGCAGGATGAATTTTACAGGCACATGAAACTCATAGGTCCCACAGTATAAGGTCAGCTTGAGGATTTTTTTTTTTCATTTTTCCTATGCACCAGGTATTCACTAGACTGAGAATTTCACTCCTTCATTTCCAACTAAGTGTTCAGTGAAGTATTGAAGTGGCATCTACAAACATAAGGCAGATTTTGTCTCCTCCCTTCTATGCTGTTACACCTCTCTAAAAAGAGGAACTCATGTCTGAAGACAGCTCCTGCAACTGAGAGTTCACAGCTTAGGAAGGAAAAGTCTAGGTAAGAACAGAATTTGCAAGTGATTTGCAGGATAGAGGCAAAGTTTGTCTTGAAGGAGCTTGCAGCCAGATGTCGAGACTTCTTGTCTAGACACACTTCTCTGAATGACTCCACCAACCTGCACCTTTTGTGAGATGCTGAAAATCAACAATTTTATTTCCACAGTATGGCTCAATAAATTCTTCACATCTTCCAGAAGTGTCTCTTAAGACTGTTTCATTCTGCTTGCTTCCTGTGATGATTCATATACATTTTAGAAGAATGTTTTCAGAAAGCAAATACCCTTCTGCTCAACACAGATGGATTCCTGAAAAGTTCTGCTGGTATCTTGGAGTGTGGATAGTGAATTTTCCCATGAGAATAAACGTAATGAAGGGATGCATGTTAGGACTTATACAATATACACCGTTTAAACACGCGGGGATATCTGTGGCATGAGGGATGAGAGGGAGGGGAAAAAATCAGTGTGAGCTTTCCAGAGGACATGCTGGCTTTATAGAATAGATAACCCTTTCTGAAAAGCCTGATCTCCTTCACCCAGGAGACTGTACCCCTGATTGCCTGTTTTGTCACCCTTCAGCCTTGACTTGTTCCATTTTGCTTCATCTAAGATAAGGCTATCAACTGTGAGAATGCAACTCCTCAGAAAGAGGGAGCAAATTCTTCATCAGTCTCGGAAGGTCAGATATTCTGGAGAACTGAATGATGGGAAATGTTCCTGCATGTTCAGGCCTGTCACTACATCCAGGAGACTGAACTTGCAATGGGAATATTTAACTGTGAGCATTCTTGGTGTCTGTTTCCGAACAGCTCAATTTTCATTTTCATCATAATCTTCCTCATATGAAACAAGATCATTCAAGTTTGAGGGGTGACAAAGAGTGCAATGATGAAATTTTCCTGGTCAAGATATTGAGGAAACATCCTGGAAATCAATGGACAAGTAGGGTGCTGCTGCAGTCTCATCACAAATACGAATTTTCAGAAACCACATGGCAAAGAAATGGATTTTGATATCACTGGTGCCACCCAAATAGGAAAACACAGCCATCACCATGAGTCTTACTTGACCAATAGCCATAGAGAATTTTGAATAGTTGCTAGGAATGAACACCTCATAATAAATTTTAGCTGAAAAAAAAAGAAAAATTTAAATATATTTTTGAGAAAATTACAATCTGCTTAGGGACAATGTAGGCAGGCTGGTTTTGTTGAATAAAGTATAAATTGTGAATCATAGTTGCTCAGCTCTTGTAATAGTCTGGAAGTCTCTTAAGATTTAAAGCAAGCTGAACAACTGACAATCTTGGAGGAATTCAAGTGTGGTTTTATAATATCTGGTTCAACCGACTGAACTGGATCACTCTCACTAGCAATTATGTGTTTCACCAAGCATCTGGAAGCTTCATTGATGTTTATATTTTCCTGCAAATAAAAGAGAAAGAGAGGTTGATTAGTCAATAATAATAAAAACATATTGCGTATTTCCTGTGCATAGTTAAATTTTTCCCTCATCAACATCAAAAGTTTACATACCATAATAAACAGTTTTCAAAAATTGACTGTGTTAAATAGTGCTTACTGGAGTTTTGAAGTTTTATATATATTAAGATTCATATATGTTTTAAAATGTATACAGAGCTGATTTGAAATTACCTCAATCTTTTGGTGATTTGATTGCTTCAGCAAACTAAAAAACAAATGCCAGAGAGGTGTTGAGGATCAATGCCTGAAGTAAAGCTCCAAAGACCATATTTCACTGCTTGAATAATGGTTACTCATTTCCAAATAGTTAATTACCTACCAGTAATTACAGCCATGAATAGGACTTATTTTTTAAAGCCTATCCCACAATTTCAAGATTTCTGTATGCAATGCTTACAATGAAACCTGTGATGGACCAGTTTCATTGAATAAATGATACAATCTCAAATTACTCACAAAACAGTAAAACGGTTCTGTATGGTTTGGAGTCCTCCCTTATTTCTTGTTGAGGTTGACTGCAATGCACTGCATCTCCCATGCACTGATTCAGAAGAAATATATCACCGCTGGTTTTTGTGGTAGGACAGAAAGCCTCACTCTAGGGATTCAAAATGAAAGCTAAAGCACATATTTTCCTACATGGGCCTGATATCAACTGCACATTTAACTTGCAGCAGTTCTTACCCTGTTTGTAGAATAAGTAAAGCTGAAACAGCTTGATCATTGAGACACAGCTCAATGCAGCATAGAAAATAAGCAGTAGTACTGAATAAAGATTTTTTTTTTGTAAATAACAGCCACCAATACGTTTGGAATGAAAATTCAGGCTTTCTGGCATAAAAGGCACTCTTCTAGTGTAACTATTGGCATTGATTACTTATTTTAGAAGGCAGGATTTAGAAACTTCACTGTAGCTTCAATCTTCTAGGAAATTGTATCACACAGCCACATACATCCATATGGAAATGCATACCAGTGCATAGGCATACATTTGTGTATATACACACACTACTCTTGCTCAGTAAAGATAATGTTCGATTTGCAGCCTAAGATTACCCAGCTTTTCAAGTTGAATCTCTGAGTCATAGACTAGTTTTGACTGGAAGGGACATTTAAATGCCATCTAGTCCCAATTCTCAGGCTTGTCCAGGTCCCTCTG
Organism: Molothrus ater; assembly: GCF_012460135.2. Lineage (NCBI taxonomy): Eukaryota > Metazoa > Chordata > Aves > Passeriformes > Icteridae > Molothrus > Molothrus ater. Next base: position 81,550,822 of record NC_050479.2, on the reverse strand, counting down.
GATGGCAATCTGAAGCCTGCTGTACTGAGGCCATAAACTAGCTATAAAAGAAAGAAACGTGTGTGTTTCAGTAGAGAAGACACATTTATAGGAAAATCAAAAGCTAAAGGAATAGATTCTTTGTCTTTTATGCTATCTCCCACTTTCCAACTAGCCACCACATGCTGGACCATGACTTTATCTAATCCCCTTGAAATCAATGTCAAAACTCCACAAATTCCATTGTCCATCCCTTTGAATCACAGTAAAGGACTGAAATCTGTGGATCTAGCTGAAAATGTTAAATAGTGCAAGATTTCACAGGTTTCTTCAATGACAAACATGAACTTAAATATTTTGTATGTAAAGAATATCAGTAAGTTGTAACCTCCCAATACTTTAGAAAAGCACATATTAACGTACATAGTAACTGCTAGAAAGTAATATGGGGCTGGGAATTGTCTCTCTACTGAGATGTTAAAATTCTGGTGTATCACATGGCTCTCTCAGACCAGACTAGAAAATTCCTCAAGCATGCACTGAAAACCCTTTTCAGAGCACTGTGAAATTTTATTAAAAAAAAACCCCAGACAACGAAAAATATCTCTCAGCACTGCTTAGAAAACTGAAGCCAAAACAGGATTGTTAAATGCACAAAAACAGAAATGTAAATACCTTTTGCATTGTGTTTGTTTTTACTGATGGACTGGTGAGCATTTAATTTGCCCATGTGCTGCTTATGTGTTGAAATAGCAGTATGTGTTTATTTAATAAGGTCTTAGGGACTATCTAAGATTCTACCCAAAATGATTAATGTTCAGATGTATTAACAGCAGCCATCTTTGTCAGAGGCTACCATTTTACAGCACTGGGAAAGGGGGAAGGAACCAAGCCCACAATTGCATAAAATTTATATATGTGGACATCCCTCATCCCTGCTTGTGATGGAAATCCATGTGGCAGACATGAGCCTAAAAATGCAGAAGAAAAAGAAGTCTCCAGCCAGTACTCAAACAAGAAAAAAAAAAAAAAAGCAAGAGGGAGGAATAAAAAGTCCTGTCCTGAGGCTACTGAGTCTAGAGAGTCAGTTTGTCACCTTTAACATTTATGTGAAGTGTTTAAGCTGTGTGGATGACCATTTCAGCTGGGGTACAAGGGGAGGAAGAGGAAGGGTGACCCTGACAGACAGCACAGCTGGTTTTGAGTTTGTGTCTAGCTCCAGCCTGCTCCTGTGGTTCAGATGACAACTGGCACACAGTATGGATGAGAAGTAATATGTTAAGTCACCTGCTGCAAGGAGCCTGTGGTCATTCCAAAAAAGCAACTCCTGCTGTCCCAGATCCCTGCCTTGACCACTTCCTTTCTCATGCTACTATTGCCTTTTGTTACCACCTTAATCCTGTGGTGTCCTAGACCTTCAGATCAGACATTGCTGTATTCTGGGCTGACTAATGAAATATTGATTTCTCCACCTCTCCTTCTATGGTGTGTTTTGCAAAATAAAAATCTGTATTCTGCTAGGCAGTGAAAAAGCTACAGACAGTAGGAGGTGATCTGCTATCCAAACACAGACATCCAGAGGTCTGGTGACTTTAGGGCCCATGAAGTGTTGAGAGGCAATCAAGGGGAGGAAAGAAAAAGAAAGTTAAAATCCACTCAAACACAAAGAAACCAACAATCAGAGTGTAAGGTTGTACAGAGAAGAATAATCACAGACAACCCACTAATGGTATTGAGACATGGAAACTGCCTCAATTATACCTGAAAATAAAATTAATTATGTTTCAAAAAAGCAAGAAAATATAGATGAGACAGTGGAGTGAAAAACTATCTTTCAGTGGGTCTCTATGTTGAAATGCCATAACTGTCACCTCCCATATGGCTTTGTCCTACAAAAGAACATCACAGAAACTGTGATGATTGCTGAAGTTCAGACTTTTTTCTCTCCTCTCCTCTCCTCTCCTCTCCTCTCCTCTCCTCTCCTCTCCTCTCCTCTCCTCTCCTCTCCTCTCCTCTCCTCTCCTCTCCTCTCCTCTCCTCTCCTCTCCTCTCCTCTCCTCTCCTCTCCTCTCCTCTCCTCTCCTCTCCTCTCCTCTCCTCTCCTCTCCTCTCCTCTCCTCTCCTCTCCTCTCCTCTCCTCTCCTCTCCTCTCCTCTCCTCTCCTCCCTTCCCCTCCCCTCCCTTCTCCTCCCCTCTCCTCCCTTCCCCTCCCCTCCCTTCTCCTCCCCTCCCCTCCCTTCCCTTCCCCTCCCCTCTCTCCCTCTTCCTCGCACCTGCAGTGCTTGTTATCCAGCCTCCTCAGAGGCCACTTTTACCTTCACAGTTCTCCAAACACAGGAGACACTCTGTCTCCCTATATTGCTTTCAAGGCTGGTATTACTCAGCCCTGCATCTTTGATGTGTTTATCTGGACAGCAGCTTTCTGTGATAGGGAAGTGCTGCTATGGCCATTTGTCAGAAGGAGAAAATGCAGAGCCACATGAATCCTAGTCCACCATGCAGTGGCTAGCTGGAAAGTGGGAGATAGCATAGGATGAAGTGTTCACATGATAAGGTAAGAATGCAACAATTTCCTTTCTCAAGAAAAGCTCTTTCCCAAGAGAGAGCTTTTACTGCAAGTCCAAAAAGGATCTTACTCACGTTATGGTGTCTTTATCAGTCCTGTATCCCTGATTCAGCATGCCAGCCTTTATAAAAGCCTTTCCCAAGCACCTTGCCTTGCCCTGTCCCCTGAGGTGCCCTAGCTCATTTCTGTGTGGCTCAGTAAGCCCCAGAACCTGATACACTATCCCAGTCACTGCAAGAGCTGAGATGTGAATCCATCCCTGAGTGATTTATCCTCCATCAACCTGCCAAAATCTGCCAGAGCAAGGACCTGAACCCTGCTTCTGTGACAATGCCTGACTACTTGTGCAAGTCTTTCTTGCGGCCTCATCAAGAAGGAATGGAAAGGTGAAAATCAGAACATGCTACTCTTTATTCTATTACCAGAAAAAAAAAAATCAAAGTAAAGAAAATAACTCTGATTAATCTCTGAAATCCAGAAAGGAACACTGGAGGACACAAATGAAAGTAGCATTAGTAGATCAATCTTATTAAAATATACCCTTTCAAAGGGCACTTTTATGGAAGGGATAGCAACTGAGGGCAGGGAAAGAGAGCTGCATTATTGAAAACCCTTGAACTGATTGCTATTGGAAATAATGTCTTGTAAGCAACAATCAACTAAAGGGAAAATAAATACATTATTGAATGTGACTCAAAGCAGTACACAAGCTCAGCAATCATTTTTGCATTCTGGATTACCTTCCCCCTTATCTGTCATCTCTACTGCAGATGCAGAACATTAACATTTAGGGCATTCCTTTTTAATATATGAAATAAGTTCCCACAGATTAGAGTGGCTCTTAGCTCTTTGTAGAAGAATAAAGGCCCTGACAAGTTTTCATGGCCTGTATCAATTTCAGATGAAAGAAATTTTGTTTCTTTCCCATGCACATATCTTGGATTTGACTATCTGGTTGTTTTCTGATAGAATGCTTTTCCCATTGACAGTTTCTTCCTCTTACTGATTCTGATGCTTCTGAGTCTTACCTTGAAAACCACGGTGAAGAACAGTGTGGATGCAGGCACAGAGCTCTTGGGGAGCTCTAAATCAGTGCTGCCTAGAGACATGACCTTAGACTACTGCTGCACTTGAAGGAAATTGACTTCCCATAAGCAAACATTTACAAATTGTGAAATATTCAGGTATTAGATGGGAGCCTAGTGAGAAGCTCATAGCTTCCACATTTTATTTCCATACTGCACTAAAATCCAGGAGCAAGGAAATTACTTGAAAGATGCTTTAACCTGCCCTCCCCTCAAACTAGCACTCTGAGGGAATGGTTCCACATGCTCCCTTAGCAGAACTCCCTGGAAACTGCTGGGAACAGAGCCTTATTAGGATGGTGTGCTGTGCTCCTGCAGTGGTGTTTCTAGGAAAATGCAGCCATACAAGTTAAAAGCCATCTGGATGCAGGAACATGAAATTCATGGATGTGAACTGCTGTGACAGCAACTCTGAGAACAAGATCTTTTCTGTGGTTGAATTCTTACATCTGGTTGAATAGCCTGCAACAAAATTATTTCACTTAATGACTTTCTGATTTCAACAATTTTGTGTTTCTCTGAATTTCCAGATTTGGGACAGCACTAAATAATGCATTTCATAAAAGTGATCCAGAGAGCTACAGGACAGCTCTAATACCCATAGGATAATCTGAATGGGCTCCTTTTAATTACAGGAAAAAAACTCTGCAGAGGATTCTGCTCAGAGTGATTGTACATCTGAAATGAAATATCCTGCCTTAAATCTCAGCTTTATTTCTTGCTTAATGGCAGAATCTGAAATATTTCCTCAAACTGTACTGTGAGATTGGTTAGACTTTTTTGAGTGAATTAAAAAGACAATTTAGGGAGCCACACATCCCTAACTGGGTCTGGCAGTCTCAAATGGATTGCTTGGATTAAAGTTACCAGATCAGCAGATTAGTTTAGAGCGTCAGCCTAATTCAAATACATGTCCAAACCTTGTTTTTCTTTATGGAAATCAGAAATGCTTATCCAGTTCCTCTGCAAATATACTTCATACCATGCTTTTTTCATGTTTCATAATAATTGTCCAATCAAAAGAACTGAAGAATCTGTTATTTAAACAAGGGCTAGTAGAGCCTATATTATTCACAGAATTCCCTGGTAAGACAGGAAGAATTAATGTCTTTGTTTTTTGAAAGAAAGGCTGGAACAGAGGAGAGAATGACTTTCTGAAGGCAACATAGCAATGGCAAAGAGGACTTTTGATTGCTCGTCCAGCATTTGGGCTCTCTAGATTATTTTAAGGTCTCTTCCAACACAATTCATTCTGAATCTATGGTGGCACACCATGGACTGCCTGTCAAACAAAAGCTGAATAAAGGACATCTTATTATCCAAATTTTTTAGAGGCAGAACTATAACATTGTCCTGGTCCAAATAGGATGTATCCAAATAGCCCAGAGACTCAGACTGCTCATCAGTCTCCAGGTCATGATGCTCAGGAGACAAGGAGCTGTGTGCTTAACCTAGTTTTATAAGGATCTGAAAAGCACAGCTACCAGCCTTTCTGGGCAATTTGGACAAAACATGAATGTCTTTTCATCTAATTCTGTATTGCTGACAGCAGAATTACAACAGGGAAAAGTGGAACTCAGGCATAATAACAGCACAGCCATAGCGAGTTGTAAGGCATTTAAGGTTTTTCTGAATTAGGTACTTTCAAGAACATTTAGTTTTGCCTGACTTGTCTGTTTTGTTGCACAAGTTCCATTTTTATTATAAAGTGATAATAAGCTTGAAATTGCTCCTTTTCTAATCCAAGTCAAAAGCTCACCTCTTTGAACTAGGCATGGTTGTGAAAACAGTTTGAAGGCTTGGAAATGTGAGTGGAGCTCTCAGCTGCTCTGGCCACGTGCTGGATAATTTAATGTGTGACAGGAAGAAGAAATTTCCTTCCTTTAAAAGAATGATTCTTTCACAATAGATGTGGTCATGAAATTTATTAAAGAATTAACTATTAAGGGTTATTTGGTGACTATCTGGGGATGTGCCTCTTAGACTGCAATCAATATGGGTGAAGTAAAAATGCAGATATAAAAGAGACCAGGCTCACCACCGGCTATATGGCAACAACAGTGTAACTTGTGACTACACTGTGAGGTGGTGTTGCCCAATAAGGCCCTTCTCACATGGAAAACTATCCAAACAAAATCTTCTGTCCTTGTAGGGAGAAAACTGAAAGAGGGTTATTTCCTTCAGATCAATGTAGGAATCAGAACTAATACATAAGTTTGCATTAGGTGGCTCAAATATTTTATATTGGAGTGGTTATCTTACAAAAATAGCACCAGGGAATAATACAGAGATTTTTTTTGTGTAATCTTCCAGTGAAAAGCTTAAAAACATTGACAGCTTGAAATATGGTAGGTACATATATAGCATGCTACTTTCTGCAAGGCAACCAGAACAAAAATATGTTCTTTTTATAAGTAATCACCTTTGTTTTTCCAAAATGCTTAAATCATATTCAGTTTGTTCTCAAGGCTTTAACATTTCCAAGCACATCTCCAGAAAACCTCTGGAGATCTAATTATTCCAGGGTACCACAAAAAGAGAGTTATTACTTATTTGAACTGCTAAAACTGATATCTGCAATATGATGACTCCTTTGTCCATGCTATTCTGCTTCAAAAGAGTTCCTATTGTCTGTAGCAAACAGAGTTAGTAATTTTTTTTTATCAGACCCAAGTTCAATTACTTATGATGCCCTAGGCTGAAAGAATACCAGGTATGTACAATATCCAGAATTCTAAAATAGTAGTAATATTAACTTTTGTTTAGAAAAGGAAGTGCAAGGTTTAGTTTAGGACTTAGATCAAGTGGGGAAATTATTTTGATCTAACTTAGTTTAAATGTTGTGATTCTACCATCTTTACTGGAATGACTCTCTGCATAATTTTAAAGTCAGAAGCCTCCAATTCTGGGTGGAAATCAGGTGTGTGGATTGCAGAACAACAGGTCCTAGCCTTTGGTGTATAACAGCAGAGAACAGTCTGGTAGCACTCTGTGCCCTCAACTCTCAGCATTCCCTTCAGAGTGGCTTTTGAAAGCAAGTCTTTTCATAGCTGGATTTTTTTTCTGTTCCTACAGGATTGCACTGTTAATCTGGGGACTGCTTGGCTTTTGGAGTTAAATAATGTAAGAAGAATCTAGATATTTACCATATCTAAAATAAGAGAAATTCTTAATTCTGTGCAGCTTAGAGAAACTTGGGGAAAATTCCTCTGTTATGACTTTAAAAAAAATTTTTGTTCTCTATACATCTTTTATGCTGCCATAGTTCTGCCCCAGACTGGCTCCATCATCATCATAAAATTCATTTTCTGACATGATCTGCAATGACTCTTGGCACAATAAATGTGGTTGTCCTTTATGAGTGGTTGTCCTTTTTGAGTGCTTGCTGGGGACTGGTGTATGGACTTCATGGTACAGATGCCATTCTCATAGTAAAATGTAGTTTATCATAAAGAGGAACACTGGATTCTCTTGGCCTCACACAACACAAATCAGCAGATGAAGCACAGACCTAAATGCAAACCAGGTGCTGCATGTGAACGAATAGGAATACCCTGTTGTAGAGCAAGATAGTTTACATACATACTTAGACCAACATTTCTCTCTATAAATGGCATCTTAAGAAACAGTGGCTGAATTTGAGACCCATTCAGTAGAGAAGCAAAGGCATTAATTATAAAGACATAGAATCATAGAATGGTTTGGGTTGGAAGGGACCTCTTCAAATCATCTTGTCTAACCTGCCTGCCAGGGCAGAGACATCATCAGCTAGACTGGGCTGCTCAGAGTCAAATCCAATCTAGCCTTGAATGTTTCCAGGAATGGAGCATCCACCACATCTGGGTGAACTTGTTCCAGTGTTCCACTATCCTTTGTCAGAAAAAAAGATTTCTTATCTCTAGTGTAAATCTACCTTCTTTTAGTTTAAAACCACTACCCCTTGTCCTATGACAACAGGCTCTCCTGACAGGTTTGTCCCCATTTTTGTTATTAGCCCCCTTAAGTACTGAAAAGCTGCAGTGAGCCCAGAGTTCATGCAACTGCTTGAGGCAGTCTGGGATATGCTGCTATTCCCCTGCTGTTACTTCTGCTGATTACTAGTGAAACATCTTTTAAATATTATTGCTTAAAGAAGGTGTCAAGACCAGAAAAGTAAAACACAAATATACACCCTAAAAGTTCTTAAGTACCTTACATAAACTGTTTAAAAGGAATTAAACAATCAAATGTAGCATTTTGGCTTCCAGCCTACTAGAAATCTAGGTTAAACCAGAACCAAACTGTTTACATTTCAAACATCCAAAACTTCCCCAGAGCTGTTAATGATAACACCAGCTTTCATAATAGGAAACAATCAACACAATATCCACTGAATTGTTGTGTTCAAATCAATATTTCACATGCCAGCTTCCAAATCCTGCACAAACTGAAATTATCTGAGACATCTCAAATTGATCTACAGTACCTACTTTTGGCCTTTGTAATTTGAAAGTCTGAGTGCCCTTTCTGATTTTTATCTTAATATTCCGTGCACTCAGGAAATCAGTACCAAGACAAAGAATTGAACCTCAGAGCAGCTTATTCAGCCTTTTGACCACTGATATTTTCCTTCCTTCCCCAGATATGTGATTTTTTTGAAAAGACTTTTGAGAATGAGAGCTTATAACAGTGAGCATTGTACAAGCACTACAATAGACTGACTTTATTTCTGGAATCTAAGGCAATGAAGCTATTGTCTCAAATCAGCATTTCTCAGGCAAAGTGGTTACATAAATATTTAGAGACAATATTCAATATTAAGAATGATGAAAACCATCTTCATATCATTCACAAGAGGTAGTTTTTATGCCTTGCCTAAGGTCATCCTCCTCCCCAGGCTATTGAGCAGTAACCTGTTGACTGGGTACATACTTTACTGCTGGCCTATCATGGCACAGCAGCTGCATTTCAGAATGTTGCAATAAAATACCTGAAAGAAATAGAATTGCATACTATATATTTACAAATCTATCTTTAATTATTACTACCAAGAGAGGAGCTTTTCAAGGTGCATGTTTAGAGCAAATGAACTATTTTAGGAGCTGATTTCTCTGTCCTTAGAAACATTTGAAAAGAAACAGAAACATTACCTTGGCTGATGTTTCAAACCAGCCCACGAACCCATTCTCTTTGCAGAACTGATCCATCTTGATGCCGTTGTTCATAAGAACATCTATTCCCTGGTCACATTTGTTTGCTAATAGGACTGCTGGCACAGGTTTGCCATTTGGAAGAACCAACTTAGAGTCCAAATCCTCCTTCCATTTTGTCACTGCTTCAAACGTCGCAGGTCTTGTAACATCAAAGACAATAAAAGCTCCCATAGCCTCTCTGTAATACACCCTGGTCATGTTTCCAAATCTTTCCTGTCCTGTAATGAAGAAAGTAGGAGGGAAAAACAAACATTACCTTGTAAAAATCAGTGCTTCCTATCCAGGTCAGTATTTCACATAAAAGGTTTTCTAAGATAACATTACTGAAGGCAGGACTTCATTTTAAAAGTCTCTGGGAAACTACTCTTTGCCTAAATAATTATAAGTACCATGCTAGAATAATTTGTGTGAAAATGCAGGAAAGTATTGCATGAAAAAGGAATTTTCAAGCCAACATCCAAGGAAATTCAATGAAGTTCATTATAAGTGAATAATAAGTGTGATAAGTGAATAATAAATGTATGGTCTTATTAGGCTACCAAATTTCTCAGTCTGTGGACAGTGCCAGGAGTCTTTGAGTACATTATAGGACTTTCAACAAGAGACACAAAAAAATATAGGCACCAGATTGGAAACTCCTTGGTACTATGGTATTTTGTCTAAAACATCTAACACAACCGAAGTGCTCAAGCATGAAGAGGATCCTGCATATTCTCATGCAAATGATAATAACCAGCAGTACCATAATATAGGTCTGAAAACATGCCAGGCATCAGTGTAATTATAAGTTTGCTTTTATTGGCAAACTAAAACACAGAGGTGAGGAAGGTGAATTTAAAGCCTTGAAAACATGGAAAGTGCTCTAAGAAATATCATATTGCAGTAGCAGTATGAAGAGCTGCATTGCTCCACTGAAAAGATCTGTGAGGAGGGTTTCATACCAGTTCTTTCCAGAAGCTTCATGGTTTTATTTGCTGAATTCAAAGTGCTTTCTGGGAAAGGACAGAGTTTTTTGTGAGCTACCAGTACATTAGTATATTCAAACATAGACATTTGTAAATATCTTTCATTTTATATGATTAAGAGTATGAACAAATTAACACATGACATCAGGATGTGGTATGTTGATCAGCTATGGATTTCTTAATATATCTGCTGTTTTCATGGGAACTCTGGAAAAATAACTCTGGAAAAGTAAATTACACAGAACTTTTCTTGAAAATAAAAAAATAGATTTTCTTCTAATGTCTGCAGCACAGCTGTGATCCAAAGAAAAATTGTCAGCTCCTGAAACATTTCACAACAATAGGAGTTTTTAAGACAACTCCTGTACATGCTTCCATAGCTGGGAAAAAGTGCTATGGAAATAGAAGCATTGAATACAAAGCTGTTTCTAGCCTTATTTTCTCAACGTGAGCAATTTTGAGTAGGTTAGGAAGACAAGAAGATTGGCAGTCTGTCTCTGACCCCAGGAAAGTTATTTGTAGAGAATTTGTCTGATATAAATTTTGCTGTCAAATGTAAGGGAGGGCTGAGAAAGGAAAAGTAACAATTGTTTAGCTTCTAGACCATGCACTTTCATTTAATGGAAATAGCACTGAACCCACTTAGGGGGTCAACACCATCAGTTTGTGATGTTTGTCTTTGGTTTTAAGCACTGTGGCAGCAAGGAGACAGTCATACACATGATTCAGAAACCAAAGAAGAAGCCCGTCTTCTCTAAATTCATGTAAATTTTTTTTTATCGTAAAGAGACACTGTGTCCTATTGATAAAGCAAGATAGAAAGAGATTATTTCTGGGAAAGAAGAGGTCATATTCAAAATTTCTTTTGTCTATATTTTTATTCAAATGTCTTATGATTCCTATCAGTGGGCTAACCAGATGAATGGCTAAGTCATGTGCTATTCAATAATCTCCTTGTTGAGAAATTCTTTTTTCATCTGCAAGAAGGTGCCTTCCACCAAAAGCCAAGGTTTAATTAGAAATATGGCAGTGAGGTAAGCAGCAACATATACAAATAGTTTTTGATGGATATTGTATTTCACTGATACTTTATACTTCTCATTCAAAGTTTGTGAGATGCTTACACTGTAGGTGATATGAGAGAAGCTCAACTCAGGCCTCACACATATTTATTAGGACACAGATCACTGGGATAGGTGGGACATGGTGTCACAGAACATTAACTAAATTATTCATTTGCAGAATGAAATCATCCACCATGAAGGAAGTTACTAAAGGAATAAAAGGCTCCTAAGTTGTGATCTTCTGCTTAGTAGTGGCCCACAAATTTCTGACAAATTGTATGAAACTGATTCTTCCTCTGGCTTCCAGCTGCTTTTTCAGATACACAGGATTTTTACTGCACAGAAAAGCCAGTGTGTTCATAAAAGCAGCATTTTGCAGGAAGACAGAGATAACCAATTTCCATCACCAACCACTTCAAAGAAAGAGAAAGAATGGAACTGCATGATTAACTGTCTAAACTGTTTTGAAGTGGTCTTTTTCTCCATCAGTTATAATTAATGTATCAACATACTCGACATAAAGGCATTAGGCCAGTTTGAATGGAAAAAGAGGTGTTTTATACATCAGAGTTTTAGTTTTATGACCTTTGCATAATGACTTTAATTTAAATTGTGGAAAAAGTGATCTTGAGTATTTACATTGAGCTAAATGGAGAACTAAATAATATGTCTAAGGATGCAGAAGTACTCTTTTTTCTACAGATTCTCGCTTATGTGAACAAAATCCTATATTAATAGATGAGCTTCCTAAAACCTTTTAGTTTAGCAGAATTGCTCATAATAATAGGCACTGCTTGATGTATTAAAGATGTCAAAATCTGGCCTTAGGTTTTCAGCAACACAATGTCTTAGGCAGGAATTAGGCTAGAAAATAGATCAGCCATTAGGTATTCAGTGATACCTCTCAGGCAGCCTTGAACATTAGAATCTGCTTTACTGCAAGACCAACTGGGGAAGATTGGTTTTGCTTTTCACTGGAAGGGTAAGAAGCTTGGGAAATATTTGATGTGGCCCCTAGTACTTTACTGCATGACTTCCAAGACCCCTGGCATTTGGCATCAAACCCTGCAATTCCAATGGCCTTTGCCCACTGAGATTGGGCTTTATGTTGGGATTATTAGCTCTGAATTAGATTAAAAAATTAACTGGGAATACTGAAGGTTAGGCATCCCTTTGTAGTCTGAGACTGGGAAAAAATGTCTAATTGTTAATTCAGATGAATCCTACTCTGCTTGGAAGCAAACCAGTGAGACCAAGGTGATAAAGCAGCAAAATTTCTACTAAAGGAAAACACTCCCTGTCTGAAGGGCAGCTGCCTGCACATTTATCCTAATCTCAGTGGTACCTCTGCAGCAGGCAAAGCTATCAGTTCATGGGTTTAAAGCAACCATCAGCTGAACTTTCACAGCTTATAAAAATTTACCCCAAATAAATTTGTACAGTAATCTAAAATTTTCACTAGCCACTATCATCTCTAATAAAGGTATAAAAAATAATGATAAAGGGACTAAAGTCAGATAACTTTCACAATTTTGACCACAGCATCTGAAATGTGGCAAAAAATTTAAATTAAAAAATTATTGAAACTGCCTAATGCTGAGTTTTATGATGCATTCTACTTCTTGCCACTGTCCTAAGAGATAATGCTTTTGGGAACAACCTTGCTTTACAGACAGCCTTTAGCCAACACTGAAAAGCTGGAAACTGTGGGAAAAAATTAAACATCTTTTACCTTTCCCTTCAAAATATCTTTTAGAATATTGACGCTTGAATTCAAATAATTGTCTTTATGGACTGAAGCTTAAGCAGCCCTTGAGCTGATGTTCACCACCCCTGAATGAGGAAAAGCAGGCTGTCAGCAGGATCTGGCCCACAGATTCCAGCACCCATGTCTACTGAAATAAAACCCTCCCAGCAAGAGACTTATTTATGTTTGCAGAACAGTAATTTCAAGGTAACTTAGCCTAGAAATCACCATGACTATCTTATTTATGCATATGTGCTGCAATGCTTAGCAGCTGCCAAAAGCCTAAAATGCTGAGGACGTGCTGTGACTGGCATTAGTGAACAGGTTTCCACTTACTCCCTCTGCAGCATAACAATCCTAAAAACTTTACAAGTGCAGAGATACTCATCTATATCTGTGGCTAGACTGCTGCTTCTGAAGGTGAAAGTGACCTGGAAAGGAAATGGAACTGTTCTTTCCCCAAAGCATTGGTCCAACTGTTTATGAGATGAGAACCAGACTTTTAAACACAAACCAATATCTTTTTGGTAGCAATGAATAACCCAGCCCACTCAAATGCAGAAGGAGTGATTAAGAGGATGCTGAGATGGCTGTTGAAAAGGAGCAGGGAGCAGGCACTGATGTGCTGCTCTCTGATGTACGAAGCTCCTCCCTGCAGTAAATCTATGGCTAATGCTGGTCTTCAGAGAAATCTCTGGACTGTTTGGGCACAAAACACAGACAGTAGCACAGAGAGCAGCCTTGCAGAGAAGGGAATAGAAAATACACCCAGATCTTCTGTCTGCAACAGCTGTTTTCTTCAGAAGCAGTGTGCCAGCCTGCATCTGCAGGGCCAACACCATCCACTGTAACCTTGTGCAAAATATGATTCAGAGTTTCTTTAAAGCTTTCCTTCTCAGAATTTGTTAATGAATTTAAGGTACATAAACACAAAGACAGCAGAAAAGATAAAGAAATAAAGACAGAAATTGACTGAGGGGCAAGATTTAATGTTGTATGACACAGCAGTAGAGATGATGGCACACTTTAACAGGAACACCTAAACTAATAATTTGTGAAACAAAATGGAATTGTTGTGAAGAAATTAAAGAAAGGTGAACTTTATCATGTTTATCTCCTCCCACACTCAATACTCAACATTCAGTCACCTCAAACTTAGGCATTTCACTGAATCAGACATAAGTTCACAGATTTTAATGACAGCATGTTGTTACAAACACCATAACATCACATAGCATTAAGGTTAATCTTACTATTCCTGCCTAACACCTACAGTTTCAGGAATACAGTATGTGTTAAAATCACTGTCTTAAAGTAACAACGTGTAATGCAGAGCCTACATTATCCCTGAATTAATTTTTGTAATACTTAGTTATCCTTGTTTTTTGGCATTACTCTCTCATCTAAATAAATGCAGTTTCAGCATTTAGCTGTTAGATCATATTATAGCTTTGTTTACAAAATTAAAAAACACAGAAAAATATCTTACACAAATATTAACTAAATTAAATTAGATGGCACCAGATAAACCAAATTTACTTTTTCTTCTTATATATGGTAAGGGTAAACCAGGCCAAACTACTTGGTCCAACCACAGCTGGAATGTGTCATTCCTCAAATAAAGTCACAACGTACATAAACCCTACTAAAAATGTAGATAAGTTTGACACTAGTTTTAATCACAATATTTTAAAGAAAATTATTTCTAGATTTTTAAACAATTTACTGCCCATGAAAAGCAAGGAGGAGTACACATATGCTTGGTACTAGGTTCACTGCCTGTATAATAGAGAGGGGAGAGGATATAAGAGCTAAAATAATACCTGATATATATATATATAAATATGATATAAATATGTATTCATATATCATTGCTGATATGAAATATTATCAATGTATTTGCAGAATTTGCTTCAATTCAAGGTGTTCTGCATGCTAAGCCAACATCCTTCAGCATGGTCAGGGACTGGAAGTTTATTTCCTTACCACAAAAGATAAGCCTGACTTGATAACAGAGTCAATCAAAAGAGAAAGGATGTTTTAAGACCAGAGATTTTATTTTCCTCCCTCTTCTCATTGCCCATTTGTATTTTGCAAATGATTTTACATGACCAGCCACGGCCAGGAGAAATCAGTTCCATTCTCTCCATATTTCCAATCAGTTTTACTTCTCTTTCATTTTTGAACCTCTTTTTCTCTCACCAGCCAGATGCCTTATGTGTGATAACTTTTATGCCTGCACCATGATCATCTAAATTCAGCATGTTGCTTACAGAACTTGCTCTCAGTGTACAGCCAGCAGCAGCTAAAGCTCCTTAAGCAGAAGTCATTAAAGCTAAGACAGCAACTCTTTTTATTACCAACCACTGTCTTGACCTTCACAATGATGCTTTGAATTGGGCAATTCATACGAAATTTAGTACTGTGCTGTAATTCTCTCTGTCATGTGTGATAACTCAGAAAGCATGCTAGTCATTCAGTACTACAACTAGGTGTAATTGCTTTTGCAGCCTGACCGAAAGCTACATCATATGATCCGCCAGCACATGATTAGTAGTGTAATAAATCTCTGAAACAAGGCATGCAAAATAAATTCTTTAAGTCTCTGATACAGTCAGAATTCACTATTAAATGCTTTTTTTATCATGCAGAAATGTTTTTCTGGCAGTGTACATATTTGTTGTTACAATCAGCCACTGGTGAACTGTAAAATAAATGTTTGCAACATTATTCTATCTTTTAATAAAGAAAACTGAGCACATATGTATTTAAAACCATAAAACCACAAGACTGAATTAGTGTGTGAAAAAGCGGAGTTTATACGTTTTACATAAAGCAGTGTTGTTGCATAAGTTTTAGTACCTCAGTGCCAAATTCAGAGCTCAGACATGAGACAGCTCAGTGCAGCAGAAAAGCACTCCCTCCACCAATAAGAATGCCAAGAATTTTTTCATTTCACCAGTTTTACCCGGTGCTGTTCCAGACTAGATCAATGAACCTGAGTGGGCTCACAACTCAGGCCACAGGCTGGTGCAGTTGCCTAAGAGCTGATATGATGTTCACCTTTATTCCCTATTTAATGAAAGTAGTTTCTTAATTTAATTGAGTTTTTAAATGCCTCCCCTTATGCTGTAATCTATTGTTACAGTTGTATTTGATTTTTGCATTCCCAAAATGAAAAATTATTACTTACAGCATGGGATATATGCCATCAAGATAAACTTATTTTTTGGACTGAGAAAAAAATGATTGATTTTTCAGAAAGGTGGTGGCAAAAAAGTTGCCTGCTTAATTTGAAGCCAAATCAAAAATGTCTGAAGCACTGACAGCCACAATGTCAAATTCTGTGTGTTTTAATGATGTAACCATGTGGGGATATCTGGACTTTACTGTTTTTCTCCTTGCAGAGGGTAAATAGTCTTTTGTTTTGCTTAATGTTGGAATAAGGCTATTTAAATATGAATAATTATATTTTTAACAACCAGAATGATTGCCAAATAGAAACATTTCTCTTTCCAAAACACATAAGAAGTTGATTTCATTGGACTGAAGGAGGGCAGGTATGAGAGAGAGGAAGAAGGAAGGTATTTCAATAAACTAACTCATATACATTTTCTTTATTTTTTTAACTATAAAAGTAATTTTAATCATCTTACTGAATGCCTCATCTATTCCACCAAATTAAAAAGATTTAACAGGACATTCTTGTTATTCTTCCTCCTGTCATAGAGACCTGTTAGTTCAAGGAAGCAAAACTGAACATTGTCAGCTACAGGGAAAACAACTGGGTCATTTGGAGAGAGGTGCCTGCGTCCCTTAGTATGTCCAAAGGCCTGGGAGAAAAATCAGCTAGCACAGGTTCCACTCTGACTCTCTGGCTTCCCTAGTTTGGGAGTCTGCTGATTTTAGGGAATCTCCAAAATGTCAAGCTGCCCTTAAAGTTTTCTCTCCTCAATCTGCTCTCCCTCACTGCATAGGTAGCGGCAGTTCCCAGCTTTCAGATCAGTACAAATGAGTTGGGCTCTGTATTTTGTATTGTTCTTTGATAAAGGCAAAGGGCAAAGGGCTCTCCTCTGTACTCACCCGCAATGTCCCAGAGCTGCAGCCGTACCACAGTCTCAGCATCCCAGTTCAGTACCTTCAAAGCAAAGTCCACCCCGATGGTGGCCCGGTAGTGGGGGGAGAAGTTCTGGTGGACATAGCGCTTGATGATGCTGGTTTTGCCCACTCCCAGGTCCCCGATCACCAGCAGCTTGTAGAGGTGCTCCTTCTGGCTGTGCTTCTGCATCTTTCCTCTGGCTGCGGCTGCTCCCTGCAAACTGATTGCATGCTCTGCCCCAGGAATCCTGCCAGCCTGAGGGGAAGAGAGGGGTGAGGGACTGGGGAGGGAAGGAAGGAGAGCAAGGTAGGTGGAGGCTCTCTCCCTTCCTACGGAAGCAAGATCACCACATCCAGCAGGCAGCCCTGCTGGGAGATGAAGTAAGGACGAACTGGGGGAAGGAAGTCTCCCAGAAAGTTTTGTGCGTATGTGTGTAAAGGTCAGCACGAGGTGTGTCTGGGATTAGTCTGGCTGCTAAAGGCTTTGCAGGAAAATTCATGCAGCAGTTCTGTACTCTGTTTGGCTTCTTGCTGAAAGGACAGTGTTTCTGTTGTGCACTAGTTTTACACACAGTAAATTTTGAATCACTGCCTTGGTGATAATATATGCTTGTTTCTGGATGTCTTTAAGGTGCCAGTCATTGCAAAAAAACCCTGAAAACTCCTTTCAGAGGTTTCATTTTTGCACTAAAGTGCAAACATTAAACCAGTGTGACTTCAGATTTGGATGAAATTTGGTTCTAATCTGTGTAAGTTAGTGTGAATGCAGTTACATCACTAGTTATAGCGATATACAGCAGCTCTACTTGTGTCCATACTAGGAGGGCTGTACAAATTAATTTACAGCAGATACATATTTTAAAATTTTGTTACCAAAATTGTAATTGTCTCTCTCTACCTATAATCATGCTCCCATCTGAATGCAACATGCAGCTTGTGCTTTGTTTTTCATACATCTGGACTCTAAAATGCAAAAAATCCAGGTTTACCTCATGACTCCGATAATCAGAAGTTATGAAAGCGTAACAGCATTCGAGCATATGAATGTCAGTGTCTCAACAGTCATCTGTTTTCCAAAACAAGTGATGCCAAACTTGCAAACTGAACCCATTTGAGTAAATAATTCCCCTGACATGACTGTCCCTTTATTTTGAATGAAGAGCACTGTGAATTTTACATAGGCAGCTTAGCTGGAAACCTCTACCCATTACCTAGAGGTGTTTGATCCCTTTAGCAGCTTTGATAGCAAACCCACAGAATTTTAATATTATGTGCAACTTATCAGTGAATATTTTTTTATTTTTTTATTTTTATTTATTTATTTTTTCAGTGAATATTTTTTTATATTTTTTATGTTCTTGAAAATGAAAACATACTTTTTACTTATTGCAGTATTATTTGATAGAGTTCTTATCCAAGTGTGGACTGAAACAGCATTAGAATTTTGTCATCTATCCAAAAAGCTGGATTTTAGTAGACAAAGAATCCAGAACATTCATATTATGCAATCTTTCATAATCGGTCTTTAAAATCAAATTTTAAGTTTGTGTTTGTGTGTGTATATGTACATAAACACACAAAGTGGAAATAGGTAACTTTAGAGGAAAAATGTCTTATTTTCCTGAACCTTTTTTGATAAGCGGATTTTTTTTCAATAAGATAAATTGTCTTTCCAAAAACAAGCTGTCATTTGTATCCTGTTTGGAGAGAAATTTTAAAGAGCTTCTCCTTGTTAGGATGGACAACAACTTGATAGGCAAACCAGTTTGATCAGTTAGTATATTTGCATGATTCAAGCTCATTATTGTTATTACTGGCAGTGTGTGCTATGTCAATTCTTGCCTTTACAGCACCTCTGTTTCTTGAGAGGATCCAATACTTGAGTACTTCTAAGCATTGACCATTACCCTCTAAAGTTGAAGATTTCCCCTTTTAGAGCTTAAACAAAGAACAGGCTGAGGGGATTTAGCAATTTTGGAAATAACGAAATCGTTGTTTTGGATAAGGTTTAAATTACATCTGATGTTTCATCCTTCTTTGATGATGGCCATTGCTCAGAGAACAGTGTGTGGAAGGTCCCTAAAAGCAGGTGTTTGCTAACTGGAGGTCTTAGGCTATTAGTAAGTGTAGTTAGAGGCTGGCCTATACCCAGAAGCATGAGGCTTTATCTCTCTTCCAAAGTTGTTGTTGGAATTAGCTATAATAGCTCTGGATAATCGTGTTACTTGTTTAAATCTCCAATTCTTCTCTGAATTCTAAATTCTTGGCCCCAGCAGCACCCTGGTACAATGAGCTCCTCAGAGGCTCAATCAAGGTCACCCTGGGCTGGAAGTAGGGCTACCAGTGAGATTCTCAGTAAGGTGTTCAGGTGTGGGGTGAGCATGGAGGAGGGATCACTGCAGTCAGAGGGATGATTTGCTGAGCTAAAGGGAAGTATGGACTGAAGCATCTTGCTGAGTGAAGGCTGTACCCAGATCTAACTTCATGGTGAGCTGGCTTTTATAGGCACCCTCTGCTAAAATGCTCCTGGAATGTCCTGCCTCGCTCCACCTTTTTGGAGCCATGTATCTGTACTGGTTTGGCCTCCTTGCCATCCAAAGGCACTGGGGTGGGGTGGTGCGGACCTATCATTAATTTGCAGCCCTGCTGCAGCACTGTCATGGGAGAAGACAGCAAATTTGGGTTGTTTATGGCTTAGATGATCATTGCAAGGTTTGCTTGATGATGCCAGCTGATCCCCTCATGCACACAACAGGTTACTGCAGCTCAGCTATCTCCTGCAGGCAGAGGTGGCCAGGGAAGCGCACTGAGCTTGGAGATGATGCAATGAAATCTGTCTTAGCTGAGACCACACTTAAGGACAGGTAATATAAACCATACCAGCTGGCATTTGCCAACCACAGGTAGGTGGTTAGCAGGGCTCAGCTGACGCCAAATAACTTGTTAGGCTGGGTGAACCAGATGTTGCCCCTGAGCCCTTACTCTGCTGCTGTCCAGGCAATGAGAACATGAAAGCACGCCAACAATTTGGGTGATATTTCTGTGTTTATATTTCATTTGTTTGTGTTTTCTCTGGTATATGTACATTTTAAACTTTATAAAATCATTGTAAAAAATAATTGAAATTCCATGTGACATTTTGTGTATCTATGCTGTTTTATTTTTGTATTTTCTGCCTATCCATTATTCTATGTTAATACTATACTAATATTAATTAGAGTCTATTAGAGTCTATTAAAATTCTATTTTAATTGGCAGAGTTGATGATAACTCTATACATCTCAGTTGTAAATAATAACATTTTTGAAAATTCCATCAAATTAAGACATTACAGGCTGCGTTGTGCTCTGCATAAAAGTGAAACTCATTTTACAGTATTAATTTTCAGAAATTCCTCACTAGTTCTCTGTCACTAGTAGAGACCTTTTTCTCTGAAAGAATAGATAAAATTGAAGATATTGAAGATGCAATTACATTGAAAAGAATCAAGGAAAGCATAACTGCATCCTGGATTCTACCACTCCTCTTTGTGTGGCATACACCACAATAAAGGATTTTAACCTTGAGCACCAGACTTGTTATCAACATACCTTTTAAAAACAAGTGCTGTCTGAGATAATGAAAGCAATAGTTTTTGTGAAAAAAAGACATTCACAGAATCATGGGAGATGCTGAGTTGGAAGGGACCCACATGGATAATCGAGTCCAACTCCTGTCCTTGCACAGGACACCCCCAAGAGTCACACCATGGGCCTGAGAGCATTGTTGAAATTGTTGCTTCTTGAACTCTCTCAGGCTTGGTGCTGTGACCACTTCCCTGGGGAGCCTGTTCCAGTGCCCAACCACCCTCTGGGTGAAGAACCTTTTCCTGATATCCAACCCAAACCTGCCCTGACACAGCTTCAGGCCAATCCCTCAGGTCCTGCCGCATTGGTCACCTGAGAGAAGAGATCAGTGCCTGCCCCTCCTCTTCTCCTCAAGAGGAAGTTGCAGACTGGATTGAGGTCTCCCCACTCTCTTCTCCAGGCTGAACAGACCAAGTGCCCTCAGCTGCTCCTCACAGGGCTTCCCCTCAAGGCCCTTCACCATCTTTGTTGCCGTCCTTTGGATAGTCTCTAACAGTTTTGTATATTTTCTTAGATTTTGGTGACCAAAATTCAAATTATTAGAAATGTATGTATTCAAAAGATTTCCATCTAAAATGATATAGGGTTTTCACACCACAGCTATTAATGTTATATCTGGTAGCTTTGAATGTCTTGAAGGGAGTGACCTACACCATCATATTGATCTTACCTAATATGACATATCTATAAATGCTATGCTGCATAAATGACAGCATAATTCAGAGACATGCTAATACACATCTTTCTGTGTGTATGCATATATATATATATATATACACATATACATAGAAATCAATATCATAGACTATAAGATAATTTAATTTCCTACTTTAAAAAAAATACAAACCATTGACATTCTGCACAGTTTTTTGCCAGTTTGTACTCCAATTAATTCTGGGGTATGGAATGAATACAGAGTTGTCAGCTACACAGTTAAAAGCCCAGTGGTGCATGAATCATTGTGTTAAAAGAGTAAGAGTTTGTGGCTCTCTCACCATTGCAACCCTTAGTCTGACAAAGGAACCAAGTTTGACTACTTATTGCACATTCCAACATAGCTTCCATGTCTATCAGCCCTGTGTGGACACAGACAATGCTCAGATGCAAATGCATATTTCTACTTCAAAAAGCTCAAAAATTAATAATAATTTGATACAATTCCCTCTCTCAAGGATATTTGTTTATATAGATCCATACAACCTAACAAAATCCAAGTTCAAGTCTATCCTTTGGAGCTTGCAGCAAAAGATCTTAGATGAACTGCAGAGCATTTTATACCAAGTGTATTTGAACAGTCACCTGGGAATACATGAACACAGAGCAACTCAAAAAGCAATAAGGCAAGGACCAGAATGTCTGCCAAGGGTAAAATCTAATAACAAGGGGGTCAGTAATACTCTGGGAAAAGTAAAATGGCTTGTCCCTGGGGCCTGACAGCAGTGAAAGCATCATACAGCACAGATTTAATCTGAAATGTGCCAGTTCCAAAGGAAATTTGTTGTACCTCAGATTCAATAAGTGAAGTGTAAGAGCACTCACTGAGGCTGCAGATGGAAGCATCCCACTCATTGCAGGAATGCTACTTTGGAGCTGGACAAAAGCCTGGACCAAAGTGACATTGCAGCAGTTTTAACCTTCTCAGGCACTGAAGAGTATTTGTGTGAGGAAATCAGTTACAGAGCTACACACTTACACAGGGCATGTCTAAGTCAAGCTAGAATAGTTCTGATAATCAGTAACCTGCATTATGCCCGTCCCATGAGGGTCAATTTGAAACCCCACAGGAGGAATTTAGAGAATAGAATACCCTGTCCTCCACAGAGACAATCTCCTTTAAGAATGGGGCTGAATCACATTGGTGAAACTTTTGTCCAACTCATGTAGATTTAAGTGTGTTCTTGAAGACTATCACTATCATCAAGTGCAGGGAAATTTGTAAGAGTAGGTCCTAAATTTATATGCATTGGCTTATATAATTTCCCTTGTAACTGTAAATTGAAATCATGGAAGAAAACAACAAAAGATGCTACCTTTACCTGATAAAAGTTCATCAGGAGTTTCTTTTATAAATTGTATTCAGTATAATTTCAAATAGCACGGAAGCACTGAGGCAGGAAAGTACTTCTGGAGATTACTGAACCTAACATCCTGTTCAAAGCAGGGCAGGTAAAGGCAGGCATGAAGATTTCACAGTCTCTGGGCAATATATTTTACTGTTTGACCACACAGACAATAAAAAAGCATTTTTTAAAATGTTTAATGAAGTTTTCATTTTTTCTGTATTCTTTACAGATTCTTCAAGATTACCATGAGCTTTCTCTACTCCAGATTAACTGCCCTAGCTCTCTTCTCTCTCCTTGGTGGTCCAAACTCTTAATCATCTTTGTATTCCTTTTCTGGACTCAGTTACCCTCATTTGTTTTACTGAGGAGCTCAGAATTGGACAGGGCACTCACTATCCACTGTTCTCTCTTTATCCACACCCAGTGATTTCATCATAGGAGGCTATCTGTTTGGTAAGGCATGATATATCCTTCATAAACCTACAATGACTACTCCAAGTCACCTTCTTATCTTTTCTGTGTTTTGAACTACTCCCAGGAGGATTGGCTCCACCACCTTTCCTATGATCAAATCCTGTGATTTGCTCCATCACCTTTCCTGTGATGCTTACCAGCCTGTAGTTCCATGGATTCTCCTTTCTCTTTCTGAAGATACCAGGAGAGGAACCTGGGTGCTCCCATATGGGCTGAATGTATATTAATCTGTAACAGTCTGTGTTTTGTGGGACTTTATCATTGAGAAGACAAGAAGAGGACCAATGGGATGCTGTTGGAACCTATGGAGTGGTGACATTTTTATACCTAATCTGTCTCTCTGTCACTCTCTTTCTCTCCCTTCTTGTCTCTTTTTATACTTCTTTCTGTCTCTGCCTCACATTTACTGTTAAATAAAATTCATACTATTTACTTCAGCATAGGGTCTCATTTGCACCTTAACTTGGGCAGAGGCATCTCTAATAATTTTAATAATCAGACCTCAACAAGGCTCAGACAGAGTGTACATATCCATCCCCAGTCACCTGTCCCTTCTATCTATTTTATAAATTTCTTTTTTATTTTTGAGTTTAGTCAGAAACTCCTTATTCATCCTTGCAGGCCTCCTGCTGCCTTTGCTTGATTTGCTACATGTGGAGACAGACCATTCTTGAACTTGGAGGAGGTTATCCTTGAAAATCAATTGGATCTCCCTGGCACCTCTTCAGTCCAGGGCCTTCCAAAGGATTTTCCTGAGCAGGATCAGGCTGAAGTCTGTTCTCCTGAAATCAAGGCTTGAACCTTGACTTTTCCCTTTTTCCTTCTTCTCAAAATCCTGAACTCCCCTCTCTCCACGTTGCCAGCCAAAGCTGCCCCCACTTATCATATATCTGTACAGTATTCTTTTGTTTGTAATATGTGGTCCAGCAGAGCATCTTCCCTCATCAGCCAATTCATCTGTACAGGAGGCTGTCACCAACACACTCCAGAAACCTCCCAAGACACAGGTAAGACACAATAAATGTGTTTATAAAGACAGCGCTGGGCTTGGGTTCTTTCCACATTTACTCGTTGTTATTTAGCCTGCTATCAGAGTAGCACCTCAGGGCTCAGCAAGAAAGGCTCCTGTGTGCTGAACACTGCTCCAACCCTGGATAGTGGCCAGGCCTGCTCCTGGAAGCCTTATCTCAGCAGGAAAGACAAACAAAAAATAGAGATAAGGAGGATAAGTAACACTGTGTGGACCTCAGTTCAGCTGGTGAAGGGTTTCCAGACTGGGATTTTTGTCAGTGCTCTCAACTGCAAGAAAATTAAAAAAAAACCAAACAAACAGTCCTTTCTGTGACTGTTTGTGTATACACAGTCCTTTCTATACAGTTTGTGTATATATGCATACACAGAATATATTCATTATATATATATATATATATATATATATATATATATATATATATATATATAAAAGAAATGTCAGGGCATGTTACAAAGCAGCTGAAATTTTGCATTTTTCTCAAATCTTCCCATTTTGTAGCTTTTTTATGAATACATTTCAAAATAAGAAAAAATCCCTATGTAAATCAGAAATACCAAGATTTTAGGTTTGAGGTTTAGTTTTCTCACATTTTTGAACACTTTTATCCTGGTTTTAGCACTCTTGTCAAAGAAGAAAAATAACAACAAATAAATGAACAAACAAAAAACTCCAAAAATAAAAAACTCCCCCCAAAAAAACAAAAAAAAAAAACCTCAACAACCCTACCCATTCTGGAAGTTATCTTAGCAGCGAGACAGCTGCCTTCTCAACTGGTAACCAGACTCCCAGCTATGATTTTTTTTACCTGATACATAACAGAAGAGGGCCATCACCTGTCCTGGTAGAGCTAGAATTTCTTTTCTTTGTGGAAGTTGGATTGGAGGGAAGGGTGCAAACAAATTAGAGGGTATACATGAGCTTTGACATACGTGATTGTTCATGGGTTCAAGACAGCACACAAATTAACACTGAGGAAGGGAAGTGTACTTGGAGACCTGTAGTTGAACTCTTAAGCCAGAGATTTTGTGGTAATTAACATTGCTTCTCTCTAGCAGCAGTGCAGCAAAACTCAATCCAACACCTATAGAAGGGGAAAATAATTCTATTTTAAAACATACATCAACACACTGACACCCACCTCCTTACAAGTGCCATGCTCTGTGTTAAATTATTCTACTTCCCTATACCCACATTTATCACAGTGCTTTAGCCAAGTTTTCTTACAGCAACAGGAAGGAAGTGGATGCCAACTACTCAGCCCCCACCACCTCCTCATCCCTAGGTTAGCCTTCAGGGGCTGCTTTTGGAGGAGTCATGTACTGCTCCATATATGTTCCACTTCCATGAAGCATTAGGTTTTGCTTATTAAAGCATCTGTCTTTTTACCTGGAAGCTGCTGAAGAGGGTTTGTCCTTACTATCACCTCTTAGTGGCATTTGGGGTTTCCCATGTATGAAAAACTAGATAACCTGGCAATGTGTGCTCACAGTGCAGAAAGCCAACCATGTCCTGGGCTGTGTGGCCAGCAGGGCAAGGGAAAGGATTCTGTCTCTACACTCTGCCATTGAGAGACTCTACCTGGATCATTGTGTCCAGTTCTGGAGTCCTCAACACAAGGATGATGGCATGAAGTGAGCCCAGACGAGGCCACAAAAATTATTGGGGCTGGAGCACCTCCTATGAAGACAGGCTGAGACAGCTGGGGTTGCTCAGCCTGGGGAAGAGAAGACTTTGGAGAGACTTTACTGCAGCCTTCCAGTGCTTAAATTGGCCTTATAAAACAGAGGGAGAGGGGCTTTTACATGGGTAGATAGCGACAGGACAAGGGTTTTAAATGAAAAAGAGAGATTTAGATTGGACATTCTTTTCTGCGAGAGTGGTGAGGCACTGGCACATCTTGTCCAGGGAAGTTGTGGATGTCTCATCCCTGG
This sequence comes from Molothrus ater, assembly GCF_012460135.2. Classification (NCBI taxonomy): domain Eukaryota; kingdom Metazoa; phylum Chordata; class Aves; order Passeriformes; family Icteridae; genus Molothrus; species Molothrus ater. The sequence goes on along the minus strand of NC_050479.2, from coordinate 81,524,999 downwards.
AAATGTTCAAGGCCAGGTTGGATGTGCAACCTGGGATAGAAACTGGCATACATGCCTAAGGCAGGAGGGGAGGGAGTTGGATCTTTAAGGTCCCTACTATGCCAATCCACTGAATAGTGTTTTTTTCTTGAGATTGCCTGTTTTTTTATGATATCCCTTGCTCTATTTAGTTTAGTCTTTGTTTCCTGTTTTGGGTGTCCCAATGTACTTCATGCAAATGTGCTGGGAACTTAATTTGCTGTCAACCCAGGCACCATCAACACCTGCCTTTCCCATAGCTCATCTCCTGTTATCCCTCCTGGTTCTTCCACCCTCTGATGGTCCCATTCCTTTTCCATTTGGAGACGTTTTAATGCTGCTATTACAGCCTCTACATTCCTAAAGGATAAGATGGAGCTCAAGTTTTACAACCTCTTTAATTAAAAAAAGAAAAAGAAAATCATCCTTTCAATGTTACAGCTTAAAAATCAGCCCCCCAAAATCAGGAAAATGCAATCACCCTATTTCTACTTTCTATATAGAAAATATATGCCTTTTGTGAAAAGAACATTTCATTGCTTTTATTTTATCATCCCACAGCTGAGTTTTATGTATTTGATTTGGCCTTCCAGTCTATTTGTTGTAATTGATTTTTTCCCCTCCCACAACTGGATACAAGTATTATCCTGCTGAAATTTAAACTTGTACATATAATCCCAAGGTTAATAGAGGGTTTCAGGAAAGCAGAGAGAAATGTAACTGAGTGACAAAACTCAGCAGCCTTACTAACGTATGAGATTTAGAAGGAAATCTTCATGAAAGAAAAATATAGTACAGACTGCAGACTTAGTCACCCAAATGTCAAGCTTTTGGAGTATTCTTGTTTATGCCTAAAAACCTACAGGGAGAAGTGAGAGAGTCCCAAAATAGGATCAGGATTTTAAGCAGGCTCCAGATTTTCCTGAACTGTGATGCAGAGATAGATTTGCGAGCAAGAAGTGGCGCAGTCAGACCAAGAGCAAAGTACAGAGTCAAGTCAGGAGACAGTAGGTTTGGGCATCACCATTCCCAGATGAAGTAATGGCCTCCCAGAGGTCATGGACTGTGTGCTTTCAGGAAGATTTGCCTTCTGAGATATTCAGCTTCCTTCAGTCATCAGTGCTAATGAAGAAAAACCCTAAGGAATTCCATTATATAGCCCAGACCAAAAATCCTATTTATTCCAGCAAAATGCTAAACAAAACGAGAGAAGGCGCCATCAATTTATATTAGTGTTACGAGTGTTAAATAAGAGAGTAATAGAAAAGCTAATTAAATGAAGTTTTAAAAAATCCACATACTGTATCCTTATGTATCCTTTGCTAAATATAATTATAAGGGTTCTATACAGTTAGTTAATGGTTTTGGGAAGTTTTCCCCATCTATCACAAAGAATGTCAAGTTTGGAACTGCTGGACATTTAAGAATATTAAATATTTTTCAAGATTCTGAAATCCTCCTAGGGCAAAGACATCCCTTTTAATGTCTTTGGTGGTTATGACAGTACTTCCAATTTATCACCTGTCATATTGCTAAAGGGATATCAGCCCTTCTACACGGCCCTTAAAAGTATTCTTTATTTAATGAGGTAAGCTAGAGGTTCCAAGGATCACTTCAAGCATAAACATGCACAAATATCTTAAAGTGCAAATAGCAAAATGTGCTTGAAGAGCAGTGAGCTAAACTGTCACCCTAGTGAAATGTTAAGAGAGATGAAATGAGAGTTTAATTTAGCTTGTGCATCTCATGCTAAATAGCATCTGCTGGATCAATCCAGCTGATCCAAATGAAACAATTAGGAGTAATTGGCAGGAGTACATGTCAGTGCCTTTCCTATTACAGACATAGAAAAATTCTACATGTGCACATAGGCTATACAGAAAGGCTTCAACCTCTCCTCCTCCTGCACCACCTGTCATTCAGAGGGAACTGATAAAAACTGATGCTCTGTTAATATCCTGCACCTGACCACCTCCTAAAGTTGCAGGTTACCAATACCATTTTACTGCCGTTAAATGCTTTGTACTTTTTACAGATACACATGGCTCACACTGCTTCAGCCAACAGCCCATCCGGAAGCCACAGTAACTAGCAGAGAAATTTCAGCCTGTTTGAATTGTAGTCTCCAATACCTTCTCCTCAGCACATAAGATACTCTGGCTCTCAGTGAAACAGAGGCATTTCACTTAAAACTCACTGTTCAGAAAGGGTATTCAAGTACGTTGCATTATCTTATACTGCAAAGCTTTCACTATTGTTTGTTTATGACATGCTACCCATATTGCTCAAGATAAGGAAAAGACTTGTATTTTCTTTAAATATGTTCAGGCTCACCCTCAAACTTTCAAATTCAATGTCCAGATTAAAATCAACTTCTTTTAAAGTAACTTGTTATATCTACACCTGTAGTGAATGGATTGCAGTAAGGAAGATGTTAGCCATGAATTGGTCTGGGTACAAGCATGTTCACATCCACAGGCTTTTGGCCCTCACTAACACATTTTATTTTACAACTCAAGTGCTGTTTTGCTCTCATGGTGCAAATGAAAGCATTAATAAGGCCGTGTTGCCAGACACCCAGTGAGGATGGACCTCCGTCTGCACAGCCTGAATCCCCCCAGCTGTCCCTGCCCTGCTCCTGCAATACTCTGAAGTTCCCACAGTCACTAGCAGATCTGGGCAAATTCCCCCAAAACTTCGCTCCTCACCCACTGGTGCACCACATCCCTGAGAGGCTCCTGGCATTACAGCACACTCTTCATTACACTGTGGAGACCACACCAACCCCAAGTGAGACAGTTCCAGTGGTTATCAGGCAGCTCTATCCCTGCAGGTTGTCTAGAGCAGAGTTAAATAAGTCCCACTCATTCAGGTGAGAGTAAAATCAGTCATGGCTTTGATGTTTTAACAGGATTTTTAACACATACCAGGAATGGCTGTTCTGAAGTGTTGCAGTGTGATGCCATTTCCTGTTTCACCTATCCCAACCCCTCAGGTGTGCCAACCTTTCCTTTCCCCTTTTGCCCTCCTGCTGAGAGCTGTCCATCAATTTTAGCATTCCAGCAAGGGCGTGGTGTGGTTGGCAGAAGTTCAAAAGATGCCCCTCAGGTCCGGGCTCATTGGCCTGTCCAAGCGTCTGTATCCCTTGAGCCTTCCCCTCCTCACACCTGGTTGGCCCTCACCTGTCCCTTCCCCTCCCCCTGTCCCGGGGCTAAAAAGGACGCGAGACCATGCAGGCCTGGCGTGCTATTGGGAGCTGTTACAACATTCAGAGGTCAACCATCCTGGAATAAAACTCTGGATTAAAACTCTACGATAGAATCCTCTCCTTTTCCTCTTCACTGTCACCTGAACCTTTTCCACCAGAGGTAAACTGAGTTCCTACTTTGCCTGGATTTGTTTCGAGTGCCCAGCTGCAGCACCCAGCCGGCCAAAGGTGTCTCTGAGGTGAAACACCACAGCTGCCACCTTTGGCCCAGCAGCAAGGGTCAGACGGGGCCAGGCACGTCCCACCCAGAAATATTGGGAATAATATTCCATACTGAAGAAATTAATAATTTGATGGGGAGAAAAAACATGCTATGATGTTTGTTTTTTTCCCTAAAAGTGAAGAACGAAAAACTGAAAATTGAAAAACTTGGTAAAATATGCTCTTTTGTAGATTGAAACCACTGAGAAAGTGCTTCCTTAGTCCATATTCCTTTTTGTTGTCTAAAATAAATAACATCCCTCCCTCAGCATTTGACCCTTTTAAAATACAAAAATTGAGGAAAAAATGCTTTTCAAAATTCTGCATTAGACATCCTTGGAAATGTTTCACTAACAATACCTCCAGACTTACAGCCTTGTTTTAATCCCATCTTGATCAAAGTACTTTAGAAATATATCTTATTAATTTCAGAGGTCATAGGAAGTTATGGAATATTAATCCCAATATTTCTGGGTGGGACGTGCCTGGGCCTGTCTGACCCTTGCTGCTGGGCCAAAGGCTGCAGCTGTGGTGTTTCACCTCAGAGACACCTTTGGCTGGCTGGATGCTGCAGCTGGGCACTTGAACAAATCCAGGCATAGTAGGAACTCAGTTTACCTCTGGTGGAAAAGGTTCAGGCGACGGTGAAGAGAAAAAGGAGGATTCTGCCGTAGAGTTTTAATCCAGAGTTTTATTCCAGGATGACAAACCTCTGAATCTTGTAACAGCTCCCAACAGAATCCAGACCGCATGGTCCCATCTCCTTTTAAGCGTGGGGACGGGGCGGGGGAAAGGAGAGGTTGGCACACCTGGGGGGTTGGGATAGGTGAAACAGAAAATGGCATCACACTGCAACACGAAGTCTGATGTAGAATTTCAAAAGTAGTCTAATGTTCTTAACTCCATTTTAAAAGCTAGTTTTAAACCTCCAGCAATGGACAAGAAAACAATGCATAAAATGTAAGTAATTAAAAAAAAAGGCAAGAAGCTATCAAGCTTTAATATTATCCTGAGCTTTCCATTTTAATAAACTTGACCCCTGGAACAACACAACTTTAAAATTATTCAGTCCTAAATTCAGCACTTTGAACAAATCTAGGAAAAAAATCCCTGCTGTCACTTTATATGAAGTTTATTTACACTGCAAAGTTAGACTGACAACTTTGGAATTTACATGTCACCTTGTGTTTCAAGTTCTCAGGTCACAAAGCAAGAAGGAGTCATGATGACCCTGCCAAGTCTCCTTCATAAACCAATTGCATGAGTCTCTGAGCAAGTCCGGTGTCAGGGGCAGTCCTTAAACTGGAAAATTATCCCACTCCAGTGATAGAGACTCCACCACAGTTCTTAATAATTTTTAAGGATTTCAACTTTTAAAGAGATGTATCTTTCTTGTCCTCTGTATGCATTAATTTTCAAAACACAAAACTTTTAATATCTCTTTTTTTCTAGGCTGATGATAAGCTTTATTTCCCCTGAAAGTATTTATCAGTCATGACATTATCCATTAACCTTCGATGATAAGTCAAACATATTAGGGCTTTAAATGTTCACTACAAGACCTATCTGCCAACCCTACAATTATTCTCCTGAGTGATAGCATGTTTTCCATTTCAGCTAATGCATTGTTTATAGGAAGAAGCCACATAAACAATCTACATCTACATACCAGCTCCATCAGGCTGACTGACATTCTTCTGTGCAACTCTGGAATACAGAAAACAGGGACATTCATACACTGCAGTCAGCCAGAGGCAAACATCTGATGACAGTCACTGGGAGCAGTGACAGTGACAGACCACTCTGAGAACACTCCTGTCTTCCTATTAGCACTGGTGCAGCTGCCACACACAAGCAGTGGCAGACAGATGAAGGAATTGCTAAGAAAATAACAGAGAATGTTATTCAAAACACATGCAGTTAACATGATAAAACGCATGGTGAATAGCAAGTGGTTTTGTATTTGTAGTGCCATGAGTGTCAGCAAAAGCTTGGTGATAAGGAATCAATTTCCTAATGGTTTAAAGATAGTAAAAAGAAACATCAAGCTTTCATATTCTTATTCTCAAGCTAATCCCATGTACTACAGCTATTAAAAAAATCCAGGAACCTAGCTCCTCTTCCACCCCCAACTCCCTAAGCTAAAACAATGCAATGCACAGTATGACCTATTTCAGAAATCCTTGTTCCACTTCTGGCAAAACACAAGTTCTAAATTTCCAAACACATCTGCACAGAACCACAGAACAGGCTGAGTTGGAAAGGACCCACAAGGACCATCAAGTCCAACTCCTGGCCCTGCACAGAACACACCAAGAGTCACACCATGTGCCTCAGAGCATTGTCCAAACACTTCTTGAACTCTGTCAGGCTTGGGGCTGTGACCACTGCCCTGGGGAGCCTGTTCAGTGCCCAACCACCCTCTGGGGGAAGAACCTTTTCCTGATATCCAACTAAACCTGCCCTGACACAGCTTCAGGCCAATCCCTTGGGTCCTACCACTGGTCACCAGAGAGAAGAGATCAGTGCCTGCTCCTCCTCTTCCCCTCACAAGGAAGCTGCAGACTGCAATAAGGAGGGTCCTCAGACTCCTCTGGGCTGAACAGACCAAGTGACTCCAGCCACTCCTCATATGGCTTCTCCTCAAGGCCCCTGACCACCTTTGTGGCCCTCCTTTGGACAGTGTAATAGTCCTTTTTATAATAGTCCTCCAGATAGTCTTTTTTCTATTTTGGCACCCAAAACTGCCCCAGCACTCAAGATGAGGCCACCCCAGTGCAGCGTAGAGTGGGACAATCCCCTCCCTTGCCCAGCTGGCCATGCTGTGCCTGATGCACCCCAGAACCCCTCCTGGCTCCAAGGGCACTGCAGACTTGTGTTCAACTTGCCATGGACCAGGCTTAATATTTTTTGGGAGGGGATTGAAAAAAACCATGAAGCCTTTTTCTGCCTCTCAACTTCAGCAAACTAGAATCCAGGATTTCTTGTGAAATTCTGCTACTGAAATAAAAAGTAAGTTTTCCCTTCTAGTTAAATGGGATAGTTTGATTACAGGAAACTGTTCCATTTTTCTGCATTTTATAAATTTCCCTACACCTAGAAAAACCACTCATGAGACTGTATTTCACACAGAAAAATACCAAATAACTTTGGTCACATTTTAACAGAAGGTTACTAAAGAAGTTAGCTTCCATGTATGAAACTGGCACTCACCATTATGCCATTTTTGTTTCCTCAGGAGAACAGCAAAGACCAGTTTGCTCCAACAAAGTACTGTGTTGCTGCTGAGAAATGGTTAATTCCAAGTGTTTCAATCCCTCCTCTCAACCCTATGTTTCTACCTTGTATATTTGAAAGAAATAGAGCAACAGATTGACAGAAAGGATTTAAACAGGATTACTGGGGAGTTAGCAAATTTAGTCAATGAATTGCTCTACATCCACAGCAAGGACTACTGCACTTCTGGACAACTTGCTTGATGCTGTTGTGATAATCTCAGCTTCACATGGAAGATTTTACTAGCTCTTCTGCCCTCTCATCCTTCTTTCACACCAGCTTCTGCTGAAGGAAAAAGTTCTTGACAGGAAGCTCAAAACTCAGACAGGTCACCAAAAGAACTAATTTCTTCCACAAATACAAACTCCTATAGGAGTGGGGTGTTCTTTATTGAACTGTGAAATGATCAATTGTGAAGCACAGCAATAAAATCCAGAACTAGAACATTTAGTAACAGCCTGAAACATAGAATTGATTTTTATTGTCATAAAGATTTGACATGCAGTTTTCACAGAACACTTAGAGCTTTAGAATTTTATTTTCATCAGCGTAATTGCTCATTTCCTACCCAATACACATTTATGTTCCAAATTGCAGTGACTTCCTGATTTCTGAGAAGTAAGGCACTACAGTGTCCCTTCAAAGCAGTTACAGACTATCATAGCAGACACTTCCCTCAGATTTGAAGGTCAAGATTGCCCATGGAAAAAAATGCAACTGGTAATTGAAGGTACATCCAATGATGAGTAACTAATCACCACCGTTGCCAAAACAGCCCTTCTGGGTGATCTACTGTCAGACTTGAGAGGAAGCCTCCAGTGCACAAGGCAGATTTAATAGTCTTCATCTTCTTGCATATGGAAACTGCTCTGTGTTGAAAAATTCCTTAAAGCTGCCTTTTCAAGCCAGGGAACATTTTAACCAGAATTTTCAACCATCAGTGCATTCTCGTGGCTCAGGACAAGGCACTGGATGAAGACATTTACATTATAACTTTGGAATAGGAGTTGCAGCCACTGCAATGCTTTCAATTGCACATTCATCAGTGCCACGGCGGATTCTGAAGTAGCCATCTTCTCCCCATGAGGTGCCCCAGCTGTTCTTCACAATCCAGAATTTCTCACCACTTTCTGGATCTTTACCATAGCCCACCAGTAAAACAGCATGATTGGTCAATTCAAAAGGATTTAAATCATCCCGCAGCCCAGTGTGATGGTAGATCCCCTCTTTATAAAGCATGAAATCATTATAAACCTCGAAGGCAACAGCCATTGGGCCATGCATAACAAGCTCAAGTTTCATCAGGGCTTCATTGCAGCCTCCATAGAAACCACCAACATAGTGGTACTCAGACGTGTAGTAGTGGTAACAGCTGCGCTTGAAAAGGCACGGAGAGTCTTGGGCTGTGTAAGGGAAGCAGTCCTCTTCCACCACACCAAAGTCTTGGACATACTTTCCACCAATGAGATATGGGAAGCCACCATCACAACCTTATAAAAAAAAAAAAAACAAACAACAAAATAAACCAAAAAAATGCTTCTTCCCTTTGAAATTCTCTTATTTGTGGTGGGAGACTCTCCCACTTAAATCTTTCATAATTCTTTCAGATACAGTATTGAACATACATCAGTGACCCAGATGATCCTAGTACTCCAGTTAGCTACAGTCAGCTTTCTGAAACACTCGGGCAAAATTCACATCTCTGGGAGCTATATTGGGAGCACTAATACTTGGACCTTTTCTCATCCTGACAATTCCTGTCAGAAATAACAGCTAGTTACATGCAGTACAAGGATCTGTCCTAACAAGGACAGGGTCCTCTGGAAAGCTTTAGTCATTGCTTTTGCTCATTTCCCCTCCCTCTGAATATACCACTGGGAGAATATTTAGTTCCATTCCTTCTAGGTAAGCATTGTAATCAGCTCCATTTTGAACCTTACTCCTTAGATATTTCCCATCTCACAGTGAGATGTATGAAAAGGTTTTATGGAAAAAGTAACTTGATGGGGAAGGGATGGAAGTTTTCAAACTTCCTGTCCTTCTCCAGCATTGTCATTACTTGAAAGGTGCCTTTATATACACCATCATCCTTACCCTGAGAATAGTGGCTGCAAGACACAACCTGCTGGGGGCTGAAGACTGGTTTCTGAGTGTTATTTGTGAGGATACGTATCCTTGCCTCCAGCATGCCCATGGAGGAAAATGCGTAACAGCTGCCACATGAGCCTGAGAAGGGGAGAAAAAGGAGCAGTCAGTAACATAAACAAGGCTAGTCACCTGCCATCAGGTACATCTATTCCTAAAGTCCACTGAAAAGAGTTAAAACCTACTAGACAGTGATTAGAACTTGAACATCAATAGAGCAAAAACTTTAAATCTTCATTTAGCTTTCATGCATGCAATTCAAAACCCACTTCTAACAACTTCTCAAGGAACACTGAGCTTATTTTCAAGAATAAGAGGCAAAGTACTGTTCTAGTGTTTTTCAGCAGTAGCACTTAAGAGCTATCCAATTACTCTACTCCTTCAGAATGAACCTTCAGGGACCACATTAGCAGGGCTGAGAAGGCTCTATCTACCTTTTATGGAGCACATATGCTATGGGGCAATGAGCTATTTGAAGTGAATGCTGACAATATTGTTCTTATTTCAACCTACCAATGGATTTAGTCCCGTAATTTCCAGTTGAAAAAAATATTCCACCTCTACAGCTACCTCTAAAATAACTGACTTTTAAGAAAATAGTGGTATAAATAGTATGTTTAATATAATGGATTCATCCCCGCTCCTTGCTTCCCAAGGGCATGTAATTGTACACTCTCTTTTCAGAAGCACCCTAATTTCTCTTCTGCTTCCTGGCAGACAGTTAAGTCTCCTTACTTTTGCATCAAAATTTAGTACTGCTTCTAGCTTTAGGCCTCTGCACTCTCTAGGACCTTCCTTTCACTCTATTAAAGACTTTGGAAATGGAATGACAAACCTCACAGGAAGAACAATTACTTGGATGAGATCCTATTTTATCTACTGATTGTCATCAAGGTGCCTGATTTCCTTTTGTTTCCTGACAGTGGGAAAGTCAAATATTGCAGAGCTATGAAAATGTGGGAGCCTTGAGGAACAAAACAAAATACTTTCTCTTGAACTGTGTAGGCGTATAAAAGCGGAGCTATTACAACAGCAAGACTTCGTGAAATTGCACCTTCACTCAGGTGGATGCACCTCTGAAGGGACAAAATCAGCCTGAACAGGAACACTCTTTTCCCAGCAGGGCAAAGTGAAGCAGTGAAAGATGCCTCCCACTCACTGTATCACATGTCGCAGCATCTGAGATGGGCCACACTGTAGAACACTGTTGCATTATGTGTGCAAAAACATAAAAAATACAATTCACTCAACCATTTCAGTCTGAACTCTGCTGGACTGGCTGCTAAATTTCTTTTCATGTTACCACAGTGGTATTTATAAAATCCACAAAATGACCTCTTTTGTAGGTTTTGTTTGGTTTTTTTTAAAGCCTTAAAGCTAAAATTCTAATTTGATGGAGCAGAATGCATGTTCCACAGACATTTAACATACTCAGCATGGACCCTCAGATTACATAAAAAGTGTAGGAAGCTCTTTTATTGGAAACAGCAGACTAGTTCTCATTTAGAGAAACTTTGAAGCAACACCACAGAGAAAGGTAAGTATGGAACTAAGTGTTCAGTTGTTTGGAAGATAAAAGAGCCCTTGGGAAATTCATAGTTCACACCAAGAGAAAGTACAGGACTCACACATACAGAGGATGATATAATTCCCTGTTGCCATCTTCCAGAGCTTCCACAGAGCTAGAAATTCTATAAACCTTTCTATGCTGCTTCTGCTACCAGGAGTACAGCTGGCAGAATTTGTCAGAATAACTAAGTCATAAATGAGGGATTGGTGATTTAAGTCATCCCTTTCCCACCATGCTAATGTTATGCTTCTTTCCCCCAAAAGCTGCCACCACATAGCTACCAGTAGATCCAAGTTTATGGTGGCACGGGGAAGGGACACATTAATGGAGCTTACTCCTGGCCTCCATTATGTAAACATATAATTTAGGCATCTCACACCACAGTGCTATAAACACTCCCTACAGAATCAACACATTGATTGCATGGTATCCTTCTAAGTTCTTACCAGTATTTTATATTTATCATTATCTGCAATTTTCATAGTGACTAATATCTCCACTTGCAACTAGCCAGTTAAGTAACATCCAAATTTATCAGGGTGATAAGATTTGGAGGGAGTATAAACAATTTTCATGGGTTTATTCAATAAAGCTACATGATAATTTGCCATCAAACGAAATCAGGGAAAAAATTAAACGTACATCAGTCAGTGTGCAGAAAACCATGGCTAAGATTGTTGGGACAAAACCTGACAGCTGTGTTTATGCAGGGTACTGTGGTAATAGGCTTTCTCTCCAGAAAGTCAGCGCTATCTGGACAAGCCAGTACCACCACCTATTTCAGTACAGCATTGTTAGCCAGGACTCCACCCAGTTTCCACAGGTTATTCACAGTAAAGGTGCAACCTGTCAGCTGCAAGACACTAGGCAAAACCTTCTGGTTAGCAGCAAATTACAAACTACATCAAAGGAACTCTAGAACGTTGAATTCAGAGGTTTTATTTATTCATTTTTACCTTGATTCCGAACAGGGCTGACATAATTGACACCATTAACATTTCTCCAGTCCCAGGATTCTGGCAAGCTTGAAATTTTCTTGAGTAACTCAGGTGTTAGAGGTGCAGGCTTTGGTCTAAAGAGGAGAAAATATTTTTGAAAAACATATCCCACTGTAGGCAAGGAAACAATTACGTAACTCTCAGTTTTCATCTTTGGCTTCTACTAGTTGGACTTGCTTCACACCTATGCAATTTAAAATAGTCTCCATCTAAACTGAGTGGGTGTCAATATGAAGAGATAAGCTTGAGCAGGATTCAAGACCTACTCAAACTGCTCCCTGAGGGAACTATATTATTAACTATACACTGTTGAGGAATACATTCAGGACAGGTAGTTCAGTTGGCAAGCTGCAGTGTGAGCTTCAAAGAGCTCTGGGTGGCAAAATCCTTTTGTATAACAAAGGGAGCAGGGACCTGTGACCCAGCCAGGTAACAGGACACTCAGAAAGGACCCCAGACTTTTCACACTTCAGGCTGGGGGTTAAAAGCCCAGGGGCTCCTTTGCTTGGGGTCCCTCCTCAGAGGGACCCAGTACAAACTGCTGTTTTACTATTTAGTTACTGCACCAAGATCAAATTATTTTAAAGATCTGGACATCTGAGACTCTGCTATCGGAACCCTGGCATCAAGCAGGTAAGGAATGCTGGTATGACTGTGAGTGTGGGATGCGGCTGCAAAGGGGTCTCAGTCCCAGCTCAGGTGGTGTGAGTGTGACAGCCACAGTGGCTCCTGGGTGGTCCAATGGGGGAGTTTCCTTAACATCCATGAGCTGCTGAGATCAAGTACTTTTGCACCGATCTGACATGCTGAGGTAACTCTCAGAGATTATAGCAACACAGTTCTATAACAGTTATTTTACTGCAATTACAAAGTATGTAGAATATCTGACTGCAGAAACCATTTTGCCTTGGCAGCATGCACTGACAACAACTACAGTTTCACTTCAGGCACAGGCATGGCTTACACTGACAATTCACTAACCCACCTGCCCTGGAGACTTCTCTGGGGCAAGTTTTTACTGTGACTTTTGAAGAGGTATTGAATATTACCTGTCCTCATCTACCACCTGCAGTCAAGTGATGCTCCTATCAGCAAAACAAGAGCTTCCTGCATTCAACCTTCACATAACCTGATACTTGTCCTCAGTGCCATTCACAAACACCAGACTCTGGGGGCTGTTTTGAATGCCCAAGAGGGTCAACAAAATACTGTCATGGTATTGCATGGGTGGAAGAGAGCTTTCAAATAGGTTACTGTATTTAAGATCATCTACAAGGTGACTTTATCTATACATCTGCATGATATTCCCATGCAAATCAGCATTTTTATTCTACAGTAGGACCTTCTTCAACAAACATACAATTGCCGCAGTTCGGAAAAGTACCATTCCTACTCACAGAAATACCAAGAGCTGAAAAAGCAGAACTATGAAGATTCTAAGACAGCTATAAAGAAAGGAATCTCTAAACCCTAGTTCTCAAATTGTGTAGCACATGATGTACCCATCCCCATTACCACTCTCAGCTAAGTGATCTGCAAGACCCTGAAGGTATTCTCAGAGTTACTTTCATGCTTCTTCACTGAGACACTCTACTCCTGCTAGAGGACTCTTGTTGCAGGCGTGGCAAATTATCAAAGTAACCAGGGTATTCTCTCAGAATCTTTGATATTCATGTTTAGGAGCAGAGAGCAGTTCACAGCTTTTCAACTGCAATTATGAACTAGCAGAACCAAGATGAAGCACAAGCAGAAACTCTTGACTATGGCAAGCAGCTGATGAGCAGACAGGACAGTGATAACTGAGACTGCACTGAGATGGTAACTGCTTCCCTGCATATGAGTTCAGCAGTGAGTTAGTGAGCAAGACTAAAGGGTAGGTGACTCTAATTGTCCCAACTGCTTGAGACAGCAGAGGCTCAAAATAATCATTCAAATGAAAAATATGTTTGCATCCCATGAACAAGAACTGGAAGGCCTTGAAACTTGATTAAACATCTGAACTAAGCACAGCTAAGAGCCAGGACAAATACAAGCAGACTCTTGGCAGCAGTGGGGTTTGTTGCAGAACAGTGTCTTATTACCTTGAAGCTCTGGAATAGAGACCCCCTGCTCTTTTAGTTAGTTCTTCCAGGGCAAAATTCTCATACTCCTCATATCTTGTCGCTCTCCATGACTTCTGGTGAGCATTGATAGCATTTACAAAGTCGAAGTTGTGCACATAACGTCTGTGGGAGAGTCTGCAAACAAAAGGAACCAACCAAGTAAAACAGTAAGAAAAGGACTGAGATTGAAACTAAAGGTGTTCTCTAAACTCAGTATGTAACTCTGGAAGTGTCTTCCGGTAGGTACTGATAAAGAAACATGGAATTACTGGATTAAGGCAAGGTTTCTGAAACTTGAGACAGACTAAATATAACCATCTTAGACATGCCAGATTTATAACAGGGCTTCATCACAGACTGAAGAGACTGTGATGCAGCAGGCAAGCCCTCCTCTGTTATTCTGCATTCAGGTTTATTTCCAACATTATCACTGGCATTAACTTTGTCCTCAGTACTGGAATTGTTTCTTACAATTTTAGCTAAACCTCAAGCACTGTTATGAAACATTTTATTCCAGTAAAAGGTAACTTATCTGTTGCTTACCTTCCCCCAGGCTTCTGGAGAGGTAGCTCGTTGATGTGAACATCAGATGGAGATGAAGAAATCTTGTGTCCTATGAAACAAGCCCAGTTGCGGCCAAGTACATCATGCACCCATCCTGGCAGGGTCTCATTGCAATAGCTGGTTACATTCAGGCCTTCCTTTTTGTACTGTAATGTGAAGAAGTTATACTTGTGTTGAGCAGATGCATTTGTTAGCATAGCCATAGTTCCCCACCCACTCACAGCTGCTTCTTCCTGCCTGTGTTCACAGGAAGTGGCCAAACACACTCCAGAGGTTAAGAAGACGAAAGAAACTGCTATTTACCAAATAGCTGCAAAAGACAATTGGGTTGTGACTTGCAATTTTAGCAAAAAAATATGCATTCATATCAGTATCAACTAACCTGTGCTAATCATTTCAGTCCAACAGCTACTTTCTCAGCAAGATTTAAAAGACCTCTTAGTACTCAACCTTCTCCTCAAGGCCCTGAGATGTCTTATACCAAATACGTGACCAGTCAAGCTACCTCTCGATTGCCACAGAAGTTTGAGAAACTAAGACTCAGAGGGAGAATGGCAAGTTTGTCATCCAGTAACCTTACAGAAGACATGCACTATTTCTGTTTTAAAATTTATGTACTATTTATGCACTGTTATTGTTTCACAAGTCAAAACCAAAGATGAAACTTCCAGCCAGTTTTTTAGGTTTGAGCTGTGATGGCAAAGCATCAAGAACAATTTCACAGGAACTATCAAAATGAGACAGTGAGAAATGATGGTCCCTTGAGAACAGCTCATTTAAAGATTGCAGCAGAGACTGCCACTAAAGTCTTGAGTCCCAAGTCCTAATATTTCCTTATTCAACCACACGAGTCTTCATTTTACCACTGAAGAGCAACATGTAATGTATTCAGCAAAATGTGTCTTCATACAACAGTTACCAGCTTTGCCCAGGTACATAAATTTTCTGGATTTGTAATTCTCTGACAACAGAATGTCTCACTGAGGGGGTGTGTGGTGCTCTTTGCTCATTACTCACCTCTTAAGGTTAGTGTTTTGTGTTACACTACAAAGGCAACTGAAAATCCCATGCCACAAAGCCTTTAACTTTACTCTTCTATTCACAAAAAAAAATCACTTATACAGAATTCAAGTTTCCTAGTCCAAGAAAATTTCATTAAATCTCATTCTCTTTGAGCTGCACAAGTACAATGCAGGATTCTGTAACTATGTTTCAATAAAATGTTTGCTCAGCTTCTTTACTGAATAAGGTGGTGGCTTACAGTGATGGAAATGCCCCAAGAGGGATAAGATTAATTAAAGAGACTGGGAGGTTTGTGTCTATGTTGAGGTTTTTTGAGAAATCTGAAGGAGAACTTACAGTAAAATAATTAAGTTTATCAATCAGCAGAATAAAGGTTAATCCTCTGACTGTTTTGGAACAGCGGGAAAGTGCTTTGTCCCCAGTCAGGAGGATGCAGAGGCAACACACCTACACCCAGCAAGTGTGTTTGCTGGCTGGAGCAGGGTGGGGGCACTAGAAGGCTGAGCTTGTTCTATTCTTCCTATCTTATTGTGCAAGATTGTGCAATGTGGGAAATAACTACACCTGGCCAAATACCAAGGGCAAGGTCCAGAGATGACTTTTGAGACACACACTCTTCGCAACAGCAGAACTAGAAATCCAGACAGTTCCAAAAGCAACAGGTAGTGACTTTACATCTAAGTTACTGTAAGATCACTTTTCTGGCTCTACATGACCATAGAAATTAATACCTGGTTTTTCCTATTTCAAGCTGCCACAGATTAAAACAGTACAGCTATTCTCAACAAACATAGGCCTTAAATCTGAAAACCTGAAGATTATCAGAGGAACAGGCCTGCTTCCTGCCACAATCCTGCCTTGCAAAATGTTATTCTGAATTAAAACAAGTAACACAGATTTGGGGCTTATCTCCATGGAAAAAAAAGGCAATGAGTTATCTGCTAACTAGCAAATTAAAACAACAAAAACAACAACAAAAAAAGTGTTTTTCTCCTAGAAATCCCTCTCCCTTTCCGGAGACAAAATTCATTGCTTTTTTAAAGACACAGAGAGATAACCAAGATAGCATTCACACCATTTGTGCAACTTATCTTTCAGGAAAGTGAATATAGTGAATTTCTTGCACTCTTCTTTCAGTTCACATGTATCAACAAAATTTAGAAAGGAGTTGAAAAGACAGCCAGTAGCAATGCTTCAATATAAGCAAGACATAAAAACCAATTTCAGACAGTCTGTGTAGAAGCCTTAAATTAAGCAATTCTAGTCCTCTGCAGCTACCTTTTTGTAGAGTGCCAGACTAAGCTACTACTGAACTGACTTTGAAAAGTGGGCATGGATACTTTGAGACCATAACACATGAATGACATTTGGATAGAGGGAATTTCAACTCCAAATAACAGTGTACCTAGGAAATGAAAATATACCTACATAAGGTCACAACTGCTTCTCCCCCCCAACTTTTAATCGAGAACCGCTGATGTAGACAAGTGGCAGACAAGCCTTTAAAAAAACCTCATCAGTGCCATAACAATGATGGCCACTGATTACCAGAAGGTACACCATAAAATCATTGCTAAAACCACTTTGCTAAGAAATGCAGCATTTCTTATTTCTACTTGTGGAGGACTGACAGATAGGATCTAGGAAATTTGACTGTACCAGTTTTAGAGGACTGACTACGAGTACACCTGCCCAGCTAACAGCAAGTCATATGACAGGGATATGGCACCATTGCACAAGCAACACCTGACTCAGGTGGATATCAATTACAATGTCAGACTCAGCAGAGGCTGCCAGCACAGTACCCAAAATATCCACAGAGCCCACCGCAGAACAACATCCTTCATGGAGGATAACAGCCATACAGCTGGGATCACCAACAACTGCTGGACAACTGCTCTCACGCATTTCTCGGCAGACTTTAAAGATGGTTTTCAGTTTTGAGTTAAGATGACGGCAACTGTCGCATGATAATTTCATCAGCTGGTGAAATCTGCAGCATTAACTCCATCCAGTGACCTGACCAATCTAGGAGAACTCCTTTAGAAAGGCACCCAAACTATATTCATAGTTCCAATTCTGAGCTTTGAAAAATTTAATTCTACTTCAAATGCATATTTTTCTCAATCCTGACAAGTCATGTGGTTTTGCCTAATGCCAAAATTTAGCCAAGCCACGCCAACATTAACCTTCACGTAGCTAAACTTCAAAAGCTTGCTGTTAGGTAACTGAACCCAGGTAAGCTTTCAAGTGAAGTATCCTTTTAATAACGCCTTTCCTGTGTCAGTCATCATGACAATCTAATTGTATGTTCAATTCTAGTCCCAGTAAAAATCATAATTGTTTAAAGCTTTTTTAAAATCTTTAATCTCCCTAAGAGGAAAGCAAGAAAGGATGAAGACCTTATTAGTCACAGCATTTTAATGAGAATTCAGCAGTGCCACATAGAGAGGCAGCCATCCCATCCTCTTTGAAATCTACTGTTCTCAATTTAAGCAATGCCTAGGCAATAAGCCAACTAAGTTCCAGGAGGCAGGACTACCCTACACATTAAACCTGGTGGAGAGACTTATCTCACAAGTTCACAAGTGTGCCTATGCATTTTACTATGGGAAGCACACATTGAATGAGAACAGAGCTGCAGACCTCCAGCTGCCGTACTACACAAAAATACAGCAGATAATGTTACCAGAAAAAACTACTGCATCTTGCTACACAATATAAAATGCAAGCAAATATCAACTCCAGATGGATTTTTCTTCAGGAAACATTCTGCAATTCTGACTTTTGTGCTTTCAGATTTACACTTTAGGAAAGCAGCAGCTGCTCACTACCAGTTGAGCAAGCCCAAATTAGACAGGTTAAAAGCTGACTTTCAATTGACTTGCAGGATGATTGAGTTACATTAGCAACTCTAGCACTTCTACTTCAGCAACATAAAATAAAAAGTTTGGGGTTTTTTCCCATATCCTGAAAACTTAAACATTAACTGCTGTCACTGTTCTAGTTTGTTTCAGAACAGCAGTCCTTGATTTTAATCAAATTTGGGAGCACTGGGGAAGAGAGAAAAAGATATGACAAAGATGTCACCAAGGCTGGAAAAGATTAGTAACTTGAGTGGTGAAATATTCTAAAATCTGTATATTTTTTTTTTTTTTTCTGAAATAGTTGTAGTGCTTCAATATGAAAAAGAAAGTCAGACTTCTGGTATTTGCTTAAGAGCATCTCAGGAGTCTGAAGTAGAACCACTTCGCTTAAGGGACAGTGAGAAACTTATGAGACTGTCTCATGTCCAAAGTGATAGCCTTAGCAATAAATAAATACCTCAAAGACATCAAGTAATTGAAACAAGTTGGCCTCCACTTTCCCTTCAGCCTCACTCTAGCTTTTTATGTTATACTGTTCCTATTTCTTTTGCCATCCCTTGGGGGTAAAAAAAAAAAAAAATTACTAAAGCTTTATATATTGCATAACCCTAAAAATCCTTCTATCATCCAGCAGAAGCACATGAACAAGCTTCTGCCAAAAGCAAGTACACTAACTTCACATCCAAGTTCAGTACAGGGATGTTTCAGAAGCACACATTAAACAACTTAGTTTGTGCTAGAAGCAGAATGCAAGAATGCAGTAGGATGCTGCAATTTGGCAAACTTTAAATGTATGTACAACAATTGTTAGAAAAAAACACCGTTAAAACATCTTTATTTCAGACACTAAAGTAAACTGAGGAAAAAAATAGGATTGATAAGCTCACCCAATCCATACCTCTGGTGTATAAAGTCCTTTCCCCACAGGCCTCAAGTGAAAGAACAAATATCTTGTAAAGGCAATGAGACCCTACAGAAGTTTCAGTGGGTGTCTGTTTAGTAAGCCACAGGAACAAAAAGCTATTAAAAACTCATTGAAACATGCACAGCCAAACAGGCTGTGTCTATATCTACACAGTGCAGCAGCTCTGATAAAGTCACCACTTAGACAAGCCCACAGCATTCCTGTCAGTAATTAACAGCTTAATTCTTTAACACTAGGAAAAAACACACTGGAGGTTCAATTAGCAGAAGTGGCACTTCTATGCCTGAAACTCACAAACTACTGTATTGGCTTAAACACTGCTGCTCATTGTACCTGGTAAATCCTCCCTCTGCTCAATCTCAGACTTGCTGTATTTCTATTTCATATGTAATGCAATATTTACTGGATTAAAAGTAAACAGATATGCATAGTTAAATATGTCACAAGGTCAAACAGTTTGTAAGGAACCACTTCCTCCCTCCAAGTGCCCACTAACAGTTGTGAAATTGGGAGTTTTGCAGATAGACAAATTGCATGTTGTTGCCCAATAACAGCAAGTAGCTGTCTGCAGCAAAAAAATGCATTTAGTAGGTGGTGTGGTATTTCCTCATGGTTCTCAGCAATAGACTTGCATCTTGGTAATCTGTTGGTCTTTTTACAGCAGCAAAATTATTAGAGAGGGTAACTGACCTGGGCTCTAATCCTCCCTATGGTGTTTAAGGAAAGAGGTCTTTAACTTAAATATGTCTTGTTGATGCTGTCCCATTACTGAGCAATGACCCACACAAGCTTGCTATTTCTTAATACTGAAGCCAACTTCAAAACTAAGAATTAATCCATCAGCTTACAAAGGGCTGAGACACATTTAATGACCACAAAATGCAAGCTATTGTGTATGCTACTGCTCAGTGTATTTGACTTTGTTTTGAGCAGCAAGATGAATCAGATGACCACCAGAAGCTCCTTTCAGCTTAAACTATTCTGCAACAGTTTTGGTATGTTGTTTTAAGAGTACTTTTGCAAATCAATGCAACACATGAAATCAATGCAATACATGACATCAGTGCCTATGAGTCACTTGACTTAGTGCCCATCTTCTGGGGATGTATTTCACAAGGTATGGAGAGCAGCAGCATTCAATGACTCTCAGCTGTCTTCAAGTTGGCAACTAACAGATCCATTTATATCCCAGAGCGGGCCACACTGTTTCTATGATTAAATTCCTCACACTCAGGAATTTGTTTGATAATCAGCAACTCTTTTATGGCCTAGCATATTGGCTTGTAAAGCAACTCTGTATTTCAGTGTAAAATATCAGCCCAAAGTCTGGTAGTTCAAGTATATTCTCCTCAGATGAGTCCAACAATGACTGCTGAATTCTCCCTGCCAGAGATGACCCCTCAAAACCAAGTTCATGGACAACACTACAGCATACAGTGCTCTGCTGTCCTCATGGAGGCAGCAAAAACTTTTAAGGCAGGTCCTCCCACTGCAGGTGAGCTCACAGAGGTGTCTCTGCCTGAGAAGTTTCAGAGTAATTCTGCTCAGTTAGATTACGCTTCAGTGTCTCTGCTGGCTTTGCTTTATCACCTGCCAAACCTACGAGGAATGCACATCACGGCAATATAATTTCACTATCTTATACAGATGTTTCAATCAGGCGTTTCTCTCTCATACTTTGCTTCTGCTCAAGTACAAGACCCTGTCTTGTTTAAAAGATTGAATTCTTATTTCAAAAATTTCCAGTTATAGAGTGTGCTAGGTCTTGACAGTTCATTTTATTTACAGCGGCTCATATAATGCCACATTTCAGAATTTTGAAGAGTGATTTTAATGCAGGGATGTTTTAGTTTAGCTGAGCAGTGCTAACACAGCACCAAGGCCTCATCTGCTCCTCAGACAGCTCTGACAGCAGATAGACTGGGGGTGCATAAGAAATTGGGAGGAAACACAGCTGGGAAAGCTGACCCAACTGACCAAGGAGATATTTCATGCCAAAAAGTATCATGCATAGAAATTAGGAAGGAGCTGGGGAAAGGAGAAAAGAGGAACATTCAGAATCATGTCATCTGCCTTCTTATGTAACAGTTGTGCAGAATGAAGCCCTGCTTTCCTGGAAATTGCCGAACGCCTGCTCATTATGGTGGCAAGCCATCCTGGTGGCAAGTAGTGAATGAATTCCTCATTTTGTTTTGCTTGCACAAACACACAGCTTTTGCTTTACCTATTAAAGGACCTTGATCTCAGCCTACGAGTTTTTGCACTTCTATCCTTCCAATTCACTCCCACAACACACTGATGGCTGAGTGGTGCTTTGCTCTTTACTGGGGTTAAGCTACAACAATGAGCATGTAAATAACTTCCCCAGTAGTTGTGCTAAAAAGTCTATACAGTCCTTTCCCTTACATGAGCCCAAATCAGCACAGATGGAACCTGCAAGGAGGTTGCAGTTAAACTGGAGCCTTCTACATAATTTCTGTTCAGTAATGATTCCAGTTCTCTTGAAAGAGTGGATTACTTGCTTTTTTAACACCTGAAAACAGTGACTTTAAAATAGTTGCTGTAAAATAAACCATCTACAGTGGCTCTCAGAAAGACAATTTAGAGCAAAAGTGATTTCTTCACCCTCCTAGTACTAGCCAAAGTTCAGAGATTTTGTGCTTGGACAAGGCCTGGATGTTTACTACTGACTCACAAGATCATGCCTCCTGAAACAACCAGAAACACATTCATTGTTCCTGCCCAGGGCTGCACTCACCAGCTGAGAAGCCCTGCTGCACAAAGCATCTGTCTTCCAGGTAGTAAAGCCATCCTGCAGAGATTACTCCAAACCACCCTTCAGATTCATCATGCCACTCATCAGGACAGCAGCAGAGCACTCCTAACAAGAGTGTTTTCTCCTGTCAAATCCCTGCCCTACCATCACCGTTTTCAGCTTGACCTGAAGGCATTAACAGGGGCTGAAGAGAACAGTATTACTCCAAAGGAATAAATACAGGCAGTAGAATGGTCCCTTAGATATTAGAGTAGTATTCTGAAATAAAATTTATAGATCCCAGAAATCCTCCATCAAAGATAGATGGCTCTAAAGTGTCCATGCATTTGATAACATTTGTAAGGAAAGATAAAAGCAATGGTATTTGCTACTTGACTTGGGTCCACAGAGTGAAAAAAAAAAGAAAAAGAAAAAAAAATCCAGGCTATCAGGAAAGTTAGTTTCATGAAGGCCTTCAATTGCTTTAAGCATGCCCAGAAGGGAAAGTAGCAGCATCTGTGTTTTTTTCAGATAATGACCAGTGTGGAATACCTCTTCCCTCTCTCTGCTCCCTACCCAGCCACTGATTGCTGTTTCCTTATGTTCAAAAATGAAAAGAAATCCTTTATCTGGCAATCCAGGCAAACCTTAGAGCCAAAGATAATCAAGTGTCCCAACTGTGGCACTCAGGGACTGAAGAGAAGCCTAACTACAGGCCATTTTGGCAACAGCCAGTGGTGTAGAACACACCAGGTTAACTCACCTTAAAAAACGCGAACCACTTGTAGTCATTTATCACAATTTCAAAGCCTTGATTGTAAATCAAAGTGAAGAAACCATAATTGCCCAGACTATCCTGAGCCACATCTAGCTTCTGAAGATTGACAACCACCTTTTTCTCCACAGGCCCTAAAAGAAAGAAACATTAGGGCATGATTACTGTATGGAAGAGAAAAATAACACAAAAAACGCATAAAGGATGTTGTAACATTTATTCCGGAAGATGCTATAGTACACTCGTTGAATACAGTCTTCTGCAAAAGGGCATCGAGACACTTCAGGACTTCCACTTACCTGTCAGTGGGACTACATGCTCATTTTTTCCAAAGCTACACAGTATCTGCACATTTTATTAGCAGCAGCACCAAACAGCTGTGATTGGGACACACCAGCTTATTGAAACACAACTTGCTGTAGGGCTACAAAGGTGTTGGATGCTGTGTCATTTAGGCACTGAGTCTGCATTGACAACTCTTCCCTTACAACATCTGGGATGAGGCATCACCCATCCTACACTCCTTCACACCAGTGCTCCAACCCTACCACGCACCTCACCTCCAGTGCTAGTACTGCCACTTGTCTCCTCTGATCAAAAAGCAGATGACACAGAAAAATGCAAAGCATCGACTATTTTTAAAATGACACTGACATATGATCATTAGATAGTAACTCCCCACTACTATTATCCTCTCGAAGGAAGTGATATTTCCATCTGTTTGGATGCTGTCAGGCTTCCCTGACAGCCCCTTAGGGGGTGCCCAGGTGTCACCGGCGCTGCCACCCTCTCCTGCTGGGAGCATCCCCGGCCTGGGCAGGCAGAAGCTCGCAGGAAGGCACCCGTGAGAGAGGGGCAGCGAGCCGGCATGAGCCATGGGGCCCGTGGAGAGGCCTAGTCAAGCCCTCATCTGAACAGAAGAGAAACAGAACCAGTAAAGTGGAACTGCAGCAGAGCAGGAAGCCGCCTCCCCTCGCCCATGCCGGCTCCGGGGGCTCCGGGCACAGAGCGGCCGCTCCCCCGCCCGCTCCCGGAGCACCTCCCGGCCGCCCGCGGCCCCGCGGGGCGGGAGCTGCCCGGGCCCGCCTGCGCTCTCACCCGCCTGCGAGCAGTTGCCGTGGCGGCCGCCGGCCCGCCAGACGCGGAGCTCCCAGGCGCCCAGCAGGTCGGCGAAGGAGCAGTTTGCCGGCGTGTCGCCCAGCACGGCCGCGGGCAGCGCCGCCAGCAGCGCCAGCACCAAGCCCCGCAGCGCCCAGCCCGCCATAGCGCCGCGCCCGCCGCCGCCGCGCTGCTCAAATGCGCCCGGCCGCCGCCGCCTCCCCGCCCCCGGGCCCGGGCCCGCCCCGGCCGGGCCTCCTCCCCACAGGGTGTCCTTCCCGAAGGTCGTCCTCTTCTGCAGAGTGCATACACCTCCCCAAAGGGCATCCCCTTCCCCAAAACCCACCTACCTCCCCACAGGGCATCCTCCTATCCAGCCCCCCTGCCCAGCCCCAAGCCTCGGCAAGTCCCCAACAGGGCTTGTTCCCGATGTCACTGCAAGCCTTCGTCTTGCTGCCCTGGAGGACAGGGCCTCCTGTTCGCCATGGGTTTAGCAGCGCAAAGTGACTCAGAGTTTCCGCAGCAGCCGCGCATCACAGCCAGGAAACCATGCGGCACGAACCCTGCTCGGGGTGTAACCACAGCACCCTGCGCCACCTGCGAGACCCTTGCACACCTGAGCAGTTGACAAAAAGCACAGAAAACCCATCCTGAAAGTAGAAGCTATGGTGACCTGCAAAATCTTGCTTGTCCAAGAGTTTAGAGTGTTTGCAGGGGACGGGTGCTGTTGGGATCAGAGATGTCTCCACCGAACTGCGAGACTCTGGGTGCATGGCTGGGTGTGCAGGGAAGTGGCTCTTTTTCCTCTGTCTCTCCAAAAGCAAAATGTGCCCGCTTTCACATTCCCAAAGATATATGTGCAATCAAGAAGGCTAAAAGACTTGCTAATGAGTAAATATACCCTCATTTAAAAAAGAGTTATATGAAAAATAACCCGTTTCTGGGGAACAATAAATGCATATAGTATGAAAATTTTGGCTATGAAAATGATGCACTAGCTTGGCTATGGATATAAATTTAAAATAAATGTCGGAAAACTAGTATAAATCTGCACGTAGATGCTCATCACAGATTTCAAAAGTGTAGCTTTAAATAACTCAGGAGCTAAACTAGGTTAAAACTGTAAGTATCCTGATCTATTTTTGTATTGATTTAAATCAGGAGATTAGGAATTGCATCAGTAAATTTAAACTGTTTTAAGTAATACATTATTTTGGCACCATTACATTCTTTTTATGCCATCTTCTCAGCCTTTTGGGGAAGGATTAATTTGACATTTTGCTGCTGATTTTTAGAGCAACCAGCTGATAGATGCTCTTACTCATACCAGCAAAGAGATAAAAGCTCTTGTTTAAGACAGTATTTTGAGGATTCTAAAGCACTGACTTAATTGGAGAAGCAGGATTTCCTCTGTGTTTCAAACAAATGCTGTTTCTGTTCACTAAGATTCTGTTATCCAGTAGTGCTTTGGTATTAAAAAAAATAGTTCTAGGTTAGTTTTTTGCAAGGGTAGCTGGACACAACATACAAGCTAGACATTTTGCTGGTTATGCCATACAAGTGCATGCACCTTACTGCTCCTGATCAAGCCTTTCTAAACAGATGTAGCTATATCATCCTGTCTCTTTTCTTTAACGATGACTTTTTTTTCTTCTGGTTCCACATTTTCAGAGATCAGCCCAAAAATTCCCCATGACCTTAGGAAAAAATCCTCTGTTACTGTTCTTCTGGTTTTATGTGCAGGAGCTGAAAAGGTCTGTGGTATCTCTATCTCATCCCCATGACATTGGTTGGAGGATCCTGCCTCTGCATTCTGCAGTGCTTTGAGTCTCAATTTTCAGTTTCAAATTGTGGCCACTGCAGGCTGTCATTGCACAAAACCATATGGGTTTCTCTGTAATTGCCTTAGAGTAACAATAGATTATAGAAAACAGAGGTGTATTTTACATAATGAGATTGTACCATGGTCATTGTGACCAGGCAGAGATGGTTCACTCTGACCTGTTATGTTCACTCCAGTTCTACTCTTCATCTGTAACCTATTTCACCTGTGTAAGGTAAAGGCACTCCCTGTGCCTTCTCTCCAATAGTAATCCTAAGCTAATTACTTCTGTGGGAAAAAAAGTCTTCCTTGCTCAAAAGCACTGACGTATCTGGATTTGTCAGTGAAATACAGCCTTAAATTAGTATCACCCAGTGTGTAAGGCACATCAGATGGGACATCTGTGTTTGGTGGCAGACTTGTTCTTTGTTGTCACGCTGTTACTGCTTTCTTGAAGCCAAAATTTTACCACTTAAAAGACTCCCTAGAACTGTGTTTTGTCAATGTTTTACAAAGCTCCCGAGGAGAGTTAGATAAGGAGTGATCTAGTCAGTATGATGGTTTATTGTCCCCAGTAAACCATCATATAATAAACCCCTCCCAAGGGGAGTGGTTGGTCTACTAAGCTCCTGATAGCTATGGTATGCACTGGTCTTATTTGTAAGGTAATTGAAGTCACTGTCACAGGGTGGGGGGAACCCCTCAAAAATAAACAGTGAAAATCTTCCCTCCAAAAGGTGAATAGCTTTCTGCCGGGTTAGAGAGTTGAATCAGCACAGCAAAGGATCCAGGGCTCTTTGCTCACAGCACTCAGCAGGAATTGCATGGGGAAAAGGCAGATTTCCCTTCAGGTGTCAACATATGAGAAGATGGGCTAACCACATGCTGAATGCTTGTAAACAGAATTTTGGTGAATAACGACAAATAAATCTTTTACTTCAAGACTCAGTCCTGGCTACTTTGACTTATCACTGTCTGTACAAGCAGAAGTGGTGTGTGAGTGGATAGTGAAGTGCTGTGGGAAGTGAACCGGCTGAAGAGAATTCTGTGAGCAGAAGTCCTGGGGTGGTTGTTATTCAGTCAAGTCAGTTCCCCAATCTGGGAGCTAACCATGACCTGGGTGGTAATCAGCCATCCACTTTACAGGGGAAAACATAAAGATTACATTCCTGGAGTGGTTCACAGAAAGCTGATTTTAGGGTGAACAAAATTAAAGAAAAAGGATCCTTGTGCGCAAGAGCTACCCATGTATTTCAGTGGTATCTGTCTAACAAAAAAATGATATCTCCTTACAAACCCTGCTGCACTTTCATTGGTGTGTCACCATCCCTACCTCTGATGAAGCTATTAGCACAGTATAATGGGAGTAATTTTAAAAAATTCGGAGCCTAAACTTAAATGAGGACTGCTTATTCCTTTTCTTGTTTTGGAAAGGTATGAGAATATGAGCATTTGCATGATCCTGTGTAGGCTCTGAAATTAACTCCTTACTGAGACAGTAGGTGCTGTTCTGCAGGTAGCTTTGCAAGAGCAATGTCCTACTTATATGCCTTTAGAAAGTTAAGAGCTGTACACAAAGACTTATTTTTCAGAGCATTAATAATATATGATCACTATCTCACTATAAAATTTGACTATTTTGTTTTATTGCAGAGTACTTACACCAGTTTAGCACTATATACTTCTATGCATGATTGAAGTAAACATTTGCACCGTTTACTTCGCAGGGAAATTGTTTCTGGCTGTTTCTGGGAGGTGGGTAGATAATATGTATTCATCTGTTGCAACTATAAACTAATAGTGTTTCAAGGGAAGATGCTCTGCAGAACAAATCAAGCAGTTTCTAGCAGCTACGAGAGTTAATTTTGTGAACAGAATGAGCTTGACGTACATGTACAGCTTGTTGTTCAGCACATTGTCTAGGGGATCTAAATTAACAACTGAAGTTTGCAGCTGTCTAGAAAATGTGTTTTTCAGAAAGTTGGTTTTGAAGGTTTTTCTGGGAATTCATTATTTATTTTGGTGCAGGAATTAGTAATAAAACAAACAAAAAGACTGTTGATTATTTTGATTAACTTCTTCTTTTTAGAAACAACCATATATTTCCTCATATTCTTTTGGTGTTTTTTTTAATTATTTTCTTCACTGGTTCTAGTGGGAAAAAAGTTGTGTTAGTCCACCTGAAAGACCATCCTGCTGAAGCACAGAGCTGGGAATAGTTGGATGTAGGCGAAAAGAGACTCTGTTCACTCCAATTGCTGTGGAAACACCCAAATTGTAGAAGGATATCAGCAGAGTTTGGCTTTTTTTCCACAGCATACTGCAAAGTTGAAAATCATAGTGGAATCTGATGCTATAAGTCAAACATAAATATCACCTTTCAGTTAGTTTACCTGGATTTTTGTCCACTTAGGATATTTTTTCTGCCAACTTTTTCTGAAAGATGATACACAGAATACTTGTCTGCATAGCCTGTGTGTATATGTGTTTGTGTACACAAATATAAGTGCTTTGTTCCTGGAAAAACATGTTATTATTTAAATAGTGTTTTTTCTCCTATTTAAAAACTTAGGAAAATTATTGAAATCTTCCTGGAAACTATGGCCCCACCATTGAAATATCTAGATAATGTTCCACTTGGGGTAGAGTAACAGGAAATGTCACTGTAATTGAAATCAACAAGAAAATCCTATTATCTTCAAAACTTCCAGGAATGTAATAAGTTTAAATATAAAGAAACTTTACCTCAAAAAAATCTTTTTTCCTTCAGGTATTTAGAAGTGTAGAATATTACAGCATCAGGGCATCAAGAAGATGTCAGCTGGAAGGGTTTGGAGTAGTCCCTTGCAGAAAGATGTGAGAGAACTGCTGAGAGTTCAGAAGCATCACCCCATAGTGCATCATGTATGTACTGGGAGACATAAGCTGGTATTGAATAGATGGTGACCTCTTGGAGAGTCCTCCAGCCCAGTGGTTCACTGAAAGAGGGTGAAGAAGATGAAAAAAATTTAAGTGACTTTCTCAGAGGTGCCTTATCTGAAAGAAATACCATTTTTCAGAAATATCTCATCTCATAAATGAACAGCTTTTCTGTCTGAGTGCTCGGTACCTATGAGCATTTTTAATCTTCAAAGGGTAAGGGATTTTGCAAACCTGAAATAATTAAATAACTACACATCTCATAGCAAAACACTATTATTTCTACTGTTAGGAAGTGGAAAAAAAATAGAGAGAAGTTAAATTAATTTTGTGTCCTGGAATTTGATTTTACAATATGTAGATCAGATGGGAAATTGAATGGCCACAAAAAGTAGAAATTCTGATAGAAATGTAGCTGTATCATGTTGAAATAAAATAAGAAAATCCATTATACTTAGGATTTCCAGTTGACTTTCAAATAGGCAAACAAAATGGTAACTCATTTCCCTTTCCTGGTGTGTGTTTGCAATTTGATGTTCAGCTTTAGCTGGTATAATTGCAGGCTGCCAATGCAAAACAAAAAACAGTCCTGCTCTGCCTCTTCCTACCTTTTCCATCAGACCCAGCAGGTGCTTTTGTGGCATCAAAGCCAGAGACTGAGCAGTCACAGGCAAGCAAGGTGATCAGACAAAAAAACCTAGCATGCTCTCACAGGAAAAAAAAAAGTAAAAAAAAAAGTATTTTTCTATTGCATCAGATCACTGAACCCATGTCTAGATAATCCCTGAGCACAACGGAAGGCAGAAGCAGGAGGGGAACAGCAGGATCTCTTTCACTACCATAACAGTAGTGGAATTGAACTACCCTCCATAATAGGACTAATTAATTAATGATCTAACCATTTCTCCCAGTCTTCTGGCAGGTTTTCTTATTCTGAGATGCAAGTCTGCAGTTTGCTGAAATCACTTATTTAGGTACATGGTTTTGCCTATTCCAGGCAAAAAGGTCATCCATCCACTGCACCCTTGAGGTGAGGGTTGTGTCCCAGCTCTTGGGGGGGGTGCTCTGCTGTCCATTGCAAAGCCAACTCAGTTTTGTGCCATGGAGTTTGAGTGCTGCCTCAATCATGGCCATGCAAGGTGTGGTCACAGCACCCAGAAGGCTGACTTAGTGCTCCCTCTGCCAGGTGAGGACTGGCACAAGTCAGGGACAAGTACATGCTCAGTGCAGCAAGGTGGGTGCATTCTGTGTACTTGGTAGGTAACAAGGTATTTCCAATGCACCACAGGCTGTTACTGCCCTGTAGTAGTAGGGAGCTGGAGAACTGCAGACAGTCAAATGTAATTTTTCTATCAACTGCTAAAGTGAGACAAAATAAGGTAAGCTCCCACTCAAAACCTCCCTAATCTTTGTTTATTGCTATGTATTGCTGCCTGTAAGCCATGAGAAACTCCAGGGCTGGATCAGGTATGCTCCTATTTGAGGAAGGGTGAAAAACAAAAGATATTTGTGATCAGAAATGCTTAGCAGCCATCCTTTTTGCTATTGCTATCTATAATGCAGCTGAAGTCCTTGCCTAGTTTTGAAATAGGTCTGCAGGGTGCAGACCTATTGCAACTGGCTGGTGTGACTTCATGGTGTGACTGCCAAGATAAATGCCAGTTAAAGTATGTGTGTACCAAAGAACCCTGTGCATATGACAAGTATTTAGTATTGCTTTTCCACACTGAGTTTTGAAAACAAACACTGAATGTCTTCATTTTCTTTTTTTTCCCTTTTATTTATTCCCTTATTACTCCAAGATGCCGGAGGATTATACAATCAGTGCATTTTAAAGTGTGTCAAGTGCTTGTCAGTTTGTAGCAAGCACTTTTTTCTGAAATGCTGGCAACCCAAAATATTACAATTTTTTGATCAGACCTGAAGTCTGGCAGGGATGAAATGTAATGTAGTCTCCCAAAAAAGGTTTTGTCGCTGTCTTTCTGTTTATCACTAATTTCATTTTCTAATTGTTTTTCACTCATTTGTTACCAGGCCACAAAAAAACCCAGTCTGTCTTCCATTCTTTCTCTTTCACCTTGTTTTACCTTTTTAATATGAAATTAAAAAGCTTCTTATCTGAGAGTGTTCCTTAGCTATTTTGAGACACAGATGCAATCAGACTTCAATCCAAATTGCAGGTTTTGCAAGTGCACTTTGCTTGTCTCCATTTACAGGGGATAAAGGAGTCTATTATCAGCTCTGCCAGTCACTCCTTGCATCCAGGCAATTATGAAATGCAGGATGCAACATTGCTGGCTGTTACAGCATGGAGGAGGTAACACCAGAGACAAGGACATGTGTAACCTGAAGCCAAACGACTACTGGCAGAGCAGCAGATGGGCACATACTGGCCAGGTCAAAATTCAGTTTGGAATTCAAAAAGCAGTTCCTACCCTGAAAGCTGTTGGGTTATCCTACAGAAAGGGGGAAAACTTGGAATGCCTTGTTTTAGGAGGATTACAGGGAGCTGTTTGGAGCCCAGTCTGAGCTCAGTGACCCAAAGGTATATCTCCAGGCTTTCAACTCAGCAAGTATGTAAAACATATGAAGAGCAAATAGCCTAATTTAGGCTCCTGTTTTGAATTATCCTTTGAAAGAGCTTCTTTCTTTCTTTTCCCGCTGTTTCCCAAACTGGGAACCTAAAGAATCACACTAACTTGTGCCTCTGTGTTTAAAATTGCCTATTTTCTGAATGCTGCTAACTAAGAAAATCAGAGTAGGCTGTTCATTTCTGTTATTCAATAGCTGATTTTTTTTTTTCCTTTAAAGAGACCAAATTTTCTCTTCAGGGAAAATCTTAACTGAGTTAGTGTTGGTTTTAATGGAATAAATTGAGTGTCAGAATCTGCTGCTTCTGTTTTTAATCTGTAAAGCCACTCAGTTGTCGTGAGTCTGTCTCATCCTTAAACATGAGATTTTTTTTAGCTTCAAATACATTTGCAGGAAGCCATTCAGTGAATATTCATTCATCTTTTTTGCAAAAAAAGGAAATGGTCCCATATTATCTAAATGTATTTTCTAAAACATCAACAAAAATATTATGTCTGCATAGTTAAAAGAAATTTGCACCTATGGTGAGATGTCAGTCATTTTAATACATGCCAATGCTCTGAATTTGTGCCACAAAAGTCTTTGGAATGTCAGCGCACACACAAGATTTTTGGCAATCACAATACACGTGGTTTTGGACAATACCCATATGAATAGGGGTGCTTTAACTTTTATAAATACAAAACTACATGCAAAAAAAAATGCATTGAGTTGCAAAATTCTGAATTAGTACATCTGCATTGTATGGCTTGAGGTAACAGGAGTCAAAGGTGATTTGCTCTGAAGTCATCATAAACAAAAAATACAGCACATAAGCACAAGAAGCCTGTCTGTTAAAATCAACATTGCTGATTAGTCAGGGCAGGAGAAGGCAGGGATGGGGCAGAGGAGGCTCCAGGTCTCCAAATTTGGGCGTGTTTTCCAAATCATGTCAGGTGTGAGACAGTTCAGGAGGTGGAAGTTGGTACCATGTCAAAAGTGGGGGAAGTGCTGCAGACCCTCACTTATCCCTAGTGCAGCAGAGATGTGTTAGTCACCACAAAGCAGATGTACCACCCCCATTGAGATAGACCTCTGCCTTTTTTGATTCACTCTTTTAGAAAAAAAGCAAAAATTTGGGATTTTTCATATCATTTTTTCCAGCAATTGGAGTTACATGTCACAGCATCATTTCGAACCTTAAAAATTATAAAGCTACCATCTCTGGATTTTTTCCCCTCTTCTGCTGTGTGCATTTTGTTTTGCTTTTTGTTTGTTTGGTTTGTGGATTTTTCTTCATGTTGTTGTTCTAGTTTTCTACTTCTCATTTCTGCTTTGATTCTCCTTATATTGCTTCCTCTTGCAAGCAATTTTTGCTTTATTGGAAGCAATATCAGACCTATTACAGAGCTTCAGGGCTTGCATTAACTTTAGGATTGCTTCACACCACTTTGGGTAAGAAACTGAAGGACAGTTTCCCACTATGTCTTTGTTTGTACTCCTCATCTATTATCTGTAGTGATTGTCTTTGACAGGAAAATCCACAAACACCTGAGTTTTATGTCCAAAAAGGAGACAGACGAGTCCTGCAACTTTATTTAAACAAAGGCAGAGAGTCCTCTGGGGCACACACACCTGCGGGGTTTTCTCTCTTGAGGTTTCAGAGGGCGCAGCCTCCTTTTATCCCAAACTCCCTTCTGCATGTTGCCCTCTTCCTTTCCCCATTGCTGAGGTACTTGGAGGGTACGGCCTTCCTGAACTGCCTACCACATATTCCCCCCTTGAACCTAGTGTTTTACCCCAAAGTTCAGAAGTTCAGGTGTGCAGGCCCACTTGGCTGTTTCAGGAGTCAAACTGTTGGGGCTCTGTAATGAACCTGCTGCCCAAAGCCAGTAGAGACATTAAGACCCATTTCAAAGATGTTAACACCCATCCTTTCATCCATCAAATTATTTGCAAAGACATTAGCTTTCCTCTCATCTTCTCTAGCACATGAAAATCACAGGGATACAGAGCTCAAAGGTTAGGAGTTGTCACTTGATTTTGGTTGTGTACAGGACCTCCCCCAGCAGAGTCCAACTTCTAGGTACTGTTGCACTATAAGCAATGCATTTTTTTAATGTGATTTTTCAGTTGGATAACATGTAAGTTTGAATATTACAAATCAGGAAAAGGAGGTTTCTGTAAGAGTGAAAATCCATAACTTTTCCAGCTTTTAGCTCTGCAGACCTGATTTTATAGTGATAATATTCTTGTGTTGATCCACATTCAGTAGAGATGCCTTCAGAAGGCATCCCATACTGGAAACTCGCAGTGGCCTCTGGAGACATGTGCAGTGATGATCTCATAGAGAATTTACATTTATTTGCACTTGCCTTATTTTCTAAAACAGCAGTGAGATGGGAGAAGAGGAATGAGGCCTGAAGCATTGAGCCACACCCTGGTACATTTTTTTTTGCATCTGACTTCCATTTTACATGAGTATAAAGAGATTCATGAAGCTGCAATCTAGAGCAGAGTCTGGCCCATCTGTTTAAGATACAGTATAAATCCATCTTTTCACTCTGCCCCACAGTACATGAATACTTGCATGAGAAATTAAAAATGCAGAATACATTAACACAATGCTGAAATACTTCCTACCACAGAAACTTCTGAAAGACAGTAGCAGGAACATCTTTCTGGCTTGCATCAAATATCACTTGATTCATAGTTACCCCGACTGATGATGATTTCAGTATGGTGATTCCAAGGCCATGACTGATTTTAGTACACGAGTATGGTGATTCCCTTTCTGGACACTGACAATGTTTAACAAAACATAGGGATTTTTGTTCTGATGAAACCAAATCTTGCTTAAATGATGCAGACCTCATTTCTGGCTTTACAATCTGATTTCCAGGTCATGAAAACAGTAAGATATCAGACATTCTCTCCAGGTAGTCCACGACTTTGCTGCAAAACTCTGCTCACAGACAATGAAAACAACTTTCTTTTGTGTGCTGAATGCCTCTTGAAAGGGCACTTTCAGATTTTAATGTTTGGAATAATTTGGAATTAATGTAACACTTCTCTGTTCAAGAGAGGAAACCTCTTGTCTCCTCGGACTTGCACAGTAGTCTTTAGCACTTCCTCAAGGCACTATCAACACCTCTTCAAGGAGGTACCAACAAAGCAGTGCTTCCAAAATAGCACCAATACTCATTGTGCCAGAGCTCTGGGACTTGCAGCCTGAGGTGTCACCATCTTGAATTCCTGCTCAACAACAGCCTCGAGCCAGCACAGGGGACATGCACAGAGGACACAGGGGTTGGCCCAGGCGCAGGGCTTGCAGCCACCCTGCTCAGCTCTGCAGTGGCTGAAGGATGCCCTTTTGCTTCTGCTCCCGTGATTTTACTGCAGTTATCTAATCTCACTTTTAAACAAGGTGTCTGCCATTTATCAGCACAGCACAAATACCGGAATGGGCCAACCTTTTCTAAACAGGTAGAAAAGTGGAATGTCCCCAGAAAATGACCAGGCTACTCAATGGTCCTAATTCAGGGCAATGGCTAGTTCACATCCAAACAGTGTAATTTCTCACTTAAATTAATGTAATGCCTGATAGGGTATATTTCAGAAACAGCTATTTGAAGCTTTTTTTGGGGGGGTTTTCTCACTAAGTTTTGCACTGCTTTGATGCCATAGTTTTTGGATAAGATAATTTTAAAGAACAGTCAAGCTCTGCTCAGGAGTTATGTGTATACAAGGAAGCACTTGGTTGCTAAACATATTTATATTTACCACTGCAGAGCAATAGCTACATTCTCATTTGCATAAGGATGCACCCGTGCCTCTTCCAGTTGTGGCCCAAATTCCTTGCTGTTTGTGGAAGGAGTGAGTTTCTATAGCAAGGAAGCAAGGAGAGAGGTGGTGTTTTCTCCTGCAAGCTTCTGCTGAAGTTACTGCTTCTAAGGGTTGTGACCACTTGGTTTCTCTTTGTTTGCTCTTCCTTCCCAAATATATCAGACAAAATAAATCTTAGCAGAGATTTCTCTGCTTTCTGCTTGAATACTATGGTCTCCTCAACATTCTTCAGGTAGAGATGAAAATCTGACAATAGGTTCCCGCAGGAGCAGGAGACCATGTCCATGCACAGGGAAGCTTGTCTTTCTGAACCACAGGCATGGACGAGGAGATTACAGTCTTTGATGCATTCCCTTGGAAAAGAAGATGTCCAAAATCTGTAGCATCATGGAACAATTCAAGGTGGGAAGGGCTTTGTGCATCTCCACTTCCAGCAACCTAGCCAAAGCAAAATCATCTTTGAATGAGATCAGGTTGCTCAGGGCTTTAGGCAGTTGGGTCTTAAAAACCTGCAAGGACAGGGTGTTCAGAAACTCTGGGCCCCTTTCCCACTGCCTGACTGTCCTTGTGGTGAAAAAAACCTGTTCCTAATATCCAGTCTGAATATTGTCTGTCATTCTCCCACCAGGTACCCATATGGGGACCTTGTCTCTGGTTTCATGAGGACACCACAGGAAAAGCTTTGCCCAGGAAAACCTTCCTGCAATGCTGTAAGGGGCAATGAAACCATTCTACTTAGCCCCCTGCAAAGGCATGGGGCATATGATGATTCCTGCCTTATTTAGAACTGGGGGGACAGCGACAGATTGAATGCAGAAAGAGATTTCAGGAAAGCCCGTGAGTTTTAAGCAGTCTTGAAATTGCCTAAAGATATGGAAAAGCATCAGGTCTCTTTCACTGTTGTCATCCTGTGGACAGAAGAGTGCTTTCTGCAGTGCTGGGAATAGAAACAACAGCTACCTGAACTTCCTCCACTGCTCTCCAGAAAGGTGTCCATCTGGGCCCTGAAGCATAGGTCTCTGGAGGTTTTCTGGTGTGTCCTGTCAGGCTAGTGGGATTACCCTGTGTGTGATGCCTTGCTTTTTGGTTGGTCTGAGGTTTTGGGGTGGAGGGGACATTGTAAGTTCTGTACTGCAGGGGTTTTTCCCTGTGACAGTTCTTATCCACAGCTTTGTGTGGATAAGAACAGAAGAGTTAAGCCTCCATGTGATATAGTTGTAAAGCCAAGAAAGAAACCCCAGCTGGGAGGTTTGTACTGAGATTAGCAATGTTGATGCAGCGTTTTGCAAACCCTCAACTTGGGTGATGTTTCAGCTACAAGGCTGTCCTCTCCCATTCACAGGAGAGAAAAAGTGCAGTCCCAGCTTTGGGATCTCCAAGACACTTTTATAGCAGAAGGCAATGAATCTGGCTGTGTACTTCATTTTTACAAAAATAAAGGATACTTCTATCCAATGAAATGCCACATCAAGTGATCTTATCTCTTCTTTGCTTCAGTAAGGCCAAAGGAATCAGCTTTCTCTTTCAGTGTGAAGTTTGTTGCTCTCATTCTCATTCTTGCTTTCCTACTTGTTTTTCTACCTCCAGAATTTGTCTACCTCTCTCACTTAGATCCTCTTCTCTTCCAGGCAGTCACCTTCTTGCCCATGAGAACTGCTGAACACAGACTGCAAAGAGCCTTCATTGCTGTGTGCAATGAGAGCAAGTCCTACTGCAAACTGGAGATTAGCATAGGTACCAAAAATATAGTTTGTGTGTGTGTAATGTATTAGAGCATTTAAGCAATCAGGATTACTTTTACAATCCTATGATTGCTCCTTGCCTAGTTGGAAGTATTTGTTAATCATTGGCATTAAAAGCTAAAGTCCATGAAACCCAGCATGTGCCTTCATTTTAGGAAGATCATAAGGAAATTTTTTAGCCAGTTGGACACATACCTATTAAGCAAGATCTTGTCTAGAAAAACATGCATATTGCAAACTAAGGGCTTTCTCATGACTAATTTTGCAATATATTTATTTTTGTTCTCAGGATGGCATTCACATCAGTGTTTCCACTGCACTTATTTTGCACTTGCTAGCTTTGGCCTGAGTTTTGTTTTTAAGGAAGCATGAAAAAAACAAAATCAGAAGATATGTACGTGTGTTATCAACACTAGATCAACTTCTTCTTTATCAGTCATCTATACTTTTGCTGGCTACTAGCTTACAGTTGAGGCTTTGGGGTGGTGATTAGGTTGCATCCTCTGCCTAGAGTGCCCATGCAGAGAGCTCACTACATCTGTCCAGGACAGTCAGCAGAATCCAGGTCAGACTGGTTTCATGACGCACAAAATGAAGAAAAACAAGAAATTCCGTAAGTGCAGAACAAGAAAGACCAGTATTTTGTTTTTAGACATAGCCCACAAAGAAGTTTGAAGATTAATTATTAATATCTTGTCAGAATCTGGATGCTGCAGGCAAACTGATATGCCCAGATATCTCATTACCTAAAGAGACATTTGGGACGAATAACAGGTGGGGGAAGAAAGGAAGAAGGTGTGAGTGCTCTGATGAATGTCACTGGTGTTACTGTTGCTGTTTCAGCTGAGCTGGCAGGGCAGATGTGTATGATACACACAGCAGCATGCACACAGCACAGGCTTGCTCCACCACAGCCTGGCATAGGAGCTCAGGCTGAGGCTGGAGGGGAAGGGGGGTGGGTTACCCAGGACAGGAGGTTTGACACAAGCATCAAGGGAAGTGTAGTGCTCAGATAACCCAACTGCATATTAAAACATGCAGCTCAAGCTTCAGGAATGGCTTAAAGCTTTCAAATAGATGTGAACCCAAACATGTTTCCATGGATTTAATGTTCAATATAATGGCCCTTCTCAAGAAAGAAGTACATATGAGAGATTTGTTTCCCTAAAGCAGTCAATAAAAATGCTACGCGTTTTTTTCTCCTTAAAATATTGCCTAGT
Organism: Molothrus ater; assembly: GCF_012460135.2. Classification (NCBI taxonomy): domain Eukaryota; kingdom Metazoa; phylum Chordata; class Aves; order Passeriformes; family Icteridae; genus Molothrus; species Molothrus ater. The sequence goes on along the minus strand of NC_050479.2, from coordinate 81,487,294 downwards.
ACAAAAATGCTGAAGTGGTACTGAATGATACTTGATATCTGGATTTCCAGGCACATTGCTGAGCAGCCTTTGAGAAGCACACTGATATTTATGTGAGCAGAGAATTCCCCATGGCTCTGTCTGAAGAGTTCCTCAACTGGGCTGAGCTCTCCTGTTGCTCCCTCCTTTGCAAGGAAAACCTAGCATAAGTAACACAAAACCAGAGTGCAGTGCCAAGCTCTGCTCCAAAGTCTTGGGCAAAGCAGAGTGCATGGGGTTTAAAATACCACTCACTGATGATGGAGTGAGCTGCTGCTGAAAGCACAACAATTCATCCAGTGGCACTTGCTTCTTTTGTTTTCTTGGCTTGTCAGAAGCAGCTGTAGTTACCTAGCAGCCAGATTGGACAAAGTCTATTAGGTTAACGTAAAGTTAACATTTGCAGTGTGTGTGGGGAAGACCAGAGGCTTGGAATCACTCATTATCACAGAGTAAAAAGATCTCACAATGAGGAATAAGCCTGAAGCTTTTGCCCTTCTCTTTTTTGCATGCAGAAAAAAAACCCTAAACTAATTCTGAAACCATCTTAAAAAATTCTGAACTGATTTCATACAATCTTGACAAAAGGCTTTCAGACTGAATTTTGGCAGGGTGTTTGATAGGCTCTGAATGTAGAATTGAAGCACTCAAAGAAGAATCTGTGCTATTTACATTAGAAAAGCTGAACTCTTTTTAGTAGTACATGAAAGCACACAATTAATCTGTTCCCTAAATCATTTTTTCTTTCTAGTGACTCCACTTTTTCTGTTATGCAGGTTAACAGTGGATGATTCTTTGGGTAGTGTGTGTTTAATTTATTTTGTAGTTTAAAATAGTGTTTGTACAGTAAAACTGCCTTGGTCTGGATGTTCCCATACTTTTTACTTTTACCAATACACAGGGAATATTAGACATCAATCTGGTGAGTTTTTAAATTCCTATTGCAGAAGCGAAGGACAGGCATGAGTATTGGTGGAAACAATTAAGTGTGAAGTTTCTGGTTGCTGCCCTGCTGATTAACTGCCCTCACAGAGGGCTGTGTGGTTTTATGGTCCATGTGCCTTGCTGAGAAAGTCTCAGTGCCTGATTTGCTACTGGATCTTTTTCTCATGGAGCTGGAACCAGATCACAGTTATGGGTCGTGCTGACTTCTAGGGTACCAAGAACATGATCCCAGGGCACACCTGTGAAAGATTGTTTTCAGTTAAACTATGTTTCTGGAATCACAAAATGGCCTGGCTTGGAAGGGATCTTCAAGAACACCTGGTTCTAATCCCGCTGCCATGGACAGGTTTTACTGAACCAGATTTCTCAGAGTTCTATACAATGTAGCCTTGAACACTTCCAGGGTTGGGGTATTTACAACTTTTCTGGGCAGCCTGCACCAGGACCTCACCACTCTCACAGTAATGAGTTTTTTTCCTAATATCTAACCTAAACCTAGTCGCTTTCAGTTTGAATCTATTCCCCCTTGTTCTGTCATTGTATGCTCTTATAAAAAGTTCATCACCATCTCTTCTGTGGGATGTTTTCAGGTACTGGAAGGCAGCAATTTGGTCACGCCTAAACCTTCTCTTTCCCAGGCTGAACAGCCCCAGTTCTATCAGCTTTTCCTGCTGGGAAACATTCTGTATCCCTCCAACCACCTTGGTGGCCCTCCTTCCTCCAACAGGTTGATGTCTTTCCTGTGCTGGGGATGTCGCTGGTTTTATTTCAAAAAATCAGAATGAGCACAGGTTTTTCTAAAGAATGAGCTGCCAGCTAAGACTATAATGACAAAATGATTTCATTTTAAGATAAAATGTGCAGTGATATAGCACAGAGAATCATTTTTGTAAAACAATTTGGAGTAACACCTCGGGGGATTTCATCCTGCTTTGGAGTGCTCTGCCAATTCACATTCACAATAATGAGAGCTACACAAACACCTGCCATGTGTTTAGCAGAGCACAGCTTCCATGGAAACTTCATGTATAATGAAGTCATCCTAATTTGGATGGGTGGAAGAAGTGGGAGAAGGATGTCTGTCTAAGCCACAAGCTCCTCATGTGACCTTGTACAACTCATATATAATTGTGCAAGTTCCCCATTGGTGGAGCTGGGCAGTGCTTTAACATTTTAATTCATCAAGGGAGAAACTAAAAATATTCTTATAGGTGGTCCCAAACTTGGAGAAATTATAGGGGAATGTGATCTCTGCCTGTTACTTGAGAGATGAATCTTTTAAAAGGATTTATCAAAAGCATAGTGACACTGCTGGAGCCCAAGCCATTACCTCTGCCTCAAAGAGACAATACCAAGCATTTAATGTGAGAGCTGAATGGCCAAGCTGCAGGCATTCATGGCATCTGCACTAGCCAGCTCTGCTCAATACTGTTCATGGATTTTCCTGACCTGTTGCCTACTTGTTTTTCAAGCAGCATTTGGCTGTCTTCTGACAGTGATAGCATAAAAGGTAATGAAATATATTAATTCACTAGTGCTTCAGGCAAATACACAAGTTTAGCTGCACATAAAGTGTTTCTTGGAACCTGATGACTACCTTCATGCACACTGATGATTGTTGCTGTGTAATAATAGAAACCAGAGAAGGGAACGCTTGAAATAAAAGAAAATAAAGAGCAAATGTTTGTTAAAGTAGCTTTGAAAAATGAGGGTTTAGTAATGAACTGGGAAAATGGGAAGGGCAACTGAATCCAGAGAGCAATGCAATAAATATGTTCGGATTCATTTTTCAGATAGTTTTGTAGATTTTGTCCAAGGGAAAAAAAAAGATTCATGTGTCTAAAACGCTACATTTATGAGTAGTAGAACTAATTACATATTAGTTCTAGAAATATTGCTGCTCAATTTAAATGACTTCAAAATAGGCAAAGGCAATAAAGTAACTAGAAGCCAGGTTTCAGAGAAGATCTCTGAGCTGAGGCTTTCAAACCACAGCTTAATGCCTTGTGACTGACTTGAGGAGGATGATTAACTCTTGATTCATAGCTCTATGGCCAGCAGCCAGCAGCCACTTCCTCTGGAAGAGTGCGGATGTGCAGGGCACTGCTCCGAGCAGAAAGTGCTTAGTACATGCTTTCACAGAAATGTTGCAAGTGCTTTCTACTGCCCCTTGCACTGGTCTTGCTCATACACTCATATGGAGCAGCTTCTTGTGCAGCACTGCTGGCAGGTGGTTGCTTGCCTGTTCTAGGTAATTTACTGTCTTTAATTTTGATGAACAAACCTATGCTAAGGAGAAGAGGAGAAGATGACATCTCTACTTTTTTTTTTTTTTTGCCAGTGCATTACTGACAACAGGATTGATGCCAAGTTGTAGGATGCTATAGGTTTGTGTGCTTGAATAAGGTATGTAGGTTTGTTGAATAAAGGAACCATGAAAAGGTTAGAAATTCACTTAAGTACAGGACAAGTAAAAGAAGGTATGAAAAATGAAGGAATAACCAACCTGCAGGAATTAAGAGCCATGACCCATGAAGAAAGAACAGGGGAACACTGTAAATCAAACTATAAAACTAAAGAACAACTTTCCTTCAACTATGTGTTCATTGGCTCAGTAAAGCACCCACTGATAGACTGTCATTGCCCCTTATTCACATAAGCTCCTTCCTCTTAGAGCATGAACAGTAAAATCAGTGTCCACTGTATCTTTATATTTAAACAGAGACCATAGAAAGAAAAGCCAATGTATATTTAAGTTGTTACATATACAGGAGATTACTTCTTTTAATTGTGGAAATGGATAAAAATGAGCACATAGTATACTGAAGGTGCGCCAACTTTGTGCCTTCATCACCTACAACCCATCTCTGCACAGATATTAAATGAGTTCAAATATCTCAACTCTTTGTGTGGGATAGCCTCTTATACAGTGGGAAAAATAACCCATGCTTGGGAATACAGGTTTGTAAAGCACATTCCTATCTTTTGTCAGTGGAGAAGAAACCATCAGATGGGATCTCAGATCCTAGAATTCAGAGCTCTTTTTTGACTGTCGTCAACATGTGATCACCCCGAGTCCATAAATGAAACTGTACTGCTAAATCATTCACCTGTCACTAACCCATCTTCACACTGTTTGGATTTGGCTTTCTGTGTTGCAAATATTTCATGGGGACATCTGATTGGAATGGCACAAAAGAAACCCAGGAGGAGAGAGTTAACCAGAAGTGCATGAATCACCATATTCCAGTGATTCAGCTTGCTTTTTTGTGTTCCTTGTTTAGCTTCACAGATCTACTCTTAAGAGTCTCAAGATGGGTGGGATGGATGTTCATTACCCTGTGGGGCTGTGTCTTTCTTTTTCTAGGGTGTTTTCAAATTGTTCCATCAAGGAGCTTTTTGCTTATCATAGAACTCTGCAAATGGTGCTAATAAATACAGGATGTTTCTCCCCAGTCAGAGTTATTTCAAGGACTATTTCAGGGGAATTTCTAGGGCACATCTTTCTGATGTCTTTAGTACAGTAGCAGTTATTTAAGATAAGGAAGTAGGAGGCCAAAGGCTCTTTAGCAGCCTGCGTGGCTGATGCAGAGTTGTTAAAGCAAATGTGTTGCCAAACCATGAACAGCATAGAACATCTGATTTCTTGGTTATTGAACCTACGGCCACTGGATGAGGCAGAAAAACATTTCACTCAACCATAATTCTGCTAAATCAAACTGAAAGTTCATTTGGAGGATTTTAATATTTTTTAAAAATAATTTAGTCTGGGAAAGACATGCAGTTCATGGTATTAGTGATGTTGTGGAAAGAAATCACTCAGAACGTACTGATACAAAATTTCTCTATCAATATTTAGGAAAAAATAAAATTAATAGAATTTCCTTACTTTGAAGCCTGGGGCTGTGCTGGTTATCTGATAATAGGAGTCTCAGAGCTGTCTTCACATGACCTGCAACCGCAATTCAGAGGGAGAAGGAACAGAGAAGTGACACAAAATGAAAGAACAAGTGAAGTCCTAATCAGTAGTTTTAAGGTCAAATTTTAAGTGATCTTATTGTTCACTCATGTTTCTTTTTTTACCAGTTTCCATCATGTGTTTTTGTCAGTTCTAAATCTTGCTCCTAAGGACAAAGTGCAGATAAAATCTAATCTTCTGATGTCAGACAGCTTCATGACTTTGCATCAGACTCTGTCTCATTTCTAAAGATCAACACTAACTTTTTATCAATAAAAATGTCCCTGATAAGGTGGGCAGGCTAGGTCCCAGCCTGAGGCTTAGCTGAGCAGACCATGAGAAACTGTGGGTGTAACAACTAGCAGTCAGAGGAGATGGCAAAAACCATGGGTAACACTATGAAGGATTTTTAAAAAAATTGATTAAAAATCTAATTTTACAGGTGTTTAAGGGGGAATTGTGTGAGAAGCAGCCAGATCCCACAGACATCTCTTGAGAGGTACTGGGGACCTCTGGGAGCTGAGGTGGCAAGGTCTAGAAAACTCTTTCAAGCAGTGTGTCATGTGGCTGAAGAAATTATAGAGATAGCAGCATCACAGACACCAAATTGGGGTACAAAGGCAGCAAAAATGGGACCGAGATAGAAAAGTAACATGGGGTTTTGTTTATTTGGGAGAACTGGGAGCTAGAAAAAGGGAGATGAAAATGGGCTAGAAAAGAGCAAGTTTGGGAAATGGGGAGAAGAGAGAACAAAAGGAGTTTGTTTTGTATAAGCAAGTGGCTGGTTAACAGCTTGGGCCAAACCCTTTACCCCATCTTGCAGGTTACCCTGTCTTGTTAAAATCTGTTTCAATTTTCTGTGTGAACTCACTTTCAGTTCTGTGTGTGAGATGTTGGAACACACAAGGGGTCTTGTAGAGTTCTAAAGGAAGTGAAGATGTGAGACTAAATAAAAGGAGGTGAGACAGATAAGTAAAGACCTATAAACTGCTGACAGAGGGCAGCTTCTGGTGCATGTGGACTTAATATTGCAATGAGGCAGAGGGAGCCAGGGAGCATGGATCATTCACCTTGTTTTCTGGAGCTGAATAGGCACTGGCTCCATTTAGAGTCCCTAAGAATAATTTACTATACCCCCAGTCTACTAAAGACCCAATTTTTAATTCTACCTATTCTTCAAAATCCAACCACCTCTGACAAGACCTGTTTCTTCAGGAAGGTCAGCAGTTTCCCATGCTTCATCCAATTCTGATCCAACAAATAACTTTTGCAAGTCATTGGTATCTAGGAAGTTGACTGATTTACAAAGTAGATGAGCTTTCAGGACAATTAAAAACCACTGTATGCAGGACAAAGTATTTTAAAGAAGAAAGGATCTCAGTTTGGGATTAAATGATTTTTTAGACAAATTCAATAATCTATCTCATTACACAGTGTTCATTTAATTTATTTTCCTTTTTTTTCCTCTGGAATATTCAGTTTTAAATCTGGCCTCGAGAGAGCTGAAGAAAAGCACAGAAGAAAACATGAAAGATCACAGATAAACCTTATGAGGACACAGGACTTCTATCCTAAGTCAGTTTTTCCAGTACAATATCTTACTCTTTCTTAAAGAAAAGAGGCCTATTGCTAAAGCAAATGACATAGATAAGTTTAAATATCAACTATTTTTTTCCTCCGCAAGTTAATGTCATCAAAGGTCTTAAATATGCCTGTTTCAAATGTGTAGAAACAATCAGTTGAAGAGACTATTTTATACAGAAGTGCTTGTTTATCACCACTCTTTCCTGAAAGGTGATACTTTACTAACTTCTGGTTTAGGACTTTTAGGGTTATTCCAGCCTCACCTTCACGGTGAGAGGTAGAACTAATTTTCCACTGCACTCTGCATGCAGTGAGGTGGAACATTTCACAAGCTCCCTGTGCCCTTGCATTCTTTGGAGGCTGCAAAGACCAGGACCTGTGGGTTGTTACTGGCTTGGGAAGTTAATTTCTGAGTCTTGAGGAGGTGACCCACTATGACTGAACTCTAAGCATTGACTCTAACTCATTATTGGGTCCAACTTTTGACATTAAATACATTGAGTTGCAGTATATTTTATTATCAGCACACAGGCCAGATTTACTTCACTGTAAAATTGGTTTCAGAGACCTGACACAAAGCTTTGTAAAGATGCTCCTAATTCACATCGATGAGTACAGCACCGGTCTACGGAACACACGGGTGTTCAAAATCTTCCAACTGTCTTTGACAGATATTTTTGTGGAAGTTTACGGCTATTATGTCTTTCAGCAAAACAAATAGCAATAATTTCATTCAGCAGAATTTATAAAAGCAAGGTAATCTCGCATGTGTCAACTCCATGGACCATGTGGATACTGACATGTTCCAGTGGGAGGAAGAAATACAAGGCACTCACTTTCTGATGCTTCGTGTTTCAGCTGCAGACAAATATTTTTAGATTTTCCATTCATATGCTTCTATATACGCTGAATTTAAAAGGAAAACACAGAATTGGAATAAAGAGAATCCAGGTCATCTTGAGGAGTAGGTATCTTGTCAAGAGATCAGGAAATGTGCATAAATATAAAAACCAATGACAATTTGTCACAATTTTATTGGGTCTATGACAGCTTAAGGAAATAAATCTCACTCTTTTTCATATATTCTTAAATTGGTTGATGACTTATGCAGTTTTGAAGAGTCCTTGCACACAGCAAGAAGACTTCAGCAGCAATAAACTACAAAGCCATATTTGATGAATATGGGTGAGATTTTAGCTTTGGAGCAGGGTTTTCTAATCTAAATGTCTTAAGGTCATCTCTTTTACATCATTATGGCAGATCATAAGCACTCAGTGCTTGCTTAGAATTCTCAGCAACTTCAATGTGAGAACAAACAGATCACCTGCAAGTTAGTGATAAGTTCATGCTCATTATGAGCTTCAATTTTAATGTGCCTCAGTTAGGAGTTGTGTGGGAGGACTAGACCAGTTCTATTTAATTTGGAGTGACTGTCTTATACCACAGACACCTAAAATCAGTGAATCTTGTGTATGGTGTGCAGGTCTGCTGGAATTACAGCCACTTCAATAACATCCTGAAAAATTTGCAATATACTGTGAAAAACATATGGACAGGACAGATGGGGAGAATGCAATCTGCCAATGAGATCAATGTATTACCTGTATTTCATCTAAGTCAGACACAAAATGTTCCATATGACCTTTGGCAAAATGTTTGCCACACTTGTGGTGACTTACATAGAATTGATAGACTTCTAAAGTTCATGGCAAAATATTGAGTGCTCTGCCATATTTTTTAGCTTTAGTAACCAGACTTGCAATAATTGCTCAGCAAATGCATCTGCTCACCATCAACATTTTTCTATCACATTCTGATTTCCTAATTAGTGGATTCAAGCAGTAGAGGAAGCAATATGTTTAAATTGTTTTCCTTGAGTGCTATTTATAATCCCTTGATGGCCATGTCAAACTCCAATTGCTTTTGTGATAGCCATTTCCTATCCAAGGTTATAATCTAACCCAGGGAATTTATCAGCTACAAAATAGACATAAGCATCTCAGAAGAGGCATTAAAACTGTATTTTAACTTATCCCATTGTCATTAAGCTTGATGAGCTATTTTCAGGTCTGTCACTAAAGGAAATCTCATGAAAACAAAAGACTCCAGATGTTTGGAGCTCCTCTGTAAAATGACTTCAAAGAACCAGAACAGTCTAGGCATTTTGTCCCATGACAAAATTCTGTGGTACCTGATTCAACAAAATTATTAGTGAACCCAAAAACTTTTTGTGGGTTTTTTCCCCACATAATTTATTTGTGAAGAATGCTGACTGCTTCTTATTTGTGAAGAATGCTGACTGCTTCTTATTTGTGAAGAATACTGACTGCTTCTTCCTTTGTCCAAGAAACATCTCTAGCCTCAGACCCTTGAGCAGGTAATGACAAAACACAGCTCTTCCCTTCCACTGCACCTGGCTGCAGTTGCTGCAAGCTCTGAGCAAAGACAACTGGACAAGCTAAAGCCAAACTTCTGATCTTGCAGGTAACAAAAAGCAGAGAGTGATTTGGATATACTGCTGAGATCTAGTAAACACCAAGAGAAATAGGCTGGTGGAGAAGTATCAGCACGCTACTTAGACGGTGGAAATTTATAAAAAATAAAATGTCTTCTCTATCAAATCAAACGAAGAGTGAGGATAATTGGTGTTAAAATAATTGCTTTCTGTAAGAGATCCAGTCCTGTTGGCTTCCTAGAGGCATGAGGTGCAAAGTGCACCAGAGTCAGAACAGATCAAAACAGCTTATGTGTTAAAAGACGGTGGGAACAATTGTGTTCGTGCTATCCATGATAGACAGAGAACAAAGGTACAGGCAGAAAGGTAAAGACGGTTCATAACCAAGAATCCCAAAAAACATTTTTTCATCTGACTTTTTATGACCAAGAACAACATGTTATGGAGAAGATTTTAAAAAAGGTTTTTTAAGGGAAAAGGAAAGCAAAACCTGCATAAACAATTCAATTTAAAGAACATTTTACTATATATAAGACTTAAGGGTAAACAAAGACAATAGAGCATACAAATGATGCAGTCATTTGTGAATAGTCTTGAAGAACCACACAAGCTAAATTATTCTTCCTTCGCTACTCAGTGTGTGCAACAGTGTTTAGAAGTGCAATTAAAAACAGTCAAATTAATTCCTCTTAGAAATTCTGAGTTTTGTCTTTCAAGGTTTTTTACCTCAAAGCATATGGTTTAACTGAGGACAAAAGAGGGCTTTATTTTTTTTTTTTCTACTCTACAAACTTCAAATCACAGAGTAGTTGAGATGGAATGACATGTCTGGGTACTGCCTACTCCCCCTGTTCAAAGTAGAGTTAGCTAAAGCTGGTTTCCCAACATCTTGCCTTGATAGGTTTTGAAAATTTTCAACAATGGACACTCCACAATCTCTGTGTGCAGCCTGTGCCACTGTTTGACACCCTCACTGAAAGGGGTTTTTCTTCTGTTTAAGTATTTCCTGTATTTGAGTTTGTGGCCTCTGTGTCTTGTGCTATCACTCAGTGTAATTGGGAAAGGTTTGGCTCTTTCCTTTTCCTCCATTCCTGGTATTCCTATACATTGTCAAGATTCCCCATGAGCTTTCTCTTCTTTGGCCTGATTAGCCACAGCTCTCACAGTCTCTCCTCATATGTGAGATTTCCAAAGCAGAGGGAAGGGATCACCTCCCTCAACCTGCTGGCAACACTCTGTGCCATTCAGCCCAGAAGGCTGTTGACCTCTTTTGCTGTGAGGGTTGTTTACTGGCTTATATTCAGTCTGGTGTTCATGAGGACTCCCTGGTCCTTCTCTGCACAGCTGCTGTCCAGCTGTCAGCCACACCTTGCTGTGGTGCTTGGGCTTATTTCTCACCAGGAGCAGGAGTTGACATTTTCCTTTCTTGGACTTCATGAGGTTCTTCTTGTCCCAGTCCTCCAGCCTGTAAGGTCCCTTTGAATGTTAGCACAATCCTCTGGTGCATCAAGCCCTATTCCCACATTATATTCCCTGCAGACTTGCTGAGGGTTTTTCCTGTCCCATCACCCAATCCTAAATAACGCTGTTAGGCAGTGCTGACTTGAGTACAGACTGCTAGGGTGCACCACTGCTGACTATTCTTCAGTTGGACTTTGTACTGATGACCACAACCCTTTGAGTCCAGAAGTCAGCCAATTTTCAATCCACCTGACTCTTTACTTATGCAGTCCTTACTTCATTATTTTGTCTGTGAGGATATAATGGGAGACAGGATTGGAACACTTGCTGAATTAAAGGTAAAAAACATCCACTGATCTCTCCTTTTGAAGAGTCCTCTTCACTAATGAAGCAGTCAATTCAGTCACCTGAGTTATTTCTTTTCCCTCTGAAAAATACTGAATCTTTCTAATTGGCAGTTAAATGGTTTGGGAATTGCAGTCAGATTTATATGTTATCAGTTCCATTCCCTTTGGTGCTACTGTCAGATTTTCAGAAAGGCTACATTTGCCTCCCAATGAAAACTAACAGTAAAAGTAATTCTCCTCACTTGATTTTAAATGTTTAAAGAGGAGACTTTAGTTCAGGTCATATATTTTACCTGTTACGTAGAAAAATGGAGTGTGAGATATCTGTGGATAACAAGTTTTCCTGTCCTGATGAAAATTTCTAAGGTAAGGGGATGAATTTCCTCTTGGAAGTAGTTGTCTCTTTACACTGATGATCTATAGAGTCCAAATGAAATAAGACTTTTAGTTTTTATGATGATAAGTGAAATTATCCTCTCACTTACATAAAAAAATTCTGTAATCATGCTTATATCCTAATGTTTTACTGATGTAGGCACCATGCTGTACCCATAATTGTAGCAAACAGGGAGAAAGGCACAAAGTATCAGTCTTGGAGACTTAATCCCTGCCACTGGCATGGACTCCTGATCCTGTAGAAGAATGGTTTTCCTCTAGGACAGACAATATAAAGAATAATCCCTCCACTTATGTTTGTCCAACCCTATGCAGTGCATGGGAACAAAGGAACAACAGCAAAAGTCTCCCTGCAGAGCTGACTAACAGCATCTATAGCAGGGATGCTGCCAATAAAAGTGTAAGTGGCACCCTGGTGATGCTGATTTCTTGACAGAGAGACATCAGACTGCCTTCTATACAGAGATGCTGCCTATAATTTTGGGTTCTTATTTGCCTATTTTACTGCTGTGCTGGAGTTAATTTTTTCCATAGTGGCTGTTTTGGAGCTGTGTTTCAGGCTTATGCTGGAAACAGTGCTAATAATACAAGGGTGTTTTAGTTACTCTTGATCAATTCTCAGAGTCAAGGCCTGTTCTGCTCCTCACCCTTCTGCTCCTCACCCCACCCCACCAGCAAGGAGGCTGGGGGTGCACAAAGAGGGGACACAGCCCAATTGATCAAAGGGATGTTCCGTACCACATGGTGACATGTTCAGCCGATAAAGCTGGAGGGAGAAGAAAAAGAAGGAGGTTCAGGGTGATGACATTTGTCTTCCCAAGTCATTGTTACATGCAGTGGGTCCCTGCTCTCCTGGGGATGGCTGAACACCTTCCTGACCATGGAAAGAGATGAATGACTTCCTTGTTTTGCTTTCCTTGTGTGTATGGCTTTTGCTTTCCCTATTAACCTTTCTTTATCTCAATACACACGTTTTTTTACTTTTATTCTTCCATCCTGATGTGGTGGAAGAGTGGGCAAGAGGCCATGTGGGGCTGAGTGCCAGCTGGGATTAAACCATGACAATGGCTTACTACTGCTCCTTTACTCCTCTGTTTAGAGTGGCCTCACTAAATTCAGGGCCACCTTGTAATAAACATGATTTCTCCTCTGCTGTTCATAGCCAAGCACAATTGCACCAATTGCATCATGATTAGCAGCAATATTCATCTCTGGCAGAAGAATGATAAAAGCCCTCATTGCAGTTAGAACAATTAATCTGTGAAGAAATGCTATGAAAATATTCTCACTCTGCAGACTGAGAATGGAATACATTAGCACAGAAGAGTCTATGTCAATATAACAGTTAATGGTTCTTTATTTTGAGGAACTAAAGAAAGGTTTTCACCAATTTAAATAAATCCATTTAAATGTTACATAAATGCATGAGATTGCATCTGGTGTCTGTTATAATAGGTCAGCATTGTAGATAATTTCTCCATTGCAATAAGGCCATGACAGATCTGGAATATATTATTCTGGAATAGCCAAGACTGGAACACAATAATACATAAAGATGAAAGAAGCTATAATACCTAATGTATTTCTATATGCTGCAGAAATCTGTCTTCCATATAAAAATTAATGAAGCCTCTTTCCTGGATATTGGACTTGCCTGTCCTGCAGTAGATACTTTCCATAAGTGTGTGGTTTGAATGGTAGAGCACACAGCCATGCCCCCACCCCATAGCAGAAGTGATTTCTGATTCTGATATTGCAATTACCAAACATATTGTCTTAATTTTAAGTAATTGTAAGAAGTGTAATTCCATAGCTATTTAAAGGAATTTTTTTTTGCAGGAGAACACTTGGCTCATACTTATTTTTGAGAGCACATACTCACTAGGTTCCTCTTTACCATGGGCCAAACATCACATTGGCATTTCATGCATATTCAGTTCTGCTTTTCTATGGATTCTTGTAAACAATTATGGTCATCTTCCAAATTTTGACTGTCCCTTTTTGATATCAATTTCAAGACTGTTGGCATCACAGTACTTTTTGTATATCTTGATATTGATGAATTTTGAATGCCTAATGATCTGAGTGAATGATACACTCCCTCAGTTTCTGGTAGCTAAAATAGTTTTAAAAGGTCCAAAACAGTGAAACAGTCATCCCTTAGAGATGAGAGTGCTTTGCTCTTATCTAGACTGCAACTTCCATATCAACTTAACTTTTCTTACATGGATGTTAATCTGGGAAAAAATTGCTGTGAAATCATTGCCATCACTATTGACCAATATATTATTTATATTCCTAATGAAAGTCAAGAAATACATTATAATTGTATTTATTATCCAGGCGTTTAATTTTTTTTTCCTTACTTGACTTTACTAAGCTTTTAGCTGTCTTGTCTTTCAGCTGGGAAGGAAGGAAGGAAGGAAGGAAGGAAGGAAGGAAGGAAGGAAGGAAGGAAGGAAGGAAGGAAGGAAGGAAGGAAGGAAGGAAGGAAGGAAGGAAGGAAGGAAGGAAGGAAGGAAGGAAGGAAGGAAGGAAGGAAGGAAGGAAGGAAGGAAGGAAGGAAGGAAGGAAGGAAGGAAGGAAGGAAGGAAGGAAGGAAAAGAAAGAAACCTTGCTTTCTTACAAGCAGGAAAACATTTCTTTCCAGCTTGCCAGATCCCAAGGTTTTCTTGGCACTGAAGAAGAAGGATGCTGGTTTTTATGACTTGTTTTTATATCAAAGAGTAATTTGTTTGCTGATAGATGGTGCAGTTAGCCATAATATTAACCCACAAAAATGATAAAAGGTGATTTTAGATTGGTGAAAATATAGCCAAGTAAAGGGCATACAAAATACAATCAGTCTGAAGCTGTTAGTAGAAGAAACAAAGGGAAAGAGCAATAAACATTAAAACTGCCTTGGACTTCATAAGGGATTAAATGAAAGAATACCATCAAGTGCAAAATGCATCTTCAATAAAGCTTATTACTCAGTAACTTTCAGGTTAGTTACTAGTTTAGTAGTGTAACTAAAATCTTGGTGTGAGAGAAGAGGGGGAAAAGTCATGGTAAGTTTGGACAAAATTTTAATAGAATGTGTGCTTCAAAGGGGAAATTCAGAGGTCAAACAAAAGTTAAAACTCCACAAACTGTCCCTAGGCTCACTCATGAGAACAATTCCTTCAGGTTGGAGGGAAGCTTTAAGGTTTACAAAGAGGTCACAATGTGCCTGTAGAATTTAACACTGAGCATGATAGCAGTGTAACATTGCACAGGTGTGTCACTCTGTTGGTAAGATAGTTAACATACAATATGAAAGAAAGCAGGGCTTATAGTGAGTGACTAAAGAAATTCCACTAAATTCACCCAGGATAAAAGTCCCACAGTATTGAATGACCAACCTTCCTATTCCTCTGGTAATCTTTGAACGAGACCATCTGGATGAAAAAGTCTGTGATCTCATCTTGATTGTGGAGGTGGTCACTGTAAATAGAGGGACACTCTCACCTAGAGAAAATTCAGATTTCTGGGATTTTTACTGGTAGCATTTTTACCATGAGAAAGAAATCTGTTGCTGTGGGTTGTAGCTGGCATCAAGAAGCTGAAGGCATGCACAACAAGGACAGCATATCCCATCCATCCTAATGAACACTGAGTCATAGAACCTGCCACTAAATTTAAACAGCTTGACACCACATGGTAACATGAGCACAAAATGTCCTGTTTTGTGTACTCACAAAACAACATGAAGATGGCATAGATAGTAAAGTGACTGATGGAATGGCAACACAGACAGGAGTGAAAAGGCAGTGTTGACTCATCTGTTGGATCAGAAAACACAGACAAGTTCTGTGGTTGCCTGTTTCACATGATGGACAGCCTATTGCTGCCAAGGAGAGTTGTGCACTGGGAATGACATCAAATAAAAACACAAAGCAGAACCAAATCCAAATACTGTTCAATACACAGCAGATGAAGAAGAAACAAATGAGGCGACAGTGGAGACTGTGATTTCTATCTGAAGATAGATTTTAAACTTTCTCAAACAGAATATTAACCAAGAAGTAGAAGAAGACCAGGATTTCAGCAAGATTAAAATGGGATGATGAGGACACTGCAACAGATTTGTGGACTCCCCATACTTGGAAGTGTTCAAGACTAGATTGCACAGAACTCTAAGAAACCTGGTCCAGTGAAAGGTGTCCCTGTCCACAGCAGGGGGGTGAAACTACATGTTCTTGAGGGTCCCTTCCAACCTGAACCATTTTATGCTTCTGTGATTCCATGACTTTTTGTAGCACATACTGAAAACAAATCTCATTTCTGACTAAACAAGGCACCTAGTAAAACAATCTTGAGAACAAGGTCAGTGTCTCTTGCACACCTTGGACATTTTTTGAAATATTTGGTAGTGCTATCAAACTTTTATTGCTTCACCTTTAATCAGTCAGTCTCAAGATATGGGATTTAATTAGAAAATTCAGTCAAATTTGTCAATTCAAAAGCCAAACAATCTCTCTACCAAGTTGTCTAGGTTCTTTCTAAGAGAAATAAATAGACCCTCCTATCTCCATGCAGAGTGGTGTAATGAGGCATAGGGGACTGAAGGGATGATCAGAATTATCCAGCAACAACCATGGATCATTTTTACTAGCTGAAAGGTCCAGTGAAGCATCAGGCAGAGGTATTCTCAGTTCCATAATGAGTTAGCAACTATACAGCAACTATATATAAACCATACAGGCATTGTTTAAATTTCCAACTCAAATAAATATAGATCAATTAAACCAGACTATCACCTGATTCTAATGTATTCTAAGACTCATTCTTGCTGTGGAATATGATAAATCCCAAAATTATGATATATTTTTACTTTCCCAGCAGTGGACTAGAATGCAGTCTCAGCTGCAGAATGAGAAAGGATTTTATTCCTTATCATAAATATGTTTTTTCAGGCCTACACATAATTCAGAGTCTGTGAAAGTAATTACTTCACCAGAGCTGAAGTTCTGATAATTGGATGAGTTGTTTTAACAGTGACAATAGTTTTTCTTCAAATAAGTGCCCAGTCCCAATATAAGAAAATCTGAGAAAAAATGTGTTGCCTGTAGCAGTCACGTTAGATTTTATGGTCAGATAATCTTAAGTGGTCTTAATATGTTGGATGCTACATCAGGTTGCCTGTAGCAGGAACAGAATAGTAAAATAATAGTCATTACACTGTTATATTCTCAAGCATGTTTGGTGCTTATATAGGTGTTTTGATGATGATTCAGAATGTTTTCCAAACTAATGTCTTGTAGGAAGGTAAATACATGATCATCCCATATTTGGAAATGAAGACAAGAAGAATTTGAAGTTTCCTGAAGCTGGTGCTTTTGTGCAGAGAATTGATCATGTCACTTACTGTCGATTTTGTCACAGAATTAATTTTATGAGGTTAGCAATCTCTGTGATGGACTGCTGCTTGCATATCTGGTCCTGCCAAACTCAAGTGGTTTTGCATAACTTTCAGCAACTAAAACTATCTGAAAATCCATGTTCATGAAAATCTGCCTTCTAAAGTGTCAAGCTGGAGGCCTTTCCAAACTTATTCTTTTACATTAATCTTCTATGGCTCCTGAGAACCTGTCACTAGTGTTTCTTGCTATTGATTATGTTTGATTTACAGTCTCAGTGAAGCATATTTAACCCAGGAGAACATGCGCCTCATCTCTATTCCTTTAATTTAACCCATCAAGCAGTTACTTTGCTGATTCTCCTAACACCTATGAATTATTTTATGACAGCATATGTGGTGCAATGGAGGATCACAAACTTTCAGTGTTTTTTTCAATTACTTTTTCTCTCCTCACTTGCAAGTAAAGCATTAAATAAACAATAGCCATCTGACGTCTCTCCTCACTAGATTTCCTCCTCTCTGAATAATTTTGATAACTGTTGTGAAAATTTTTAGTTGCCTAGTAGCTGAAATGAAGAATTGCATTCTGTTTTAATGGTAGGGAAAAAAAATCAGTACCAGAAATCCGATATGTCTTCTTTTTAAATGGTCAAGTCTCTCTGCTATACGACAGTATTAATGTCATGACATAAGGAAACATTTCTTAGATGGAAGACATTAATTTCAAGGAATAAAAAAAAAAAAAAAAGAAAAGAGAAAAGTGAGAACTGAACCTCCAAGATCGCTTGAACCTCAACTACTGTACCTTTTTATCAAAACAAGATGATTTTCATACAATACCCATGATAGTTGCAGAGTTACTTAATGTTAGGTACATAGTTACATAGTACTATAAGTTAAGATTTTATCATAATCAATAGATAAAATATTTGAACACTGCTATACAATTTCCTGACAGTCTCTACTGGACAACATCAAAAAAATACATATGTGAGTCAGCATGTTCTGCTTGTTTCATGCATCATAAAATGTTCTCCAAATCTAAGAAAACGGTATCTGATGTGGCAGGAGTTGTGATAGGGTCTTTAACTTGCTTGATGTTGATATACTATCTTCTGGAAATTCCAAAAAAGCCAAAGGCAGTTAAATGGGGCTCTTTCAATTTCTCTCTTAGTTTTATTATTATTATTATTAGAGGTCTGGGACTTACCTATGTTATTTTTCAAAAGACTTCTTTTCTTTCTCAGGCTTTGAAGATGGAAGTGATAGTACACATGCAAAACAGCAGGTGGAGGCAGTAAGATCTGAGATACCATATTATCATGGATGAACCTATGCATTTCTGATCCAGGCAAAAGCCATCACATGAATAAGTCTTCCACTGAAAATGTTTTGATTGTTCATATTGTGCAGATTTTTTGGATTATTTTGAAATTGAAAATGCGGTAGGTTAGAGAAAGGTCTGCTTCTTGATAAAGAATTTGTTGCTGTGATAAGGATAGGAGTTCAGTACTGAGGTTCAGGAATCTTGTTTTGTTAAATGAGGGAGAATCTCTTTCAGATGAACCCATGTGGATGCAGAAAAGTCAGAAAATTTCCCACATGCTCAAAAATCAGTTTTCAAAGCTACTTGGACATCAGTGTTTGTTGCTGGCAACGGGAGATAGAACCCTGCCTTATTTTAAGGAACTGATCTTCTGAGTTGTGTCTGTGGTTCTTGGCAGCATCACCAGTGTACCTGCAGTGAGGCACAGATACATCTGTCCTAGATAGAAAACACCAAGGGCTTTTTCAATACCAGATGAGCTGTGTGATGAAAAACATGGCATGAGCTGATGTTTAACTGTTTGCTAAGATCACAGATGGATCCAGTGGTACCTGTGATGAACTACTGCCAGTCCCCAGGCTGATGTTTTAGCTTTCTCAGATACAGAAACACCTCAGTGCTGTGAGCAGCAGGAGACTAAGTGCTAAATGCAGCTCTGCTTCACAACAGAGGATATACCACTTCCCCAGGGTGAGCTTTCTATTTCTCCTCCTGACTTTCCTATTTATGTATTACGGTCTTTTTGGCCAAGCTATCTTGAAAGAAAGGAAAGTCAAGCTGCCTTTCACTAGAGTTGTTAACAAAATTGAGCTCACTTCCTCTATTACCCAGCTGGTATAAATCAATAGAGTTCTGGTGAATTAAGTGGTGCTTTCTGCCATTTCCTCTAGTTACAAACTCAATTCAGGATCTCCCTGATAAGTGTCATGGATGAGAACAAAGAATGTCAACAGAACAGCATTATATCTTGTATTTCTTCAGTGGGGATATTTTTATTCTCAGCAGTCCTTTTCAGTTTTATTTAATTTTAAATTTTGTTTGATTTCTTTGCCCCATTCTGCTGCATTAGCAGCTATGTGGAGAACTGTGAAGTAATCTTTTTGTTGCCCTGGCCTTCCTGAAGTTTTTTCTGATGTACCAGAGAGGTAGGCTGAACAGGTTCCAGTGGCACTTGCTTCTTGATCACTGCAGAGGCTTAAGCAACATTTTACACCAGAAGGAAAAGAAAGGCTCCCTGAATGCTAAATAGCTCTGTGTGGTTTGCCACCCACCCACTCTGCTGAAATACGGTCCATTAACTCAGTGGGGCTGATGCAATTGAAAAGGGGCAGCAGTTCATACAGCAATCTACATTTGCCAGTAATTACTTTGTAGATGCAGGGGAAAAAAGGGGGGGCACAATGCAGAAGTATTGTAATTCATTTTGAAAAACATATAATAACTAGCAATGTCTTCTGAGAGGAATAATCTTGAGCATGATAACATGAAGGACAATGTACAAGGTTTTTTTAAGTTTTATTTTTATGATTTGAATGTCTGGACCATTTATATGAGACATAATAAGAGTAGATATAGGTGAATAATGGTAGGTCCTCTCTACAAATACCTGAAAGGAAGTTATAGTGAGGTACAGATCAGCCTCTTATCACAGGAAACAAGTGGTAGAACAAGAGGAGTTATGCCAGGAGAGGTCTAGATTGGGTGTTAGGAAAAATTGCTTCAATGAAAGGGTGAGTCAGGGTTTGGAACAGGGTGGCCAGGGAAATAGTAGAATCACCATGCCTGGAAGTATATGTATGGGGCACTTAAACACATGGTTTAATGGTGGGGTTAGCAGTGCTGGGTTAATGTTAGGACTTGGTAATCTTAGATTTCTTTTCCAAGCTAAAACCTTCTGTGATTCTATGGATAAACAATACATCTACCAGGATTCACCTGCCCATATATGTGTTTGCATTGAGACTGGAGTATTTATTCAATTGTGAAATGGTAATGGCAGTATTTCTAGTACACAAAACCAATCACAGCAGCTAAAAGAAAATGAAAGGGAGACATAATAACTGCTGATCAGGATATAGTCTATTTGACAGCATTTTGCTGTATTCCTTTGCAAAGTTTAAATTGGCAGCTCTAGAAGTGTGTAATGGGAAAAAAATCTGCTCCTGTAGTAGGGCATTCAGTGATAATTTTTAGCTGGCTCCAAGCAACCAAAAAGAGCCAAAGTGTCATTGATTTATTTGGGTTAGAGAAGGGATGTTAAGTGTGCTGCCTAAAATTTGGGACGAATTAAATTCTTTATTCTGCATTGACTTTGTAAAGGATTTGGGGGAAATAACTTACTCTCTTGTATCTTATTAGAGGTTTGATGGAAACACAGAGGAGGTGATGAAGCTAATGATCATCCAATAAGTAATAAGGCATAAAAAGACTTGAGCAGGTTAGAAGGAAATGTATCACCTGAAAATTTGCTGGTATTTGCAAGTTTCTCCACTCCATAATGTGTTGTGTGTTTTAGTTCATTTTTATATCTCTTGATTTATAGCTTTTCATTTTCTTCATCCTTATGAAGCAAGTTCAAGGAAGAAATAATAGGATTATCTCTGATGTGACAAGACAGTAAAATCCACAGAGCTGACTGCCAGCACCATTCTTGTTCCACCAAAGGGATTTTTGACATTTGGAAGTAGGATTGTGCTAGATGGAATAAAAATAGTACTTAAATAACCCTATTTGGAAATAAAACCCTCAGGAAGAGCTTTGCAAAAATGTTTTTCTTTAGAGGCCTTTTTTTCCCCCAAATACTTAACCAGGTGGCAGTTGAGAAAGGACGTGTAGAAATGACAAAGCTAAGGTTTTAGCTGTAAGGTTTATTGCACTGGGTCAGAAGCTTTGCCAGCAGAGCTGAAACTGAATGGAGTTGTGCTGAGGAAGTAGGATGGATGAGATGGCTTCAGACCTTTTAGGCTGACCATTAAATCCTCACCCATTACTGAACAAGACTGTCTTTTTACAAGTCATAGAAATAATTAGCTAAATCCCACTGAGTGAGAGGTATGAGGGGTGGCTCACAGCATGTGCTTGGGGTCAGCCTTCAGTTAGCCACCTTGGGCTGACCTCAGTTTGCTGCAACACATAAAGCACTATCACTGCCTTGTATTCACTCAGATTTTGCAGTGCTAACTCTATCAGTGCAGATCAAAATGTTATAACTGTTTTTAGAAGTGGAAACACAGCTAACGGAATTAAAAAGGCAGAAGTTACATATCACATTTTAGTCATACTTTTTCCCCATGTTTTGGTCCCTTTTACAGTGGAACAAAAGCCTCTTCTTTTTAGCAGACAATAATTTGGAACTTGGTTCCTCCTTGTCAGCTTAATTTTTTGCCTTCATAATGTTGAATATTTAAAGACAGAATGACTTTTTTCTTGTTAAAAGGAATGCTAGAAAGAAAGAAATTTGGTTGTTCTGCTTTTTTTGGGAGGGGGGGTTGTCATGCACGAGTCAGCTTGCTGAATTAGTATATTTTGACTGACGCATAGCAGATCATGTATCGGATTTAAACCTGTGGTATAACTTTAAGTTCAGGGAAGAATGTTTGAAAAAGTACATTTTACCACTTGGGAACTCTGTGTATTGATGGCAGTGGTGATCTTGCAGAGAAATGAGCTAAACCCCATTATCTTTTCCAGCTTTATGACTGGGGAACTTTTTGAAGACAAAAGTATTAAAATACTACTAAAACAAGTAAACAGTCCTTTTAAAAAATCTACCACTTAAGGAATCCCTTTTTTGTATCTATCTTCTCATGCAAATATATTTATTACAAAGAATGGTTCAGAGAATACAGATACAATCAGCCATTGAAAATACCAAACTCTGTTGTCATAGATAATATCACAGTGGCTTTGAATACCAGAAATTTTATTATCTGTCAACTCTGAATCGACTACTAGCAAACTGAAATGTTTGAAGAATGAAACCTTGTCACACATAACCCTAATTACATTTGACCTATTCTGTGCCTTTTGGTTTGATGTGTGGGTGGAGGAAAAAACCCAGGGTTCTGAGTGCAGGTCACATCCTTTGCCTGTCAGGTGCTGTGCAGCGTGAGATGACTGGCTGTAGAAATACAGCATCAGAGGTACCAGCCTGCTCTGGTAAGAAGCTGTCAAGAGAGGCAGGAAAACAAAACGCCGTGAACAAATAGAATATTTTCACTGCTGTCTAGTGTAAAAAAAAAATAAAAATCATAAATTAAAAAAGTCAATTCTAGTGTTTGCATAAATGGCAACTTTGGAAAACATGAAGTGCTATAAGGAAGACCAGCCCTGGTTATTTCCTGAAAGCTGCATAAAATGCCATCTTGGCCAGTTGTGTACCAAAACCCCCAGTGAAAAAAGTGTATAAAATATATGGAAGTATGTGTTTATGAGTGATCCAGGGGTATTAGAAATTAATAACATGTTTTTAACCCTCCAACAACCTGAAAGCTGCAATGAAAACACTGTCATCACTGACGAGAATGGAATTTAACTGTTGTACTGATGACTGTGGTTTTATGTCCAGCAGCTGCAGCAAAAAATCTTTAGGGCTGAATTTGAATACTGCATTGGAGCTCTTCCCCTCTTCCCACAGGACAGAAGAAATGAGGCATGAAATTTGTTTAATTCAGAAAGATTTTGACAAGACAGTGATCATTCATCTTAGATCCAGTTGTGTTGAACACTTAACATTCTGTCCTGATTCTTTTCATGTTTCAAATGTAAGTCAGTCCTGAAACAGAGAGCATGGCTTTATATCTATTCTATTCTCGTAAATTTAAGATGAATGGGAACATTTCCTGACACTGAGATTGACTGGCGTGATGAATCTTTGACTATCCTAGTGAACTTATTCTCCCAGAAAACAGTATTAAAGGTAATTGGTGCAGAATAAAACAGTGTATTAGTCAGGAGGAAGTACAGCTCTAGTCAGGAGATGTATTTCTGTGAGCATGCAATCTGCAGAAAATTACCCTCTTCAGCAGTTGTTGGCCAGGAACAGTGTCCCTGCTGATGCACATGGGCTGTTACCAGCTCCAGCATAGAGAGGGCTTAACAATGAACTCCAGGCTTACTCACTGGTTAAGTAGTTCTATGGCTGAATTCCCATTCGCTTAATTAGAACTGGGAATTATTTTTCTGTGGTTTTGCTTAAGTAAAAAATAACCAGTATTGGCAGTACTAATAGAAAATTACCAAGGATTGATTAAAATAATGCAAGTAGAAGGTTTAATGGGATTTTCAGTGAAATTCAGATACCCTGATTTTTGTAGATAATTTTTTGAGGAAATTCAAAGCCGAGAAAATAGTAAAAATAAACAAATGTAGAAGCTGGGAAAAAGAATTCTAGTAAAAACAAGAGATGAACATTCTTTGGAAAAATTGTCCTATGGAAACATACTAAGAAAAAACAAGTTTGTGGAGTATGACACTGCCAGCCTTACTGAACACAGCCTCAGACCCTGATCTGCTACACACTCATAAGTCTCATTCACACTCATCACCACATTTTCAGTGAAATTATTCAGGATTGATATCACTGTAATCTGAGTCTCTTTTTTACCTTGTTTGGTAAAACATGTTTTCCTTCCTACATATGGCTTCGTGCTCCCTCTAAGCCAGTGTTGATGCATTGCTTGTATCTCCCAATCTATTTGGAAGACAGCTGCTATTGATGCAGTGTGAGATGATTGAACAATCCCTGTCAGTTACTGTGTTGAGTATTTTTTGTATGATTGGGATGTTACTGAAAGGATGATGAAGAAATTAAAAACCCACTATTCCATGGTCTGTCATCAGACAACTGAGGTATAATAGAGGCAAAAGTAATTCCTATATTTTCATGTAAGTCCAGCAGTGCTGGACTTTTCTATGCAGTTTTATATTTCCTTCCTTTCCTTTGGCATTCAGACTGTTCTAACAAATCTACAGGCAGAGTTTTGCTACATGGTGCAAGAAATGTGCACCTTTTGGTCTGAATTCAAGCTGTCATTGCCCAGTGAACTCCCCTTTATTTCTGTTGGTATTTGCATCAGATGTGAGTTCTCTTTAGCTGTGTTCAGCTATGGGTTTTCATTTGTGGTTGGGAGCTTTAATTCACTGGAGACATGAATGTTTTATTATGACTGGGCTATTGTTGTGCTTTTCCCTAGTCTGAGCAGATGCTGTTGGCTTTGGAGCAGTGCAATCAAGAAGCCTGGTATTCTGTGGCCTAATGGACCAAGCCTCCCAGAACTATTTGTGAGGCAGCAGGGATAGACTGTAAGTGGCACAAGCCAAGGCACCCTGTTATATTGCTTTAAGACGAAGCTTAGTAAAGCACGTTTGGATGAACACTCTCTGATATTTGGTAGTCTCATATGGGCCGTGCTGGCCAGCCTTGTCTTACCAAAGAGCATGGCAAGTCTTTGTTTTTTCTCCAGTTATGCTGCACTAACTTGGTGCCAGATTTTCCTTTACCAAATATCTAACTGTTCAGCATCTTGCTGGTCATCAAATAACAATGACTTAGAAGAGGAAATGGGACAAAATAATCTATCAGGAAATAATGTCATTTCACACAGTTTATAACTGTGATAGGATTTTGGTATGATGCCAGCATGAAAATCCTGACCTCAATAACATCTTTACATTATTTCTTTCCTGCTCTTTACTGCTCTTCCATCCATAACGTCTGCTTTATGCCAGTGTGATACTTAGCACTTTTTGGTCTGCTTCCAGGTGGAGCTCCAGAGTTGTAGCTGGCCTTTTAATTGTTTCCTAAATTTACAGTTTCATGATTATTCCCCCAGTAAAATCTCACTTCTAATACAGTCTTGTATTTTTCATTTTGGTGTACTTTTCCTTATTTTTCTTCCTTAATTTACCTCAATATTCTATATGTTGCTTTTATTCTTTCTACATAAATTACAGGCCATCTCCTTTTCATATTTTGCCTCACTGGAATTGCTTTTGTAATCTTGACATTGACACCTAAAATTCAGGGCCCCCATTTGTGTTCACATTCTACTTGGAAGTAAATCTTATCCTCCCAGTCTTAGATTGAGATTTTTAGGATTCCACATCCTCTGGGCATTTTCCTCTCTGGGTTCATCAGTGATGTGTCTACACAGTTAGTTAAATATCTGTCTAAAGTGATTTTTAAGCTGAGATTAATTGACATCCTTGGTGCTTACACACATGTTTAAGGGTATTTATAATGGAAGCTCTGGAGCATCTCAGGAGTGCTTAGGCAGAAGGTGATCAGTAGAAGTTCTGGGAATTACTCTCGTGAGGGCCAAGGACCAGCCCACAGTGTGTGTGTAGCACACCACACCAATCTTGTGACAAGCACTTGAGCCCACTCTTCACCTCACCCAACAAGCACAAATCTGATGTCTCACTCCTCATATACTGATGGAGGACATATTTCAAGCATTGAAACAGGCTGCTCAGGATGTGGTGGAGTCATCATCCCTGGAAATGTTAAAAAATACACATGGATGTGAGGCAAGGGGACATGATTTACTGGTGGATTTGACAATGCTGGGTTAACATGTGGACTTGATGATCCTAGAGGTCTTTTTCAAAACAAAAAATTATGTGATTCTATGACACATATATTCACAACATATGTAAGAAAGCCCAGGCAACCCTTAACAGTGAAGGTTTTCATTTGCTAATCTTTGGAAAGAAGTTACATAAGTTATGTGGAGGTAAGTTTTGAATCCCTGTTAAACAGAATCATAGTGAGCATGCTGATTGCTTTTAGTCTAAAAAATTGACTTAATTGTAGCACTTGGTTTACAAGTAAACAAATAAAAGCAGATGGTGATTTGAAACTACTGCCCTGAAAAAAATGTTAGTACAGCACAAATGTCTCTCTATATGTAAAAGAAAGCTCATCCATTTCCTTTGCAGTAATAAACACCTCACGCTCTCCACTGTGATTTGGTCTTAAACTCCTACAATAGGAAACCAAATTTAATAAATAGTCCCTGAACAGACACAAAGGGTGATTAAAATTCCAGCCCTTTTCCCAATGTTCTGTGAGCAGACAGAGAAGGTACTCCTGTAAGAAAGAGAGGAGCACCCAGTCCATGTATTAGTTTAGCTGAGGATGACAGTACTGGCAGTAAGGCTTCTCTGGTATCAAATAACAATTATGGACCAAATGTGAAGGAAAGATAAAGCTCCAGACAGACAGAGAAATTAGACTCCAAACTTTTTAAGAAATTGAATGTTCTCTCTTCTCATTACTAATTGCCCTGATATTCTGAAGGTGTATTATAGAATAGTGCCCCTCTCTTTTTAATCAATGTAAACATTGATTTGTGACTTAATTTGGAATGGGGTTTATTAGTTTATTAGTTTCTAAATGTCATCATTCTGCAGTGATAACAGAAACTCAGAAGAAACATAGCTGAGATGTGGTCACAGAGCATGGCATAAATTAACTGTTCTTGCTAACAAACCAAATTTGATCTAGTGTTCCAGACATTGCTTTAAAAATATCCTGCAATGGAACAAGATGTTGCATATGGTTTTCTCTTCAAATTGCAATAGTTGCAATGCTTCTTTTGGTACAAAGCAGTATATTTTGCTGAATTAGTTGCTGTGGATTTTTACACTGAAGGAATTAACTTTGGGATGTGGAGTTTTAGGTGGTTCAAAGACATGATATGAATTCACATTGTTTTTTAGCTGGAGTTGGGCATTTTACTTACCATTGTGTTATGAATTAGTCACCTTAATTTGTCAACAGCAAATTAACTGATTCAGCAGTATCTCTAGAGATGTGTTTAGAAAATAATGTGTATGATTGGCTTTTATCTGAGAGCTGCAGTTCATACTCTGCATTTCACTGCATGCAGTATAATTATTCCAAATTCTTACCAGTCTATGTAAGAGTATTAAGACTATTACAAACCCCAGATTTTGGAATGGGAGGGAAAGGATTTCCAAACTAGAAAGTTGCTTTTGTTCTGTGGGGTTTATTTGTTGTTTGTTTGTTTGGTTTGTTTTTCGGTTTGGTTTGATTTGGTTTTGGGGAGGGTTTTTAGGTTACTTTTTTGTATGGGTTGGGGTTTATTGAGTAGTGGCTTTGTTGTGGTTTTTTTTTGTTCTTTGTTTATTTTTGGGAGTTGGTTTTTTTAGCATGTAGCAGGGAAGATAGCAAAATCTATTGGCTGGAAACAGAATGTAGCCAGATGTGAGATAAGACATTTGTTGCTAGTGGTCAAAAAGGCAGAACTCTAGAAACCAAATGTTAAAGGATATAAAAAATTTCCTCTGATATTTTTCTGCAGTTCAAGATTAGATGTGAATCTACAATTGCAGGAGTAAAGTAGTTTCTTAGGACATCTATAAAAATAAACTTTTGGTATATGATTCCGTGTGGAGGAGCTTTATTTTCTGTTGCTCAAGACTAGATTATTTTACTATTTTCTTTCAAATCTACATATGCCTCATCAATGAGATTGTGTATGCGTCAAAAGACAAAGATCAAACTATAGTAGAATGTTATGTAACTATGATACCATTAATGTTAACTTAATCCTTTAAAGCAACAGAGAGGGAGGAGTAAAAGAGAGAGAGAGATTGTTTTTCAAGCGTTTGTGCATAGGCATACCTGGTTTGTAAAAAAATGCACTGAAGACATAGCTGTAAGTGTTCTGGAGAAAAAAAAATCCAGTTTTCAGTCATATCACAGATTCTTTTTAATACTGTTCAAAAAGTACCTGACTCTACATAAACACCAACTATAACATGATGTAGACAATTGAGAAACAAGCAAGTGTATTCTTCAATGCTAAAATAAATTACATTTGTACAGGTAGAAAGCAAACCAAAGCTGATAAAAATGTTAAATTTTTATGAAAAATCTTTTTCAGTTCACATCAAAATAATAACTTTACATTCTCTATGTTTTAATAGTATAAGCAGCAACAACATAAAAAAGAACAAACGGTCACAGAATGTTTGAAACCAGTTCTTCATAAGTTATTAGCAAATTAAAAAAAATAATTACAAGCACTTGTAGCCCACATAAATCTTTTGGAATTGGCACCATCTCTCTAAAACATCTATATTCTATATAGATTTCTAATTACAAATACCACCAGCAGCTGCCATATAATCCTATTAGTACATGTAATATACATAGTATATTTGTTCCCATTTGGCAGATTGGAGTGACTTAATATTTATTGTTTGTTAATACTGTCATTGCTCAGGTGAGACAAAACCAGCCATATACACCAGTTCATCACCCAGATGAATTTTTTACTTACCTTTATGCTTCACTGGCCTGTATCTCTTTTCCTTTTCACAGTATAAAATTGTTGGTGGCAATTGGAGATATTTGAACTGAGGATAAAATAATAAACCATCACAGAAAAAAAAAGAATTCAGGTAATTCCATGTAAGTCTTTACTAGATTAAGTGCATACTGAAATGGGTAGCAGATGAATGATTTTCTTGTTCATGGAGAGTATTGACTTCATTTTTGGAGTTTCATTAAACTGCCAGAAAATTGTGATCTCTTGGGTATTTTTGGACATGTTCACTCACATCCCTTAACATGTTTAGTTAGAGGATGACTTTCCCATTGGGATACCAGATAGAGTATGAATGGTAGGAAGGACCTATTCACCAAGCCTAACTTCAGGAATGAATCTAGTAAAATTCATCTGCTGTTTGATTCAAAAGAGAGTGGGAAGAATTTCCTGTCATTGTAATTCTCTGCAGAACAAATAGTCAAGTCTAGACTTCAGTGACCACTATACAACTTTGATTATCTTTATATGGATATTAATCTGGAATGATTCTATTGACCCAAATAGATTAAGGACTTCAGGACTTAAAATTATTCTGTTTAATACATAGCTTTTTGCTCTAGTGTGGAGGTCAGGACCTTTTGTTAAATATCTAGCCTTTCTGTGGAGTTTGTGAGAAGAGTTAGTTAGTTAGTTAGCCCAAGAAATCAACACAACAAGGAAAGAGATGTCTAGCAATACTCTATTTGAGCCAGTATGCAAATGCAATGTGCAGAAAATGCTAATTTTCCTCTGGGATAAATTTCTGGAGACACCTATACTTTTTCTTACAAAGATGGGCCAGGTCATCTTTGTAAAAGGTGGCTGGAGGAAAATGAAATAAGTCCCTTTTTCTGCAGTCTCAGAGAATAAGGAATTCAAGTTTAATTCCTTTACCTATCCAAGAAGATTCAATCTCTCCTTTCTATGTTGGGGTCTGAGAACTCCAGATGGAAAACAACATTTCTGCAGATAAGAAGTTATCTAAGGGCATCCTTCCCTCCTGTCACAAAAACATTTTTCAGGGAAGCATTTAACTTTTTTTAGCCAATATGTAGCACAGACAAAAAGTTGCCTTTACTTCTTTGAAGTTAAAATACCTTGTCTCTGCTTCAGAAATTTTAAAAGTATTTTATATTAAATGGTCATATATGATCTATAATTTTATTCAGTGTATGTCTTATCAGGTTGCACTGTTCCTTTTCCACTGCAATACTCTTGAATTTGTTCCTGTCCTATGAAAATACCTTGGGGAAATGAGTAGAAACTCAACACTGAGTCATTGGAGCACTTTTCAGCCAGGAGACTGTATGGTACATTCTGTGTACTCTCATGTATTTTCTGCATCCTTGATGGATTTTAACATGAGTTAGGTACAAAGATCCTTAGATGTGTGATGATCAGGTTAGTTCTGAGCATACACAGACATGCTATGCTAGATGCTGGAGGAAGGTGGCATTCAAATAGTTGTTTTAAAATTGAGTTTAAATTGTAGGTATTAAATTCTACTGAAATCCTAACTTTAGGCTCCAAAGTCTCTTTTTTGGGGTCAGTCAAACCAGACTTGACACTGGTCTCCAATACAATACAAAGTTTGTGGTCACGTTGTTAGTCCTGAGCATAGTGCTCTGATTTCCCTAAGGAACCCACTCTTTTTTATGCTGTCTGTTGCTGCCATCTTTTATCCTCTCACCTCATAAATGATGTATTAAGCAGAATAACAAGGTTGCACACTTTCCTTTACAGAACTTACACCCACAGCTATGCAGTCTTCCAGTTTGGTCTTGCACACTAAAGAAAACATTTGCAGGGGAACTCTTCTATCATCCAGAGTGAGAGTCATGGATTGGGCTTCCCATTTACTTGCTTTTGATAGCTTATTCTCTCAGTTTTTAACACTAGTTTTCCTTTTACAGACACAGCAACTGAATAAACATCCAAGAAAACTAACATAACTTTTTTTTTTTTCTTTTAGAACTTATAACGGTTTTTGAATTAGCATTTAGTTTCTATCTCACTTTTGTAGCTGGAAATCAATGGAAGAAGCCAGCACCTTGTGATCGACCAGGCTCCATGAAATATCAACAAGTGATTTGTGGACTGTGGTCTAAAAATCTCTGGTCTAAGGTATCTGCATGAGTCTAGGCACCAAATGTTCAGATAGAAGTACAAGGAAGCACATCTTCAAAGTCATGCAATCATTCTTGAGAGACAATTTAAAAATACAATTCTTCAGTATTGCAAAGGCTCCTTTCCAAATGGCCTGAGAATGGCTCACTTTATTTCAAAAGCATTGATCCAGAGGTGATTACACCATCACTCTTTAGGGCTGGCCTCAAGCACAAAAGAAATAAGAAATTTTTTTTGAGGTCCATGTGGTCAAGAATGACAGTAGTTTCAAATCCTTTAATTCCCTTTGTGTCAGCAGCACTATATTGGAAGGCAAATTTCAAGCCATACAGTTGGTACTTGCACATTCTTTAGTTAGATTGAAAAGTGTTCATGATTGTAACTTTTGCATTTATATCTGAAAACCCTTGCCACTCTAGCTAAATGTCTTAAACTAAGACTAGCATACAAACAGCATAATGAAGTCATGATGTCTGTCATTCATAATTTTTTTTCTCTTATGTCAAACCCACTGGCTTCTCCCAAAGAACTTTCCAGTCTTGCAAATCTCCCACTGGGCTCATTTGGATTATTACTACAGACATTACACCATTTTTGCCTTCTTCTCCACAAAACCTTTCCTCCCTTTGTTGAAATTCAAACATGTAATAAAAAATTACATTGATGCACTCCAGTCTGAACAATTAAAGCAGATTCTGCCTTCCTTAAATGCCTCTAAGGTTGCCCATCTTTCAATAAAAATAGACTGATTCCTAGAAGATACTACCTCAGCAGGGTCCATCCATAGTTCCTTGCGTCACTAAAATGTCTGCTGTGGCTGATAGATACGCAAAAGATACATGACTCCTCCAAAAGTGCGAGTGAACAAAAGTGTTTAAAATTTCGGTTGCACAGCATTAGGGTTTTAGGCTCTTAAAACATGCATTCAGGGCACATGGGGCATCTCCACCCAAATTGTCATGACAGTACACATGACCATTGTCAGGAAGCTCTGAGCAATAGCTGTGGTGCAGTTTGAGAGCAGAAGAGGTATATTTATGCTGAGCTTGACAGTTTCTATTTTTCACTCCTTTTTACTAGTTTTGTATTTAAGGAAATATTTTTATATTTGTCATATAATCCTTATTTCCACTGTTGATTATTTCACAGTGCAGTGAAACCCACAGATTTTAGCAGTAATACAATTCTATTAATTGTCCACCACCATAAGAAAAGACTAAAGGGGATCTAAAATTCTAGGGAAGGATCAAGATGGAGGATGTTCTTGTAAGAATATTGGTCAATAATTTGAAGTATAAGAGAACAGGTAGTAATAGAATCCCTTTGAAATTCACATTAGTTGTCTCAGTACACTCTATATTAGAACAATATTGCACTGATGGGAGACAAATATTATAATATAAGTCTTCCATGAACAACATTTAAGTGGTCTAAACTCCCCTAATAAGAATATTTGTATCACAGACTGATTGGACATGCTTTTCTCTTAAATGTGGGTTGTAACCTGTAACAGAAGATGCTTTCTCCTGATGACATGGACAGCTAAGGAATGATGAGACATGCTAGTACTGTGAACCAAGAGGGCAAAACTGAGCTCTAGTCTGGGAACCGTGCAGCTGCACAGAGCTGAGTCTGTGCTGATCAGTCATGCGAGGATGCAAGAACTGCATATGGGCAACAAGGACCTTCAGTCATGCCTTAGTGTAGGGATCTGCCTTCTGGAGTAGAGCTGTTTTGTGACCTGCCTGTTCATGCTATTGGCGAAGCTGATAAATGACTGTACCTGACAAGACAAGCATGCCCAGACTGCAATTGGATAACATTGCCTGACTCTAGAGTCACTAGAGTACCTCTGTGAGGTGCTGGTCTGGATTCAGTCATCTATTACTTTTCATTTTTAAATGTTGTTGAGAAGCAAATTGGGGTGCAACACATAATAGTGAAACAAGCATGCCAAAGGAATAGAAAATGCTCTTTGTTAAAATATGTGAATGTGCTTTCATCTTTTACTTGTTTGATCAAATAGCTATTTTGAACAAGGGGGAGAAAAAGGAGGTATGAATTTTGATTACAAAATATTTGTTATTTTCGAAGAAACAAGATCTAAAGGTTTTGAAAATAAAATATAGCAGCCTTATTTCAAGGCTCCCTTCCTTGAGGCTGTCTTCTATATAAGGCTACATCAACTCAACTTTGAATTGAAGTACATTACTCATCACTTCATGCTATCCTTCAATAAAATAAAACAAACCCATAAAAGTTTGGCACCTGAGGACAGCTATGTCATGAAGAAGAGAGCAAATACAGTGTGCGTTTAGGGTCTGACTTACAAGTTCTATGTAACTACACCTATCAAAAATTATTTAGCTACTATTCAAACTTTAAAACTCTTCCCTGCCTGTATTAAAAAAGTGCTGTGACAGTATGAAGTGCACTAAACTGTACTACTTTGATATAGGAAAAAAATTTTGAGGAATCCCCTTGTTTCTTCTGTGAGTTGCTAAGAAACAAAGATTCTGTTGGTTCATATCTCATTAGGTCTTCTTTGTATTAACCTTTACTCTGTATTGCTTTGAATGTACTTTTTTGTCACTGTTCATAGCTGCAAGGCATCAGCAGCAAAACAAATTTTAAAATTGCTGCTTATTAAACAGTAGCTTAATCACCTCTAAGCAGACTTTGACACAGGGTTTTTTTCCATATATATGTGTATATTAATTAAGATTATGACAACCTGTCCCACTGATAGTTAGCATTTGTCATAATCCAAATTGGTATCCTAGAATTCTGTCATTCAAAGGATGGAGAAAATCCTTAGGGTGTTTACCTGTTTGTTACAAGCAAAGATGGGAGTCTGAATAAGTATTCTAACTGGTAACATTATCATGAGGATGTCCATAAAAATGTGTTAATTTCTCTAGGGAGTGCAGCTATAATGTAGCTTGGTAGTGCTGCTAGAAAGAGAATATTCATCTCAACAACTTGCCCTGGTAAGTGAATTACAAAACAGTACTCCAGAAAATATTTTTTGCTACTTCAATATTAGTTGGCAACATGGTGAAATAGTCAGGAGATCTTCCTTGGGTTTTGTTGTTGTGAAGGTGAATCCAATGATAACAAATTGAAATTTGATACTGATAGAAGATAATTTCATAAACAAATGTGTAGGTTGAGAAGTCACTTGTAAAGCCCTCCATATTGCAGTCACTCACTGCAAAGCCTCAGCTTAGTGTTATCCATGTGTAACGTATCACAGACACAATATTCTTCAGCAAAAGGTTTCGTAGTAACATACATTACTGCTTTTTGTGATCTTCATAGAAAAAAAAAAGAGAGAAAGCTTGACATGTTGGTCCCAGATTTGAGTCTGTTAGAAAATGTACATTCAATGTTTGGTCTTCTATTCTTGATAAAAGATCAAGGTTCACTTCTGGGCAAGGGATCAGAGTAAACAAACAAACCATTGTACAGTTGTTTACAATCTAGTTACCCCCTGTCCCCTATATTGTACACACAGTTCATTGTAATACTAAAGCAAAGCACTTGGTATGTAACTGGATTAACAGACTCCTTATAAGCCCTCAAAAATAGATTCAGTGTTTCTGAAAAGCCCATGTTTTTTTAAGGCCACGATAATCTGCCAAGAGTCATTTTGTCTTTAAATCAGCATAATTAATCTGATGTTTCCGCCTCTCAAGTGATTCCTCTTCTTCTCTTCCATTCCTCACAAGATGACCCAATGCCTCTCACTGTGCCTGCATAAACACTGGAGATCTTGAAGACTTGGCTGTCCCCTCACTACTTGCTTGCAGTTGTTGAGCTCCAACATCGTCTTGGACTACATTCACAGCGAAGAGGAACTTTGAGTATAATCTCTGATGAGGAGTGTGTCGTATTTGGGGGAGGATGGGATACAGAGAGCTGATTCAGAAGCTGGAGAGCTGGGAGATGCACTTCCAGAATCAATGGAGTCTCTAAAAGGAGAAGGAGGAGTTAAAGCCACCAACTCCTCCAGGTCTTGCTTGGTTGTTGGGGTCTCTGAAGTGCCTTCTTTGATGCTGTCATTTGAAGGTTTCCTAGCAGCCTGTGAAGAACCATTGACTTCAATGGCAGGAAGTGGTTGGATCTCTGCAAGTGTGGTCATTGTTGTAGGGAGCTGGATTTCCCGTGGAATCAGGTACGAAGAGCAGAGAGGAGCAGCCCCCGCTGTCCCTGGAGTAGGTGTTGAGAGCATCATAGAGTTCAGCTCACTGATATTGGCTGTGAAGCGAGTAACAACACTGCTGATCTGCTCCATGATGGACCCTTGAGAGGAGCTGCTTCGCTGAGGAGGTTCTGACTGGAAGGTGGGGGCTTCATCTTCTGTTCGGCTGACAGAGGCAGTTCTGTGGCTCAAAGTGCTGATTGGTGAGGAGTCTGTGGTCGGTATTGAGCTGGGTATTGCTCTTCGGCTTCCGAAACGTCGTAAAGCGTTTTGGCACTAGCCTCAGGAAATGTAGCGCTGCTACTGTGCCGGCTACTATCTGTGCTTTTAGAAAAAGGCTTGATCACTGCAGTTTGGTTGGTGTTCTCTTTTTTGTTGATGTGGACTGACAACCGCTGCCAAAGGTGTGCTCCTCGGCTGCTTTTCTCGTTCTGGGCCCAGGAAACTGATTTCCCATTAGAGCTGTAAACACAAATGAGATAAGATGGTAACTTGCTACAAAGTTAAAAATTTAATTGCTGTTCCTATATCAAGGGTATATGGTATTTTAGAATTTATATTTACTATAAAGCTAACTGTAACTTCATCTATATCTATTTATTGCAATATATCTATCATTTATACCTGTATGTTTGAGGAAAACAAGCAGCAAGTCAGCTCATTTCACAGGCCAGTTGTGCACCCAGCCACCACCTGTCCTGTGCTAGTTCATGGCCACTGCTGGCCCCTCTGTTGAGGCCCTTGGGGCATATGCAGTGTCCATGCTGAGGGAGAGAGCAACTTGATGGCTTCCCTTCTGTTGGTCTGGTGTCAGGAAGAGGGCCTGTGGGACTGAGGGATGCATAGAGGAGTAAGGAAAAATTAAATGCTTGAAGAGAGTGAGAGACTCGGACTGGCTAGAGTGCAGGGGCAGGTGTGTGGGCAGGCCTGGGAGCTTTCAGTGGTAAGGAGCTTGGTATAGTGTTCTAAACATGGATTCATGGTATAGGGCAGGGATTGTAGACTGGGAGATGAAGAAGTTTAATCTGTTAAGGCTGGGGAAAAAAATCTGGTTTTGTCCCACTATTTGAAAGCATTGGAGCAACACACAGAAAGGGACTATACTGGTTGTAGGTAATGAGCAACAACTTCTTCATCAAGGTACTTGGCAAGCTACCTGCCACTAAATTAAAGAAATAATTTATTTTTTTCAAATTGCAGGTCAGCTCAAAGAATTAAACTATGTTCCTAGTAGGAAAGAAATATCAGACAAACTATACAGGCTCTTCATGGTAACATGAGTTTGGAGACAGCAATAAACATTTTGCTCCACTTTTCTGCAAAATGAGTCCTCTTAGGGTAAATTCTCTTCAGATCCCACCATACTCTTTTTCAAAATTACTTATTTGTCTCCTCTTGATACCTAAGAAAAGCCAGCTGTGGCCCTTATGAACACACAGTATTTCCTTCTACATCTTCCTCAGTCTGATGAACTGGTGTTTGCACATACATTAACATATAGTTCTTGGAAATAATGAAGATATTAGAAATATCTCTTAGCTGAAACAGACAATGACTCTGAAATGATGTCAACAGGAAAAACAGTCCACACATACAAATAAACATGATTTATACATAAAATGCATCAAAACTTTAGACAATTCGCTTTGGTTTCCAAAACATTTGCTATAGTCATTTAGGATTTGTGAAAAGACAACATTGGAGACCCTGGTAGACTACTGCAAATTTGTTTTTAAGTCTGCAATAGATATCCTCAAATGTTAGCCTGCAGCATAATAGTTTGCAAAGCACATACTTTACTAAATGCAGATGACTTTATACCAGCCTTCATGTGGAGACTTCCCTCAAACTATCCATTTAATAGCTCTTCTGGCCATCTAAAAAAAGTTGCATGTTGAGTGTAAAATAAAACCTCCTGATGGTTTCATGTCTGTGATTACATTACATGGAATTACAATGGATCATGTAACACAACATATATCAACATATTTCCCCTTCAAAGAAGCATGACAGAATCCAGAAGACAAACACAATGTAAAACAATGGGTACTTTAGGAGAGGGAAGACTGGGAAGGGAGCTGTATAAGTACATATGGGCTCCCCCCTTTGCTGCAATGGTCACCGGGATGATATTTGTGTCTTGGAAGCTGTCTGTTAGGCCCCTGTCCCCAAAATGCCAGGCAAAACAGCTGGTGGTTTGTAACTTGCTGTTCAGACAATCCCTTCCTTCTGCTGTACTGCAATCAGAGCAAGAAGGAAAATCAAACTCTGTCCTGTAGCACTGCTCACTGAATTTCTGGGAGTCCAGTTCTGGACTGAGCAGGAGATGGCACCAATGTCTTGCAGAGTAAAACTGTTCCCTCTGAGGACCATGCACTTTTTTCCTTGCAACACATACTCTGAGGGTGTTGAGAACTGTTTGAGAGCCCTGGCTCACTGGTCATGCTGAGTCCTGAGCTCGGTGGGATCTCAGTGACAGCAGCAGCAGCCGATTTTGGATTGTTTGGCAGATGAGATCTTGCCTCTAGTTCTGCTATGTGACCATGAAACCTTGTCCCAGCTGCTGCTGTGTTTGACCTGGACTAGGAGGGAGAATGATCTGGCACTTGTAACTTTGATCAGGAAGAGAGGATGCAGATCCAGTCTTGGATATCCTCCTGGTGAGGTCTTAGAAGGGCTTGTGACAGGCCTGCCTGCCACAGGGGTGAAATAAATGCCATTAACATGAAGGATTAGTCAATGCAAATAGAAATGTTTGCCCAAGAAAGGGGTGTATTCTAGCACCCCTCCTGACTTCAAGCACTGACTTAGTACAGATGTTCAAACCCTTTTAATAGTGTACTAAATGCATATAAATATTTTCATGGCCTGAAGACCAGATTGTAAGAGTTTGTGAAAGCAACATGCTACTCCCTCCCTGGTCACAGTTAAAAAGACAATAATTAAGGAGGGATATGAGGCTGAAGAACCTGGAGAAAGGGAAAGGATGAAATCTGAGTTTGCATCGAACCCTTGGGAAAGATAGTGAACAGTTAATGTTCCGTGGTGCAAGTCACCAGCCTCCCTGAATCTCAGTTTGAGTTTGGGTCAGTCTTGGCTGAAATACTCACACTTCTTTTGTACTCTGCCCTAGAGTAATTTCTGCATGTGGCTCTCATCTTGATCCTAGGGCTCTGAAGGAGACCCAGTGGCTGTTTAGCACAAGTTTTGTGCAAAAGTCTGAAAGACTTGACCATTATTCACTGCAAATACCTTGATATTACAAAATGAATAGGACAAAAACACCATCCACTGAACAGGGGGTGGGGCACTGGAATGCGCTGCCCAAGGAAGTGGTAGAATCAGCATCCTTCTAACTGTTCAAAACACATTTGGATCCAGCACTTGAGAAAATGGTTTGGTGGTGAACACAGTGATGTTGGGTTAACAGTTGAACTTGATGATCTCAAAGGTCTTTTCCAACCTTTTTGATTCTATAATTTTTCAGTAAGGAGTGTACCCTATAGCTAAAGAATTTTTGTGTCAGAAATGCATCCTCTGTTTTATCATGCTGCACCTACTTACTAGGAAGTCAACACTGGACTGAATTGTGCAATCATTTTTTTACCTCTGTAAAAGGAGCACCACTTGTTTTCTTATACTGCCATGAAAGTGGGTTGAGGATATATTGCTGTGATAATACTCTAAGATCCTGCTCTAACTGCATATTGATTGGTACTCCGTCAGGTTAACTGGAAACCATGCAATGCTCACAACTTAAAAAGAGAGAAATAAAGATAGATCACAGACATAGAACAGGATATCTAGGAATGGAATTGTTTACATTTACTATGCCCAGTTATGCCTTGACTCTTCAATGATGGGAAACTTTAGGATAGTGAAATTTTAGATTTTTCTTTTAAACAGATTTTGGCTCCATCAGTTGAAAACAGAAGAAATAAACTTTTGAACTCTCAAAGGAATTTCACTGCAAAGTTTGGCTGAATACAAATTTTTATATCCCATTCTTCTGCTCTGCCAGTTCTTCTGCTGACACATTGCACTGAATAGAGCAGAGGAGAATGGAGCAAACTTCAACCAGTGATACCAAAATGTTCAGATTTTTTTTTAAACAAAGCCTTTTGCAAAACTTTTATTTTTGTTTTTAATTTCTCTTGCCATAGGTTAATTAGGTTCAGATTTATGCACAAGAGAAACTTCCTGAGAACCAGACAGTAATTTTTTCTCCATTGTCTTTACTAAAAGCTGCTTTGATTTTGATAGACTGGCTTTTTCTCTGCCTTCTAGACTTACATAATATGTACAAGAAACAAAATTAGAATAAATGAGAAAATTTGAAGTAGCTGATATTTCAAATATTTCTTCTGCAGTTGTCCACTTGATGACAGAATAGCAATTAGTTTTGTTTCTATTTTTTTTTCTCCTACTGAATCTCTTCAGAGACACTTGAGTTTTGTCTTTAAAGATTTTTTCTGTTCAAGAGAGCTATTAACTGCTTTTATACACTTAGATGTGAAAAAAAATTCCTCTCCCTTTACAAATATTTTTTAACTGTCTAGAATGGGTCACTTGGTCTTTTGTTTTTGTTGAGGTAGTAGAACTTTGTTGCAGTATTTTCTTCCTCTGTTGTATGATTATCTATGAGATGGTGCATAGGTCTGCCACTAGCCAGGTGCTAGTGAGGCAATTTGTTTTGTAAGGTACTTCAAAGTGCAGAAGAAATGAAAAACAGGAAGAGGAATTTACAGACACAGCAGCTGAAAACTCTCATATTTTAACAAGGGTGCCATTCTTGTTAATTATCCAGAGCTGCTAAAATTAATTCTGGTGCTGAATGCCTAGGGACCAGTACTGGGGACAGTTACTGAAAACTATGCAATTTGAAAATAAGTGACTTCCTCTCTTAATATCTTTCACTGAACTAGGAAAATCAGTTTAAAGTGATGGAATTCATTATTTTTTAAGAAAGCCCAGAATGCATAGCTGCATAGTGAAAACCAAAATATAAGTGGAACCATAAAAATGTAAGGGAATTTTTAGTCTCTGTCACATACTAATATGGGTATCTAACTCCAAATTTGAAATGGTACAACTGCAAACACACACTGGACAGTAACTTGATGGAGACATGTAAGATATGTTTGCAACCCGTCCTCATGTGACTACAATAAGGAAAGATTCCAAATTCTTAAGTTTTTTAAGTCCATGAATGGAATTTCATATTTTAGAACACTGGTCCAAATTTTATGGAGCTAAAATTGGTAGCAAATTTGTGCCCCGATGTTTCAATGGCTGAAGTGTTGCAATTAAGGTGTAGTTCTGACACTGTGCAGACTTCTTGCATCTTTAAGGGTGAACTCTTCCCGTGTTATCCCCAGAAGCAACTGGCAGGATAAACTTCTGTACTTGGCTCAGCCCATATAACTTTCTGCCAAAGAGAACCCTTATTATTCAAAGTAAATAGTAAGAACCTGTTCTCCTTTTAGACTCCTCTGCTGAAACCTTATTGAGGACCCAATGATATAATCATTCTGCCTGAAAAGGATTTGTGTGCTATCTGCAGACTTAACTAAAACTTGATACTTCTTAAGGGATGGTGTGTGTATGTGTGTGTGCCCATGATGAATTCAAGTAGGGGCAAATATGCATTTTCTTTCATCTTGTCACCTGCAATCTCAGATCATTATTTCTTTTGCTTGTAGTGACCCAAGTTCTTCATCCCTGGGAGAATGCAAGTGCCTTGCAACATGCTAAAAACACTGAAATTAAATAAGTGGTAAAGTGGTGAACTTCAGTATACAACTATGAAGAAGCAAGCCATAGTTTCTCCCAGAAATATAGAACAACCTGGATAACTTGATGCAAAACCAAAGATGTCTAAATTAGGTAAATTCTACCACTGTAACATTTTATTTTATTGCTATTCCTCTAATTTAAAAAATCTTTTAAGAAAACCTCGACATGCCTATGTAATTTTTTCCCTGGGTAGAAGACAATTCTGCCACAAACAAATAACCTGCTAGTGATATATCACTCAAGTTATTTAGTTTAAATTAATCTTATACTGCTTTTTCTGTGGAAATAAATGACAACAAAACAGAAAAGAGGAACAATACAAGGAAAAAAATACTTTTGTCATGTCCTGAGCTGTAGAAATAAACAATGATTTGCAATTATTTTTTCACAGTAGTTTTCTGTTGTGAACAGCAAGAGCAATTATTTATCATACTCTAAAAATCATAATATGTTGATACCTCCTTTCCTCATGAAAATCCCAGCTGACATTTATTTGAGTGACTTTAATATGTAAGTATGAAAGAAACTACAAAGTGAGAGAGAGTTGATGGACAAAACCTTTGTCAGTGACCTCCCAGTGCAGCCACCAGTGATGCTGATTCTGGTAACTGCTTCAGCGGCCTGCCTGATTAGATTGGGAAATGGAAGGTCTGGTATATGAATGAAACATTTCTAGTACATCATTACTCAAAATGCAAAAATGATCCTGGTATGAGATGTATCTTCTTTTCTCTACTACCATGACCTCATTGCTATTGTTGATTAAGGTAACTAGAGTTGTGTTATGCTTTTTGTCTGAAAAATGCCCTTTCAAGCATCTCTGAGCACATCTCTGCTACACTGGAGCATTCTATTCACAGGATGGAGAGAGGACAATGACACCTCTTGAACTCTGAGCTCCTCTTCCTGAGTTCCACTTAAAGCAGAACATGCTTTAAGGTGTTTTCAGCATTTATTGGTCAACCTGATTTTTCATTGTTTTCATTGCCAAAGGTATGAAGTGGGAATTGGGAAAAATAGAAACCATCACCTTACCTGACACTGAAATCAAGTGTAAAAGCAGTGCACAAAAAAAAGAAACACAAGACCCACACACAACACAAACAAAAACCAACCAACAAACCAACCAATAGACCAATGAAAAAAAAATTAACTCTCCTAGTTGTATCTCCAAAGTCAAGAGTTGATTTGACTTCTATCTTTGCAAAGAGCATGCATTTGGAGGAATTTTACATGTTTGGCATGCCTAATAAATAATTACAGAAGTAATTTTTGCACATAGGACTTATCAGCAGGAAAATTACTCCTGTGAGTTATTAAACAGTTTCTTATTCATTGCATTCAATCAACTAAAAAATGTATATATTATGCAAGAAGTGCAAAAGAACTGATGTTATGGCTGCTTTGTGAAAGCTTCATAAAACATCTCATTCCTATAGTTGATTTTATCATATATGTGTGAATGATTCTCACAGGTGATGCAGGAGGTTGTAACTTCCCTAATTAGAAACAGCCTTTCAAGGCAACACATAATGTACCCACTACTTCTATTTATGTGTCATTTTTCATCTTGCAACATCCAAAGCCACTTGTAATACTAATATAAAGGGATAGTTAGGCCCAGATGTGGAAAATGTCCACACTAGGGCTGGAATGCAAATATAACATTGCATGAGGTATTTGAGGACATAAGCTGAACAACACTGCCCAGTATGAATTGCATGGCATTATTTAGACTGGAAGACTGTAAGGTGGGATTTGGTCAGTATCATGAGACCTCTTTGTCCCATGAGATGATGAGGTTTTTTCATCATTCACAAATGGTGAGGCCCCTGTATGTCTTTTTCCATTTGCTCTTCATCTCAGTGACTTCTAACACAGGTCTGATACCTGCTGGGATGTCAGAATGTACCTGCTTTCTGAAATGCCTGAGTTCTGTCTGGGAGATTCCCAGTCTGCTCAAAGGCAACTCTGCTGAGCTCACAAAATTGGAAAAGGACCATTGGCCAGGACATTGTGGCTGGAGACACAGCCATCAAATGCAATTGCAGTCTCTATTAAGCAGCAGGTGTTCTTAACTGTTTGAGTAGGTCTTGCAGCTGACAGACTTGCTGTGGAACTATTAGACTGACACAGTTTCCAGT
This sequence comes from Molothrus ater, assembly GCF_012460135.2. Classification (NCBI taxonomy): domain Eukaryota; kingdom Metazoa; phylum Chordata; class Aves; order Passeriformes; family Icteridae; genus Molothrus; species Molothrus ater. Next base: position 81,444,809 of record NC_050479.2, on the reverse strand, counting down.
CTTTTTGACTGTTAGGGCATCCTCTTTAACAGGAACCTTTTTCTCCTCTCTACTTGACTCAGATGGATTACAGTCTGGAATACAAACAGATTCTTCACTGTGAAGATATAAAAAAGAAGTTTTTCAAATGTGTATAAATGGCCAGGTAAAACAGAGCTGAATGCTGTACAACAAAATACAGTTGTCTGACAATTACATGTACTTTTCCACTCTTCAAAGTTCCATCATATATTGATTTCAGATAGCTTTTAAATGAAGAATAAATATTTCTGAAGGCAATGCAATGTAAGAAAAAAAAAATCCAGATGACACATAGACAAGAAACCCCTCCAGTTGACAAAAATATACTTTGTGTGAAACACTAAGCAATCAAGGTTTCTGATGGTTTTTTAACTGAAGAAGCCCTCAGGTGTGTGCTGTGTGGTGTGAGTATTGATAGCCCTACGAATGTGTGTGAATGCTGTACCCAAGGGAAACATAACACTGTGCAAGTGTCTCCCTGAATACCCTCCTGCATTGATAAAATTTCCCAAGGGATGTAACACTTGGGAAAATTGATGGTATAATTTGGTCACCCTGTGCTCTACTGTTACATTTGTAAATATCCTACAGGGCTTGATAAGGAAGGAGCAGGTCTTTTATTAAATGGTAAAATGGTTCTTATGCTTAGTAGGACATAACACAATGACACAATGCTTCTTAAAAACATTGTTTCATGAAAGATGTATAACCATCTTTGGCATGTATGTGCTTATATATTTATGAAAGGACATATATGGAGAAATGAAAATTCTGTCCCATGGGAGAGCTCAACGTTTGGAAATCTGGCTGGACTCAAAATGAGAAGAATTGCTGAAATCTCCAAGTATTGCACAGAATTATGTAGTTTGAAGTATTTCAAGAGGAAAAACATCAAAATGGCCATACTAAAGCAGTTAATCCTAGTAACATTGAAGAAACTCCATTATTTGATATTCATTAAATTGTAGTGTTGCTTAATGTCATGCAAAATATAATGACAATGAAGCAAAAATAAGTATATGAATTAAATTGAGAAAGTTATTAAAAAGATGGTTTAAACTGTATTTAAAATTACTTTGAAATCTTTCCTTAAAATAACTGCAAAACTCAGCACTTTTCCATAGGTTATTTTGATTTAGAAGAACCAACATTTTCATATTGAATATGTTTTTATCAATCAGTTTTTCTCTGCCCTTTTTAAAAGTTCTTTTGGTTAGACTTAATGTAACCCCTAAAATGAAGTGGACCTACCCTTACTCCAGGTTTGAATTCTGCTTCTTTTCATCTGCCCAAGAGGCTTAATGAGTCAGGTGTACGATTTCTCCTCCCCAAAGCACCATATTACAACAACATCACACAGGACATGTGGTTCAGATCACTGGAATGAACACGGTGCAGGGTTTTTTTGTAGTCAGATGGAACACATAAATCAGCAGTGGCAAGATGTTTTCTTTTATTTTTTTTCTTTTTTTCTTTTCTAAACATACTTTATGGGATACACAGGAATTACAGACAGAAGATCTAGCCTGGAATTATCCAAGGCTGCTTCTTCTGTCACAGACATATCACACTGACCTAAGGCCACTTGCTCTTTGCTTACCTGGTCATTGTAGCTCGCCCACCATTCCCCATACTCCCTTTTGGGGTGAAACACTCTATTTCCGACTTGTGCGGAGGGGCCAGTCTCCTGCCTTTGTACCTAATAAATCACGACAACAACAGGAGCAAACAGAGAGAAGTGATTGTGTGCTCAGCTTTCTTTGTCAGCTGCTGTGCAAAGGGCCATGCACATGAATGTTACTGTGGCAGTGCTAGAGAAGAGTGCAAAGCAGCTGGGGGAGTGGTGGAATAACTGCATAAAATCCCAGACCAGTGTTAAAGCCAACAGGGTTATGCAGGATGGGTGCTCACTGTTTTCTTTATATATATCTCTATATATATGTATCTGTAACTCCATATAGGAGGAGCCAAATAGTTTTACAGAATAAATAGCATGCTAACACTTTAGTATTTTTTGGAGTTAGACCAAAACAGAGAAATTAGACCAAAAAGAGAAAAAATCTCCTTAGAGAGAAACAGTTTAAGGGAAGCAACACTTAAGTTAACAATCTGTGGGAAATCAGCTGGTGTCCATGTTCTCAACCATAACTTATTTCCCTGATCCTACATCTCTGTAATATGTGGTGTGTTTCACTTTTCAAAGCAAACACCAGTGTAGTGGGTTGTTTTGGTAAAATTGGTGTGGGCTCACAGTTCATGTTGTGAATGGGACTTCCTCTCTCCACTGGCAACAAATTGATGTTAGATGACTTGCTGAGATCTAGACATAAAGTCAAGTGAGATCAATCCCAAACCTAGAGCCCAGTGCAGTACTATGTGTATTTTATGTACAAGACCTTACTCTTCGATGAAAAAAAATCACTTGGATAAACAGTTTAATACTTGATCATCTAATTAATTTATGGATGAGATACAAGATAAGACCTGGTCATTGTTTAGTCTTGGAAGACTCAGTTGGGGTGTGAGTAATGTAGAGGTCTCATACGGTCTCTCCTCCCAGCAGTGAACTTCACCCTAATTGTACAAATTCTTGTGCTAGGTGTTGAAATACCTATTTAGGTCCTTTCAAGAAAAATTTGGGCAAAGTACCTGCATATGTCTTCTCAAAGAGATAGTGATATCCCATCCTGAAATCCTATGAGCTGCACTGTGAGGTTTTAATATACGTCTGTTGGGAAGCTTGTGCATTTAACACTGTTAAAATCACAGAATAATGAACTTTTCTGTTGCTCATTCATTAATCTGATCTAGATAACAAAAGTAACTTGAAGAGAATTACCCTGTAAAAGATAAATAACCTGAGTACAGAGAAAGTGAACTAAATATTGGATGCAGATGTAGTAGACCCTCAGATGCAGAGTATATTGAATAAATCACTAATGAAGAAGCTTAGTGAATCTGAGAGTGAACCGGATACAGCAAAATGAGGTGTATAAGTGCAAAGTCCTTTGGTTTACAAATTATAACCTTACTGAAAGGAGAACAACAGCAATTTTGCAGACTGGCTACCAAGGTTTTAAGACCATTTGGAGTGTGGTATATGTAGTGCTCCCAGTTAGGCACGAAGCTCACACAGGACACACGTACTAAATGGAAACCAATTCCTAGAGTGGAGAAAAAGTGGATGGGTTTAGAGAGTAGATAAATTTACTGGAAAATACAAATGAAGTCAAACTGGATTATACAAAATTAATTGGGATAGCCAGAGAAAAAAGAGAAGGAAGAAAAGAATGTGCAGAAACTTCACAGGAAAAAAAAAAAGGAAATAAACTTGAAGTGAAGGTGTTAGACATCAAAGAAAGTAGAATTTAAGAAGAGCAGGATGGAAATACAGTTATGTTTAGAGTAAATAACCGAAAAAGATATTTTGTCTAGCATAGCGTAGGGAAAAAATTGAAACTAGGAAAAACTGGGAGACTCTAAATACTCACGATAAGCAGGATTCTAGAAAGTAGCCAACAAAAAGGAAAAAGAGGTAAATAAATGTCCTTGGTAATCCCACCCTGAAGAGCCCCAGGTTAGGATGGATGTGACCCAGATAAATAAATCTCCACAACTGTCCATTTCACATTAGCATAAATTTCACTACCATAAAAATCAGCAGAGACACTGTTATGAATCTCTCGAGTTTATCCATCCACTCAAAAGCAAATTGCACTACCAGAAACACCATGTTGCCTCATAAAACCTCAAAGCCTTGAGCCATAGTAACTGCTACACTGCCATTCAGTCAGTGCTAAATGTCCATGGAATTATGAAAACAGTGACCAAACTCTCATCAGTCCTGTGGGTGTGGAAAGTGCTTCTAACTTGAAATGAAGTTCCAAAATTCTTTGAGTGATGATTCTGAAAAGGCACACCAAAGATTCGTATAAAATGTTTTCAGCGCTCAGAGCAGACACAGGAAATTACTTTGGCTCAGAACATCTTGCATTAGAAAAATGTCCCCTTCCAGGTTGTTAAAGTCAAGGATTGCTTTAAAAGAGCAAATCTGTTGAGAGGGAAAACCCTCAGGAATTTCTTTGCAGTTGACATAAGAACTACTAATGTGAAAAGTAATTGGGTATTTTGGAAGAGTCATAAAACAGTACAGTGTGAGCAGTATACACAAGAACAAATTTATTTTTTCATTGTCTCCAATTCCAGGACTATATATTGGCTAGAAAAAAAAATAGAAGACTTTGATTCTGTGCAGAAAGGCAGCAACTAAATTCTGTTATAGGATTTAAAATATTTTGGGTCATCTTTAAGGGTTTTTCCCACATCTTTTGGTAGAAATGGTGATCTGTGTCATTTGGAAATTTGGGAAGTAATTCCCAATAACTCAGTCACTGCAGAGCTTATCCATTTGCCAAACGCTTGGTCACATCACTCTATCTTACACAACAGTGCTCTGCTCTCTCCAGAGAGCCTCACTAGAGAGAAGGAAACTCCTGGGCTGAGAAACCATGACTACACTGCCTTGGTTTTTAGGGAAGTCAATGTACATTTGATACATGGTAGGAAACACCAATGAGACTGCTCAAGTTTGAAGGCCTTTCTCTGGCCTTCTTCACCTTCCAATAAAACTCCTCTTGTAGACCAATATTAAGGGATTCTATGGGAAACAAAGGGGGAATATGGGTATCACCATCCTGAATGAGATCAATAATGATTCACTAAAATCTGTAGAAATCAGCTTTTATATATGTGTAGAGTCCTACATTTTTTTCCTTTTTGTTTTTTTTCTTTTTTTTTCCTGTGCTGATAGGAAAAACTGACAGGTGCTGACAAATTTCTAGATATGGGCTTTTTTTTACATTATGCCTGCACAGTAGATCCAGGTGCTGGTATCCTGGTGGTCTTAACTTCATGTTAGGATGAGACCCATCTTCGTTCATGGTCCCTCGTACTTCTGCTCTTTCCCAGTTTCCCTGCAGAAGGTGTTGGATACCTTGATCAGCAGCACATTTCACATGGCTGCACATCCCCTGTCTGCAGGATGATGGCAGGGGAGACCTAGAAGTTGTGCCATAGCTTACATTTGTCAGTAGTTTGGTCAAAGACACCCTTCAAAAATAATCTATGGATAGAATGTGGATGGTAATGCACAGGTTCTGTTAAAATGTCCACACTACACAGTGAGAGATTTATCAAAAGACAAGGGTTTGTAATACCAAAAATTGTTTTTTTCTAGCAATCTGTTCTCTGAAAAAATAATATGAGCAACTATAAACTTGTTTGTACTCTTTGACATAAGGGGATTTTTTTCCTCTTTTTCAGTAAAATAGTTTAACTAACTGAAGATATCTCAGGGTATCTTTAGGTTTTTAAAATGTAAATCAAATGTAATTTATTGTGTTGGACATGGAGATCAGTCATAAATCCCTATTTCAAATGCAATCTCATACTGCCATGCAGAAGTGCCATTGATTATTGAGCACCCAATCTGTGCTTGACACTGTTAACTTATATACAAGCAGTATATTTCACCTGCAATATTCTTTGGTCTTGATATTAAGAAATGATGAAGTATTTAAGTTTCATAGCAGCAGAGTTAAGCTAGCCTTTAGATTAGATAATATGTTTAAAGATTTCTGCATAAATGCTAAAGAATGGAATTTGAAAAATATTTAGTGTTTTTACTGTAGGGGTTGCTTTGATCTACAAACATAATGTATTCTTGAGAATTGATTCTGTGAGATTGGACATGCTATCTTGAAATTGCAGCATATTGCACTGAATATTTTGAAAAAGTCTCTGCTTATTGTGTGAGATTTCCCCATTTATGTAGTGGCTAAAATAAATTGTTTATTATTAATCATGCCACTTTTTTCATTAAAAAACCCCTAACATTTAAACATTAGTTGCTTATTAGCACAATTTCAGCAAGTAAAATTGCTTTAGGTCAAAACTTACAATTTTTTTCAAGTTCAGCATAATATTTCACTTTTTTAAAAATCTTATTCTAATTAAGCAATCATATGTAATTGTAGCTGGTGAATCAAAATAACATTTTTGTTGGAATGATATACAAAGCATTATACTGGCTCAGGGGAAGATTAGACTGATAGCAAAATATTACCAGTCTTTTTAATTCCCTTGTTCCAAAAAGTTTTTTTCTGAGGTGTTGGAAAAACCATTGTACAGGTTTTTAATACAGTAGAGTCTTACTTATAGAAATGTTCAATATATAATACTGTAGCCAATACTACAGCAGATTAAAATTGCTATATATTATAAACATATATAATGATTATATATTTTAGCAGACATCTGCCTTAAATTTCAGTCACAGTCATGAAAAGATATTTGTCACCAAATACAGCTCTCAGCCAGATGAAATGCCATCTCTTCCATTAGTCTACATCAACATTCAGGATACAAGTACAAATGCCATTCATTGTAATTCATACAGGTGCTCCCTCAGTGGCAGACTGCTCCGTGACTTGGGGGACCTTGGAAGGACGAGGGTGCATGTCCTAGCCTTTTGTTTATCAGATTAATTACAGTGCATCAAATCAATTACAATGCCAGTTTTTATCAAAGTTTGCTGTAGAAAGAAGCAGAAGTTCCTTGGGTAGACAAACCTGGTAGACAGGACTTACATTGTGCATGCTAATGAACATGAGACCACCTGCATGGCTTCTCTGGGTGCTCTCCAGCATGTGTGACAAGGACAGTGGTGATGCAGCATATGGTGGCCTTTATTTCTCACCTGAATTTTGGGAGACAGGCTTGAAGATTAAAAAAAATGTAAAAAGGATAAACACTGCTATTAAAAAATAGAAATTCTTCCTTTCCCCAAATAAATGAGAACTTTTGGGTCCTGTCTTCACTGTTCCTTCCTTTTCCTTTTTGCAGTGCGGGGTAGCAAGACCTCATTTTGGAACCTAAAGCGTATGTTGGTAACAGTAGGCAGGGAACTGTTCACAATGTCATTTAATTTCCAGACTTCAGCTATGATATTTGTTTCAAAATTATGGTAACAGTGTCTTAATAATATAAATAATGCCTAATATTAGGCTTGAAGACATGTGCTCAGTTAATGCAGCTGAAAAAATGATATCAATCAATCAATGAATGAATATTTTAATTAAATTTGAGGGGAAAATTCAAAACAACAGCACTAGCACTGTACACAAAAGCCATTGTAAACAGGTCATTCAAGAGTATAAATTTATTATACAGATGCAATGTTTTAGCAGCAATTTATCAAAAGCTTTCAGTAATACCTTTCACTGAGTTTTATAAAATATTCTTCAGCCATTTCAGAGTATTTGAAGTTTGTCCAAAAAGACACTAAGACTAAATTATTTAGGGAAAAGTGAAGGACTCAAATCATTCAGTAATCTCTCAATCTAAATTTTTGTAGCATATTAGATTAAAATAGCTCTAAATGATCCATTTGGGAACTGATTCATTAATAAATGCAGACTAATCCATCAAAAGGATAATGACTTTCTCTGAAGAGTCAATTTTTTTTTACCCTGCATGCATCAAAATTCAATTTTAGCAAGGCTATGAAGCAAACAAATAGTATCTTGTATCACTATACCTAGATTTCCTTTTTTTAGATAAGAACAATACCTGTTGGGCCAAACCTACACCTCATCTAAATTGTTATCTGCTCTAATTACACTAAGTCATGTAAGAAGCTTAGCCCTCACTTTTTGACCATAAAATCATAATACAGAGACATCAACCACTTTTGGGCAATTTGCAGTCAAGGGTCCCATTAAAGAGCATCTGGAGAAATTAACTTATTTTTTGGTGCACAATGATTTTTCTGTGCCGTATTTCACCCTACAGTAATATGTGGTCCTGTTTTGAACAGCTTTTCTACTTTTCAGTTTCCAAAAGAATTTATTGCATTGAGGTGGGCAATGGCTAAAAGGTCGTCACTGTTAGTAGTTGAAAGATGGTGCAAATCATTTCTAGAATGTAACTTAAGCATTAGTTCTTCCAGTTCACATTCTCTGATAATCTCCCAATTAATTCTCTGTACACACAAGAGCTGTTTAGCAACAATAAAAATCATTTCTAAATTACTTCTTTAGTCTATGAAACTTCGTCCCCGAAGTCTTTTTTTTTTTTTCCATGGTGAAATAAAACTGGAATTGGAAAGCTCTTTTACTGTAAAGGTATTATAACAGTCTGATGTTATAACAACTTTTACTGTAAAGCTATTATAACAGTCTGATGGGTATAAGACAGGTGGGCTAGGACCTCTCCTCTGACACTGACTGACATTAAAAATAATTTTTCTTTTTACCAGGGTAGAAAGTAACTATTTTTCTTCCCAATGCTTTTTTCTTTTTTCTTTTCTCTTTTCCAAACAGTGTTTATTGTATACCAGAACAGAGTGTCTCCACCAAGTTCCAGTAGGAAAGCAACGCATGCTGTCATATATTACAAGCTGCTGATATTCCTCCATACAGCAGTTATGCACTAGTTATGCACTAGTTTTGAGCTCAGTCTTGTGGGTTTACAACCTTTTCTATATTTAGTTTCATGTTTTCCATGTTTCAGTCAGTTCAACTGCCCACAGAAACTGCAGAACCAATGACTTTTATGAAATCTGTGACTGTTAGTCTAGAATTTAGGAAAGTTGTGTTTTGCCTTGTTTTGCCAGGCAATGAACCTGATGGAATGTTAGTCTTAATGTACTGTATGACCAATCAGATCACCAGGAGTATCTCAGACCTTTTATTATGAAAATTTTGAGTATGAACCTATAGGCTGTGTCCTGGAGAAGTCTGGTAAATAAAAAGTTTTTAAAAATTAGTTTGGAAGTGAGATGTGGTGTTCTTTTATCATGGTTCAAAACGTGTCAGAGAAATTGTTCAAGCTGCATATATATGAAGTCAAAACTGGCACTTGCACTATAAAAATGTGTCTCAATAGAATGTGCTGTAGCAGAAACTCAGGATCAGTATCTTTCTCAATGTGTCTGCACATGAGGAATGAGAACCACCTTCAGCTTTCCACAAAAGTCTCTCAGTTTTTCTTGAGCTTCATCTTCTTTACAGGACTAAAAGCTCTGTGTCAAACAACAGGCCTATTTCATATCTCAGGCAAGTTGTTGAGGCATGGGAAATTTGAATCTTTCCCATTTACATTTGAAATCCTCATGCTGATAATACACCCACAAACTCTTAAAAGATTTGATCACAGCTCGATGGCCATGACTTCAAATCTATCTGCTTATTCATATATGTGGCTTTCAGCCAGTGAAGAGTTGATATCTGAATAGTGAGAATTGCATGGCTTGCATCTTGGGGACCTTGGCACGGTGTGTGTAACAGCGACAGAAGTTTATTCTGATGGGGTTTCCCACTTGTCTGGAAAATCAGTGTCTTCCCAGGACCTTCTTTATAATGCAGCATAGCAGTAGTGAAACCTTGAAGTTTTCACATTTTCAATTCTCTTGGTCTTTTTCAGTACTTTGTATGGATTTCATTCATATTCAACATTAGAGATATTGTTTTAAGAAATTCTAATGGAAAAAAAGAGTGGACCTTTTGAGAAACTTAAATTCAGACTTCTGAAAAAGCTTACCCCAAGATTTTGGTGCTGAAATATGGTATGCAGATGCATTATATAATACTTAGACTGGAATATTTCTAACTATGAATGGCAGCTTCTGGACTGATACAAGCACATTTTCTTATTTTTTGGTCCAAAATAGCTCCTGTTAGAATTGTAACAAAATATATATAGTCAATCATAAGCAGGAAAATAGGAAAGGGAAAGGAGAAAACCAGCTGTTCCTTGCAGAAACAGAGCATGCAGTGTGCTAGTAGACACCTGTTTCCAAAATATTTAATTATGGCACAGTTTGGGACTGCCTGATGTCTAATTATACACTAGCTATAGACACTGGTGGTCCAGGACTGAATCCAATTCAGTGGGAAAAAATCTACCTTGCTTACTATGTTTTCTTCATAGGAGAAATGGAATGGCAATTAACAGCATGTGAGCCCAGGCACCTGATGGCTTTTTCTGATGTGGCATTGTAGTGCTTGAGGGGAAGAAACCTGATTCTGGGGTGGATGTGTGAGCATTTTTGTTTAAGTTTAGTAAGATAAAACAAAGTGATGGTGATTTGTATAAGAAAAAAATTGTGGTTCCCCTAATGAAGCACAAGTGAGTTTGGCTCACTAGGACAAGGGATCCCCAGTCCTGATGAAAGCTGTCAGTACTATCACTTCTGCAGATGCACACAGAGCAATGCTCAGTTCTGTAATCATACAGTCCAGGACAAACTTCTTAAGTGGGCAAGACAATACATTAAAAATCAGGTGAGTTTTCTGTTTAGTTTCACAGCCATAACTTATTTTTAAATATTTGGGAAATACTTCATCACATAGTTAATCCGAGTAGAATAAAGTGTCACTGCCACACTGAGTTATTAAGCTTTGGTCTAAAAAAGATTTGTGAGAGAAGTGTCTATGATAAGGTGCAGAAATTTATGTGCATAGTTATTCTGTTGTCTAGTATTGTGCTGTTCACAGCTGTATGGAATAATTAGGCACAAAGCACAGCCAATGTATCTTGAGTATACCTAACATTATCTGGCTGAGCTGGTGATGATTCTTTCCTTTAGAGTGATCATAGCTACCTGCCTAGGTTGTAGATTGAAAGTGCTGCTCAACCTTCTGGCTTAGTTACAGACTAAGAGATGATAATCAGTCTTGTTTTGTTTCAGGAGGGTACTTTTGGCAGGTACTGGACATCTGTAGGCTTCTCTCTTTTGAGAAAAATACTGGTAGGACTTTAAAGAGTTAAATAGCACATATATTTGTGAAAGACAGTATTTAGGGAGGTTTTTAATACTTGGCTGGTTACTCAGAACAGTTTATTACTTGCTTTAAAGGCAAGAAATCTTGCTGTTCTTCAGGTAGTTGTGGGGAGATGAGTGTGAAGCTTGGAAAATGGAGCATGTGTGCCATTTAAAGACACCTTCCAGAAGACATAAACAACTAGTGGTTAATTTTTTGTGCGAAATCCAAGGTAATGATAATAAAAAGCCAAGAGGAGCTTTTGAACATCTGCACTATTATCCAGGTCAGGGTAACATGACTGAGACCCTTTGATGTACAGTCCTGACTAGAAGTATCATAATAGCAGCTCTTGTAGCAGAAATATACAGCCTTTATCTTGCATGGAATAGTGAGTTATCTGAGAGTGAGGAGAGGATAAATTAGCCCTGTACTTTTGGCCCTTGCAAAAAGGCTGTGTAGCATATGTGACAATAATTCCTGGTACCTCAAGGCAAGATTTACTCAATGTACTTTTGGCCTTCCTAGTCACTATGAAACCAACTGGTAAGATGACTGGAATCAGAAATTCCAGATGCCTCTCTACACCAGTTATAGGGCTTTGACTCCAGCTCTGTAGTACTCTCCTTTGTGAAGTCACTTCTGATAATGTCAGGTTTGTTAACCTCACCTTAAATGAGGGCAGAATATCTTTTGGTAAGTACTGCTGAATCACAATAGTCTACATGAAATGGTTTTCATTTCACTGGGCAATGAATAGTTTTACTCTCTCCTTCTACATATTTCAGTATGTGAAGATTCATTCCAACACACAACCACAGCTTGCCTGGGTTTTCTTAATTGAAGAACACCCCATGCAAAAAGTCATTTAGGACTGTAACAGATGCATTGCTTTATTTAGGCAAAAGCAGTCTTGTTATCTGTCATTTTGTGGCTGATGTGAAAGCTCTGAATGGAGTGTTGGCATTATCTGTTTGACAATGATTTGATGCAATGCTACACTGTGCTATAAATTAGTGTCAAGAAGCAAAATGCTAATGATGAAGGCCCCTCTATGCACTGGTGACTTAAATAGCATATTTCTTTTAAATTCAACAGTGACTCACTCTCTTTTAAATAAAACCCCTCTGAGCTATTTAAATGATGCCATGAAGTTCTAGTGCATATTTCTTTTGATTCTGAATACTTTGGTGTTTACTTGAATAACTTTCAAAATAATCTTTTGAGCATTGTACTAATACCTTGAAACCTATTGCTTTGTGTAACCAGATTTTTTTTTCAAAGAAATATTTAGTTATCAAGTAAAAGGGTGGAACTCTGTTTGCTCATTTTCTACACTAAATGGAATTGAAGCTGACAGTGGTTTTCTGTACTTTCTTGGAGATTATACCAGACCTAGGTGAAGTCCTGAGCACCATTTTAAATGTACTTATCACCTTTTAGGACTCTCTCATGTAATTGAATTGGTATTGACTAGAGAGAATTTCCCAGGTTTGATGGAATCATTTTGCTCTTGGATGCCTTGACCCTTCAGGCACACACTAACTGAGCCCTACTAAATTCAGCGGCACCATCACAGCTTAATTGGCTGAGGATTCAGATGCATGAATTAGGAGGATCTTCTTTGCTCCAGTTTTGTGCATTGATGAACGCTGCTGATGACATATAAGTTTTTCTCCAAGTTTCAAATGCAAAGTACAAGTTCTTTTTATCCAGGGAAATATGTCAATGTATCAGCTTTCTGCTGCTATTCTCATCCCTACATACACATACTGGGCACTCTCAAAGCTCTTTTGGATTGAAGTAATTCCCAAGACAGTCACTTCCAGGCTAGACATACATAGCTGAGGAATGACAAAATTTGTGTCATTTGCTTCTTTGCAGTCTCATATCAACAGATTTTTTTTGCTAATGCCTGCAGTTAAATAACCTAAATCATTCTCATAGCATCCATACCAAAAGTAAAAGGATCAAAGGATGAAAATCAACTACTGGGCAAGTACACAGTGCAGGTTCTGTTTATGGAGCAGGGCAGTTTTCACTCCAGAGCTCTCCTTTCTATTTAGTGTTCACTTAAGATAATTTTTATACATTGAACATAAAGTTGTCTTCATGATTGCTGAATTCAAATAATATATTAGGAAGAAACAAAGAAATATAAGGGAGTATCTGTTCAATGGCAGGGAAGGTAGACAGAGCGGGGCCCATGAGCAGCTGAATTTGTCAGCATTAGGAAAATGTTTACAAAAAAAGGTAAGGAAGAGAAGATAGGTGAGGAGAAAAAGAAAGAAATTAGGAAGAGATAGTATAAGAAAGGAAAATCAAGGGAACAGGAGATAAAAGGTGTAACAGAAGAGCCATACATAGCAAATCCTCAGATCCCTTAGAGTGGCTGCTCAAGATGACTCTTGTGTTTAACACTCCACCTCGATTATGGAACTCTAGCAGCAACCCTGTTGTCTTACTATTGTCACTAGAGGCAACATACAGACACTAAGATGTTCATTTAAGGGAAAGAGATAATAAATGGGTCCATTCAGGACAAGGGATTGAGTTGTATTTCTTCTCTTGGGTTTTTTTACTCCCTCAATCTTGTTTTTCTCCCTAGATTCATACACAGTTGTCACACCCAGCACTTCCAACTTTGTTTTCCCATTGCTTTGTCAATAGTTTTTGCACAGCATTTTGACTAAATCAAATCCAAAACTTGGAGATGTGGGACAGAGGACTCACTCCACTCCCAGTGCAGAGGCAAAGGAAATTAGCACACTTCCCTTTGTCCTTCCACTCTTAGTAACTCTCAGAAGATGACAATTGCTTCCCCAAACTCCCACATTAGAAAACTTTACCTAAGCGTTTCCCCAGATGATCCCCTTCTTTTCCACAGGTTCACCAGGCTGCTGGAGCGGCTGGCGGCTGAAGAGGACTTTCCATCGCCTACGTGCATGCGGACTACTGTTGACGTGGTGAACGCACTGCGCACATTCCTCTCTGGCTTGGCGAGGATGATGTACACCTTGGGCACAAACATGCAGCCAAGGGCCACCGTGGCACTCAGACTCACTGAGAAACACATGGTGATTATCTTGTAATTGCTTCCAAAATATATTGGCACAAAAGCCAGCCAAATGATGCAGGTGGTATACATGGTGAAGGCAATATATTTTGCTTCGTTGAAATTAGCTGGGACGTTTCTTGTCTTAAATGCGTAAAAGGTGCAGCTCAAAATTAATAACCCATTATATCCAAGGGGAGTCACAACACCCAAGTTGGTGGTGTTACAAATCAGGTAGACCTCTCGGATGCTTGGGTAATCATGCATTATGTCTGGTGGCTCCATTATAAAGAGGGCAACTATGATACCTAACTGTATACATATCAAGATAAATGCAATAACCAGCTGGGCGCAGGCACTCATAAACCTAGGTTTCTTTGTACAGATTTTCTTCTTGCTTCCAGCCAGGATTCTTGCAATGCGGTTGGTTTTAGTTACAAGAGCAGAATAGCTCATAGCCGGTGAGAGGCCGATGCCAATTCGCTGAAGGTAACAGTAAATCTGTTGAGGTTTTGCAATCAGACAGAAAGTGCACAAGTAACCCAGGCAGATGCCAGCCAGAATGATGTAGCAAAGTTCTCGGCTGGATGATTTGACCACTGGAGTGTCACGGTACATTATGAACACGATTGTAACAAACAGTGTGGCCAACAGACCCAGGCATGCAAAAACTACAGCTGCAATTGGTTCGGGATCGCCCCATCTGAGATACTGGACTGGGATGAGGTCACAACCTGCAGAAAAAGAAAAAGAGAAAGGTAAACTGAAGTATGTAGATGTGTGATTCTTTAATGGTAGTTAGAGGTTTTCCTGGTATTTCTCTTTTTTGTTTTTGAGGAAGCTGTCATTGTGTGGAGTGTAGGCTCAGATTGTGTTAAAATAATGTCAGTATAATGGCACAATAAGTACATTTCAATGACAGCTTTTTTCAGTAGTACACTTTATCTGGAATAGAACATGACCAGGCTGATTAAGATAAGTCACCTCTTACAGTGCAAATTTGCTCTTTAAATTCTATGAAATATAGGAATTTGTGAACAGATTTCTGCAGCAAGTTGCACTACTTCAGTATAAAGTGCTTCAGAGTTTTCTGCATGCTATTTGCACATAAAGGACTAGATGTCAATCCTACTAATTATACTGTACACCATGAAGGATATTGGTATTTGCTTAATGATTGTGGAGAGAAATCTTGCAAATTCTGACTGTCAAAAAAAAGAGAAAGTTTCTCAGATTTGCTACCTTTTTCTAACAAAAATTTTCTAGAATTGGAGTTTTAAGTAATAGGTAATTTGGAATCGCACACTGTACTTACTTCTTTTTCTGACATTCATCCTTCTGAAATTTCTGAAAAATTAAAACCTAATCTAACTTGTGAAATAAAATTGAAGTAAATAAATTAGCAACAAAGCTGAATTAGCAGTGTATCCCATTTAAGGACACTTGTTTTTCAGTTTTGTATAGGTTTTAGTAAATCATTCTCTGCACTTTGGTCATAGCAAGTCAAAAAGGCTTTTAATTCTACAGTGAACAGATCAACAGACAGGAGTAAAAAACTCAGAAAACTTATTGCTGGCATCCCTTCTTCTTCCCTCCTTTGTGTATGCACTGTCAAGACTGGATAGATATTTTTGCATTCTGGCCAGTCTATGGTCTCTTCCAGGATTTCTAGGCAAACATAGTTGTTTTGTTGCTGACTGCAGCCATAAGCATCCATCCTTGCATTTTATTTCCAAAAAACTGAATCTCCTGTTCAGGTCCTTTGACCTTGCTTGTTTTCATGACTTTCACGCAAGATGCAGATGGGTTCTGTGTCCTGTGGCACCAGAGTATATCATACCAGTGACTACCAGCAAAAGAATTGTTCTCTACTTCCCATCAGCAGGTGATACACCAGCACTTCCTGGGAAGCAGGGCTTCAGTAAATGTAGCAGTTTCTCCAGAACAAAAATGTCAAAACGAAAAATACACACAACCACACCTTTCTCTTAGGTTTTATCGCTGAGCAGACATCATATGGTACAGGATATCCTTTTGGTCAGTTTGGGTCAGCTGTCCTGGCTGTGCCCCCTCACAAGATCTTGCTCATACCCGGCATACTGCTGAGGGAGGAATGTTGAAGTGATAGCCTGGAAAAATGACTGCTGTGTTATCAACGTGTCTCTAGCTACCACTGCAAAGCCCAGCACTGTGAGGGCTGCTATGGGGAAAATGAACTCCTTCTCAGCTGGACCCAGTAATAACAAAGGGGAGGATCTTGATGTTCTGGAGTGTAACTTCCTGAAAAGAGTGACATTGCCAGCCGGGGCAGGATAGCAGGGAGTGGATGATGGAATGGAAAAAATGCATTTCTCCATTACATGTGTCTCTCCTATACATGTGTTAAGCTTGGTTGCAAAATCTAAATTAATTCAAAATATTGTGGTTTTTGTAATCATGTTGCTGTCTCCTGGTTATGTCATGTAGGGGAGTGTCATTCTGACTTGTGGCTTGTGACAAGGCACTTCACCCTGTGAAGATGGAGTGCCATGTGCTCACATCTGCATTTTCTGCAGTCAGGGTAGTTAGGACTGTCTGCTGGATATTTGGATGCCAAGAAATTTCAATTAATTAGGCAACCTGGCATCTCAATGTGTTGATGAGCAGGAGTAAATGTAGATATCATGACTATAATTTGGGAATTTCTACATGGGAAATCTATTGTATGCTTTTTCCCATATTTTATGTTGGGTTTAGAGTTTTCCAAATGTGCCACTAACATTCTTAGTGGCAAAAATCATGAAACAGTATGGTTAGATATTAGGCCTAACTCCTTTCTTCTCCAAATCTTTGCATTCTGTATGCCTACAGAAATAATATTTTTGAAGATATAATACCTTCAGTCAGGTGGCAAAAGTACAAGGCAGATACTTCTGTGTTCTTGAAGAGTGGAAAACTCAGTAGGACTGGGGTCAATGAGTCTTGACATTAGTGCATTAAAGTATACAAATTTGCAGTCACTTTATTGTAAGACAGTTGGGCTCCTTACTGAATACAGATTAATTTCCTATCCATACTTGCCTGCTTTGATGTGAAAAGTTTTCTCTTGCATTAATAAAATTATTACCACATCTAAACATACAAAAGACATTAAATTTTCATGAAACATTTTCACTGCACTGGTTGATAATGCCTTTTTAACTCTTGCTGGTTTTATGGGTTTTCTTATATAGTATTAAGCGTGAGGGAGACATTGTATTTCTTTCTGACTTTTTCAATTTTAAAGTAGCACAGTAATCACATCATAAAAATCAGCATTTTACACAAGTGAGAGTACGGGAAAAGGGTGAAAACAAGAAGGAATCCTCTCTTGTGTGCAGCTATCCTATTGTCGGTTTTTCCCCAGGAAGTTTTATAAATCAGTGACTTCCAAATCTATTTCTGATTTTAGCAAGATTTAACTAATATTTTGTGGAAAGAAATAGTTTCCAGCTTATAACACTGCTACATATTCTTGACAGGAGATTTGAAGAGAAAAGGTCTTTATCTGGCAGCTGGCCTTTGCATGCAGACAATTATATAGGGGCTAAATTTTTGCCTCATTTCTAACTTTGTAACAGAGGTGAATCATAACCAAATGTTTCTCATTAGTTTCAGACTATTTCATGCCCTCCTTGCTTTATTACTCTTTTTTACATTTTCTTGATGAAATACCTGAGAAAAGAGTTGAAAACTTGTCATATTTTTCCCATCACTGAGTATACTTTACAAGGAGATTGCTAAACTTGGCAATGATTTATTTCTCAATTAAGATTTAAAGACTGGATCATCTTCATGAAACAATGATTAGTGAAGTTTTCATATAATAATTTTGCAGGTAATGGTTTCTGTCAATTCCACTTTTCAGAGAAGGACAACTAGATCAAGTAAAAGAAAGATGGGAAAACAGCACTGTGAGTATTCGTGTTAGATTGATGACCTGGACAATACCAAGACAAAAGCTGAAAAATGGTACCACAAAAAGAACTCATTCTTGTCAATGGCCATGACAATGCCCCACAGCCTATCTCTTACACTTTGTCAACATCTCCAAGCACCTGGAAAATTTTCTCTCCTAGCTGGCTCAGAAACAGGTAGAAGAAAGCCAGTAGTCTTGTCCTATGGTGCCCAGTCTTGTCCCGTGGTACCTTAGCATGCTGAGGCACTAAGGTGGTCTGTGGCTTGTGGAAAGGCTCTTTGGACCCAGTCCAATTTGGAGCAGGTGTTGAGTTGTTCTGTGTTTAAGGGTGCTTGGAGTTCAGCAAAATTGGCATAAAACTGTAATTATGCTCTGCTGGCCAGAAAGATAACCAGTGTGGAGCAAGACACCAGATACACATGTGAATAGCAAGATGAGCAGATAGAAATAAATCAGAATTCCATTTAACATGCTAGGGAAAGGTTTCCTTGAAGGACCCCCAAAAATCACCAAGAAAATACAGATAAGGATGTCTAAGGATCTTCTGAGAAAAAAAGTAGTTTTTGATATTTTGGAAAAGCCTCTAGCTACTTCATGGATAGACCAAATTTTGCCACGAACAAGGAGAAGAAATGCTCTTGAAGGCCTGACCACTGCCATAGGAAAATTAGTAGGTCTATTAGTATACTGTCCTCTTTCTGTAGAGGAAAATTTGTACCTTATTTCTGATCTTTCATATTACATTAAAATTAGTTCATCTGGAAGAAGAGTTTACAGATATAAAGCATTATATTATAGACCATATTTTCTGTGGATTTGATTCTTAGCATGGTTTTAATTTGTTATTACAACCTTGACACCTAGAAGATGCCTTCAGCATCCGTAAAACTGCATTAGCTTAGCACTGAGAAATCCCTTCCTTGGCAACCAATATAAAATACAGAACTAAACTATTTTCAAAGGTAAAGTTGACAGAATAGGGATTGTGAGTAAGATTGAGACTGAAAAGTGAAGGTAATTCAATAACTTCTCTTAAGTTAACATCATGAACTAAAGCTCACTGAATCTGCACGTGGAGAATAAAACTGGAAGAAAATTGCTCCTAGTTTAGTAAGTTCTAAATATTTTTTAGTTGGATTTGGCATCCTGGTCAGCAAGTTTGACCTGTTAAAATAGACTTGGTTTCCTTGGTAATTTTTCAGACATCCTTCCAAGATTATCAGAAGTCCAGATTTCAAGGTTGAAATGCAAACAACAATGTAACCACATTTTAATAATGAATGTGTCTTCATATGGTATCTAACACTAATTATTCAAAGTCTATTTATGTTATGAAATCAAATATTTTATATCAAGGCTTCTAAATTTTTCTCTTGTTATTTAGCACTAATTATTCAAAGTCTATTTATGTTATGAAATTAAATATTTTATATCAATGCTTCTAAATTTTTCTCTTTTTATAGTTCCAAAAGATGGGAGAGGGATCTCTTGATTAGTTATTTAGGCTTCCACATATATGGAAAGTTGAGATGCAAAACCGTCAGCATCAGAATAAAAATTTCCATAAAG
Source organism: Molothrus ater (assembly GCF_012460135.2). Lineage (NCBI taxonomy): Eukaryota > Metazoa > Chordata > Aves > Passeriformes > Icteridae > Molothrus > Molothrus ater. The sequence goes on along the minus strand of NC_050479.2, from coordinate 81,425,404 downwards.
CTGATGGGGTAGCTTTTATAATTTGTTTATTTTTTCAACCCCAACATTATCCAAACAGAGGATTACACTCTCCGAAGTCCTGGGGGACATATCAGGCCCCTGACCTTCACATGGAATCGGGACCATCTGAAGGGAGAGAGGACATTAACATGTCAGAACTTTGCTCTGGTGCTATAGTAAATTACTGTAGTCACCAATCATTTGCCCTACTCTGGTGGGACCTTTTGAACTTGTTACAAAAGCAGCTGCATGCTGCAGCACCCAGACTGGCACTCGTTACTGAAACTATCAGCAAAGGTGGCTTTGCACAGGCAACAGAGGCAGCTGATGACTGGGCATGTGTGTATCCTGACACCTCTGCAGGACAGGATTTGGGGCTGCTCACATCTTAAACCATGAAAGCTGGAGCACCTGCAGCTCAGGCACTTGACTCCCCAGTAACTGGAATATGTGGATTTAGCTGTGTATTGCAGTAAGAGGTAAAGCCATGAATCTTAGAATAGCACATTAAAGTTACTTTGCAACCATATGGGAAATTATTCCTTAATTACACAAGTATGCAGAATGACGGGAACAACTGATGAATTACAACAATCAGGTCTATCCTTATGCCAGCTCTACTGGTTTGATTTAAGTTTCACTAGAAAGTGCTGGCTCTGTGTGTTGTAAATGTTTTGTTCCAAATGCAAACTTTCCATAACATAAGGCACAATTACAAGTGGATCCTTCTGGCTTTGTTGGTGAGTTCCTCTTCATCCAGCCAGGGAGACTCCAAGTGCTGCTTGTTGAGCTCACAATATTGAATGAGCTCACTTGAGCCAGAAGTGCTGTGTGGCTCATGTTGGACTGGAAGCTGAAGTTCACACTCTTATCTGGAACAAGCAATTGGGGAAAGAAAAGTGTGCAAACCCAGAACCAAGGGAGCAGAAAATGAGACCCTGGTCATAATATTGCCAGCTGAACCCTTAACTCATCCACATACACCTTTTCCAAGAGGAATAGAGTGAAAGTGACTTATGGCAATGGTTACATTTCCTTTGGAGTAAGAAATAAAAAGGAAAGAGAAATAAGGGGCACAGAAAACAGGACATCTCTGCTGATGTGCATTTAGAACTCTAGAAATAACCACATGAAAATTGTGTTCTCCTACCCTCAGCCTCAATTATAGCCTTAACAATTATGATCAAAAAGCAAGGTCCTAGTAATATTTCAGCAGAAAAATCAATGTCAGCACAGACTAGATTGTGTTCTGACCTGCGTCAGACAATTGCTGAAATCACCCATGGCTGCAACATTTTTGCAAGAGGGAATACAAGAAAGCAGCCTGATGGGAGCAAGCAGTTACCTTTTGAAAATATTTCAGGCAAGAGATGAATCACCTTCTGCTTGAGTGAGGGGCAGAATCCAGTCTTATGAGACAACTGAGGCTCAGACCCTACCACACACATTTTTCAGTCTTTTTCATCCAAGGGTTTTTTGGATAAACCGTCTCTTATCTGTCACTTCCAGATGGGCAGTAAAATCACCCTGTTATCCTGGCTTTACTGTACTTTATTTGGTGAAAGCATTTTTGTGGCTATAGAAAAAAATAAATATTTCTGATATATATTCTCATCCTTGAATGGCAAAGAAAACATTTCAAGAGGTGTAAATAGTTAAGCTCCTATTTCCATGGGAATCTAATTAAGAAAATCAAATAGTCAGCATATTTGGAATACACAGAGACTGAGAAAAATGTCAATATAAACTGAAAATAATCCAATTGTCACTGAAATTAATATAATCTAATTTTCTTGCCATTCCTGAAGTCACTAGACAAAACTTTGGTTTTTGTATTGTTGTATGCTGTCCTTGAATGTCAGAAAGACAGAATAATTGCTTCTTTCTCACCTCAAAAGGTCCTTAAATGTTACTGGTAACTGAAGCAAGATGCTCCTACATACACTGGAAAAGCTCTGAGATATTGAACAAAATTTATTTGGTCTTTTTAGAGCACCATTTTTGAATGGAGAAGGTCACATCCTCAGATTCTCCTAAAGCTTCTGAAAAATCAGCATTAGTGTTGGTCATCAGCACTAAGAAAATTCCTCCACCTGTATCTAAATTTGTGTGGCACGTATTTCTCTTCCACCTGCTGTGAATAGAATGCAAAGAAGAGTTCTGAGGAAGAGAGAAGTGACTGGCTTATACTTTGGACTTAAACCACTGAGTTCCTCCTGCTGTAGCTGAGTCTGTGGCTCAGCCATGCTGGCCACATTAGTGTGTAAATTGGTGCTGTATTGGATGGATGCTGCCAACACAACACATGGGGACTTAGAGGGGCTACAGCAGACTGGGAAGCATAACTTGATAACAGGCCAGGAGGAAGAAGATTACTTCTGGTACATGTTGGGATAGTACATATAAATCTTAAGAAAAGGAAGCAACTTACTAGGTTTCTGTCCAAGGAGGAGCCTGATCCCTGGGGAATTTTGCATGCAAAAGCAATCTGAAATTTGTGACATAATAAAATATGGGCAGTTAACATTCTCTTTCTCGCCTCACCTTCACTTCTAGGTGGAGACATTTTCCAGTAACTGGTTTAATCAGGAGAAACTCTTGTTCCCGCTTACCTTTTCCACTACTTTTGGATTCTCTGTGCCTTTCTGTACTTCAGCACTTCTATGTCTTTTTTTGTTCTGAGAATAACTTTGTTTTCCTACAGATATTACAACCCTTCTGTCTTTTGCCTGCTGTATCTGAATTCTGATATTCCAAAGGAGGCTGAAAAAGTGCATTAATCTGTCTTCCTTTCTGTCAGTAACACCCCTGCCATTACGTGTTTTTATTTAGTAAACTTTGTTGTACAAAACTGATGCTGATCATTGAGCATAAGAAAGATGTAAGCAGTGTTTTGTTATGTGAGCCAAGAAAGGATTCCAAATAAGTTTTTATCCAAGGTCAGATCTCTGGCAAACAGTGAGGTGCAGCTCCATGTTGAAAGCAATTTCAGGTGTGTGGCTGATAAATTTACAGGACTCTCATCGGAAGGTGATCATGCAGGGAAGACTTATTCTAATGAGGTTTCGTATGTGTAGCCTTGTGGAGCTGACATTCCCTAGGAAATGGCTTTATCAAGCAGCAAAGCAACTCAGTATGCTGCAGTATCAGATGTAGGGACATTTCAAGGAGATTGCTGTATACTTTAATAAACAAAGGAAATTTCCTTGCCAGAATAAAAAATACACCAACTTCTCCTTACTTTTAATGCACATTTATTACTAAATCCTATGTTTTAAAACAAGATTGAGAGGTAGTTTTTTTATAAGCGCAAAAGTTGGCGCTAGGAATCTGATCATTAAAAATAGAGCTCATTTTTTCATATGGGTGCACTGGCAATAGATTTCTTAAAATCCCTTTGTGATACAAAGTTAAATAAGACAAGACACAACCATCACGCTGATAATGAGCTGGGTGAGCACTAGGCAGCTCTGGAGTTGTGAGATGGGTGTCCTATTACTAGGAGGGCACATTCCACTAGCTGTGCTCAGGGAGACCAAAGAGGGCTTGGTTTCCAAATAGGGCCTGCCAAATTTGTGCCTGGCTGAGGAACAAGTATTAGATCTCCTAAGGAATATTGCTTGGCACTGATGTCAAGGGTTCCTTTGTCTACAGATTGATTTTGGTCCCCATAAAGGCATAAAATGCATGTCTGAAACCAGACAAATGGTTTGCAAAATGTAATTTTACAAACAAACACAAAATGTTTGCTCATGTACTGCAAAAATCTATTGGCTTGAATAAAAATACAACTGATTTCCTTAAAAACAATCACTGATAGGTGGAAAACTCAACCTATGAAAGCTTTTGAGGGGCCAATCCATCTTACTTTTCCATTGTGAGGGCAAAGTGAGACTTTCAGAAGGCAAACCCTCCCAGGAGACCATAACACCAAGTCATTGAACAAGGAACAATGTTCAGTGACATGGTGAACCATGCTTGAACCATAGACATTTGTATGTCCTGGGGATCTAGCTCAAAGCACAGAGCCTGAGGGTCAGCCTGGGGCCTGGTGACTCCACTTTGCCTTACATGTGGTGCTTAGTGTCTAATTACACAAACTTCACCAAGTCAGTGGACAGTTCCTTCCCACCACTGGTTCTCTGGCTTCTCTGTTGGCACTTGGAACAAATACCCTCCTAACTGACTTGCAGCAGTTCCTTTTTTAGCTGATCTATGATGGGTAAATACTCATCTGAGCAAGGGCCTGGGTGGGGATATACAATATCTCAGACAAAATCCCTGGAGGCTGAAGAGCTGACCAGTTACACTAGTTGGCCTTCATGAGCTGACCAGCCTGGTGCAGTAATATCTGGGGCCTGCAACGTGGCCTTTGGAAGCTTCTGAGAAGTGTACCCCACATTGTAAATGCACCCTCAATACTCTGTTTTTGGGGACACACGCAGCCTATTCTCCTTTTCTCCCCTTCACCATTCTCCTGACACAAGAAATCTTTCCCTGGGAGAAGAAGACTTTGCTGGCTGGTTGCTGGTTGCCCAGGGAGGCAGAACTGGGGGAGCAGGGCTACGGGAACATAGATGCAGCAGAACTGGAAAGTCCATTTTACTGCTAGTCCAGTTTCTCAGTTGAAAGATTTTTTTTCTTAGGGAAAGGGTCATGTTTGACATTTTCTGAAAACTACCACATCAGTTCAATGGTTAAATAATATTCTTGCAATAATTTGGTAGCCAAGCTCATTTATCACAGCAATGCAACAGTCCTTAAACAGGAAAGGCTTAACTTTCTAAATAAAAATGTGCCTAGAGGCCAAGCCTTGTGTTACACTCTCCCACTTACATAAATTCATGCATCAAACTGCATTTTCCTTTGTCTTTCCTCGCACCTCAAAGTGCTTCCCCTCATCTGTAGAAACTATATGCAAATCAGGTCTGTGACTTCTTCTAGAAAAAAAAAACAACCTGTGTTTTCTCCCCTTGTCTATATAAAGCCTGGCACAGTGAGAACATGATCCCTGAACAGTGTTTTGAAGTGGTTTGTGCTCCGAGCATTTGAATACTTGAATTCTGTTTCTTAGTCATAAAGAAGAGGGGCTGTGGGATACAATGTTGAAGTAATTTATCTCCAGAGAAGCCTAACTGGTATTCTGCAAGAGCACAGAGGTCTATGCCAAGGATGAGCACTGTGTTCCAGAAGACTCTGATGAACAAAGTACTACTGCAAACCAAAGTCTGTTTGGAGAACTCGAGCTTTTAGCAGCAGTAACTGCAGCAACTAAATAAAAACTTTGTCAGATTAAAAAAGAAGGTAGTGTAGTATTCCTTTGCTTGAGGGGGATAATAAAACTCCTAAATTCAATATTTCTTAATAATTTCTTTGATAAGCATTTATTTTCTGTATCGGAAGGGTAAGATCTGTATTATCAGCTAGAGGTTAGGACAGGACTGAATACAAAACCAGGACTTATTTTTTATTTCAAGATCTAGTAGTTCAGGTCTTTAGAAAGGAGTTGAACTATGTGAATAATTCCTGGATCAGGTTCAGGAGATAAATATCAGCTTCAGTTCAAATTCTAGCTTCATCCCCATGTTCCCTCTGACCAAAATCATCCTCATACTCACCTGTATCTGCCAGTTGTTTCTTCAGCTCATTAGATGAGCACTTTCATTGACAACACAAGCACAACCTCAACTCATTTACCTGTGAGGTCCTCGTTGGGCCAGGAGCCAAGATGGCAGGCTTTGCATGTGTATTCATCAGAGACATATTCATTTTCTTTACAAGGAGTGCAGGTCCAACAGCAACTCACTTCTCCTTTACGGATCACCTGAGACAAAAATTGACATTTATTTTAGCAGCATAAACACACATATGTGCTCACCCAGTTGCTAATTTAATTTTTAATGTATTTTTTTTCTAATAGAAGAGTTTTTGAAATTTAATTATTGCTTTTCATTATATGTTTTCAAAGACAAAATGTGACAAAAGTTCTTAGTTCTCCCATCGTGTAGGTACCAAAAGAAAGAATCCACCAATGCCAGAGAAGTATAAGTGGAGGTACAGGATGACAAAAAAGATGAGGTTTTTTTCCTCTTTTAAAATTTGCAAAGCTCCATACATGTCAATGTGCTTACAGAAGTCAGTCCATGATAGTGAAGACACATAATTCACTCCAAGGTAGTCCATACAGAGAAACATGTCAACAGTACTGTGTCCCTACGTGTTGGTTACCCAAAGACTGTTGGGTGCTTATTTTTCATCCAATAGTGAGTGATTTATTAAAAACTTATTTTTCCAGAGAGCAAACTGAACATGCTTTTTCCAGAATTATTTAATTACTGCATTTCTAGTTATCATTTAAAGGTGAGAATCTTATCTTTCTCCATTCTAACATCTGACCTGATTACTCATTTCATAATTTACTACCAAATGTTATTGCATGCTTAGGATTGAAATGCAGATTTTTAAAGACCCTTATTTATCATCTCTGGGAACATCTGTGCTTCTTGTCAATATGATTTTCTTTTGAAATAAAGTATTCCCAGTTTCTCTCCTCTTCCCAAACAGTTTACAAATACTCCCAATTATAGCATAAGAAATAGGTTGACTTTTTTTTATCTTTTGCAATGATGAATTCAGAAAGTGTATTTAAAGGCAAATAACTTTATTGCAATTTCAATTAAAAAACCAAACATGTAAAGGAGCATAATAAAAAAGAATAGGATTGCACTTTGTAATGCTGCAGTGAAAAACATATTCTATTAACTAATTTTCATCACCAATATGGAGACTTGAAAAACTTCAAGTTTTTGTGGTTTGGTTGGTTTTGTTTTGCTTTGTTTTTAATTGTAGAGTGTGAAAAGAAAAACAACAAAACTCCAAAACAGTTAAATTGATGGAAAGGCTAGAAGACCTTAAGTGATTTATTCTTGAAAAATTGAGACTAGAACTACTTGCAAAACAAAATATCTGTCCTCCAGAATAAATCAAATTTTGGGATTTCTTTCATTTTTAAATAGAATGAAAAGTTGAAAAAATGATTTTTTTTTTAATTTGGGAAAATCAATTTTTAGAAAGCTTGTACTAATTTTAAGGTACATATTTTGATTACCTTGACACATTATAAAATCCATCATTTTATTTTTATAAAATAGTCAAGAAAATTAAATGGAAAAATGAAAACCTTATGTTATTATTAAACACCTAAAATTCAATATGAACAATTAATTTACCCTTTTCTGTGTAACTTTCTGGTCAATGAAGATCTTCTGTAAAATACTTGGAATTTGACGAATCAATCAGGACACTGGGACACTGATAATTTCTTAGCTAGAACTACCAGAGAAGGATTATGTATCCTCCTCTAGAAATCAAGATAATTGTTCCTCAAGACTCAGAGTAAAGTCAAATTTTGTGTTAAATTTCTTAGCCAGCAATTTATTCATCCTTTTATTTTTCATTTCCTGCATAATTCTTTGTTGTATCATTTAACTCTGTTATTTTTTCTGTCCCTTTTAAGAGAAATAATAATCTTTAAAAAAATATTATTTTCCTTTCCCCTTGTCATCTGTACAATCCTTTAAACCTGTATTTATTTAAATAATCATATGTCCACACTCTTTCAAATATATAGAGTTGGGTTGCATTTGGGTTTTATCAGATCCTGTGGTTGGATTCCCCAACTCTAGCTGAATGTTGGATAGCATTACATTCAATGTTTTAAATCCCTAACCCCATAATAACTCAGTCACAGAGAAGTTTGCAGGAAAACCACCACAGAGCTTGGTAGGGTCAAGGTCCCACCATCATCTGTGAAGACCATGAAGATAAAGACTGTCAGGTAAACTCTGAGATTTATGATCAATAACGAAATGAGGAGCAAACAGAACATTTCCAACACTGGGCTTCATGCATATATCTAAGTGTGTGATGACTTGGCTTTGTAATGAAGGATCGTCTTGAGAGAATCCCGGGGAGCATGGGCAGAAGGTAGAAGGTGACTGTGTTAATGAAGATCACAAGATACTTCCCTTCAGCTGTGTTGTGACAACAGATCACAAAGGAGCTCAGAGCCACACAGTTCTGAAGAAGTTAGCTGTTTGTCCATCTCTGTCCTCCCTGTGTGTGACTATGCCTGGAGCAGGCTAACAGACCCAAGTTCGGTGACTGTGGGAGTAACCCACACATGCATTAATGTGTCTGCAGAAGGTGTGTTCTTGTCAGAACCAACTGTCCTGTCTGGGTGTCTTTTACTGTCAATGAAGAGAAAGAAGTCATTCTACACCAAGCCTGATCTTAACTGTTTTTATGACTCCTCATCTGGAATAGCATATTATTCATAAGTCTGACATAATTCCTTATGTTTACACTGAAGACAAATACAATCAGTCTGATGAAACTCACTTAAATGACTCTGCCAAAGACTAATTAGTGACTAAAACAGGGTGACCGTGTCCTAAAATTCTGTAAAACTCAGGCTAAAGAGATTAATTTCGTATTGCAGAGACTGGTCATGCTCCCACCAGCCCTTCTCTGCAGCTGCTTCCCAATTTTCAGTCATGCTGTTTTAACACATGAGAAAATTGAGCCTCCAGTGAGACTTGTCAGAAATCACACCTGATTTTTTTTTACAGATGAACATGCCCATCTCCTCATTCCACTGGCTTTTATATAAATGACTGCAGGGTAAGCTACGGACTTGCAGTATTTTAACTATTCTGCAGGAAGCATCATGGGCAACAGTCCACAGATAGAGGAGTCACGAAAATGGCAGCTTATTAAAATAGCAAGATGATTATGATAAGAGTAAGAATTAAATACATACATCTGTACATTTTAATTTAAGTGTGGGATACTATCTCCATGTAGAAGTCAAGAAAAAACTTGCTTTCAAATTTCAAGGCTGTGCATACTGCAAGACTGAAGCAAATGAAGAAAATATTTACCTTTATCTGGCCTTTTTCACAGGGTTCACTGCACACAGATCTGATGATATTACTTTTCTCTGCCCATATTTCGTCATCGTCCATTTTCAGCTCACCATTGTCCCAGCTGCCAACATTGATATAATCAAAGTAGTCCTTCCCCATTTGTTTAAAATTCATGATTTCATATCTTTGGAAACAGAAAGGAGAGACATAGCTGAGTTGAGGAGAACATAATGAAATATTTCAAATTAAAGGAATACCATACAGTCAAAAATCAAGCATGTTGAAATTAAGAAGAAAAAATTTAAATAATTATGAGTACAATACCCTTGAGTATCTCACAATAGTTTCTGTGATATCATAATCTTGCTTTTCCTTTGTATGTTAAGTTGGTGGGTTGGGGTGTTTTCTTTGTTTGCTTTTTATTGTGTTATGTTTTGGGTTTATTGCTGGGAGGTTTTTGGGGTTTTTTTTCCATCACCCTAAAAACTGAACACTCTTGGGTTAAGTTACTCTGTTTTTGGGAACGACTATTTATTTAAAGAAAACAATGAAATTAGTCAAACAGAATTAAATCTGTGCAGCTTCCAGTCCTGGAAGCCAATTGCAGATGGAGCTCCAGTTCCCACTATAGCAGATCTCAAGTAATCCAAACCTATAATGCCAATTCTTAACATTATGTCTTCCTCATTGTTTGCAAGTGCTTCTTCCCCTCTTGCGGGAAGAAGATGATAGATAAACTCTTAAAATGGGGTAGAAGCAACCTCCGTATGATCAAAGGAAAGTTCTTGTGCTCTAAGACTGCAAGATGAAATTTGGTGTGGCACCCAGAAAGGAATCAGGCATCACTCTTAAGGCACAGAGTCCAGGAATCTTTCTTTTTTTTTTTTTCTTTCCCTTTTCTCTTCTCCAACATTGCATCAGTAAATGCTGGTCTTTCCAATCTATATAATCATTTTTATGTAATTCCTTGGTGATTGAAAGACATTTCATTCCTTGTAAAATATGGTGTGGAAGAGAAAAAGTACTCATGACTCAGTCCTAGGCTGCTTTTGGGTCAAAGATGGAGCTCATCAGAGTTTTCAGTTTCATGTTCCTCTTCCTCCTACTTTCTCTTCAGTTCCCACATTCCTGAAGAAAGTCTGTGGAGCCACATAGTGCTCACTTTCTCCTACAGCTGAACACCAGCCCACCTTTTTGCCATACAGGCCTCCTGTTCTTTGAGCACTATTTTATAAGGCGTGTTTGCAAAGTTGGGCAGCTCCTGAAGAAATTGTTCCATGCTTTTCTTTGCCTTTTCTTTAGTGGAGTTAGAATCGATATGTCTAAGCAATATGAAATTTACTGAAGGCAAACAAGAAAACAATGTAGACCAAGAAGGTTATGAACCTCTTGACTTTAATAAGCTGTTGCATAAACAAGGAGACATCTTTTTCCTGTCAGTCAGCACCAAATTAGTCCTGAAGGTGAAGCCTATAGACAGAGTTGCATTAAGAGTGGTATTGTAAGAGTGTAATTTATGAAGTTCAATGCACAAATGAGGAAAATAACCTGCTCATTAAATCAAACAATCTCTCTAGTAAGATACCCTGCTGGGTTTAGATGGAGTAATTTTCTCTTAACAGTATCTGGTATAGGTTTGTGTTTTGGATTTATGCTGTAAACAGTTTATAATATAGAGATGTTTTTGCTATTGCTGAGCAGGATTTGTACGGAGCCAAGGCCTTTTTGCACTGTCAAGTTGGCAAGGAGGCTGGGATAAAGTAGAGGGAAGAAGGAGGAAGGAGGTGATGTTTGAAGCTCTGGCTTTTGTCTTCCCAAGTCATCATTATGTATGATGGGGCCCTGTCTTCTTTGAGATGGATGAACACCTGCCTACCTAGGAAGAAATGAAAGAATTTCTTGGGTTGGTTTGCTTTGCTTGTATGGATGGCTTTTGCTTTTCTTGTTAAACTGCCTTTATCTCAACCCATGAGTTTTCTAGCTCCCGCTCTTTCAGTTCTCTCCCTGATTCTATTGATGCAGGACTGAGGAAGCATCTGCAAGGTACTTGGTTTCTGGCTGGGATTAAACCATGACAGATACACTGATATCTCTCTTTAATTTTGAGGAAACACTTCTAAGATGGACAAGCAGTAGCCACACTATATCTAACAGCAGTATTTTTCCTGTGCTGATGTAAAAAAAAAAACCAAACAAAAACACAGGAAAACTGTTTTATAATATTGTCCGTCTATTGATCGATTAAGATGCTTTGCATCATAAAAAATTCTGTCACAGTGGGGAAACTATGGTACAGCAGGGATTCAATGCCAAAATCACACACAGGGCAGGATCAGGACTGCAAGCAGCCTCTAAAAGGAAATGAAAGTGGAGTCTGACTGAATGGACAATGTGATATAACACACATTATAATGTTCTTGAATCTTTACAGAGAAGAAGAAATAAGCACATGTAGAATGAAAAAGTTGTTATACTTCTACATTTTGAAATATTTCACTTTCCATATTTTATAAAGAAGGAAATGTCCACAGCTTCAACAATGATCTCAAGGTTGGAGATATGAATTCCAGACTGACACAAAATAGTTGAATCCAGATAACACAAACACAAACCCAAAGAAACCGACTTGTGCACATGGTTATAAACTAACTTTTTTCTGAGGTTCACAGCCATAGTAACAGTTTGTCATGGATTAAAGAGACTAACCAAAAAGTTAGCACAGAAGCCACAGTAGAGCCATTATTCAACAATGTCAGACACTCAACACACCCATGAGTATAACTTTGTTAAAGCTTTCAGTTTAGGGTTTCATGGACAGACTAACAAAAGTGCTGCCAGTGTTTGACAGGCCACAGAACCTAAACAAATGATCCTCTCCAGTAGTAGTTCCATGCATACATCACAAGGGAAATACTGGAAAGGAACCTAACAAATTTAATACAGTATTGCCTTAATAAGTCTTGTCTCTCTTCTCTGTGGAGAGCAGCATTGATGAATGGGTAGAAATAGCCAGATTCAGTAAGCCCATTGCTACAGTGAAGGCTCATGAGTCACTGGTTCCCTGGAGGTTCCTTGAGATAATACAGGGACAGTTTGTCACTTTAGGATAGGAGGGACCAGATGGTACAATAGCACATTTCCAGCAGTGCTCTAATCACAGTGCAAAATACTTGTTTCAAAACAGAAGTGCCACGATGTTGCTAGGAATACACATTCTGCTGGTAGCACAGTCAAAACATCAGCATCTTTTTCATGCCTGTTCTTCCCTCCTCAATTTCTTCTTTAGAGTTTTGATAGTATTTAAAGATAATTGTTATCTTCCTGAGCAATCATGGCTTCCATACTCTTTGTTTTTATTTCCATGTCTCCTGACTCACATAAAACAGGCCCTACACTAGACTGCTTAAAACTCAACATACACATAAAGGACTTTGAAATAGGGTCAGGATTCAAAACATCTTGTAGGATTAATAATCTGTTATATAATAGCAAAACCTTTTTTCTATACATTAAAATCCTGAGTTATCGAGGTCAGAAAGGCTTTTTATGTTCTGATTTTCTGCTTAACACCACCACCACAGTATAGCTGTGAGGATTTAAATTCCTGTTTTACAAAGTGAAGATGGAGTTATCAGTGCAAGGAACCAGGGCAGATGAGTTGTTCCAGTATGACTGCACTATCTCCAAGCTCTTGCAAATAGCGTTTGACAATGCTTAAAAGACTATATTCTACTCAAATCCTGGAAATTAGAAATGGAGCTTCCTATAAAGTCTTCTTAATCATGAAAGAGTACATTTTGACTCAATGTTGTCTGACTTAAGCACATAGACTGGCTTTAATGATGTGATTATTGTTGACAAATAACTATGATTCAAAAGAAAACAAATTCTGGTACCACTTTGTAACCACTCGCAGTTCATTAGTTTGAGTAGACACAAATACCACACAAATCTAGGGAAGCTGGACCTTCTTAAAGTTGGGCTATCCTGAGGTACACATTCCACATAGTGTCCCCATGCTCTTCAGGGAAATACTTATGTCCAATTGTGACTGAGCAAATGACTTCACATGATATAATTTCCTCATCATCTTTCTTAGAATTTAAAAATATCCAAGATATTCAATTAAATTCATTGCAACAAATGGTGCTAAATTATTCTTGTTAAGAATGACAACATGAGGAAAAGAAAAGCAAAAGATCTCTTTGCAATATTTTGATATTGTTATTGATGTTGTCAAGTCACATATTTATTTTTGGCAGGTCACACATCACTCACTAATCACAGTCATTTTTATACAAGAAACTGATTGGAATGGAGTAGGATAAAGTCCACTGCATCTGAGCACCTTTAAAACAAAAAAGAAATCCTTTTAAAGAAGTCTGAGATGTCTTTTAAAAATAATTTGGCCAGAAAAATTCAGACTTAACACCTTTCTTCAAAATTCAGCTATTTGTAAAAATAGAAACATTTAGCAGAAGACAGCCTTGCTCATGCTAAAAATGCTCTGAAAATAAATTTCCATCTGAAATTTTCCTAGGTTTCTGCTAGTTTGTGCCTGAGTTCTCCTACTAGCTCACAGTGCCCTTCCTTAGAGTCTGATTCAGAAGAATTTGAAAATTTGTGTCTCCAGAAACAGACACAGACTGCCGTGTAGGTGGCTGTCCTGCTCACTTTTGGGAAGAATGCTGAATTTACAGGTTTGCAAATAGAATGAAGAAAAAAATCAGGTTTGAAATCGCAGAAATTTTTGGAAATGTCAAAATATTTTGACCAATGAATTTAAATTTTCCAACTCATTTCTACTAAGAAGTTATTGATTTCATTTTTGTTCACATTAGCGGGAGGAGACAAAATTTAAATGAGTATACAGGATAAAAATTTTCCCTCTAATCATCTGTTTATATGGAACCATAACAAAGATGTTTAAAACCTTCCAATAATGTGGACATAATGGGCTATCTCAAACAATATCAGAGCAAAAGCAGTGAACAAGGCAGAAAATACGTCAAAATATAGGAAATAAATATACTTTGAATAATATCATACTTGCTGTTCTTCCTCTGAAAATTCAGTAGGAGAAACCCAGAAAAATCCCCCTTCAAGAGTGTTTTCACTATGCATTTCTGTGGATGCAGTGTCATAGAGAAACTTGCCTTATATTTTGTAGATGTATGTATACATATTTATGCATGCTACTGGCAAAATAAACTTTGTTTAAATTCAATTTGTCTTAGAGTAGCACAGTATGGATTGATAGCTTAGTGTGATATGCAAGTGGAAAGATTTCATTTGGAATATATGTAAGCAAGTTTTTTAAAAATTCTGATTTAAAAAAATCCCAGATGCATCAGTACAATATTACTGATATTGTTTTAGCTTTCCTAATGAAAGTAAGATATTACTGATATTGTTTTAGCTTTCTTAATGAAAGAACTAAGTCTGCTATGATTGTTTATAGGTCAACCAAACACATACACTTAAAGTCCCACATAAAGAGAGAAACAGGATGTGGTGGACATCATGGTCTACATCATAGTCTACAAACTAAGTAGTATGGTCATCATCATGGTCTACAAACATAAAGGTCCGATAATTTGTTTTCAGTAATAGTACTTTTAAGTGGTACAGACAAAAATGCAAATTAATGCAGGAAGCTTTTGCACCTGAAAGCCCACAACTCTAACTTGAAATGCCATAAAAAATGCACATTAAAAAAACCCCTCTTTTTTCTCAAAATAAGCACAGGAATCAGGAAATGTAAAACTAGGAGTATGAGACCTTAACTCTGTTGCAAAGTCTGCACATACCTACTATGTGCTGTTATCATCTCTGCTATTGAATAGTTTAATAATAATATATTAATAGACAAATAATAGACAAATGTCAGCGTTACCTTCCTGGTGAGTCACCATTCTCATCAAACAAGATCATGTCCCCAGAGACCCCAGTAAAGTTAGTCTTCATGAGGGATTCCAGGAGTTTCCGACCATCTATGGGCTTCATGGCATCACAGAGGCCCACGTAGCCTGGGCACAAGGACAGCTGCATGTTGTGGAGCCCATAGGCCATGGAGTATATTGCATTGATAACAAAGCCCATCTTGGAGTCCTGAACATGCTGGGTCCTCAGAGTCATCTGGCCTGTCAGGGAACAAGCAGAGGGTTTAGTGAATTGGGCTGGGATACAGCCAGGTCTTCAGACATCTGCTGGTGGCTTAATTATTAACAGTGGGAAAGGTATTTTGAATGTCTTGAAAAGCTCATAAAAGATGTTTTTACTGGTACACATGCTGACCATGTTAGAATAAAAATGAAGAAAGGAAAGTAGAGGTTTTCTTTAAATATTGTATTAATCAGATGATATATTTCTTTCTGCAGCTCATCAGCTCACCTCACATATGTTGGTTTTAAAGTGCTGCTCTTTCATGTGTATTTTTAAAGCATGCACCTTGGACACTATAACATAATATATTAGGGAACCCAGAAACTTCTCTCCACCAGCAGAAATTTCTTCAAACCTTCAGAAATATTAGTTGAAGTGTTAATGCTAATAAGAGGTTTATTCCCTAGAAACCTTATAAAAAAAGTTCCACTTGTGGAAAATCAGTGAACTCTGTTGCCCAGAGAAGTTGCCGATGCCCCATCTGTGGAAGAGTTCAAGGCCAGGTTGGGGGGGGGCTCTCAGCAGCCTGATTTGGTGGAAAGTGTTCTTGCTCATGGCAGAGGAATTGGAACTACATTATCTTTAAGGCCTCTTCCAAGCCATTCTATAATTCTATGAAAACACTTGTTTCAGAGACATGGAGCTAATCCTGTGCAAAGAGAATGACCTAGGCACCATCCCTTTTTTGTACCAAAAGTTTCCCCCCATATTTATTCTACGTCTCTTGCTCTTCTCTCTTTACCAAGTGAGGATAACAATGCAATACAGATGAATACAGTAAAATATCTGTGAAGGGTTTGACAGTGTGGGTTAGGCAATGACTCTGTTTAGCCAGAATTGGTGAGAGTTTTTTTTTTTTGGCTTTCAAAACATGATGTTTACATATCTATTCTCTATTTATGCTTCTGTAAAATGCACAGAAAAAAGAAATTCAGCAGCACCTTGAATACCTTTATTTTTTATATCACACTGTTATTACTAACACAGATTTCCTCTGTTGACAGCACCAGGAGAACTAAGGAAGGGTAGGTTGGAGATTTTCTTTCAGCTGCACTCTGGACACAAGATCTTTAATACTGGGGAAGTGAGAAGAGTCAGAGATAGAACAACTACATCAATGGTGCTGGATATTTATCTGACACTTAGAAATATTTGTCTCTTGAGGCAGGACAAACAAAAAGCTCTATTAGAACATTTGCTCTGCTTTTATCAACCAAGCAGTGACCCAGGAGCTAGGGGGTCCCTTGTGTGGGCAGCCCAGAGTAAAGGGAATGTAAATAACTTGTCCACTCAATTAGAGTCTGCCTGCCACAGAGGCATTAGTGAGGGGCAGGGATGGTGCTCACACCTGCCCATCTGAGCCCCAGAGGCAGCACAGTCTGAGAAGTATTTTATGCCATGAGAAGATTGAAGCACAGACAATATTTTTCTTCAAAGAAATGAAGGCTAATATATGTCTCTCAGGGTGGCACTCATCTACTTTAACAATATCCATCCAGAAGACAGGAACCCATTCTGATGGGTAGACACCTTTATTGGAAAAGGGTAAGAATCTCCAGCTGGTGATCAATTCTGGCATAAAGCAGCTATGACTGCATACAAGCACACCTTTTCAGTGGTGACCAATGACATCACCCCACAGTTCTAATCACTAAAATCTATTGCAGCACTGGAAACACCGGGAAGGGTAATAAAACACATAGTTGGAACTAAAAAACACTGTGTAGAGGTCAGAAAGTAAATGAGAGAACTGAACGATTCCTTTTTCCCCTTTGTTTTATGTGGAAGCTGGCACCACCATTTCCAGTCAACCTCAGGAACAGTGATTATTAACATTTTGGAAGGCTAAACAATACAAACTTGAAGTATGTTAATGAAAAAATAAACTTGGAAAAACACACAGTGCTGCTCATTTGTTCTGTTCTACCAAGGTATTTCTTTTCCCTAATTAAAAATAATAGGCATAAAACTGCAACAGTGGCGTACATGTAAACCCATATTAATTGAAATTAAGTGGAAAATTGAACAAGCATATTACACTGCAATACATAACACTTGTTTTAACCAATTATTCATCCACAAAATTAGCACCTTACACACCATGCAGTTAATTACAGTAGCCATTAGAATGAATCAGATTTGCATTGGCAATATTATTTATCATAAAACAATATTTCAGCTGCTTTATTGCATATGATTGCTTAAAAATCTAATAACTTGCTTCTTAATTCTTACTCTCCACTGGGCTTTGTGCTTCAATTTTATGAAATTATTATTCTGATTTTCTTGAAACACTGAACCTCATTCCGTTCACCTGATGATTTATAATGAGGCTGCTTAGCTCTTCCTAGAAGCTGGTGGCAATTGTCAATGGAGTTGTGAGGGATTTAGCTGCTGTGAGAATTTTAATATACTTCCTGCAGCTGCAGAACACATTCACCTGAGAAGTCAATTGCCTCACTTGGCCATATACAAATTCAACCGGCCAAAGTCAGTTTATAGTACCACAAGATTCTGTATTTGAGGTAATATCACAAAAACTAAGACAAAAGAATTCTTTCTCTTTTTATTATATTGTAATAAAGCCTTAAAAAATGCCAGCATTAAAAAAAACCCAATCAAAACCAAATCTAAAAGTTACTTTCCATCCATTTCACAAAGTATTTTGGCATGCCAAACTTGAAGCATATAAGTAACCCTTACCCCAGTAACCTTAGCAGTGGTTTTAAGGTCAAATACACAGGCTAAAAGGTAGTATCTCACTCAACAACAAAACCAAAAAAAAGTAAAAATATTTTAAATCTATCTCTGCAACAATTATAATTTAGGTAGCCTTAAACACATTGTTCACTCAAGAGTTCTTGCATATTGCTCTTGCTGGAACTCTAGCACATGTTCTTACCCTTATTATTCATCCATGAGTGCTGTCTTCAGTAAAGAACCTTTCCTGACACAAGGTTGTGACATGGAACGGTGGCACAGATGAATTTAATGGGGATGACAGTGTTTGGAATATTTCAACCTATTTATGAATCTATGCTGAAGTTTTTAAAAGGGCACATAATGATAGGACAAAGGGGAATGGCTTTAAATAGAAAGAGGTCAGGTTTAGAGGAAGAAATTTAAGGTGGCAAGTCACGGGAACAAGTTGCCCAGATTAGCTGTGAATGCTCCATCCCTGGAAGTGTTCAAGCCAGGCTGGATAGGGCTTTGGTCTAGTTCCCCTCCCCATGGCAGGGGAACTAAAACTACTTGATCTTTATGGTCTTTCCTTTCCAATCCAAACAATTATATTCCATGATTCTATTGTATGATTAACTCTATGGAGATGGCCCTGCACTAAACTCCTCATCCAAATTTGTTCTTTTCTGTTGTCAAGTCTCCAAAGCACACAAATATGTAGATGATGAAAAAGAAACATGTTCTCTCACCGAGAAAGTGATTCCAACTAGCAACGGTTAATTTCTTGGATCTATTTAGAAACAATTAGTGTACTTACAGGCAGTGATCCAAGAAAGCACTTATGGATGCTGTTAGTCCCTGCGCATGGTGAGCCAGCTCTGGACTGCTTCCCATGCTCCAGAGCTACTCCAGCAGCTCCCAGAACTGGTGGTCCTGGCTACCAGAGACTAATAAAATAGTTCTTCTAGGAATGATCCCCTTCTTCCAAATATGGAAAAAAAAACCAAACCAAACCTACATCTTTGCAGCAAATTCTGAAATTTGGCTACTGGTTCTACTACTGAGCATGAAATAAGCATTCTTTAATAGATTTCATTATTGTATACATTTTTGATGTAAAACTTCATTCCTCTTTTTTTCCAGATTTTAACCCTCAAGGAAGATGAAATACTATTTTTTTTGCTTGCCAGCTTGTAATACTACAAAGCCTCATCAAGCAAGGATGTTAAAGAGTGCAAAATTACTATGGCTAATATGCTATTTCTGCTTTTTAGCTTTTCCAAAGATGACAATACTTTGCATTTTAAAGAATTAATAAAGGGTAAAAGGAAGAGCGAAAATACTTTACATTCCAGGCAATCCCTCAACCCCTTATTTCATTCCCTGAGGAGAAATAGGAGAACAAAATAAAAGACACAATATGGGAGAATATTTTTTTCAAAGTGCAGAGCAATTTGCTTACTTTGCCATGAGTTTAGCACTGAAATGAAGGGAAATTGTTAGTTATTATTATTATTATTATTATTATTATTATTATTATTAACAGTAACAACAACAACAATAATAATAGCAATAATTTAAAAATTCTCAGTGATCAAAAGGTTGTTTATTACAAAGTCATAAGAGGCATTACAATGAAAACCACAGGCATATCCTACCGCCTCCAATTATTTCATAATGTTTCTCCATGATTATATCGCAATTTAGTTTCTCTATGATTTCCCTAAATATGCCATTAAAATATTCAGTGATTCTTTGTGATAAGTTTTGTTTTGAGGGACAAGAGGCTGACAGAGATGAGATCTAGTTTTGCTGGCAAGTATGTCCCACATTCACATTCTGTTCACCGTACTTTAAGTCCATCAACCAATGTGTTTTCCTTTACTTTCTTTCCTTTGCTTTAGTGAATTTCTTAAAAAAAATCAGGACAACAGTAATATTTCCAACAAAACCATGGTAGTGTCTATCTTCTGCAGGATCTAGTGTGTGGCTTCTTATCTCTGTCAGCAGTCCATGTTGTCCCTGTTGTGCTCCTTGGGAACACGTGTAACTTTCCCTGGATCTATATGCTCTGGATGACATGCCACCAAGTCAGTCATCCCAGAAACATGCACTGAAGAAATGTGTGGTATCTGGTAAAACAGAGGAAAGGTTGTACACGAGAACCATATTGTTCATATCTAGTTAAATTGTCCTTGTTTAAAGATATAGGAAAAAAATCTGATTTTGGAACCTTTTCCAGAGTCTATTATCAGAGCTTTCTAGCAAAGCGATGTGAAATGATGAAGTAACTTTCAGTTCTGTATAATTTGTAAGGTTCTGGGTGTATTTTTCTACTAAAAAATCAATTGTAGTAGTTTATTTATTTATTCGTTTCCCTATTTTAATTTATTATAGGCTCTTGGACTGAAGAAAAGAGGCATTTTTTGCTCTGTGGGAAATTTCATGCAGTTTAAATATCCTTTTTCACCGGGAAATGTAGTTTTGATGTTGAGGCGAAACACATAGCATAAAACTGAAACAATGTGAAGGTAAATTAAAAGCTTAACTCAAAGATTTTCAGTGTTACTGAGATAAGAAAGCCAAAAAAAAAGAAGACCCATTTTAATGCTGCTATGGAACATTTTTAAAATTTGACAAGGAAGTTCCTTCCACTGTAATTCCCTCACCCAATGCTTTTGACCAGTTCTAACTCTCACTCTTCTTAAATGAAAGCCAGCATCAGGACTGTTACATTTTACATGTTGAGTAGCACCAAAATGTTGAGAATGACCGAGAGACCAAATTCAATGTACTGAAATCCAGAGATGACTTTGAAAAGATTTTTTCAGAGTACTTATCTGACTTCGGTGTTTTACATCTATTTAAACCTATACAGCAACTGCTATCTCAGAACACTCACAAATCTGCTGAGAGCCGGACCTTCACCCCTGGGTGCCCACAAGACAGTGGCAGTCTGGCTTCTCTTGTCAAGTTCAGTATGATCAGCAAAAAAGAGTAGCAGCAAAAGGTAGTCCTAGGAGAAGGTAAGTAAATAGATACCTATTTCTCCATATAATTTTCTTAACAGTACTATTATTTCTCTACACAATTCAGTTTCTTTGGACACAAATGGCAACAAAGCTCAACTGCTACAGGTGCAAAAGTACATTAAATGGTGGCATAAAACTCTCTATACTTGCAAACATGCTTATATGAAGTATTTTAATCTATATAGAAAGTGGAGCTGCTGAGAGAAAACAATGGCCAATTGAAACATCCAATATGAAATGTATATAATCTGAATAAATTTAGATATAAATTAATTTTTAAGGCTAGAGAGACATGATCCAGATAGCTACCAAGGCTCAGAAAGGCAGTTGGAAAACGAATTGCAATATAAGGAGGTCTTATCAGGTGTATCATCACGTACATCTAATATATTGAAGGAAGAAATCAGGGAAAATAAAGAGAAGGAAAAACAAATGTGGTTTTGTAGTCAGACTTTGGAGGACCTTGATGAATTCTGTAACAACAATGAGAAGATTCAAGCTATTAAAGTGTTTGAGTTACTGTTGTGTTAAATTCGGGATTAATTAATATAAAAAAGGCTTTCAAAAATATAAACCAGAGCATATAGCAGTTTTTAGTGTCACACTGCTTCTTTCTCTGAATCAAAAAAAATAGCAACACGTCTGTGTGGGCTCCTGGCTCAGATTATATCAGGCTGCTAGAAAATTCAGATCTGGACTTATGCCTTACAGCTGATTTGCCTTTGGAAATTTCTGGATCTGACCCAGCATCACTGTAAAAATAATAATAACCATGTTTGAGTTCTAGGTCTGAAATGTGGGGCATAAAAATGAGGGCTGGACCATAATTAGGCTTGCCAGTGCCCAAGCATGAATATCAAACTGAATGACACACAGGATTTATTCAGGAGAATTAAAATGCTTTCTAATTCACTGTTTAAAAAACAGAAATTAATTTTAACTTTGCTCTGCTTTTATTTGCCGTCTAAAAATAAAAGTATAGGAATGTTAAGTCTGAGGAATATGATGTTTAAATGTGACACATTCCTTAAAATATGGAAAATACCTTCCATTCTGACAGCACTTATGTTTTGTTGGCTGAGTTCTGATTAAACCAATTTTGGCATTAGAGCCTACATTTAATCAACAGATTTGCATGTTGCCGTGCAAAAGACTAGACAGTCATGTTTTAGTTCTTCATTCTATCTGGAAACCCAAAAGGGACATTTGTTAAACTAAATTTCTGTTCATCTGAAACCATGGACTTCTGTGTGTCCCTTTGTACTCATTAAAAATAGCTAGGAACTGGATGAGATTCAGCAAACAGGTAGGTATTTTTTGCACTTTCATTTTATGTGCACATTTGTACCTTTAGCAGAAAAGCTTTTCTCGTATTTATCCCAAATTTCCCTAATCTCTCTTTCTGCAAATAAACTCATTTATTCTTAATCCTCTTCTAAATTGCTTGGAAATACATTGGTCAGCCTTCTTTTATGAGAAATTTTACACCCTCAGGAAAAGCACTTTTATCTCAGAGAAGACACATGGTTAATTCATGAATGGATTTTGGGATTTTTGCACCCTTCTATGATGCACTCAGAAAGCTCTGCAAATCACTGCCAATCTCCTTTTCCTGGGAGCTGTAACCAGGACACCTGTACATCACTGTGTGTTCTTCTTCCCTATAAACCCTGTCTCTGGGTCCTTGCTCCCAGCCATGGCAGACATAAGCTGCCTTCCTTACTTTCAGTGCCCTCTACGTCTTGTTTGTGGCTGACCTTTGTCTGTGATGACCCAGCCCCCATGATTTCCCTTTGTTTTCTACTTCACTGCTTTGAACTGAAGTATTTAATGTCAGGACCCTGCTGTAAGTACCTGCACAAGTGACCTATCACCTTCCTCCAGATTCTTTTCCCACTGTTCCTTTACATGAAACTGCTATTTTTTTCTTAAGTCTGTAGCCTCTGCCAATCAAAGTTAGATACTGCAGATAATCAAAGTAAGATACTTCAACAGCATCAGCTTCTATTTATTTACTCTTTATTGTCTATGACTTAGATCACAGATACTTGGGATGAGTATTCTGGTATTGCTCTGTGTTTGAGTATCACCATAAATAATGCTGTTCCATCCATGCCTCCAGCTTTTGCACAGCATGGGAAAAATAATATCCATTAACAGTGCAGGAAAAATAAATAATTTAACGGACTGGTAAATGTAATAAATATGCTTCTGCTCTTGGTGACTTTGAGGACTTGCCTTTTTCCAGTACTGTCCACTGAGCCAGAATTTCACCACAAAATTATGTTGGGGTTTGTTTCTGCTTGGTGTTAAGATGCATTTTTTAAAACAGTCTCACCAGGATGAAAAGGTACTAGGAATTCTGTCTAAAATAAAGCAATAGCATAAACATCTCATCTTCAAAGGTCTAAAGGCAATAAATACCAAGGGATTAGATTAGCCTTTTGAGACCTGAAGCTGGTCACTGAGTGGAGTGAGTTACTCATCTAGATCAGCTAGCACAACTATTTGTTAACTTCTTTGAATTATGGTCTTAGATATTAAAAAAATCTCTGACTGGTGCTAGATGTGAAACCAACCCCAAATCTTGTAAAATCCCTAGTGTTTGGAGGCCATTAAATGTCTCCTTCTGCACATGCATTTTAAATTCTTTGTTCTGACTCTTGTTCCTCAGAGGTGGCTTGTAACAACTTTCCTGTGTCATGGAACTGATTACACTGAAAATCAAGTCAGATAAGTCTGTGAACTTCTCACTTTCTGTAGTGCTCCAGCTGGGCAGAAAGTCAATGTTCTTAGCAGCAACAGCAGTGACACGCATTTGGATTAGGCAAGTATGTTCTAATCTGCAAATGAAAAATGAGCTGGATGCTGAAATTTTCATCTCAGTATGAACTAAATCTATGTGTAGGAATGGAGACTTTTTAGTCCTTAATAGAAATGAATGGAAAAAAAAACCCTTTATTGTTTTTTGGATTCTCTTTGTTCGGATGATTTCATAATTTGATTATACGTATCATACTGAATCATGTATTAGTTAATAACAATACCTTCCCTGAAAATGTCTATGAATAGTTTATGTTAAAAAGTGAGAAAAATACTCACAAGTCACTGGAGATGGTTACAATTGTTTATGGCTTCATGTATTTTCTGTCAGACGGTTAAATGTAGCCTAATATTCTACTAGGCAGGATTCATCAAAGCAAATGAAGAGATTTTAACAGCTAAATTCATAGCTGGTGCATAGGTGAAGTCAGTTATTACTTAGATTTCAGCCACATCTTCCAGTGTTTATTTTCTTATTGAATAAACTTGACTATACTGTTAACCATTCTTTATGGTTTTGTGACAACACAACTGGATTACAGAGAGCAATTAATTTTGTTTCCCACTAATATAATGGTTACTGCCTTTTAAGCTTATCTTTTTATCTTTATTCCAAGAAGTAAAGAAGTGCTTGACTTTTGATGTAGAAAATAGGTTTTGATTTCTCTCCAGCATTTCTCAATGACCTTAACCTCATTATTTGTAATCGTAAGAAACACCTGTAGCTTAATTTTTTAGTGTGTTTGGGGTTTTCAATATTTTTTTAAATGCAGCTTCTGGAGAACACCATATATTTAGTTAAATAAAATAAAGGACATAGTCCTGTTTTCTTACCTGGTGAAATCAGAACCAAAACTAATTCCTCATCATGCAGAATCTCTTCATAAATGTGAAACATTTATGACCACTGAGGGCAAGTATCATCTTTATAATTGTGAAGTCTGGTCTGAGGGAATTTAGGACTCACAACTTTGACTGTTCAAAATAAATAAATAGCAATATAGGAATTGAAAAGATATAATTTTCAAATTCGTATGGGTGATAGGAAATGAGGCAGAAACAACAACTACCATGCCAATTTCAAATATTCATGGTAATTTTGACCTCATAGTCAAAGCATCAAATGTCTCACTCTTGCAATTCTCAGTGAATACATTTATGTCTGTCTTGCTGGTTAATCCACAGGAAATTCTACAACTACAAGTAACGTTTTTGCCCTACAGCAACAAGAGAGAATTCAAGCTTTTATAATCTGGTTTTAATTATTTTACTGTATGCATCATGGTCCAGCCCATGCCATGTTTTATTAAAATAAAACTGAAGAAAAGGAAATTAGAGCTATCTAGTTGGAAAAAAACCTTTTCTATTCATGATTTGCAAATCAGAAGATTTGGATTTTTGCACCTTTTTTTGTGTCTTTGACATTCCTAGGTTTTAGGAGCCTATTTGAGCTGTGGTTCTTTGTAGGAAAGCTTCCAGCCATGAGTGCTATTCACACCAAACAATTCATGCTTAATGATTGTCTTATATCCATGACTGGTAAATTCATGTATAAAATAATATCTCCCTGCACCCTCATGATAATTTTTCTGTGGTGGTGAATTTTATTTTAGGTTCTATAAAAGACTCTTTAGGCACTTACATTTCACAGTTCCTAATCTTTCACATAAAACATAAATTAGATTCTCACATCGTTGGTAAAAGGTAAGTTAAAAAAGAAGACAAAAAAAGTCAAATTGAAATGTTTTTTACATGGCACACTGATGGAAACCAGGTATTTATTACCCTGCATCCAGCTATGCACACTACATTGACATCTCAGGAAACAGGTCTATATTATCATGGGGAAATCAATGAAGTTTGCTGCTCAATATGCAGTAGCTGTCAATAGTGCAAATAAAACCTGTCTCAAACTTTGTTCGAAGGGTAACTGAACAAAAATAATGGGGAAAAGTGAGTAGAGTGTGGAAGGTGTCCACTGAGATTTTGGGATTCCTAGATTCAATTTACATCTCACTCACAAACTTCCTCTGAGACCTTGTCCAAATCAAAAGAAAGAATTTAAGATCGTTAAGTGGGATTTAGGTAGGAGTTTGTGTTGTGTAAATCCAAGACTCTGATCCTTTAGGATATTTCTTGGTCTCATGGGTGTGTGGAAGATATTCACATTTTTACAAGGGAAGAACCCTTGGGGTTCAGAGCTGTGGTTGGGCGAATGCCCAGCACAGCACCACATTATCCCCAACACTGCCAGAATACCAGAATACTAATACAGTGGTATTAGTGACATCTCAAGGGTTGGAAATAGTTAAAAATTTGCCCGAGAGTTACAGAGCAGGAGAAGGGGCTTGTGAAACAGTCCTCCTAGCCTCAAAGGAAGGACTCTGAGCCCAAACAAAGGACCCTTTCCAGATAGTCTGGGGTCTTCTTGCTGAGGCACTGAGTTGGTTCCTGCTGAGTCTCTTGCCATTTGACTGGTGCCACAGGGCCCCATACCCTTTGGAATGCAAGACATGGGTGCCAGTTCACAGTCTAGACGACATTAGTACTGCTTGGCATCTCATGAAGTAAAGAGCAATTAACAGAAGTAATAAATAAAAAAGAACAAAAACAAGCCTACAAAATCCCAGAAAAATGTACCACATCTATCTGTAGTGCAGAAATGACAAAATGTGGGAGTTTTTGCTAAAATTAGTACAATGGAATGAAAATAATCAGCTCAAAATGGCATATCCTGAAATGACCCGTGGCTGAAAGAAAACCTAATGACACCTTTCAAATCACCTTTTTTCTGAAGTTCATAAATACTCATCACTGCCATAAGGGCTTCAGATTACTTTTAGTATATTAGCACTGTTATTGCTTTTGTGAGCCAAAGCAATATGATCAGCTTTTTTTTCTGAAAAGGTACATTTTGTACCTTTTGCACCTCTGTACATTTGCACCTCTGAAAAGGTGGTGCTTTGTGTTGCAGCATTTTTGAAAGTGTTTACATGCCTATGGAGGTGGAGTAGCATCAAGTTTTTCAAATACAGAGACCAGTTAGGTACTGAAGCTCTATCTGTTTCTTTAGAAACCTGAACATTTAAAATTGTGCTTTTTATAACTTTGAAAGCCACAAGCATGGAAATTAAAGCTTCTTCTCCTTCCAATCTGACTCACTGTTTCACCAGACCATGCTGCATCAGCCCAGACCTTCATTCACATTGTTTCACTCAGCAGAAGCAATAAATTCACTTACTTGTGCAGGTCTTGTTGTATTTAGGGTTCTCTTGGGGAAACCCTTCCAAGCGACACTGGAACCTGTGCTGCCAAAATTCCTGAAACCACGGGTTCCGATGGTTGGTTTCTGGCCGGAGCTGTAGGTAGTAATCATCAAACCATTTCACGTCTGGGGACTGCAGCTTGATTGTTATCCCACCGACAGCTTCGTTCTGGTACCCTTCTGTCACGTCATACCTGTCTGCCCAGCCGTCACTGTAGGGGTAAAGGAGAGGGACACCACATTGGCCATCCAAAGGAATAAGAAAAGAGCTTCCTAGGCATTGAAAATCAGAGCCTAGGAGCACACACACTAAGCAGTTGTGGTTCTGAGTGGAGTCCTGTAAAGCACCTGTAATTCTTCCAGAGGAAGAATTCAGTGTTTTACTTACATTTGCTTGACATCGGGACCTTCTACTTAAATTATCTATTCCAAATCCTCCACGTATGGTAATTGAAACAATGTTAAAAGTCACAGATCCTGAAATCTGCTGTATATAAGTGTATCTCTGCATCAATTAACCTCACTGAGGGGAGAAAACCTTGTGTTCAGCGTTTCCCTGACACTGGGTTGATACTACTCTTGCCTGGGAGGAGAGGATGTGGCTTTGGGGACAGGACCTCTCACTGTGCAAAGGGCAGGGCTGTGTTGCAGACCATGTCCCTACTTCTTGAGGAAGCACAGCACAAGGAACCAGAAATAAGTCTTGAATGGGCTGGCACTGCTCAAGCAGAAACACCAGCACGGAGACAACATGACATTGCATCTGAAACAATTAATTCTCTCTGTGGACATGGCTAATGAAGCTGGGCAGAGCATTATGCAGATCCAGGTGTTGCTCCTATTTCTTTGTTGCTTGTGGCTGGAGCTTTATGGAGTTGTGTGATACTGTACTGTACACAGAATTTTAATCCCCTTCTGTTAACCTTTCATCTTGCAACACGCAAACCACAAGGAGACAGAAGCAACTGACAACCCCACTCAAACAAAATATCACAAACATTTAGGGTAATTGCCCTCTCCTCATTTCACAATGAATTCTTCTGGAAGTACTGCCATTTATGAAGTTTCACTCAATCCTGAAAATGTACATATCTTATTAGAGCATTTCAGATTTCTTCTCTTTTATCATGAACATGATATTTCAGTTTTTCAAAGCTCAGAGACTTGGTGAAGAATCTCAGATTAGCATTTGTCCCTCCTCTAAGAAGTCACTGATGTTGACTATAGAGAGTACCTTTAAATCCTAAAAGTTGAGTAATTGAAGGATGAAAAATAAACTCAACTTGTCTTATTTTACATCTTCATGATTTGTTTAAAGCTAGCCCTTCTGTAAGTTAGTCATGCTTTAAGTGATGTAGGTGACCTTTATATGTGTGGATCTGTTCTCTTTTGATCATTCACTGCCTGTCTTAAACTTTTCTTCTGTACTGCAGAATGGGCAGGAATCCTGCTGCAGACACCTGGTCCCCAGTGCATTCCTTAAGCTGTGCATTCAGCTGTCCACACAGAGCAAACACATCCTCAGAGAGTGACTCCTGCACAAGACACTATTTCAGCAGAGCCTGGACTCTTGACTATGTCTTCCTAGCACAGCTGCAATGTCAGTAAATAGCAGCTTCACCATGGGGAAAAAAATATCCAGTGTCTGGAATCAAAATGAAAGAACCATTTAACATGCTTCAGATTTCAAATGCACTTATTTACTCAGCACAGAAGAGTAAAATATGCATTCAAAAAAGGAGGAAGATAAGCATTGCTGTTTAGCTTGAGTATAACACTTGGAAAATTTACCTTCCAGCTTAGGGATTAATACCGGTGTTAATGTTCCCAACTGCACTCAAGAGTCTCAGTAAGACAAACAGCCCCCACTTCCACCAGGAATGTTTACTGGACAGATTTAAATCCCATTATGGGTTGTTTTGTGATAAAAGCCACAGAAGGTGTTTTAAATTTATGACCGATTTAACCTTTCCTTTAAAAGATGCATCTTGTTCTTTGGCAAGTTTTTAAAGCAGTTTTATCCACCCTCATGAAACCTGACAAGTTTTTTAATGCAGGAAGTAATAGGCTTTGTAGTGTGGGATTTTTTTCCTTAAACTGGGTGGAATTTGAAAGAATTAAAGCCATGCTGTCAGTATCCCAGCTTTATGAGTTGTCCCATAAAAAAAAAACAAACAAAAGAAAACAAAATAAACCCCAAAACCCCCAGAAAAAACCCCTGCTTTCTTGTAATTAATTTCTTTATAATTTTCAAAGGTGTTGATTTGTAGATTTAATCCAGGAGGGTGCTATAAAATTTACAGAATTACTTTATGATTAGCTATCCCTCCAAGAAGATTTGCAACAGAGATACCATTTTATACCTTTAAATTATTAAAAAAGATGGAAATGACAACTTTTTAATGACAATTACATAACCCTCCTTCTCAACTTTTCTGCAGGAGAGCTTCTTAATTCAACAGAGCTGCTTCTCATTCAAATAAGTATTTCAGCTTAGCTTCTTGAACAAAAAGTGTTTAGGAATATTCTATAAAACCTACTCAAAGTACATATTGTACAGACAACAATGTAGAGATAACAAAGGCTCAGATGGACAATGTGGAAAAGCAAATGTTAAACTACTATTCCAAAATTGGTGAAAGTGAAGTATTCTACAGGATAGAATGACTATTTAAAAATCTAGTTTGTTTCAGAGGTGAAGGGTGAACCAAAAAGTGAGATGATCTAGAAAACAGGCTTGGTTGAATTAGCTGAAGATTTATAGGCTAAAGAACCAAACACAATACTAGGGAAGACGTGCTATTTGTCTTCAGGTACATCAAAGCATGAGCTAAAAGATCACAAGTTGTTTATCATATCGAGATAAGCATCCAGGACTTAAACTGAAAAGAGAATGACTCAGACAGCAGGAAATTTTCCTCACAGCAAAGAGAATGAGGAACTAGAATAGCTTGAAGTGAAGACTCTTAGGAGTGTCACAGAGCAAGACAGACAAGCATCCATCTGATATAAATGTCCCTGCCTGGGTGAAGGGATGGCAGTAGGCTATCTGACTTCTTGACATCCACTATGCATTAGTAGCTGTTGAGATTTGACATATGTCTGGGAATGATGATTCCGTAAAACCCAGCAGGCTAGACAAAAAATTCAGAGAAATTTAAAACAATAACTCTCCTTCACAGCTCCCCCAGCTTCTTGTAGTGTTTTGCCTTAGTTATTTTTTTCATTATTGTATTTTTTCTCTCTCTGTAGTTGCTACGGGAAGCAACAAGGAAGAGAAATTTATTTAGGCTAAATGATGTGTTAAAGCTATACACACAGCTAATTCCAATGATGCAGTCAGGGTAGGCAGGAGTGTACACTGGGTTAAAATAACTCTTAATGAAAATGAAACTGTTTTATCTCTCTTTTATTGGGTGAAAGGAAAGTTTCTACATCTAATCCCCAAATAACACTGTCTCAGTATAATTAAGATAATCCTTTGAGGTTTAAAAACAGAAAAGAAATTCTACATTCCCTAATTTAGACATTTTGGTTGACAGTCTGAAGTAAACAAAGGTCTGGCAGTTTAAGGCCACTTTCTCAGTTTTGAATATCCATAGCACCAATTCTGTAATATTGACCCTATATGTAAGACTTGTGACTTCCATAGCCCAAATGACCTTTGTCATGGGAAACTCCCAAAACCAATGAGTCAACGATAAGGTATCATATTTGAACAACTACAAAATGATTTGCCCAAACTGACATGCCTACACACTAAATAGACACAGATTTAATTTTTACATATTACAAGTCTTTTATACTTGATTAAGCCATTTCTTAAATCTCAGTTATAGGGTCTATAATATTGATTTCAGTGAAAGTTTTCAGCTTCTTGAGAAGCCTTTCAAGGAAGTGGGGAAATTCTGCCACTTTTTAGGGACAGCTGGACTAAAAAAGTTTCAAACTGGAAAATCCAATGCTGATAAAGAGATTAAATAAATATTATAATTGACTATTTTTCCATTCAGTACCACAATATCCTTCAAGGACAACTTCAGATTTAAGTACTCCTGAACAATGCCAATGCCTGTTGTGGCTTTTTTCATTCCATGCAGTATCTTGGCAGAGTTGGAACTTTGCTGTTCTGGGAATCGAATTATGGTAAAAAATATACAACCTTTGATTTGAAGACCATTAACTATAGTCTGCTTCAAAATTTAGCAAGAGCGTATGTTGGATAACACAAGAGGGGCAGAACAAAGAGGTACACTGTGCAAATTGACAATCCATGAAACTACTGCAACCCTTTTCAGTCACTATTTTGTGAATATTTGACAATCAACTCCTTTTAGTTCCATTGTACTAATAAATTAAGCAACAGTGAGTTGCAAATATGATTTTTTTGACTATTGGAGATATTTTTCAAGCTATAGCTAACATTTCTTTAAAGCTGCTCACTTTAGAAAAAAAGGTTGTCATTGATAAGCTATCAAGGTATCAGGTATATACAATCAAGATCTATTAGGTATTATTAGGAATATACTATCAAGATATAAAGATTTTTTGGGAACTAACTAACTAACTAACTAACTAGAATGGTGCAGTTGTCTGCTCTAGGCTGCTGCCAGTCCAGGGTTGGAGAAGGCAGCAGGGAGAGGTCTAATGCTAAGCCAGCTACATCTGCAATCTGGTGGATGTCCAGGACACCAGCCAGAGGTGATGTTCCTGCAGAAGCTCCTCCCCATGCTACCTTGTGCCCTGTCTTTTTATTGCAGTTCTTTAGAGCATATAAAGCTGCAGAGATGTCTCATGGTTTGGTCCATTAAGTGATTCACTAGACTGAAAGAAAGTTTTCAGCTATTGGCTCTGGACAAATTATGATCAGTAAAACATTGTGAGTTAGTACCAGTGAGCAGGCAAACATAGCTTTAGGATTCCTGTGAAAATCACCTGGAAAATTCAGCACACATTCTACACCTCTATTTCTAAGATTAGACAAAATACTAAGAGACACAGGTGTGCAACAAAAATAGACTCCCTTTTGTGAACTCTTCCACTTATTTTTCTATGTTGAAAATGCAGCAGGGTCTTGGAATCAGTTGAGCTGATTTCTTTTTCTCTGAGGTCCTTTCAAGCTATAGCTAACATTATTACAGTTAATGAGTGCATTCATTAGGCTGTATACTGGTGTCTTTTTTGTTATGCAAAAATCTGTTTGTAGGCAGGCCACATAACAATGATGAAAACTGCTGTTCTGCCCACATCTATAATCACTCTCCTGCCAAAAATCTGACCAATAGCACTTGAAAATATATTTCTCCACCTGTGTAGGAGTTTTTGTCTAAGTGGCTTTAAAATTAATTTCACTGTATTTCTCTGCTCTTCCAAGGTTTTTTTCCATATATTTTAAAAGCTCTAAAAGTATTAAAGAGTCCTCATGCTCTTCTCAAAGCACTATGGGTCTTGCAAAGGTAAATTTGTTTGGTTAATACTGAGAGAAGGGTGGCACTGCTTTTGCTGAGCAGCTGTAAACTGATACATTTAGATGAGCTAATTTTATAATAACTGTTCATGCAATGAATTCTTGTTTTGCTGCCTGGCTTTTTTTAGATTGCAGTTACTCTTTTTTTTTTCCTTCTTTTTCATGTATTTTATATAAATAAATAAATTTAAGGGTAATTCAAAGGAAAGAAATTACTTGATTATTTTTAGGCAGTTTGGCCCACAGTTTTCTACAATGTGATAGCTAGAAGTAACTATGCAGTGAATTTGGCCAATACCTTACACAGGGGGTTACTGGTACTAATTACTTGCTGAGTATCCATACTTCCCCAAGCTGAGAAAGGTTGTGATGGCAACTTGAGGGATGGTAGCCTATAGCAACATCTAATTTGCATGAAAACAGAGAGTTTTGCAGCTGTGTTCATATCTAGTTCAGAGCTGCAAAGTAATTCAGCCTGACTGTATTCGGGTGCACAAGAAAAATACACTTTCCAATGTGTGATTCCTATTTCTTTACACTTACCAGGTGTCAAAGCTGACCATTTTTACTGAAGTTATATCTATATATATAAGTCATGTGAGATGCCCCCTAGATTGAGGGAAAATTTGCCTGAAACTCCTGAAAACACCAAGAACACTCAAATTGTGCAGTATGCTCTCTTGATTCTCAAATAATTCTTTCATGAGGAGAAGGAAAATATTTGACATATTTCCAAGAAGAAAGTCATTTTGGATGGCTAGAAAATTTGCTTTTCTTGGGATCAAATGCAAAGTTGTGCTACAATGAAAGTCCCTTACTTTTTTTGCTATGTTCAAACTAAATCAATTGTTTGTAAAGGTTTTGATGTTTGTCTAGGCTAATTAGACCCAGTTTTATCCAACTTTCCTCTGACAAGCTGATTTCTAAATTTGCTGTCACTCAGGGTGTCATTCTTCCTGAAGTGCCCAGCTGGTCCTTGTCTCTACAGACTCAGTGCTACCTTGGGATGCTCTGGTAATGCCGACAGTGTCATGGACGTGACTTGGGTGCTGCTGTCAGTGAGAATCAAAATGAGAGCTCTGTGGGCTAAAGATGAGAAGGCAGGGATTGAGTGTCTTCTTGTGATCTGAATAGACATAGGGATGTCCTATCCCAAGCTAATGCTTGTTCACATTCCAAGCAGGCAGCTCCCACACTGTGTCCAGTCTCCTGGCTATAGTTACCCAGGAGAAACTGATAAGCCTTTAATAAGGGGCAGGGAGGGAAGAGAAAGCAAACTTTTCATGACATGTTGTAAAAAAAGTAGTGGGAAGCACTTTTCTTCAGATTTTGCATTAGATAAGGATGGTTAAAAGAGAGTAAAACCAAACAAAGGGATGTGCCCTGTAGGAAAACCTAAAATTTCTTTGGGAACTGGCCATCAGACATCAGGACTGCTTCTTCACTGCTGTTTTACAGGGTAAAAAGATTACTTCATATCCTTGAAGTGTATTTTCCAAATGTTGCAGCAGCTTTTCTTTTCAACAATGTTAATGCTGTTGAGTCATATCTAAAATTCACTCTAAGCTCCTCAAACCATAAACCTCTCCTAGTGACAGCCTAAAAGCCACCACTTACATAATGTCAGCAACAGCAGAAAAAAAGGAAAGGAAAAAGAATGGTCCATGTCTAAAGCACTTCAATTTCATACGGATTTTTACTGTGAAAATACTGATTTTTATCTTCTCCAGAATCCCAAACTTCAGAATAGTTTCAGGGCACTAGAAAGTAGTATCCATTGCAGTATTATGTAATCTACAAAGGGTATATAAACAAATACCAAAAAAAGTCATGAACAGAAATCAGGGCTTGGCAGAAATGATAAGCAAATTCCTACTGTCTTCAAATGCTGTCACAAAGCTACTTTCTACACATCCCATGCCCCTGGAATGGAAACATATCTGGGATGACCCTAAATGCTGCAAGATCCTCAGTGTGTTCTGCAGAAGAGATATATAAACCAGTACTGCATTTCTACTCATGACTGGTCCCATTGATTCAGAGGATTTTTCATTACATCAAGTCCACCAGGACTATTTTATAGTCCTACAAAACCTATTCTGAATCAGAGTTATCTTACAATAGTAATTTATAGAGGCTGCCAGTGATGGAATGATTCCCCATTAGACATCCAACCACTACTTTTAGGGACATGCAACAACAATCTTTAAGATAAATTCAAACATAGGCATATGAATGAACAGATAACTGTGATGGTCTTACTACTTTAAAAATATTCCAGAAATGGAAAAAAAATGGTTTAAGGGAAGCCATTTACTTATTTGACAGAAAATGTAACACATATAATCATATGATTTCTATATGCATACATATATATTTTTTTTTCCTATGAGTGTATATTTACAGGATTTTCACCCTGAAAAGATGCATGCAATAATCAGCATGCAATAATCTCTCATGTCTGTGTGCCAGCTATTAAGTGTTTTTTTTTTAACATTTAACAGTTACTAAACTATGCTATGAAATATAATTCAAAAGAACACTTGAGGTGTTGCCTCTTGTTGCTGCAGAATAACATTTTAGTAATAAATAATACACTTAATGTATAAACAAGGAACAGTATGATTAAATCAGTATAAACTAATATATCTAGGTATTTTATAGAGAAGTAAACATTAAACAAAAATGAGTTTAAAAGTTAGTCAACACCAAATAAAATTTAAAGAAACATAAGTATATTTCATATTTCAGTAGCTACTCTTAATAGCAATGCATATGTTAACACTATACTTTACTATTTTGGAGAGAATTTGTTTGTGAATAATCAGAAACTTTAGGATGAACCGTTGAACATGGAACAGAAAGGTAAGGATGGTATGTTAACAATATTATTTAGGACCTTTTTTTGAAACCATGCCTACCTAGAAAGGTTGCACTGGTCTAATAGTACAGAGGTAAGCAGAATATTACTTTCTAAAAAGTCTTAAATCTCCTGACTTTGGTGTATACTCTAGTAGATCTAGAGGGTCTAATATAAAATTTCTAGTTGAACAATGCATAGCAAATTCTGCATGTGCAAAGATTTTAAAATGACAAATATTATGTAGGCTTTTTCAGAGAAAGAGTAAGTCATCTCAAGCCCATAAATGCACTAATTAGCACACAGTTAATCAAAAATACAAATAAAATAATATTCATAGTCTCCCAGGGAGTTAGCAATTTCAATAATTTTTTTAACATCCTGTCCAGCAAATGGAGGCAAATACAGCAAGGGAAACCAAGCTAGTGAAAATATACTGAAATTCTCCTGCTTAAATCAGCTGAAGTTTTGCCACTGACATCATCCAGGACTGCCTCTTGCTCAGATCAAGACATATCCCTCTAATTCAGTGCCTGCCCTCAGACAATATAATGCATGGTGATTGGCTCTTCCCATCCACTCATATTGGTATTATCCATGGATATAGAGAGAATTGAATTATAGAGCAGCTTTATAATCCCTTCATCTTCTAAAGCTCAATTCAGAATAATTCAGGTATCACAGGCTATAAACATGATGTTCTTCTAGTCAACTCTGTGAGGAAGACTCTAGACTGTCAGAAAAAGAACATCACTAGACAGTAATTGCCTTCAGAGGAAGAAAATGTGTCAAAGACCTTGCAGTCTGACTGCCTCTTGCTCTACAGCACCCAAAGCCACCTTCTTCTTGAAAAGAGTGGCTCATATTGAATGTGCTGACACCTCAGAGCTACGATGCAATATGTACATCACAAGGTTTGAGAAGTCTGTTGAAGGGATTTGTCACTGCAGCAAATCACAAATCTTTTACAAGAATCAGAGCTCAGGAATATATTTATATCTTAGTGGCACAAACTAATCTGAAACCAGAGTGACGTCCATTGTTTTATTTCTTTAAGTAATTGGGTCTCTGAAAAACCTGATCTAGTGAAAACCTGGCTAGTGTTCTTCAAACACAAGCCATTCTATGATTTTATGATTTCTTTTGTTGAAGCATTTTTTATTTCTCATTTCTACACATTTAGAACAATCATTTTCAAAAGCAAATGCACATCTATGCACTCAACTAATTTTATACCAATTACTTGAGGTGCCCAGAGCTCGGAGTTAGACATTTTAAATAAGTGACCATAACTCCCACAATGAAGGATTGATTTCTGTGTTGCCATCCACACAGACAAGATAGAACTTGCTTTACTGTGCTCAAACCAAAGCTCATGAAACCCAACAATCTCCCCCTAATGGAGTTCAGTAAAAAAATTTTATATGTAGTCAGGGCCCAGAAGAAGAATTTGAATAAGTTTAGCAAGCAGCAGCTCACGTGTTCTACCATTTTAATGGGTGAGAATTTATGTCAGCAACATGAAACAAAATAAGTCTGATTTGAAGTAGTCTTTAGGATCATTTCAATTTGGA
Source organism: Molothrus ater (assembly GCF_012460135.2). Taxonomy (NCBI): domain Eukaryota; kingdom Metazoa; phylum Chordata; class Aves; order Passeriformes; family Icteridae; genus Molothrus; species Molothrus ater. The sequence continues at coordinate 81,388,609 of NC_050479.2, read as the reverse complement.
TGAAAGTAAATCATAACACCTGTTTACAATACCACTTTCCCAACAAGTACAGGAAATCTTAAAAATTCACAGCCAGTGGCTTCTTTACCACATCTTTCTGTTTTAGTGTGTCATTAAAAAAAGTAATTTCTCTCAGCATAAATATTGCTGAGATTTCTTTACACTGTCCTAACCCATGTGGAGGAGGAATATTTTTAAAATAAGGTGAGAGAACTCACAGATATGAAGCCCATTAGATCAGGACCATTAAATTTTCCCTAGTTTCTCTGTTCAAGTAGGCCTGATTTTCATTGAACAGCACATTTATGGCTCCTTTGTTGTATTGAGTTGACAGATATTTGCCTTAACAAAAATAGAATGAGACCCATGGGTAATCTGTACCCTGTGAAATTGCCTTCTGCATTAGAAATTTGCTTAAAAATACAAATAGTGAAAGTGTAAAGTTGAAAACAAATGCCATCCAGAATATATTGAGAGAAAAAGAATAAAAATGCGATGAGGAGATCATACTTCAAGTAAAAATGTATCACTTAACACGTATTCTGTATTAAACTGTAAGTCTACCAAGAAAGTATTAGTATGTACTTTTAAACTATTTTTGTTGAAATTACTGAAAACAATGCTTATACTTATGCAAAGCCCTTAAGACATCATGATCAGGCTTTAGGTTTCAGAGATGTGGCTGTGGTTACAGCCACATTTGAATCCTGCACACACTTGAATCCTGCAAGTGAAGTTTGGCAGCATCTCCATGTCTGTCTCTGAGAGCACAGTCTATCACTAGAACTGCTCACTCATCTGCAAACATTTAGATCTGGTCTGGGGGGTTTTGGCTTAAAATCTATTGAAACAAAGCTTTGAAAATAAAGGACTGTTAATGGCCTACAGGAAAAAAATTGGATGTGGGGTTATCTAAAAAGCTTAAATATCTGTTCTGCAGTACAATAACACAACAGGTTGTTATTTGACAAGTTCTTTCAAAAATTTCATTGAAAATACATTCCATAATTAACTTATGTACAGATCACATGGATGACATAAATTCAGGAAATAGTGATACAAAATCAATACCTGATTCTTTTTTGTAAAATAAATTTTAACTTCATGAACTGCATGCCTATCTGTCTTGCAATTATATGTCAGAGATTTAAAAAAATCTTAAAATTTGAAAAAAATTCATTGTTTAAAAAATGACATTTGAGATGTACCTTGTTTATATTTCCAAGTGACATGAAAGACATAGGGCAAGGTGCAATGATTCCATCAGCAATTTTTTATTACTTTCCTTAGTGTATCCATGTCCTAAACTAGTGATAAATTATGATACTAGGAACTCATCTATCATGATTTATCAGTTCATACATAGCAAGACCTTTCCTTGTGACAGGACTCTAAGTGAAAACCTCCAACTAAAATAGCAAAGTATGTCTCCAACTAAAATGGCTCACATATGATAATACATTTTGTATCTATTCCTCTGTAAGTGGTACATTAATAGTAGGGCTAGTTTAAAATCTAGTTTAAAATCTAATTTACACATTTACATTTAAAACACTTTCATTCAGGGTTCTTACTCAAGGGTAAGTCTCTTGATGTTTGCAACTGTTTATCACTAGCTTCATGGGCAACACAAACATTATTTATTGCTGGGAGCAGCTTAATGAGTTTTCTTGTTAGACTGTATTTGAGCCGAATCCTAACATGAATATTCCACTGGAAAATTGATTCCAAGTTTTATATATTGAGAGAACATTTTCCAGAGATTTGGTTGGCATTGGTCAGTATGAAGAGAGAAAAACAAAGCCTCTACATCACAGCTTTGTTTTACATATCTTGAACTTTTTGGTTCCATAAATTATTTCAGCGCTTACAATACTCTAGATATTTCATAAAATTTTATGAGAACATCTTCATAACATTACAAATACTGAAGAAACAGATCTCTTTATCAATCTTTCAAAGTTAGAAAAAAGGTAAAGTGCTGAATCCATATCCATGTTGCCAAGCAACAGTTTTCAACTAAGAAAATATAAAAATATAGAACGAAATATTAGAGTCAAGATGGGATCTATGCCAAAGCAGATCACTAAGCCATGTTAAAAGTTTGAATGTACTTTCTTGAATCAAAGTGTCAGTAGATAATCTTCTGTTTCCCTGACTGAAAAGAAATATTGATTGAGGGTATAAACTTGCTCTCCTAACTAGGAGAAGCATGATAAAAAGTAAAGTGAGAAGTGACTCTGAAAAGAGTTAATATTAGTAGGGTTATAGTGCCTAATAGAGCTTGAAGTACAAAATCATATAAGTGTCAGGAGAGATTTTGGTTGTAACAAAGTCTCAATAGCAGCTTTTCTCAACAGAGTGATGTTATTTAAATTTTGTGATAATAGACTGGTAGAAGCTCTGTTTTAAATTGAATTATGCCAAGAAGAAAAAAAAAAAGAGAATCTTTTAAAAGGATTTATTTTACTTATTTTACTTATACATCTTTTGAGCCATAAACTATTGCTCAATCACTTAAAGACTCCAGAAGTACCTAACAATAGTAAATCAATGGGCATACCTGACCTTTTCAAAGAAAGCTTACAAGAACTTTTTGAAAGTGCACCATATAGTCCAATATTAGCAGTCTCAGAGGCTTTAAAAGGAGCAAAGGAAAGGAAGCAATGTGAAAAAAAATAGAAAAAAAATCTTCTCAATTCTCCACATTGAAGGACATTTAAAAGTTTAGGAGAAAGAACCTGCCTGCCAATTTTAATTAATTTTCATTTCAAAATCTATTGAAATACTTTTTCTAGTCTGTTTAATACCAATAAATTTGAAACAAAGCTGTTGGGACTTTTTTTTACCAGATAACCCCTTCAGCAAAACTGGCTGGCAGTATGAAACCTAGATATTTAAAATAGTTTTATTTGACTGTAACTCTATGATAATTAAATAAAAATTGCCTGTTTACACTGAGTATTTTATTTCATAATTTTTAAATCTGTTGCTTAAAATAAGTATAGTTTCAGTACTTTTACTTATTTCCTTTTTTTTAAATACAGCATTAAAGACTGTCCTGTTTATCCTTAATAGATTAATAAATAAATCTTAAGAATATATTTACTTATTTTCATTCGTCAGTATCAGCCAGAACTCTGAGTACCTCAACAAATGATGCCAAGGTTTTATTGGATGATGATTCTTAGTTCCTGTTGTAGTCAACATCCTGACATGAATATTTGTTTATAGCACTTAAAAAAATGAACCAAATATTTATCATCAGACCTCTTTTTGTCATTCTTTTTCCTGTAGATATCAAGCTGATATTATTATTTTATAAAATCCTGTCTACATCAATTTATTAATTGGAAGTGTGAATGAACATGACTGAACAATTTGGTGGTTAGACCATTAAGCTTGGAAATAGAATTCTTAGGCTGGAAAAAACCTCTAAGGTCATTGAGTCCAACCATTAACCCAGCACTGCCAAGTCCACCACTAAAACACATCCCCAAGTGCCACGAGAACATTTGGATGATTTCTATGTAGTAGAACAGAAATACTGATGAGACTGAAAGAGAAGTAGCTCACAATAACTTCTAAGGAACTTATTGATAGATCAACTTCTATCCTGACTGGAGGGAGAGGGGAGCTGAACACTATTCCCAGGAAGGTGAACACGATGGAAGTTTGTGTAACCACAGTCTATGACTGCTGGTTTGTCACAGGTGAAATAACTGCGACATTCTACCACAAATTATTGTTTAACATGTTTCTCCTGAGATATGAGTAAGTCTCTTACTATCATGCCATCCATTACATGTGTGCCTACTCCCTCTGCTCCCTCTGCAATGTCCTGGGAAACTTATGAATAGCCTACATGAAGCAAATAAAACAGGCCCATGGTGCTCTCAAAGACATGAACAAACACTGTGAACACCAGCTATTGGAGAGAGCAAAGCAGTCATTCCTTCTGAACATGCTATGCAGAGAAACACCACTGACACTGAGGTGCTCCTGTGGTCTATGAGTGGGCAGTGACACAAAGCTTACAACAGCATTTGCTGGCAGCCAAGAATTCATATTCATAGCAAAAACAGCTTCTCCAGCGCAGTGAGACAAAAATTTGTGTTTGTTCTGTTGCCATAGTTTTGGTTTCCTTGAGGCTGTTGTAGGGACAGAAAGGGCAAGAAGGAAGTACTATTGGGTAAACATATAGAAGAAAAGCTCATAGTGAAAAAATACTGTGTTTGAAATTATGGCAGTGTGTAGGAGGGCTGGAACTGCAGTTCATGTGCTGCAGATGGCTGGTAGAGCCCTTGGTGTGTGGTGTGCATGGTACCCAGCCTTGAGGGGTGACTGCTTTTTGGAAAAAACATCTACATCATAATCTGAGACAGATTAAATATCAGAGGCGGACTAAACTGTAATTTAGTCCCTCTAGTCGTGGCACATGTGGCAAAATTAGGTCTACATAGCAAAGGTGGAGAAAAAGACAAATCATGTGTCTCTGCTCATGGCAGGGAGTTGTAGCTATATGATCTTTAAAGTCCCTTCCACCTCCAATCATCCAATGATTTTATGATTCTATGAACCTTGGTGCAAGTAAACAGCAATAATTTTGGGCCTGAGCATACCAGCAAAACAGCATTTTCCTTAAATAAATAAGTCACATACTGCATTACTTCTCTTTTTTTTTTTTTTAATTTCTTAACCTTGCACTAGAAATGGAATTGTAATAAGTAATATGGCATGAGGAAATGTAAAATAAAGGTGCAATTAATACAGTGACAAACAAAAACCAAGTCATTGCCGATGTAGAATTTTTCAGGAAAGAAACTAGCAATATACAGAAACCAGATAATTCCTTCTTATTGTTTACAGAGGTTGACTGGAAAAGATACTTTAATTTGGGGGGAAATATCTAAATGCAAAATGCTGTCGATGATAAAGTGCCATCACAACTGAGGTCTGAAGAGGCATTGAGCAGATGGCTCCACCTAATGTTCAGGCCAGTGATGTCATGAAGAAACCACTCTCCTCTGACAGGTTACACAATTATTTGGATTTTTTTTCTTTCTTTCTGACCGTAAATCAGAAATTCCACTAATTCCGTTAGGCTGGAATAGTGTAGGGTGTTACAGCTGAGTGTCTATCCACACAACTATTAGTGTGACAAGAGGTGTGGACTACACTTCTGATGAAATAAAGTAACTTGTGCTGATAATTTCATCGTTCTGAAAAGTTTAGAAACTTGTAAATACTCTTATGATTGATTCCAAACCAAGATTATGTCATCATTGTATTTTGTGACATTTGAGGGTTTATTTTGAACCTATATTCTTAAATTCTCTGCTGTGCTGTAAACTATCCAATCCTATAGGCTGGAAGAATGAGACTCAAATTAGTTTTACTGTGATCATGCATTTGATTTCTTAACTGAGAAAGTTAAACAGTGATAGCGATGATCAGAGTACATTTGGAATTTGGGGATTTATTTCTGAACTCTTTGTGGGTTAAGAACCCAAGACTCATTCTTCTCCATATTTGTCACACACCCATTTATATCCATCTATATTTTTATAATTGTTTTAATAACTTGAATTGCTCATAAAGAAGAAAGATGAAAAAGAGCTGTGGGGACATTAAGAGATGAAACTGCCTAAACCAACAACTTCAGGAAAAAAAAAAAAAGAGAAATCAGAAGTACTTTTTTTGTAAGAACTTGTTTCAAAATAGATTCAGCAGCCAGGGTCTGATACAGGTAAAGAGTTCTTATATTTTGATCTTTTATAGCCCAGACTGCCTTCTAAAGTTCTGCCAAAAGGATTATAAAGGACATTTAAGTATTTTGTGAGGATTTTTCATCCCAGAGAGGCTGCTAAAATAAAAGCATGACCTTATCTGAGATACTTATATTAGTCACAGAAAGTTTAGAATAATAAAAGAGTTTTTGAAATTGCTTGGTGTCCTGAAATCAAAGTGCTTATGTGATGAGAAAGAATTATGCAATAAGAATTGAAGGGAAAAAAAAAGAGACAAATAAACATACTTTCTAAAAAGAAACACATAACTTTAATTCACAGAAAAAGATCCCAAACTAATCCCCTGAAATTCTTAAGGGAAAAAAAAATTAAGATTTACATGCATAATTTCCATACAATTAAAAGTCCCAGAGGTTTTTTTTATTATTTTTCAATGATAAAAATGAAGATAATGCTAATAAGTACTGTTATAAAAAAGAGGAATGGGAAGAAAGACATAAAAATACCTGAATCGGTTATTTTCCTAATCTGAGGCAGAGGTTCCCAAACCATGAAGTATGAGCCAAGTATATGGACAGAAGAGAAACTAATAAATTCTTCTGATGCTCACTCTCTCAATGGGATCTGATCTGGCTGGTGTGAAATTTGGCTTATAAAAACTGGGAATAATTGATTCAGAACATTTCCTGCACAACATTCCCATGTTACTCAGAAAGCTATACTTAGTTTGGCTATAGCATAAGTATTCTTTGGCTAAAATAATTAGAAGTCAAGCTACCAAGAGGCTTGTGACAGCAAAGGAAAATATAAGACTTTGATAACAGCTCCTGTGACAGGGCAAAGACTGAGGGCATAGGGAACATAATAGAGGTGTTTTATTTTGTTTCTCTGTTGTTCATGGCTTTCTTGGTGTTTTCCAGTAGATTGCTTTCAAATGTCTTGGGACATTTTCATGGGACTGTGTTTGGCAGAAAATACTTGGATCATTTCCTGAAAAAATTAACATTGTATAGTTTTTACTCATCCAACCAAACCAATAAAACCAACAACATTTTATGCTCCTATGTATCTGCTCAGCTCAAAGTGCAACACTTCCAAGAGGAGGACAGCAGAGAATTCTGTTTTTATTTTAACTTTAGTGTTTGCTGATCTTGAAATTATTTCTGCATTGAAGGAGGTCTTGACGGTAAAACACATACGCAAAAGTAAACTTAATAATAGAACAAAAGTGCAGCCACATTGCCAAACTGAAAAAAAAAGTAACTCAGGAATTATTCAATCTGGAATTTCATGGCATATGTAGCATGAATGTAAAAAGAAAGAAAGCCAAAACTAAAGACTGCAACCACAAAAAAAGAAAAAAAAATGTAAAGGTTATTTACAGTGAAAGTATAAGAAAATTACTGCAGTTTGTTAGTTCTATGTGGGAGGGATAAATTTTCCTTTACTTTATTTTCTAGGATGATTGTAACTGCCAAAGGACAACAGTAAAACCTTCCAGAAAAGAGGTAGTGGTGCCAGCTCAAAATCTAAAAGAAAACATTACAGAAGTGCTATTTATATGAGAAAATATGGGGTGGTGAAATGCAGGGGAGTAAAGAAATACAGGTTTGGTTAGCTAACCATGGTCATTGAGCAGCCTTCAAGTAACTTTCTTTAGTTTCATCTTCCTTTAACATGACTTTTAATAATATTCATTGCTTTTGCCATAGCCATCTATCATTCCATGACAAACCATAGTGCCAGAATGCCATCTCTTTGATATGGTGCTGTCTCTTTGATCTGGTGTTGTTTTCCAGCAGAACATGCTGGGCTTCATCTGGTGCACTCTGTTTAAACTGCTCCTTGAGGTCTTCTTGACCTAGCAGCACATTAAGAAGCCCAAGTTATTAAAACAAAGCTTTCATTCATCAGATGGGCATTCATCAGATTTGAGAACTCCTTGGACCTGAGAATTTACAGCGGAGCATCTGTTCTTTCTGTTTTTATTTTCAAATATTCATTCTTGAAAGACAAAGATTTTTACTAATGTACATGTGTGCTGTGTAAGATGCTGATTCATTAGAACCAGCTATAAAAGTACCATGGATTTGATTTAGATGTCTTCTCTAAAGCAATTTTAATTCCAATTGTCATCTGCTCTAAATTGAAGTGTAATTAGAATTGCCTACTGTATTATAACTTAATTCAGAGTATGCAAACTAAATTTCTTCTTCTAGGAATTTATAAAGAACAGGATGTTAATTTTATCTTATTCCCTGAAACTTTTGCTCTAACTGCTTAGAGTGATGGACAATGCAAACTCTTAGGTGAAACTGAATAATATCTCTTCTTCGTGAGAACTTACATGAAAAATTTAACAGAAGTACATTTATTTTTTTTCCTTTTAATAAAGAAAAAAAGGAAAAAGGTATCTAGGTTGAAGTATATAAGCCTCACTTCCACTGAAATAGATGTAAGGCAGTAAATCTCTGTCTCGTTTTATCAAAAGGTTTGAGATTCTGTGAACTTTGTGACAGACATGATTTTCTCTCCCATCTCTTAAAAGATAGGCAGTCCTAATGGTTTCTGTTTTGTGGTAGGGTACATTGAAGTGTCAGCTCATGACTGTGTCCTCTAAGGCATGAAATAATTAATAGCTGCCTACAGTACTGAACAGTGGGACTCCAACCTTCTATAATACAAATTCAGAAATATCTTTAATTTCTGAATTTCTTTCTAAGTTGGTTTTTCTCCTTTCTTATTTTATATGACCAAAATTATATCCAAAAAAAGGAACTTCATGATATAAAGTAAGATGGCTAGTCCTTACTTTCATCTTCTGCATAATGATTATTTCACACAAACTGCAACTTCAGTCCTGAGTAGAACGACAAATAAGGCCAACATCTCTTTGCATGCCATTTAGACAGCCTTTCTACATTCACTCTCCATCCCAGTGTAGCCCACTTCACAGGATGTACACCAGCCTGGACGAACTAGGAGTTATGAAACCTTCTTAACATTTTTTTTTTCAAATCTGTCTTGGGTTTAGGATGTTTGCTTGAGACATATAAGCTCAGTCTACCTTGGACCATGGAGGATCCAGAAGAAAAGCTTCCTATCTCCTGGCCAAGTGCTGTAAATGTTAAGCTATTACATGCAAGGTACTATCTGTAAAAACCTGTCTCCACAAAAGTGGTAATGGTAACTCTTCATGGGGGAATCCATTCAGTAGATGTTAAGCTTTCTGTTGCACATTCCCTAATCAAACCTGTTGGAGGATTAAGATACATGAATGTATCTCAATAATGCCTGCAATCATCTCAATATAACTTGCAAACCTCCTTTTTGTCATGGGACATGATGGCATTTCATGACTTTGTTCAGGTCTGTGGAAGCAGAACCACGTGTTCTAGTGACATGGACTTGGAGCCTCTCCCATGTCTCAGAGCAGTGGTCAGGCAGAAAAGTGAGACAGTAAGGTGAGCAAGACCCTCTGAGGCCTGAAGGCTCAGTTTGAAGGGATGAGAACCATATGCAGTAGGATAAGACCAGAAGTCTTATCAGACCAGAAGGCAGCTGATGAAGAGAGCACTGCTTGTTGTGTGTATCTAGCTAATAATAATTACAACTTAGGACTGTAATTCACTCTTATTCTGGGCTTCTTCATGCTGCTCTGCTGGTATCTAGGTGCCTTTCATACACAGATTTAATCAAACCTGGTAGGATTCCTCCCTTGAAAAGCAGTCTGTAATTAACATAAGACCACTATACCAACCTTATTCTGGCCATATGAAGGGACATACTGAGTAATAAAAGAGAAAGAAAAAGGTCAACTACTTTTACATCATTAAGCAGGCAGTTATCCCTTGGAGCAAGAATAGAGCTAAAGCTACTGCTCAAATTTGACCTATGCTCCAGCCTGGGAATTCAAGCAGCTAGTATGATCTGAAGTCCTTGTAGTCAGCTCATGCCTCTCATGAGGCATTTCTGAAAATTTCTGAAGCATATTCATCATTACTATGATTTAACTCAGATAATTCTCAAACACAGGGACACATGGGTTTACATCCCTGTGCAATATCACATTGATTTTACTGTTGAAGATTTCACTTTAGATGTGAATGAGCATGGGGCATTCACCACACCTGTAAAATACAGTAGCAGTTACCTGCTTTAGGCCAAACAAAATAGCTTACATAAAATCTGTGAATTCTGCTCAGATTTCTTTTATCTTCTCTGTACAGTGATGTGATGCAGCAATTTGGGATCCCACCCTGATTCAATCTGGACTTGCAGTCTCAGCCTGGAAGCAAGGTCTTAGGGCTGTAACCTGAAAAGAGGTTTTAAGGAATGTCCTATTCCCTCAGCACAGACTACAATGTCTGGACATACACCTAAAAGTCAGTGGTGAATGCATATGTTGCTGGAAGCACTAGAGTAAGTATCATAAGTTGATTGTTACAAAAAAAGCATCAGGATGAGAAAAGAGCACTGATTCCAATCAGCGTCACATACTCTCAGAATAGCCAAATTCCAAAATAGCACTACTTAAGCTTCTTCAAATGAAGCAACAAGAGCTAAAAATGTAGAGCAAAACCTGCAAGTTGTACATAAAAACATCCTTCTCAATGAAAACTCATCATGTAGTGAGTATGACATGAAATACATTGGGATGGAGACATGCTAGTCATGCTTCGGACTAGATGCAAGGAAGATAAAGAGGGTTTCTACTCAGTGTTTGGAAAAAGAAAAGAAAAAATCCCAGCTCGAAGAAAATTGTGGAATAATATTTAATTGTCTTGCTCAGCAGGTTGGCAAGCAGCACCTCCAGAGGCACACAGCAGTGACCGGGTTAAACAAGTAAATCTGTGAATGGTTTGAAGAGACATTGCAACAGAGCTCAGTTCCCAAATTCCTGCATCTTGCTTGTTGGCAGCACACAAGGATCTCAGCAGCAAACCAGGACTCTGACATACTAAGTACTACACAACCAGCAAACAAAACTGCATTCTTGTCTCAAACCAGCTATGACAGAAGAGAAGATTTTTGAAAATATGAGACTACAGTTAGAGAGATGCTTTGGAATGCTGGGTTGGAATGGGTAGTGATGCAGGATTACCTCTGCATATGAAATCACTTTCTCAGATATGCGTGTTTCAGGTACCCAGCTTAGCGGCACTTTTAAACAGTCAGCCAAGTGGCTTCAAGAACAGAAAGTCTGTGCAAAGAAATAGAAATTACGAAGATGGATGAATGCGGCTGAGTTTGGAAAATGTTCCTTCTGTAGCTTAACTACATGCCAGGGGCCATTCTGGTGCATTGCAGATCATTAAAAAACCCAAGAGCAGGCCCCACTATTTTTGCAGAATCACCTACTTGGGAGCAGTAATTTTCATTTTAGGTTCACTGCATCAGTAAGCTAGGTTCTTTTTTTCTGATTTAGGCATCAAACCTGATTTATTTAAGATATATATCCATTAAGGCCATATTGAATTACCTAGTAAGTAGGACTTCAGGTAGTTGTAAATTAAATAAATAAATTAAAAGGTATTACATAGCTTAACATTCTGTTACAACATCAGAAAAGCTAAGGAGAGATTAAGGAGACCAACCAGAGACTAAATTTGGGTTCCTGTCAGTATTCTGAGGCAATGTATCAACTTACACTAAAAAATGTTGAAACCAAACACTTTGAAAATAAAGTCCTGATAAACCATTTTTCAAGTCATAACCTTATAAAAGATATCCCCATTTAAAGCCTTTGCAGGACAGTTTGATGAAGTACCAAGTAAGTTAGGCTCTGAATTTCATCTGCATTCTATTGAACTGGATTCCTTTTATAGTTACCTGTTCTTGGATGAAATGGTTTAAAATTACTCTAATCTATGAGAAAAAATACTTTGAACATTTTGAACCCAAACTGCAAAATAAAGATCACTGCAATCTCTGCAAATGATGTCATTTTAATGAACTTAGTTTTTACCTCCCAGAATTAAACTGCAGCAACTGAAGTTTTGCTCAGTAAAAGGGAAAAAAAAACCCCACAAATATAAACAAAATCAAAAAAATAATTGAACAAAACAAACCTCCAACCTAAGACTAATTGCATAAAGAGATTTATCTGCTCATAAGAGCTAGAACCATACTTGTAAAACAGCTAATTGAGATTACGCTGCAGGAAAATCTTTGGTCCATTACTATGTGCATTGGATACTTTGTGTAAATTTAGTGGCTAACAAGAATTTTCCTGAATGAGAGATGCACAAATTTATTTAAATGCAGCCTAGAAAAGGGCCAAAATGCTTCTAACTTTAGATAACCTGCACCTAGGAGTGAGAGGATGAAGAAAGTAGCACTTGACTTCTAGTCTTTCTGGCAAGAGCCTAAGGAGAAATAAAATGACTGATTTGAGGATTTTATAAGTAAATAAGGGAAAAAAACCCTCACTTTCACAAATAATCCTAAACACATTGCTGTGCAGACCAGTTTAGCACCATAAACTGGTCACTGCTACTGGTAGGTTTGAAATCTCACTGCAATAGCACCATGGCAGTTGGCTGTATCCAGCCTCCAAAAGCGTTCTCTGCTCTTAAATCTCCACTTTAGGCACAATTACTAGTTAAGTTGAAAGGGAAAGAATAACTTAAAGTATATATTTTTACTTCTAAAACATTCTGGGGCCATTCCCTGGCACTGTTGAGAAATGGCACTGTTAAATTTGCCCATGACTAAATGTTTTCTTTCTCTCACTTCCCTTGGCAATATGGTCTCATACTGCCTGCTGAGAGCAATTTATGGCATGTACTATTTCCCAAACCACTCTCCTGTCCAGGAAAGTGCTGCTGGGTTCAGGGTTAAAATCATGCCTGGGAGTGTGCTAATCATATAGCAGTCAAAACAATGATGGATTAGTGTTGCACTCTGTGTCCTTAACCAGCTTCTTAAGTAGTGTAAACATACAAAATAGCACAATGCAAGTTACAGTACTCAACCATCTTTTTTTTTCATGGGCTACAGATTCATGTAAAGTCGGATAGAGACTCCATCCTTAAGTTGTCTTGGTTTTTTTCTTATTCTTTGGAAGGCTGCTCAGGAACATTAGTGTTTATTTCCCACTATTACGGAAAAAAGTGACATTTCTAGTTCTTCCTTACTCATAGATAATTGACATGATTTGCTTTTCTATTTTTTTGTTTTGTTATTTGTTTTGTGCTTTTTAATAAATTGCTCCTTCCTTTCCTTATGATTTTCCTTCATCTTTCCCACACAACCCTGAGGCTCCCTCTTACAGGGGGAAAAATTCAAACCTCTCCATTAAGTCAGCAAAATCATTTTGTCTAACTTGTCTATAATATAGGATTCACTGCTTACTTAGTAAATGTCTCTCATTCCCATTTGAATAGAACTCCGTGGGACTAAGAGCAGAGTTTTTACTTCTACCAGAGTTTTTTCTATCAGCATTTATCTGATTGGAGAAAAAAAAATGTGTTTTAGGTGATCTGCCTCTTCTCTTAACCTTATTTGAGTCCAGTTAAAGTCAATTGAAAGACTGTAATTGGCTTCAAAGTTAACAACTATCTAGTCTTCTGTGAAAAAGTGGCCTTTTCAGTGTGGGTGCTTTAAAGCTGGTGACAATCTTAAGTCCTTTATTTCACATTTCATCACTAAATAAATTGCTTTAAAATTCCATTGTGGGACAATGAATTTCTGTGTAATGGTTCATTTCGTTTATGACAATTTGTGTGAGGGCTCCTTGTGGCAGTACACCAGCACATCCTGGTCAGTGTAAGCAAGCTTGGCCTGTACCCAGCTGTGTTGGAGATACATTCACAACCTCTCTTCATAAGAACACCTTGATAAGCTCACCACCATTCATATTTTCTGAATGGCATTTCAATGCATGGATTTAAAGGGTGTGAGATTTATTTGCAGTCAAGAATGCTGCCACAAACTTCTCTGGTTGGAAGACAAGGAGGCTTGTTCACACACGCCTTCTCACCATATGGTCCCATCAGTTTGAGTCATTCCCTGTGTCAACACGCTTTCACAGATTTGGAGCTGACACTACTTTTATTATGCTGCATAATGCCACTTCTTGTAATTGAGTTTCTTCTAGATTGGATGAAAGGATTCAGCAGTTCATTTTGAATGGATTCCAAGTGGGAATTGCTCTCTGATGACTTCCTGCTCTCCTCAGGTTGGAGTCAGCTTAGCTGCACACCTAGGTTTCATATATCACTTTCTTCCCTTATTAAGCCAGCAATGGCTTAATGTTCAATGTAAATCAAACATGATATATGTCCTTAAAATAGCAAGTTTATGTTTGCTGCTCTATGCCAGTTATTGGAAACAGAACTTAAACTGAAAGATTTGACTAGAACTCTCCTTGCACTGTAAATTCAACTCTGGGGGAAAAAAAAGTTTCATTTATTAGTCAAATTAATTCTTCTAAAAATGAGATTTCTTTTTTTAAAAGTATCCCATAGTTATCTTAATTCCTTGAAAAATTAAATTTGTCAGGAGTTGAATACAAAATCAAAACCAAACCTCTATTTTCTCAGTGGGAACTGAGTTTAAGAATCACTAATTCTCCCTTTCTAATCAGCAGATTACCCCTGATATTTTTCTTCCTTCCTGACATCTAAAGGCTCAAACATACTTTCTTAGCAAAGGGGCAAATTCTGGGCCTCTGGGTTGTTTTGTCACTCTGACTAAACCAGATTTGTCTGTAGCTGTAAGTGCTTGAAAATTTACTCATCAGCAAAGTAAGATATAGAAAAATGAATTGGGATTTGTTTGCTAAAAATATTAATTTCATACCATGATGGTTGTTGATGTTCATGTTAAATATGTTAAATGTCATCTTTCTATTGCCCAATTCTGGGCAACCCAGTAGAAGAGAGACATAGACATACTGGGGAAAATCCAATGAGGGGCCACAGAGGTGAATGAGAGACTGGAGTATCTTCTCTGAGGAAAGGCTGTGAGAGCTGGCTCATCCTTCAGAAGAGGCTCATCCTTCAGAAGAGGAGGCTCAGAGTGGATCTTATTGATATATATAAACACTGGAAAGGACCATGCAAAGAAGCTGGAAACAAGCTCTCTTCAGTAGTGCTGTGCCACAAGCAGAGGCCATGGGCACAAACAGAAACATGGGAGCTTCCTTTTGAATATCAGGAAACTATTTAATTTTTTTAATGCAACAGTGGCCGAGCATTGAAAAAGGTTTTCCAGGGACGTTGTGGAGATTCCATCCTTTCTGATAGACATTTAAAAGCTATCTGATACATAATCCTGGGCTACTGGCTCTAGGTGGTCCTGGTTGAGTAGGGGGTTTGGACAAGATGCCCTCCAGATGTTCTTTCCAACCTCAACCATTTTGTGATGGTGTGATTCTGTTGTTAATGTAGACAGGCATATTAAAAGTATGTTATTCTATT
Organism: Molothrus ater; assembly: GCF_012460135.2. Lineage (NCBI taxonomy): Eukaryota > Metazoa > Chordata > Aves > Passeriformes > Icteridae > Molothrus > Molothrus ater. Next base: position 81,373,434 of record NC_050479.2, on the reverse strand, counting down.
TATATTACTCAGGAGTAAAGGCAAAGTCTGAAGCAAGGATAAAAAGTTCAGGAGCCTTCAGAGCACAACAAATTGGCTTGCAAGCCAACAGACTCTCATCTTAACCTCTTGACTTGTAGTGCTGAAGATGGAGTAAGAAGCAGATTAGAAACTTTAGGCTGCTCATGTGAAGCTGAAGCTGTATCAAATGTGCTGTGGAAGGCTGAAGGTTTCTGAATGATTGTGAGTCTTAGCTGTATGCAGAGTAACATGAATGTAAATAATTTGGTATAGAGGTAAGAAAAGCTCATTAAAATTAGGGCTAAGTTGGATGCAAATAGGCACAAGAGCATTGGCCAGACTGTAGTATATAAAAATCCAATGCATTCACTTATATTATTTATTAGTGTGGAAGCTGTCAGCCTGACACTCAGGCTGTGAATGCTGATGAAAAGAGCTTCAGCAAAGAACTGAAATGTAAGTCAGCTGTGTCCTTCAGCAATTCCCTTTAAGCCTCTTGAGCTGCTTCTGTCTTCTCAGCTTTGGACTTTTCTCGCTGACTGCTGCCCTCATACTAACCCTGTCACAATACTGGGAAAGCCTCCCAGACAATCTCTCCCTATCAGATAAGACAGCAATAAAAAACTAGAAGATGTGAACCAGCTACAGACACTTCAACCTTCTTCCATCATTTTCCTTATGCATCTTAAAAATACTGAACAATCTAGGCAATGTGTATCAGTTTGACAAGATGTGATAGAAACCTAGGGGCTGCGGAGCATCTCCCAGCCTCTCTGGAGAAGATTTCAGGTGATCCTAAAATATGCCCTGAACATAACATCATTCATTCTCATCGTGGACAGTATTCCAGCATCTGTGTGTATGGGAATGTGTGTTGATCTAATACCCATAATGGGACACTAATCTGAGCCACACATGTCCATCCACACAGCCACAAAGGCTGTCTTATCTCCTACAATTTTGCCTTGGTACACAGTAACAAGCAAGTCCAAGGACACAGAAATGCACCCTGTGCTTGGTGTTTATTCCAAGCATATAGATGCTGGAACAGCAATAAAATTGCTCAACTTGAATTGGAAAGCATTATGGCTGTTGGCAAGCAATGACACAGAAAATATCTTACTCTGGCAATAAAGTTCCCATTTCAGAGTGCCTGTCCACATACCAATTGGTAGAGAGCTGTTTCAACTCCCAAGAAAACTCAAGCTATGTTTTAAAAAGAAAAGAAGGTAAATATCTAAAAACATAAGTGCTAACACAGTGGGTCAGACCAAAGTGACACGGAGATCAGTATGCTGTCTCCAGTATTTGCCAGAATTGGCTATCAGTACACATTTATCTTTCCGCTGCTGATTTATGCTCATTTCCTGCTACTTCTCACTTGGCAGCTCCCTGAACAAGAGACTGTATTTAGACCTACGGTATTCAATATTCACCAAGTTTACCTTTCCTGAATTTGTCTCATGCTTTTTTATTGTGCATTTTGAGCTCAAATATCAAAGCTTAAAGCTTCAGGTTCAGAGGAAAAAGGCCAAAACAAAAGACATTTCATATTCTTTCCCATAATGAAAACAGTTTCTAATGATCGTATTTGTCTCCAGCTGTTTCTAAATGTAAAGGATACATTACTCTTTTACAAAACACTGACATTATAATTAAGTGTAGATTAATCAAAGACAATTTTTAGTATATAATATTTTTAAAGCATGTTATGAGTTATGTGATTTTACTCAAGAATGAGAGAAAACTTGAACCGGTCTCCACATTTATTTTGTTTTCTATATACTGCCTAGGAACTGGGAAATCATTTGAATTATTTGAATTAAATGAGGAGAACTTGTCCTACTTTCTATTTTACTTTTTGTTATAAAGTAGCAGAACACTCATATCATTGCTTCTTTGTTCCACAGTGCTGGTTATAATAAATCCATCTCTGGTTCCCCAAGATGGACCTCCAAGAACATAAACTTGATTCGGTATTGTGGGTAGTAGAGACAAAGTAAAAACAGAAGGATGGTCCCCTGAAGAGCTTTGCACCAAAGAGAATAATATGCTCATCATTAGTCCCTGCAGAAAGCCAATCATCAGAAATCTGGAGTGTTTGGGTAGAATATTTTTGTAAACCTAATACAACTGGTACAATGAAACAAAATTTGAGACATGAACTATAAGATTCATATGAAGCTGGTTAAAGGCAGAAAGAAAACTATGGCATATAATTTTCTATAATTTAGCCAGGAAATGCAGTACATTGTGTAAATGGACAAAAATAACCATCACTTTAGGTAGCCTTCTTTTCAAAAAGCAATTACAACTTGTTACCCTTTGAATTTTGCTTCTTCTTTACAGCATTAAAAAGAGCATGTTTTTTAGCTTCAGAGGTCTAAAATGTTTTATAGAAGCTTTGTTATGAGGTTGTTTCATGTGCCAATATCCACTACCCAATTTAAAAAAAAATAAATTAAACTCAGTGGCGCATTTTTGATCTTTCATTTCCAACAGAGACATTCTTCAAATCTTTTCTATTTTTCTATATTGCATAAACTAATGTGGTGTATAATCATTTCTCAATTTTTCTCTGCAATCTGTTATCAGAGACCTTAATACTGACACAGACCTCCAGACTTAAATGAAGCTCTGCATGGGACTGCTGTACCGCAGAAACAGATGCTAAATTGGAAGGAATAAAAATAACTTTTCTGTACAACATGTGGAGGTTAAGGAGACTTTGCAGTGCACAATTCTGCGTGATATTTAACTCTGCAGGAACTTTTTTTATGTCCAGAGGTGTAAGAGAATCAATATTGTATTTCATTCTTTAAACAGATATAAAATAATGATACCAGAGATTGAGTTGTAATTAAATGGAATAACTGAGATTTTTTCAAAATAATGCGGGGGAGAATGCAGTAAACTAACCAAAAAAATAACAGATTTCCTGTGATCACCCTTGAGGGTTGGACCACTCTTAACAGCATGATCACCCCTTAACCCCTGTGGTGTAGATCTGTGAGACACATGCAATCTGAAAATCATCTTCCCTGCACTTCTAAGTGCTCTGGGAGGGGTTTAGCTCCATTTTGCAGCTGTTAATTCAAACCTGTTCCTGTGACTACAATTCTAACCAGAAGTAAACTCCATTTACTCTGTGGAGTTCTTCAGTCCTTTGTCCAAGAAGCAGTGTTAAGGAACTAAAATGGATTTTTCCTCAAGCGCTTTCTGAAGAAAGTTTCCTTATTTATGCTCAGTCTGTTTCTCCTTATAGCACAGTCACCTGGCACCCCTTTTCTGTACAGTCTAACATCGTTTGTCACTAACTGCTTTTCCCTCTGACTAGCTCCAGCTCTCAGCCCTCGGTTGTGGATAGGTGGCCTTCAGCTTGGTGTGGTTGTCAGACTTGTTTTAGGAGGTTCTAATTCTCAGCAAGCCAGACCAGCTTATCTGGGGAAACATGCTTTTAGCACAGACCTTCCGTCCTGGATTTTATACCCACTACAGTGTCACACCAGAATGCTGCTCTAAAATGAAGGAGAAACTGTTATAGGAAGCCCTGTCCGCTTGGACACAGAGGCAGACCTGGCATTTCTACCTCTGCATGAGTGACCTACCTGGCCAAAGCTGCTGACTGTGATGATGGCTTCAGATGGGCACCATTCCTATCGGTACTATCTGTTTTTACCCCAAATCAGAGCTTAACCTCAGATTGAATTAACATGTAACAACTGTTAATTATTTAACACAATTAACACAGTAACAACTGTGGAGAACATTCTGATATCACAAAATGGAGAGGAGAAAAAATGTGCTTATCTTTAAGTCAAATCATAACTGAAGATTTACTATGCCTGTGTATGCTAAATGGGAGACCTGTGGACCATGACAGCAAGTTCTGTTAATGCTATCAAAAGCTGTAGAAGTTTTTCTAATCGGTTGAAACAAAAGACAATAAAAGACGTTTAAGAATAGATGCTGTTGCTTATTCTGCATGAAAAGGGTTATCTTTATCACAGGACACCTACTTCTCTAACACTAATTTCTTATCTTCTCATGATAATAGAAAGCAGAGGTTATTAGATGTCAATCAAGTGGTATGAAATCAGAAGTGTACTATTCCATTTTTATTGGAATAATGTTCCTTCTTGCTGTGAGCAGTTCACAAAATCTCCTAAAAGTGAGTGCAATCCACTGCTTCCCATTGTTCCCTTGTTCCATTATCATTAAATTGGACTCAAAAAACAGGCTGGCAAATGAATAGGCAAAAGGAAGATCAGGAAGATCAGGGCCTGACACACACAAAAGCTGTGGGACAGTGAAATACAATTCACTTTTATATTGACACACCTCATTACTTTCCCATTCCTTTTGAGAAAAACACATTGGGGTTGTACTGTATATCTTGCCAACAATTGATGCCTAGTTATCACAGACAGAACTTACTGGCTAAAGAGAGTGGCTGGTCAATGGGGGTTTCCAAAAATAGAAATTGTCTGAAGAAAATGGAAATGAAATACCTGTAATGTAATGGAAGAATAAATGTCTGTAAGTATGCTCAGTTGCCCTTCTGTAATGCAAACGAGGGAAAGAACAATATCTGCAAAGTGGTGGAATCCTTTTATTGCTTACCTAACCACAATTATATTCCTGTCCCCTTTAATGAAAATGTATTACTGACCTAAATGGGTGAAAAGCTGAATGCCTGAGAGACATCATCTACTGAACTGCTCAGATTAAAACTGAGCTGCCAGGAATATCATTCTCATTTTAGTACATTCCCTAGCACTCAGGAAAAAAAACAAGAAGAAAGAAATATTGAACAGGTCTGTAAAATCTGTTTAACTTGACAGATGAAGCCAACACACACACACACACACACACACACACACACACACACACACATACATATGGTTAAGGGAATTAAAAGGACATTTATATTTGGGCAGGTATATTTTAAAATTCTTTTTTAAAATTATTTTTTCAGAGTTTAATTTTCCAGTAAAAACATGTGTTTGCCACACACAGATTTTCTTGCGAGTTAAAATGATATTTCTTACAGGTATTCATCATCTGCAAAAGTAAATTACCAGCCAATCAGGGAAGAGGGCTTAACATTTCTATTAGATTTTAATTGTAAAAAAGGTCTTTTTCATGTGTGTTTTCATATGGATATAATGTGTACAAAAAATACACAGAGAGATAATGAGTTTAAAGTAGAACAAAGTTCCATTAGATATGCAAGGATCACAGTTTATCTGGAACTAAACTGTGAAAGTACCACTGGAAATAAAGATACCTATTATCTTAAGTTCTCCAAGTACACAATGTTGCAAAGGCAGCTGAAGAGAGTTACCTCTTTGCAGTAAAGGCTGGAATCAAGCACATCTATTTGAGACCCCCATTTCTCAGAAAAAGTATATTTTTTAGTTAACCAAGTATAAATTCACTCCCTATTGCAGTAACTTTCAGGAGTTACAACTTAGACCCCTCCTGAGCTACAAAGTGTTCATCAGGTCAGAACTGATGTACCTGTGCCATCAGGTGGAGAGAGAGAGAACCCAGATCAGAGGGAGATATCTTCCTCAGGGATACAGCACAGAGTACAGGGCTGCCTGCTGGTATGCCAGCTACTGACACTCCTCATCCCTCCACTAAGGAGAGAGAGACTGCTGTAGTGCCAAGAAAGTCAAAGAGCTTGCATCTGGCATTGCCACCTGTGCTTCCATAATTCTAGCTATCATAATATGAGAAGGGTTTTCATTCATGGGGGAAATGTTCTACCTACCAATCCTACTTTCACTTTGGTAGTTTGAGCAAAAGCTGCTGGAAATAGCCTTCATGCATTTATTGGGATGTGTGAGACTCTTGTCCATACCATGGATGTTACTTTGGTAACATCTCTTCCTTTTTCTCTCCATCCCCATACAAAATGCATCTCTTTTCCCACACAAAGGTTAGAAGCCACACAGGAGCTGCTTGGTGCTAGATCATCACAACATCAAAACACTGTAAATACTTAAATTTCAAATACTGGGAGTCCTGCAGTTACTGCTTAACCAACAGGATTTGTATTTCAAATAGAAAGATAATCTAGAAGCCACAGAAGCTGCATCATTTTGCAGCAGATGCTGATAATCCTCATTTGTTTTATGACTGTACTGATTTGAGTGGATTATAAGGACAGCTCACTCAGAGAAAGCTTAGCCCAGCTGGATGTCATATCAAAACAGAGCAGGCACAGAGATACACAGCTTTTATGCTTTGAGCTGTAATGTTCAAAGGAGACTATCAACTTTAGATTATATTTCTGTCTCAGATTGTTTTAGTGGCTGCTATTATGAAAACACTTGTGCTTATCAGAACTGCAAACCATTATTTCTCAGGAATTTGTGTATTTGCATTAGTTTGTGCTTTTGATATCACTTTGTGTCTAGTCTGTGCTATTTCTCTTGTAAAAATCAGGCTGCCACTGAGAGCAAATTATTTTACTTGTGCATTTCCTTTGGTCTTATATCTGAGATCTACAAATGTAATAAAATGTGCTATCACCGTTCCTGTCAATTTGCCAGTATTGTTCTTACATGCTGCTTCCAAAGCAAAGAGAAAGCAAATAACAGTTATGTAAGATATGAAAATAAGACTGTGAAATAATTATCTTGGGGTAACTGGTCACAAGTGTGCAGCTAAAAGAGATTTCTAAATGCAACATTCGTCTAGATTTTACACACTTTTTTCTTTTCTGATTTCATGTCTTTTTCTAGCTAGGCACTACCTGCTTTCAATAACAGCTGTTTTCAGTAACAGATATTTGATAATTTAAGACTGCCAATGGAAAAGGTTTTGCATGGTTGTAGGGGATAGGTAAACTCATAAGAATAAAGATAAAGCAGTTTTATGACTGTGTGTTGCTCAGTGAACAGCTGTTATATAACTAGAATATAAAGCTGTGTCAGTGCATTGATTTCACTGTGAAAGAACCTTAAAAATGCAAAACAGGCAGTGTTGGCTTGTCTGGTGACATACTTCTCTGAAAAATGCAAACACACTTTGCAGGTAAGACTTCCTAGTGACAATCTGACTGGTCTGAATATTTAAGATTTCAGAATCCCTTTTTTCACCACTGTTAGACTCTTGTGGCTGGTTACGTCTATCATAGCTCCTAGAGGGAGAAGAAAACACCAGTGCAGGAAACAAGGTTAATTTCCAGGTTAATAATCTCATTTGATACAAAAGGACAAAGTGCTTGGTCTTTTTCCAGAAAAAATATGTAGTTGATTGAATGGAATCAGGCATTTCAGGAAGTATTTTTCTGTCTCATTTTCAGCATGAAGTGTTGATCAGCTTCCAGTGCTTATGTCAGACAGAATTTTTTCGTTCAGCTTAAAGTAACCAATGTTGAGGGCATCCTCTCCAGCTAAGGGATACTGTAGTTCAAGTCTTATTCTTGACTTAAACTAGGAACTCAAGCTGCTTTTTTTGCTGATCAAATCTGAATGCTCTGGCATCTGCATTGCAGTCTGCCTAAAGGTCTTTACTCCTGGGATGGTTTCAAAGGAAAAACCTGCACATAGTGGTTGCATGAGATAGGCAAATTGAGTCAGGTTTATTTTATAGTACAACTGATATTTAATACTTTAAATAGGTAATGCCACAGAAACCTCTTCCCTGGTAGTCAGAAGAGTTAGGAGGCAGAAACTTGTCTGGGGTGTTGGTGTAGTACAAGTCACTTCAAGGAAAATGTGCTTCTCCCTTACGTCTTAGAAAGCAAATGGAAAGATCTGTGCAATCTCAGCACCTTTCACAATGAAATTATTTGATCTCTGACAATTGTTATGCAAGGCTTGAGAATCTTAGTGCCTTGTCTAAGGCTTGCAGGATTTATTTGCAAGAAAAGGGTAATAATGGAGGCATTTTCTGTAAATGTCTAGAGCCATTTCAAACACTCTACATTTGCATAGGACTGAAGAATACAATACAGGAGTGGGGGAAACTTTCACCAGTGAAGAATGACTGCTGGGGGCCAGGCAGGAAAAAAAGAGACATCTGAAGTAGAAGTAGATCACTTGCATCTAGGTAATCCTTTAGCGACTGGAAAGGGTAGAGGATTATACCGAGAGTCTAGGAGGGATAAGGAGTAAAGTAACGCTCCACAACTCTTAAACGTTCATATTTTTCAAAATAAACACACACAGGGGAAGTTTAATTTGCCTAACTATAAGTATTTAGCTCTATTTGAGATGCCCAAGGGTATCCCACCCAACTTCCGACTACTGTTTTAGCAGGAATCACTAAATCCTGCATCACATATTGCAGTTCTGAGAAGATGTCCTGATTATCTACAATAAGCACATATACACTTGCACACAAAACTTATGTATGGATGACTTGTAGCTGAAGTCACAAGCCACCCATAAATTGCAAAACTCTTAATGACAGATGCAATCAAAGGTATTATGTGACAGATATTTGTGAGCTTGCATTACATAATATGCATTTTGGCTCTAATTTTCTCTTCTAGTAGGCAAATATGTATGCTGTAAAATAGGTGACATAATTTGAAATCTATTTTAGTAGATTCAAGGGAGAGATAAACATTTTTTATTAATCTTTTTCATGATTTGTTTAATACTTGCTGCATTACCCAAACTATTGTTACTGCGGTTTGGAGCTGTGATATTGTCCCATCAGTGTCATTGAAATGGTGCTGATTTATATCTTTGGAGAATATTGTTTTTAGATCCTAATTCTGTTTGACTCTGTTAGGTCTTGTTCATGTGAGTAGTGATCCCAAGGACATCACTTATAGCAACATCAAAATAAGGTGACAGGATTAACACGACATGTCTACAAAGTAGAAGTCAATATCTGGTTAATGACTCCTGTACTAGTAATTTGAAAAGAGGGAAAAACATTAGCCATAACAACCTTAAAAAACCTGCTGAGAACAATTACACTAAAATACAAAATGATACCCAATATCTGGCCCAAGGGGACTAGTTGAAACCATCTCATTTCTAAGGTAGATGAGTCTGTCCATGTCATCCACTTACAGAATTTTAAGACCTTGATTCATCTTGGAAATTCTGTCAATCACAGTAATAATCTTTCAAAATGATGAAAATACCTTGGTCAAAAGTTCATTAGCTATGAGGACAGTCAATCACATAGATCGTATAAGAAATATTCAGTCCTAACAGCCCTCACCATGCACTCATGACAAATTCATGACTTTGCCAAATGCATAACTTTCCCACTCCCCATTTTTCTCTCTCCCTGTGCCTCAGTTGCTTGGAGAAGATGTGTGCCAATGGTGAACAGAGGAAGGATGGTGGGTGCCATGTGACATCCCCTTACTCGTTTGCTCACAAGCATTTCCTTGGTGAGACTGGTCAAATGCCATCACCACTAGTGCAGGAATGAGGGCAACAGAGATGGGTGCAGTGTTTCATTATTTGTGCTGCAGTGCTCACATGAGTAAAACTTTTGTGCAACTGCAAGATTTAATGTATCCTACAATTACCATGTACCCTGCACCCTAACTGCTGAAAATAAGAGACAAGAGTTTTCTCCATCCTAAACTGTGCGCAAATGTATGTAGATATAAGCAGAGTTTGAATGCATTCCCTCAAATAAATACTATTTTATAGAGAGAAAATTCTTTGCCTACTCATTCCTGGAAACCTATCCAGTCCTTTCTGCCCCAAGTTCACAGATGTAAAAACCAGGAGCCTTTTTCTGTTGCGTATAATCCATAGTGCAATTTTTTAATGATGTGTCAACTAGCCTCTGATTTAACACTTCACTTTAACTTATCCAAAAATCATTTTAACAACTACAAATTGCTGTACAGCAGTGATTTTGATGTTTTCTGAAGGTCTACAGATTAATGTATTCAAAAATATTTCAAAAACAGTTTCTTATTCATTTTTTCTTCTAAAATGTCACTCAGTTCCAGATGCTCTTGTCCAAAATAAATGAAAAGCAAAGAACCTTGTACTGAACTCTCATTTTTCAAATAGAAGCTTCTGATTTGATGCCATTGTATTCTAAGATTAAGAAACTGCTCATTTAGAGAATTGCTTATATAAACTACAACCATATTAAGTTCTTCCAGGGTTCCAAAACTGAACTAATTTCTTTGGCCATCATCTTGTGAAAGAAGTAAAGGTAGAAAAATGGTAAAAATGACTGATTAAGTTTTTGGTTTGTTTTTGTTTTATCCAAAGAGAAAGCAAAGCTGTTACTGTGTTTCAGAAACACATGAGGTGCTTCCGTTTTATTCTGCTAACACTCTGTAGGTTTACACATATAAAGTAAGGTATTTGTAAAGGTTGGTAGATATAGCAAAGAAATACTTAATAAGGCTATATTAATGAATCTGCTGCATAATACTAATTTTCTATGTGATAAATCAGTTTGTTTCTGTCTTCTTCATTCTTAAAGGACTCCTGCCCAAGCCCCAGACGTGTCACAGCAGCACAAGGACATCCTTAAATAAATCTAGTGTCTAAATCTAGAAAATCATGCATCAGCATAGTCACTGCATGTTTTACTAAAAAAGTTTATTTACATCCTTCATAAGTTCTGATCCCTTTAAGTTCTGAAAAGCTGCAATAAGATCTCCCCAGAGCCTTTTTTTAATATGAGAGGTGTTCCAGCCTCTGACAATTTTTGTGGTTTTCCCCTTGGCTCGCTCTAACAGGTCCATGTCATTCTTGTACTGAGGACCCCAGAGCTGGATGCAGCACTCCAGGTAGTGTCTTATGAGGACAGAGTAGAGGGACAGAATCCCCTCCCTTGCCCTGCTGCCCACAATGCTTTGGATGCAGCCCAGGACATGGTTGGCTTTCTGGGCTGTGAGTGCACATTGCTGAGTCACGTCCAGTTTTAATCCACCGGTATTCCCACCTTCTTCTTGGCTGAACTGCCCTTAATTCCTTCATCCTCTAGCCTGTATCAATATCTGGGGTTGCCCAGCTCAGGGGCAGAACCCTGCACTTTTCTTTGTTGAACATTATAGATTTTTACTTCTCTCGCCTGTCAAGCCTGTTGAGCTGATTATTGCTAAGAAGGGGCCACACCAAAAAACCAGGAGGGAGTATGAAAGTCAAGAAGTAATGAGTAGCCTCCATGTGAGGTTTTGCTGACCAGATCCATGTCCAGCACTGGCCTTCTGAGGGAATGACCTTGGAGGACAGATCACCTCTCAATCTCTCCTTATCTAAGGACAGATATGTAATAACTACTTTCCTTTCTAAAAATTGTTTGAGAAGAGAGCGATGGCAAGTGTAAGGAGGAAGAGCAAACACAACCAAAAAGAAAGGAAGAACATAAGAGACATAGAAGGAGATATAGGCTATGCCAAACAAAGGGATGGGACTGATGGAAATAAAGGAGCATGCAGCAGCATTTGGATGTGGAACAACATACTTAGAGGGACAGCAAAGGGAAATGTACCAGCAGGATCAACACAGTGAATGGGATCCAAGTATGAGACTGACATGCTGGCAGAGGGACAGTTTGAGTTTTTACACATTAACAGTGTAAAACAAGCAGAACCAGATCCACTAAAGCATGATACATCATGAGCATAAAGCCTCCAAAGAAACAATTAAAAGTTACTTCTGGTTCCTGCCCAACAACAGATACATGAAAAATGCCAAACCACATGAATAAATCTTTCTCACCAAGTTCTACACATGAGGAAGACATTTCTGCTTCTATTTTTTCCCAAATGCAATTTTGAAATTATTCCTTTGTTTGTATCTCTGGACTGCATTCCTGGAAAGTTTGGATTGCAAGTATAGGGTTTGTGCATTAAAATTTTCTATGGGGTTGCCCAGGGAAACTGTGCTTTGTATGTCACTGTTCAACAGCATGCCAATAAAAGTCTTAAGAAAAGCAGAGCAATCACCTCTAATCTTTCCTCAGCTCTCATGCAGTGCAGCCTAAATGCGAAAATTTGCTAGTTTTCTTTGAAAATGGGAAAAAAATAATTTAGATCTAAAAAAGAAAAGCCCACCTGAACCATAACTATTCAAGGCACATGAAAATCACAGTGATTTTTCTTTGAGTTGGAGAAAGAATGGTTATTGTTAGCCACTGAAGTAATAAATGGTGATGGGTCAATTTAGCATATTTTGTTAAAAAATATTTATCAATTACTTTGACTTTAAAATATTGATTCAAGTCCATATATTCAAGTACATATACTTATATGTAACCTTACCATTTAGCTTTATGTAAATGAAAATGACATTATTTTAAATCAATAGACTACAATACCCTGAACTTAGCCATTTACACTAAAATAAGACTGTTATAGAATATTCTGAGTTGGAAGGGACCCATAAGGACCATTGCATCGAACTCCTGACTGTGCAAAACAACCTAAAAGTTAAACCATATATCTAAGTGTGTTGTTCAAACCCTTTTTGAATACCACTGGGCTTGAGGCTGACTTAAAAATAAGAGGCTTATTAACGAATGGTTCTTCAGTCTGATTTATACAGTATTAAGACTTTTTTTATCTTTTCTTTCCTCTCCTTGTATTTTATATCTTACTAGGATTTCTACAATTATATGAATTCCAAGTGTTTAGATATATACACAAATAACAAATCTAAAATATCTAGGAAACACATCCGAGCTACAGAGCTGTAACTCAAGATATGAAAGATAAGTACCTTGAAATACGAAGTCTTAAGGCATTCTCTGTAGCTGCTTCATTTCTGCAGAATAAGACAGGTAAGATCACTCAATTTTACTGCTTAAACATTAATATGTGTGTAGGCTGGTATATGTTCAGACCATGCCAACCAGCACTGTTTTGGACAGTCAGTCCACAAGTATGGTCTGTAACAGCCCATTCTGGAAAGCAACGTGGTTGTTGTCACCCTGTTTTGGGAGAGGGATAATTAGTCTGTGTTTACAAAAATTGTGCCAGTCTTGTAAGTCAAGGGATGGTCCCTAAGCTCTTTTATTCATTAACTTAGATGTTTCTTGCATGTCTCATCTGTTTGCCACTGGCTGTACAGATGGTGGCTCTGTGTCTAAAGTAGGGCCCCAGGTAAGAGTATAGTGATGGATGGAGTCAGTATGGGCCAAAGTGAAAAGCACAGTGGCAATAATGATGTGTTCCTCATTCACCTTAGGAACAGATGCCAAGAAATTGAATTTACAAAAGTACCTCTCACCCAGCTGTGCTTTGCTTAGAAAACTCAGATAAATGTGATATCTGTCACATTTCCTGGAATCACTAAACATGGTTTATTGGCCTCAGTTTGAAACATGGCTGTTTGTTCTAAAGGTTGCTGTCCCATGAAACTTCTGTAGTAGTGCAAGTCTACAGTTTTTGCATAAGGCTCATAAGTCATCATCATTGCAAACATTATACATAGATCACTGTGCATACATGGACTAAATGTGATTCTTCTGTGCTGGAGACTTATATGGCCATTTATTATTTTGCTCATCTCTGTAAAATGCAATTATTTTGTCTCTCCAACATGCATACAAGCATGTGATATGCCTTTTTTATCATGAATTCTTTAGCAACCAAAATAACAGACTTATGCCCCTATCTTCTCTTCATCCTGAATTTCTTCTAGCTTTCAGCATTCTCTATTATGGCCTCTCAACTTCTTGCCTTTTACTAATATTCTGCATGTCTTCTTCTCCTAAGGAGAAACAAGCTTGGACCTCCTTCTTGTTTCATTGATGACAACGAACATAATAATCATGGTCACCTTAGAAAAATATTCTTGGTTTAACAATATGTAGCAGATGACAATAATATGGAAGATATTAGCTATCATTTCCCAAGGCTGATACTGTTTGAAGATAATTTTGCTGCATATGGACTGCAATGCTTTGGTTTTTACATAAAGAGGCCAAAGCCTGTAGATTTAACTTTTATAATTAATGATATTATTTCATAGAAAAACAAAGAGTCTAATAGTGATAACAACAAGTGCTTCATTCAAATTCCACAGGGAAACATCAGAACAAAAGATCTAGTCCCTCACAAGACCCACAGCATTCATGCATCAGGCAGTGCACTCCAGAAGCTTGTTTTTCTAATATATATACCTAATAAACAAAGGAATTAAAGAGGAATCTAGTATTTGATTTTTTATTTACCTAAACATACTTGTTAAGTACCACTCTGTCAGTAGGAACACAGATTGAAGCCCACAGATTACTTCTATTTCCTCACACTTGAGCAGTTCTTACAAACCTCATTCTTTTTCCTTGCAGAAATATCTTGCCTAAAAGTCCTTTTCAAATGGGTGACAAACTTAAAATATATCCTTCATTTAAATATATATTTTAAACACTAAATTTTTGTTCACGCTTCTCTACATTCAAGGAGGTTCTACCATCTGCCTTGGTAATTCAGAGCAGAGGCCTGAAATGTCTCCTGCTGCCAGTAATAGACTTTGTCTATGTTACATAGCAGAACTACTTCTAGAGCAGTTTACTGAGTAAAAGCATCAGAATCTGTCCTGGATTGCTATCTACATCTACAAATTATCCGTCTTCCAGAAAAAGATCTTCAAAAAACTATGAAGTTAGCAGAGAGAAGGTAATTAAAATAATTGGTAGCTCCTTGGTACTTGAAGTGCCAGTGAAAGCACTGAAATAGGACAAAATATTCACCCTCTGTTAATGCATTCCTGCCCTGTGGTTTCATGGATTATGGCAAGAATTAATGCAGACTGTGTTCTGTAGGGCTGCCCATGATGAGTACCTCTGGATTTTCTGGAGCTGGCACTGGAATCCTTAACAATTTCATAACTGAGCTGAAGAAAATACCTCTTTCTATGCAACCAATATAAAACGTAGAGAGACATTCTAGTTACTGAACAGTTACTGGTATAAATCCAAACATAGTTACTGAACAGTTACTGGTATAAATCCAAACATACCTATCATACATGCTTTATAAATTCAATTTTATAGCACTGATGTTAAGCAAAGCTATAAAAGATTGGACTTTTACTCTGTTAAAAAAAAAAAAAAAGATTGCTGATACTAGTTTTCATTTAAAAGTGCAATAATCTGCAAATTTCACTGGTGATTCATTTGAACCTTAACCTGAGTTCAGCTTTATTGCCTGTCTTTCAGTTCACTCCTGTAACACATCTGAAAATGTTATTGTTCAGTTTGACCTGATATAATTTTGAATGCTAGTCCAGACACATATGAAGGCAGCTCTATGTGAGCAGGTGGTAGATCATAGAAATGCAGGAAAAGAAACAAATACAAGAGATGTTTGGCATCATAGTGGTTTATTCCATATTATGTTTTATTCACCTCTGTAGCAGATACTCTTTTTTCATCCTGCCTTTTCAGTGTGCTTGGAGTTTGCAGTGAGACTTACTCAGCTATGGCCAGCTAGAGATTTTGCCACAATGACATGGGTAGCTTCTCCAACAACACAGCAGAGAAGCTGGAGGGTTGCAAGGCTCTCTAACACCTTGGCATCACTGCATGTTACATGGCTATATCTATAATGACAAATAAAATAACATTAGACACTTGCCTGGCTTTGAAGCCTAGAGTGTAAACCAGTTGTCCTAGGGTGACTTTATGATGTTTGTATCCCAAGTTGTCAGTTCTGTTTGTGCTGGATATTAAGCTCTGAACCTTTAAGACTGGTTCCAAGAGTGAAGAGGGAGAGAAGAAGCGTGGAGTTTGTTTTCAGGAGTTGCACTTGCTCCCCTGCATCCTCTCCTGGACTGTGCTGTCTGCAGCACTGACAGACAGTGGGAGAGTGCTCTCCTTTGCTTTTAGTTTGTTTTTTAGCTAGCTGAGGCAGAGAAGGTCCCCAGACGGTAGCTTTTCTTTTTCTTGGAACTGATCAACCCTGCTTTGGACTGAAAACCCAGAAAAGCACCGTGAGCTCATACCTGTGGCCCACCAGGGCCTGGGACATGGCATTTTCCAACACAGGAGGAAATGAGACTGAGTGACCCAAGCTACACCCCATGAAAAGGACTTTCTGAATTTGCCACCTCTTCAGAATAACGAGAGGTTCCATTGTTCAATATTATTCATTTTTTTCATGTTTGTGATTACTTTGCTTGTTAAATAAACAGTTTTTTACACTTTTCTCAAAGGAGGTTTATCTCCTAAACAGGCTGGAGGACAGGCTGCTTGAATCCGCTTTCTACAGGAGAATATGTCAGAGATTCCTTTCTAAATTTGTCCCAAACCAGGACACTGATCATGTTCAGGATAGACAGCCCTTGTTCATGGGTTCTCTTTGAGCTCCATGCAAGGATTCTAATATATAATTATTATTTTTGCCATCAAGAAGAATTCTTTATACAAGATATGTAAATAATAACAGCAACTTAGGCACATCATTTAATACTCCATTTAAGAAAGACAAATCCAGGCCACAGATATCTACTTTCTGAGAGAAAATGAAGATGTTGTTTTGCTTCAGGTGCAGATCAATAACGACTACATGACTACTATTAAATGACAGAAAGCAAGTCAATAAAACCATGTTCTCACAAGCCAGTTAGAGGCAAGCAAAAATGTGCAGACAAGTCATGGTACTGTATGACATTTCTAGCCTTAATATTTAGCCTTATTTCTAGCCTTATTATTCTAGTCTTATTTCTAGCCTTAAAAACTACTTATTTTAAAGGGAGACAGTTAACTCTGTAGGGTTTTCTTGTGTCTCATCATTGGGGTTTCTAGTGGTTTCTCCTTTCCGAATTTTTACCCTATTTATTATTAAAGCTAAACTAAAGCTAAAGCTATAACATTCTACTATATTTTCTTATCTAAAATTTGAGTTTCACGTATCTATTTGTTGATTTCAAGTTATGCAGAACCAAATTGGTGTGATAAAATGAAGAATCATGAATTCAAGTGAATTGAAGTTTGAAATTTTGTGGTCTGGGTTTTATCCTAATTTTAGAAAGGTCTGGATCATTCAGGAAAAAAAAACATTGTTTTGGCAATATTTTTATGGTGGTATGGTGCATAAAGCAATATTCAGCGATTAAATAGTGGTGTTTAAAGTGTTATCCTAAGATATAGAGGAACCAAGTCTTCAGTTGCAGAAATAGGGAGACTAGAAAATGTGTGCTTTCAATCAGCATTTCAGAACACCGCTCTTCCAGAATTGTAGGTTTTCACACAGTAGAGAATCTAGTTCTGGAATTGCTCAGCTAGACATACATTACATTTTCACAGGAAAATGTGTCTGGCTTGAGGATTATCATAGTGTGAAATTATAAAAATAAACTGAAACCAGAAAATTTCTTAGAAGAAAAAGAACCTTTTGTTCAGCTTCTTTCGCTAATGAATGCAGGGAAAAAAATATAAAATGTGGTGCAATTTGAAATTTATTTATATTTATTTGAATTTTTTTCTATCTACCCAAAAAGCAATTGCAAGATTTACTGCATGGGCTGGCAAAATCCAGACTGAGAGACCAGATATGAAAATTTTCTCAGTGGTGGAGAAGGCAAAATGACATTGTACTCTACAAAAGGTCAGTCAGTGAAGAGTTAAAGTTCTTGGTGCTTGAATAGGATGGGATGTTCTGACATTATGCTGATTCAATAACCTTTTAGCAGGTGGTTGGCTCAAATAATGCTTATGTTGTTTGCATATTGCTGTGTTTTACTTATCTTTGCTCTTGGTTTGCATGGAACTTTCAGGTCTTTAGAGAAGGCTGCATTGTTACTTTTGTGATGCAAATCATCAAGGAAGGAGCTGTTGCAAGTAACAAATGTTAGCCTTCTGCTATAAATTTTCATAGATAAAACACTTTTCTTGAGGTACTATTTCTAAGATTTTTCAAATTATTCCTTTAAGCCCTGGGAAAAAAACATGTTTTCCATGTTGTATGTCCGTGTTACTTTTGCATCCCATTCCAAAGAGGGCTTCATATTAACCTTCTTCATTCTTTGTGAAAAATAAAAATAAAATTGCTCTTCGTGGCACTAATGCAACTCTGGAATGGAAGCATCTGTGCCCTTATTAAGCCATATAACCAAAAGCATAATTTGGCCTATGATTTTCCATATGTCTTGGAATAAGAGTGATTATACAAATGGAAATGGTTGTTAATATTATTGTCACTGGCAGTGCTAGTACAGCAGCAAGAAAAAACAATTAAAAAACAATTAAGTAGTCTGTGTATCCAACCTGTTTTCTGCTGGCATACAGTTCTTTCTATTCCAACTTGTGGTCAATTCTCTTACATCTACAGCTTTGCATGGTTTTTTAATGAAGTACCAAATGATAAGTCTTACATGGATGCCCATTCTCATACTAATTGTTTTAATATGATGATCTGGAACCAAGGCTACAATTATGTCAAGCAAAAAAACAGAAGAAAAGACACTATATTTTTTTATTCAAAATCAAATACGTGTTTCAAAAGGTTAAGTACCCTTCCCTTCCCTTCCCTTCCCCCCCAATAAAAGACTTATGGAAAGACAAAACTGAGCAGGAGAAACTTGAAATATGTTTCACTCTGCTTCAGTGATCCTTAGTGACTAATTATTGTATCTGTTAACAGCTAGTTCACAGCTTTTCAATATTAAAGGAACTGATGAGTAACCCACAAGGTACTACAAAAAAGCCCAAGATGGCATCACTATATATAAAAGAGGTTTTAAAGATGAGATGATTTTACCTGGCTGGAAGCTAAAAACCAGTGAAAGTTTTTAAAAAAGCTAAAGATCTTGAAAAGCTACTTTAAAAAAAAAATATATATAATTCTGCCTAAAGGTTTGCCAGGAGGATTTTGGTCAGACCCAAACTCTGACATCCATTTCATGCTCTGATATCCAGCCCTGATGGAAAACCTTTGTGCTAGGAAAGACATGGCTTGTTCCTGACTCAACAGACTATGAGTTAGACTGACTGTAAAGAAACTCCTTATTAAACCATCAGAACGTTAGTCACAGACTATCCTCTCTTTAATATACTCTTTTGACCAGCAATGATTTTTCCTGCACTGAAGGAGTGCAATTAGTTTTGAATGGAATTAAATCAGTTTCTTCCACAAGCTCTTGCAGAACATTAAGACATGAGTATGAAAGTGTCTGTACCTCCTTTCTAGTGAGTTTTCTTCTGTTTACTACAAAGATGCATAATTCCTGGTTTATCCCCCTAGGGGAGGAGGGTGAGAAAATCCATATTTTTTCATATTTTAGTGAGATAAATCAGATATCTCTGTGTGCTTCTGCTGCTCTTTCTCACTTCAGAAGTCAAGTGATAACAACTACAGAAGCCACCTTTGCTTGAGGGAGAGATTCTTTATAGAGACTTTCTATCATGCGTGCCTAAGGCAGAAATTAATTCTGGAGCAGGGTCTTATACCCTATAAGGTATAAGGAGATACTGCTCTATTACACAGTCATGAATGAAAGGGAGGAAGGGAATAGCTGCAGATTGATAAAACATCATGAGAAAAAGATATCAAAGACCCTGCATAGTGGGGCTGAATGTCCATAAAGGTTTTATCAGCAGTTCATCCTGCTAGAAGATTGAATGAGAAGTAGAGAATCAAAGGTACACTATAGAAGTACAACTTAAAGTCAGGAAAGATACTTATTTCCCTCCAAGGCCTTCAAATAGCAGAAAAACAGCACTGCAAGGATGAGAAGTTTCAGGTGGCTCAAATTCAGCTGAATTAAACTCAACCCTCAGTATTTACCTAGTATTTACCACTTGGAAAATAAGACATGGATACATAGAGATAGAAACATGAGATGGATTTTAAACTGGAGTTGCAATAATGCCTGGTCTAGCAGACTTTATCAGTGAAGATGTTATTCTCCAGTCCAAAGTGAAAACTCCTCCAGCCAAAAAAACCAAAGGTATTTTGGTTTTTTCTTCATGGGTGGTCTGCAGCAACTGTTTTTAATAGGTGTATCCAGCAGCTCAGTCGAGGGCTGGAAGGGTATTGTTACAGCCTCTTGATGGATATGGAAACAAAGGCCGTGTTTGGCTACACTGATTGCAGCCAGAGGTAGTACCCTGACTGCTCACGCTCCTGTCTGTTCATGAGGCTGGTTGTGTGATCCTGTTCCCTCAGTTTTTGGGATTTGTGAGCATTATAGAAGGTACCAAATGAACCTATGTGATATGGACATCTTCGTTGCAAAGGAAATCTTTGCTACAAGGCAGCAGTTGCAAAAACACCCTGTCTCTGATCATGAAGCCTGTTGATACTGATCTACTCAAATAAGCCTTTTTTACTTAGAAATGGATGGAAAATACAGTGTGCCTATGATGACCCTCAATGGCCATCCTGAGACCACATAATGGCATCTCTCAGAGGATATATTTTCCCAAAATTAGAAGAGATACTTAAAAAATTCCATGGCATTTATTTATGAAGATTCAACTATAACGAAAAAAAACCCTGTATTACTGTTGGAAGTAGGGAAGTAGTTTAGAACCCTCCCCCCCACACAATCCTTTTCAAAAATCCTTTCAAAAAAGGATTGTAACATGTCTTTTTTGGCTTCCTGTTTGATTTGACCTGGTAACTCAATGTCTTTGTTGCATAGTATTTTGCTTATTTAGAAAACTGCATCAACCAGATGAAAAGGAAGGGTCTGTGTACACTGGATATCAGGCAATACATCTGAAAACTTTTCTATGAAAAATAGACTGGATTGTGAAGACTTTTAAGACTAGAAAGGTGAGACTTCAATGCAAATATCCATCTCGTGAAGATCTAATGAGATACTTAACTAATAAACTGCCAGGAAATAGCTAGCCTTGATTCTGAACATTGTTGAATACTTTCTCTAGATATTTTAATCCCTTGAAAATGTGACTATTAGGTAAATGTTTGTAATAACACATCTTCAAAATGTTTCTAATCATTTAGGGTGAAATTGTCTTACTTAATTTCAAGGGCTTAAAAATTAAATGAAATACTATTGGAGAGGTAATTTAACTACCTACACACACCTGAGAGAGACTAAATAACTATATTATATAAAACATTCAGTAAGCAGATAAAGGGGGGCAAATATAACCCTGAGTCTCTAATCTAATATCCAGAAATCAACAGAGATGCTACTTAGATTAAAGAACAGGGACATGAAGAATAGACAAGTGCTTTATAGTTTGACTTTTTCAAACTAAAAATCTTGAGTAAAAGAGATATTCATAACTGATAGATTTTGTTCCTGGGATACTCATTTTATCTGTTTTAGTATATTCTAATACTGACTATTGTGATAATGAAATCCATCTATATGAAAATATATGAATGAAGCACAACAAACAGTCAAGACAGTGTAGACAGTATAGTACACAAGAAAGGACAATGGAAGAAATTCATTATTTGAAAGTAAAGCAGCAGACAGGACAAGATTTATGAAAACCATATTTTTTCTTTTCATAAAGCAATTGAAATAAGTATAAAAAAAGTTCCAGTTAAGTTTACAGTTAGATTTTTGAACATTATGAGAGAAAGTTTCAGGGTGAAGGAGAAGACAAGAAAGAACCTCATTAATTTTTAATCTTTGCAAAATTTGTCAGTGAAAGGGATTATGGATTCATTCTAATTATAATTTGTTAAATGTAAAACAAATCCATTTATTTAGACTTCTTTCTTAACTCCCTTATGGATAATTTAACAATTTGGATGATTTGATTTAGCTTAATGATTCCAAGGGAAGTTCTTGGCCCTGAAGAAATTTGAACGATACAAGACGGTGTAAATTTGACATTATGTCTTTCCTATCTCTAGTTACTGTTTGAATGATCAACACTTTATATTTTCTTTAAATTTGTAGTCTTATATACTGTATAGATGGATGTCTAAAAATAGTTAAATAACTATCTTTAATGGATTCAATATAATGCTTTGTTTTACGCCTTCATTACACCTAATTTTTTTTGTTGTTTGCTGATATGAAATTGTAGACACAATCTTCATAGAAGAAAACAATACCAATGATTAATTTCCAGACAATTACACAGGTACCTACCTGGTTAAGCTTTACTTTCCAAGTTTCTAGATTACTGAATTAGTAGTTCCTTGCATTCTTTCAAAATTTAAAGGCAAATATGTTCTATTTAGGTTTTTTCAAATCTTTTTCATCCATTCACATCGGTCGAATACCCCTCAGTTCAGCAAAGCATCTAAATACCTAAAAAGCTTAATGACAGTGAAAAGTGTTACTAAATATCTCCTACAAAACTTATTCTAGCATTCAATTTGTTTTGTATTTTTGCTGATGTATTTAGAGATCATCTAATTTGTCCTTTAGCCATAACTTGTTTTTCCCTATTTTTATTTTTCTCCTGTTTCATTTAACAGGATTCATAATTGTAATCTTCATAAATGCTAAGACATTGCACTTGTCTTACTCTATACTACGATAATATCTGAGGCTGCAGAGACTGGCCACATGGTCATAGATGGGCAAAATGGACAAATGAATTTGAGTATGATGCATCAATTTTAAGATAAACTTGAGTGTTTTGGGTACATGACAAAACATCTTTTAATGGGAAAGGTAATCATATCCAGTATCAATCCCATTCTCATACGCTGTGAAACCTGACCACTTCTGCTTGGGGTCCTCAGCTGTAAGATTCTTTCCCCTTCGAACATTTTAAAGTCTTTATTAGAACTCTTGAGCAGTCTAAATAGCTGTTCTTGTCCTGGTATTGCCTGATAGAAGACACAGGTTTACATAACTGCTTCTTGTGGAATACTTAAGATGAACATAAATCTATGACCATCTCCCAGTTCTGATGAAATCAAAGCCTTTTAAACTGTGCTGGAAATGCACTTGAGTATGCTTTTACTGTGGCTTGCTCCTGCTGAGTTGCAAAAAAGAATTTAGAAGACCTAGAAATACAAGTGATCATGGCAAGTCTGTGACTCACTCACTGCTTAGCAGTCTCACTAAAAATCTGAGAGAAACATAGGATTGGGAAAGAGTTCCTTTATTACTAAAACCAGTTTCCTGATGCCATAAGTAAATGTGATGTAATTCTTTTCTTAAATTGCTCAGGTTTTCTCTGAAATCTAAATGGATTTTGGAAGCTTGGTTTTCATTACTACTACATAAGTGTTCAACAGATGTGTAAGAAAGTTTTCAGACAGAAGAATCCTTCAGTGGACACAGCAGAGCAGTTATCTGTCACCAGTTCTGAGCAGGAGAGAATGATTTCTTCTTAACATGCCAGCAGTGCTTTTCCTAACACCATCCAGGAAGCTGTTCATCACCTTTGCTCCAGAACTTGTTGTTGGGGGTTATTTTTAAGATACATTTCTCCCTCTTCAACTTTTACATGGCTTTAAGCTGATCTACTACATTTACTGAAAGAAGCATGGCATCTTTCTTCCTCCACTGTGCCACACCTGAACAACCTTTCTATCTTACAGCTCCTCAAGTGGACTTTAATTTTTCAAACCGTACCACAGTGCTTTTTCATGCTTGTTCCAGTAATGCTGTATTTTTACAAATATGAAAGATGCTATGGAGTCTTCCAGATGAGACTGTAAGAAAGATCAGACCAAAATTTTTGATTTACTGTCTATGTTGTCTCAGCTGTAGCTTAGACAGTGGTTCTATAAGAATAGCATTATTACCTGATTCCTGTTAGAGATATTATCAGCTCATTTTAAGACAAGAAGAGCATAGTCATAGAACATAAAGATTAGCAAATTACTATGTGAATGTATTTTTTTTTTTACTATGTGAATTTTGCTTTGTGATATTTCTATTTAACTGCATGCTTACAGTAGAAGTCTCTTCATAGATGGCAAATACTGGAAGATGTCACCTCAGCCAAACCATCTAAAAATGAATTGGTGTGGTGATGCAAAATTTTGAACATTGTACTATTACGTTTTCCCTTTTGAATTACTAAAACTGCTTCTGTCTTCTTCAATTTTCTGATTCTTTGTATTGGCAACATGTCTCAATTTTGATGTATCAAAATAAATTTTTATTCATTCACACTCTTTTATTTTTTTGTGCCATCTGCCTTTGTGAAAATAATAAACATGAACCCAAGACCCTTTCTCTACTTGCAATATTTTCTCTCTCAACAAAACTAATATTCATGAAGTCTTTTTGTAATTCATTTCATTTCATTTCACAGAACTACAGAATGGGTCAGGTTGTAAGGGACCACAGTAGATCATCTGGTCCAACCCCTAGGGTTGGTGAAGCAGGGTCACCCTGAAGCACTAATCCTACAACAGCTTTTTTTTTTTTTTTTTAGTGTCACCATATCATCTGCCTTGCAGAAACTCAAGTGATAGTTGGAATACATTCACTCTTTCCATAGGATTATTTGTCTTAGAGAAAGTTAGCAGGTAATTTCTGTACAATCTACCTTTTGTATCTTGGGTTTTATTTAATTTTATTCAATTTTCTGCTTAACTCTTCAGCTTGGAACGATACTTGCAAGATATTAATATCTCCAACACCATTTTTAAATATATAATTTTTTTTTTATCAAGAAGCCTTCCAATGACCCTCACAAATTCATTTACCAATTTCAGCCACATTCTGGAACGAAAAACCGCTCTTTTGAATCATTGGGTGCATCAGCTGCATCTCAATCAATCTGAACGAGCCCCTTTTCCAGAAGTGGTGTAAACACTGAACTCTCTACCCTCTACCTTTTGTTGTTCCATACAACTGCTTTGGGCAAACATAAAGAGGCCTTTTCTGTCACGTCCAGCTGTTTGTTGATTCATTTGACATACTCAGATGTGCTTTCACGTGCTCTGAAAATTACTTTCTGACTCCTTATGAACTTCCACATTAACAATCAGTTTAGGCTTAACAGCAGGTTTAGGTCCTGACATAGTGCTAAAGACAACTTTCAGCAGAGGGTTAAGGTATGCCCTGTTTTACCCCCACCTCAAATAGTTGAATTCCAGTTCCATATCCAATGAACTAATGAATAGCCCAATTTTCTCATATTTGGAAAAACTATTCTTATGGAAAGTGAGAGGAAAGTATTTGTCTCCCAAATCTGCTAGGTGGAATGGTGTGGTACTGCTACTGACTTAAGCTCCATCCCTTTCAAGCGGGACTGGTTGGCTGTGACTGATGGACAAATTGATGTTGATTTCATGCCAGGATCAGTTGTAGAAGATTTGGGGTGGCATTCAATGCTTTTAATGTACCCTGTGACAAAATGTCAGCTGTTTTCATTTGCAATAGTATATAAAAGTGTGATTTAAATATAGCTATAAAGTTATATATACAAAAAGTGGCTTGCTGTTCTTAGCAAAATTTAAAGACCCTCAGGTTAAAGATTTTACATATGAAGTTTACCAAAACTGTAGAAAAACTAGATCTTGACCTTCTGAAAACTTCTATTAAATAAATCCATCATTTACTTCCTGAGAAGGTATTTAAACCAAAAAACTTCCAATGAAGACTGAATCCTCCCTGATTGTGACATGAATGTCTTTCTTTTCAGCTGTGAGGGAATATTTTCCTGTTTGTTTTAAACAGGAATATTTTCCTGTTAAATATTTTCCTAATTGCTGCTTCTACCATTTAATTTCTTTAGGTAAATTTATGACTTATTGTATTTCATCTAGTGTAGGCAGAGGGTAATAACCATTTAAACTTAAATGATATAAGGGCAACATCTGTTACTTAGTAACACAAATATATTCTGAGGTAGGTAGCTGTTTTTCTAAGCTTTTTTGAGCAAATTGCATAGCTCATTACACTTAGAGTCATCCACATCCTACACAGAATCTGTGGTAGTGCAAATTACGAACACAAATGGCCTTGGGGGCATTTTTGCCCTAAACAGCTTCTGCTGGGGCTGATGTGCCTGGGAGAGGGCTGGTACCACTTGAACTGCTGAGGCACAACACGTTCCATCTGGATTCAGGACGTGTCTGCGCCTTGAAGCCTGCAATGCTGCAATCCTTCCAGTCATTCAGGACTGCCTGAAAGGTTTAGCTTTGTAAGCAGAGAGTTAGAGGGACAAATAGGTAGGTAACAAGGAGATGGTGAAACAAAATTAATCCATATGACAGTCAAGGCATGTAGAAATTAACAGATTTCTATGCAGCCATCTGAAATAAAGGGAATGTGTAATCTAGAGGGGTCCCTGGAGTAATGTAATGCTTGGAATTTGGGCAAAGGTGGAATAAACAAGAAACACTGTTAAATAAATAAGATATTAGGTCAGGTTCCAAGCTTCTTTAATAAAGCTTTCCTTTGCTGGGCCTGCAGCTGAGGATGGATAACATCTCTAAAGGTTTTGAAGCACTTCAGGTAAAGTCATATATCACCTGTTTCTTCTTTGCTGCAGCTGATGAGAATGATGACACTGGGTAAGCGAGGCTCAGGTGTGTCATGCACAAAGTGCATCACACACCCAAACCCATTGCATAGATGACTTCTGCACTGTGCTACAAAATGGTGCGTGAAAAGGAGACAAGACCTGAAATGACCTGAATGAGGAAATTTGTATCACTGTAGATGAAAGAGCTGGATATTGCATCCTGAGGAAAGGTATAAGCAGGAAGAGAATTAGCATTCTTGGCCCTGATGTATAGGTTTTGATAAATTTTTTATCCTCTTCCCTTTGTGCATGTGTCACCCAAAGATTTTGGCATCTGACTCTTGCAGCAGTACCTGAATGCAGAACTACCAATGAATGTTGAGGAGCTATGGAGTATTTGCTCAGCATGGGCCACTCTTACACCACTTCTGCTACGATACTTCCGATTTTTGATTTGCTAGTGACATTTCTTTAGATATTTTCCTATGTGTTTTTACTTCACAGGCTAGATTTAGAGATTAATATACAATATTGACATGGAGAAGCATAAACAATTACTGAGAGACTGATGCAAGTTAGCAGGGTCTCAATTATACTTCTTATAGTCAATTCTATAATTTTTGTGCTCTTTTCTATCAGAAAATGCTGCTGGGTCAAAACTGTTTTTCCATACTTTGAGAAGTAGTAGAATTTAAGAAAATCCTTTTTGATGAGGCACTTTCTAAAAATAACCTGACTCTTAATAATCAAATCTTTTAGAAACCAATACAAAATAACCTTTCCACTTATGAAAAAATCTCAGAAGAAGTAACACTTCAGGCTAATTTGCATGCTACTTTCAGTTGATTAGAATCCATTATAATCAGGATGAGCTGAGAGTGAAATGATATGCTGAAAGTTTTGATCCTTTGCAAAATTATTCATAGCATGTATAAATATTTAGGGATTAGACACATTTTATTATTTAGCACATCAAGGCCCCAATCTTCACATTATACTTACAGTGAATTTTGAATATTAAAATCAAAAACTGAAACAAATATGTTCAACAGAACTACAGTTGTGATACAACTGAAAATCATTGAGGTGCCTGGGGCTACAGAAACTGCACATGGAAATTAATTCTGAACCATAAGCTAATACAGGAGCTCTCCATGACTCTCAAAAGATGATTTACTCCAAGGCAAGGTTGGGGCAAGCCCAGTCACAAATACAGGCTGGGTGAAGATGGATTGAGAGCAGTCCTGAGATAAAGAATTTGGGGTTGTTGGTTGATGAGCTTCTCAGCATGAGTTTTCAATGCGTGCTTGCAGATCAGAAGGTGAATCACATCCTGAGCTGCATAGAAGAAACATGGGCAGGAGGTCAAGGGAGGGGATTCTGCCCCTCTGCCCTTGTGAGGCCCCACCTGGAGTGCTGTGTCCAGCTCAGGGACCCCAACCACAAGAAGGATGTGCACCTGTTGTAGCAAGTCCAGAGGAGGGTGATAGAGGTAATCAGGGGGCTGGAACAGATTAGATAGGCAGAATCACGCGTGGAGATTCACTTCCCCTCACTGTATTTAGTGATGGAAAATGGACACTTGGATAGGTGGCTCGGTCACAAGCTAAAGAGTTCTGTATTGATTGCCTAAAAATATTCCAACTGCATGGAGGAATCTAATGCCAAATAAAATTAGGCATATGCATAAAATTTTTCAAGGTCTGTATTCGAATTTCAGAAAGGAGATGAGTGTCAAAAATTTGGTTGAAATCATGTAAATGTTTAGAAATAAGTAACTGAATATATTCAAAATATTACATGTAGCTTCCCAAGCCCACACATACACATAAGCTGTAGCAAAAATGAATTGTCACATACATGAAACACTTTCAAATTATCTTCTCAAACTATGAGGAATAAAAACCCAAAGTAAATGTCATATGCAAATAGCCACATATATCAAGGGTTTTTGGGAAATAAATTCTAGAGTTGGGCACAGATGATTGCAACTAAAAAGAAACAAATATATGTTCATTTTCATTTTTTTTTTTTTGTGGAAAACAAAATTTACTCTTTGGATTAAAGCTACTGATAATTATGCAACCATGTGAAAATGTATTTATTCAATATGTTTTGTTTTTATGTGCTTGCCTACTCTCTTTCTAAGACAAAGGCAAATTTCTAGGCAAATTAATACACATGTTCTTCATACTCACACATATATAATCAAATAACTAACCTGGGATTCTGTTCCAAGATACATGGTAAAAAGATCCACCATAGAAAATTATGGAAATATATTAAAAACCCCCTTTTTACTAGGATGGGTGATAACTCTGTTTTATTAATCTCCTCCTCCTTTATTTTTCTACTTTAGACTATGCTTTGAACATTCCTACATGCTTGGGTTCATGCAGTTTTTATTTTAATATATGTTTTACATAACCTTCAGGAGAAAGAAATCTCTGAATTTCTGCTCTTGACCATGATGTTGACACTATGCATCTATCAAATAGTGCTATACTGAACTAAATTTATTTTGCTGATTATTGTAAATTGACAGGTCTTTCTGGGGAAGAAAAGAGAAATATTTTCAAGACCATAAGAGTAAGATTAAATTTTAAAATTTAAATAAATGGTATATTTTTTATCTACCTAAATCTCATCAACTGGAATTTGATGCAGTTGCATTTATGCAAGTATCTACTTCAGCATGTAGCAGATGAGACATCTGAAAAAGGCTAGCAGATGCAAATCAGGACTTAAGGATATCCACTTTTCCAGTGGCTGCTAGGGGTCTGACAGAGTAAGATGTACCCTGGTTTTGGCTTAAATCACAACAGATGCAACTACTAAAACTGACCTCTTGGATTCCTTCTGGAAGTGATGAAATGACAAAGGAGTGTATTTTAGGGAAGGGCGAATTGTCCCCCAGAAATATTTATCTCTTTCTATTTATCATAGAGCAAAACTGATTTACCAGATTGGGTCATGTATTCAAATCTTACCTGGCTGAAATTAAGTAAAATGGGTCATGTCTCAAACATTCCCAGTGCTACACACTTTTTCTAAGGATCAGAAGTCTTCTCATGTAAGACAAACAGGTCTAGTCTACAGGCCATACACATACTATTGTGGCAATATGTTGACTAGACCTTTCCTCCTAACCTGTAAGACTGTTTGTCTTGGTTTATACTACAGATTTAGTCAAAGAACTGAACCAGCCAGGTTCAGTATGGATAAGTTTTTGGAAATCCTGTCCCAAACTGTAGCTTGTCAGCACCTACAGAGATAAAGGTTGGTAATGCCAGATTTTAAACCTGAGCATGTGCTAAGTGACTACAAAATATCTCCATAGTTAATGTGTGGTAACCTCTGAAGCTTTTGAAAAACTTTAAATCATTCAACTTGAAGGACATAAGCATGCATATATAGCCAAATTACTTTCTGTAAAATTTCCACCAAGTCAAGCAAATGATTTTTTGTTTGTGTGCCACTAGCTGATAATGAAATACAGTGGAAGTGATCTTGGTAAGTTATCTCCAGCTGCCTCTGCTTCCCGTGGAAATATCATAAAATAACAGCAGTTAAAAAACCAACTGGTGTTGCAGCTCTTCTATATTGGTTCTTAAATAATCACAAGTTCAGCTACACCATTCCATTGTCATCAAAAGGCATATGTTATTGGCTTGCCATGAATACAAATGTTATATCTCAAAAGTAATAGCTTTGTCTGGACATACTTCAAGTCCTGAGGATGGTTTTAACCTCACATTTCTACAAAATTCATGTGATGAGAGTCTCTGGGAATTGTTAGTTTCAGCAGTACCTAATTCACACCCTCAAGCACGTGCAAGTGGGAAATGTATTTCAAGACGCAACTCCTTTTCGCTTTGAGTTAAAATGTTTGTCTTGGCATAGGTCTTACTGCCCACCACCGTTAAGATTTTTGGGAGCATTCATAATTATTTATTTTCTAGAAGTTACAGAAGAAAAATGACTGATGAAAATTCAAGAGATGTTTGAAGATATGATTTTTTTTAGATAGCCTTTAATGGTGTTTTTTAAAATCTGGTAGTGTTGAGATGAATCAGCACATATTGAGATTGTAAATGGAATGAGATCATCGGATTTATTTTTAAGTAGCACAATGCATTTCAAGCCACTAGTACAATTTGCCTGTTTAGAGTTGACACACAGATGGACAAAAAAACCTCCCCTATTTGTCAACCTTCAGTGTATTTCTTTGATGGAACTGTGATGGTGGAAATAGCACAGAGGAATTAGGGAAGATTTCAATTCCTCCTAAATAAATTTTTTTCAGAGTATGTAAACAGCTGATGATCAGATTCATTATCACAGCAGTTTTCTTGCTCATCAACATCTCTGCTTCATTTTTCCTTTTCATTCAGTTTAGGATTTACATTGTTCTCAGTATATAAGTTATTTCTTCTGTCTTCCAATATATTATTATAGCAAGTCTTCTTCCATTTTTAGATAATATTTATTCTAGCCCTTACCCATTAATTTAATTTTTTATATTATTGCATTTATCCTTAAACATCAGGAGCCACTATACCTAAATATTCAGAGAATAAGTACTAGTGACCTAATTTTCCTTAATTTTCCTGTATACTGACACATAGCATCTCATCTTCTCATTATGTTTTTTTTCAATTTTTCTCTAAGGACTTTAAGAACAAAAATGAAAATTGAACCACTATTTAATGACATTTATAGATGTCTTATTAGTTTTATTTGCACTAGCTGAATTCACATTTTTAAGTTTGCAATTCATCTATATAAGTAATAGAAATAATATTTTCTTACTAGCTATTATGGGCAATGTTTTTAAAGTGTCTATAAATCCATTGTCATAATTAATTGTAGAATGAAGGACGAACCCCCAGCCTGACATTTCTTTCAAATCAAAAGAAGGCCAGACTGGTTTGATTGGACATTTTCAAGGGGGAAGGAAAAGAAAATGCCTTTGGGTCATTTTGCAGAAAGAGAAAATATCATGTACATAACCAATCTTAAGTGTTATTTATTATTGATTTTAAACATCTCAGAGTCTTCTGATTAATCCATAGGCATGAAGAACAGCTCTTTTACTTATAAAATTTGAACACCAAAAAGATATTTAATATGAATTAAAATGGAGAGGTTTCTTTTCTGGTTATGCAAAGTCAAGTCTTGATTTTGAGGGCAACCACAGAGTTTCTCCATGAACATGAACAAGTGACTTTGGTGATAGTTATGCAGATGGATGTGGGCTCCTGTTTCTGCATTGAAGGTGTTTAAACACACTCCAGGTTCAGATCATTAGAATGTCACTGAACTTGTGTGAATGCATTCTTCCTGAGTGACCACCTTCATGCCAATTGGGACTGAAGAATTTACTTATTCTGCACGTACAGCCCACAAGTTCATTTACAAGAGTGCAATTGCTTATTAGGAAATATAATTTTCAGCTATTAAGGAAAGTAAAGTCAAACAATTCTTTTGAGTTAATGCATGAAATACATTTTTCCTCATTAAAATGATGAGAAACCTCATTATTATGTTGTTCAAAACATCCAGTCTCAGAGTCTAACATTAGCTGATTACATTGATTGGATTTCCCTCTATACAGAACAGAGGGGATGATTTATAGCAGGAACCATAGATTTCCAACTGAAATATTAAAGAAACATCATGAATGCTATCTACTGTATCTTCCAAACTTACTGGCTCATACTGATCTTAAAACATCTGTTTAGGGCTCATCACCTTCTTTTCTTTCCGAAATGGGTCCTATGAATAAAACTGAACAGAAATTGCCTATTAATCCTAGGGAAGAGCATACCCATACAGTAGTAATTTCAGAGTGACTAAACCCATGTGTCCAACACAGAGGATGAAAGACTCCACCCCACCTGTCCCAAAACTCCTGTCTCTTAGATGTTCCAGGACCCAACACATCAGACATGGTCTCCCACATAAAAAGGCAACATCTGAAAAATGCTTGAAGGTTCAAGGACTGAAAGACCAAGGCACAAAAAACCCCTCTGGTGTACATAAAATCAAGCAACTTTTCCCTTCCTGTTAACATCTCAATGACCCTGCACAATCACCAGCCAGCCAAGAGTTTTGGTTCAGAACAAACACACTTCATTTCCCTTACAATGATCTTTCATGCCTGCATAAAGCACTTGGGTATTTTTAACCTAGTGACTCTCCTTTATTGGGCTTTTCAGCTTACTTGAAGCTTCTCTGTGTTGTGAGCTCCCTGGCATGCCAGTAGTTCAGCTGCCATAACAAAATGCACATTTTTAAACAGCTTGTTTTTAAATTAGTGTCATCATGAGATATTCATTTGTAAAGTGCTTATTAAACATCTCACATAGATTTCCATGATAATTTCTAATTGCTTATTTTTCCTACAGGAGGGTGAAGTAATAAGAGAGATGATGCAGATAAACACAAAATCAAAGGGAAAAACATCAAAAGTGGGGAAAAGCATAGAATACATATCTCTACATCCAAGAATAGCACTGTTACCAGGATTACAGAATAGAAAAAGAATATCACTTTTATAATAGAGCAAATAATCTGATTGTTCCAATAAAATCTGTCTCTTAGGATCTGCAGTCCACAATCCTTTTAAATGTGGAAGTTCTTGTCTCATTAAGACTTGAAAATGTCCCTATTTTCCAAGCAGAATCATAGAATCATAGAAATATTTGGGTTGGAAAAGAATTCAACCATTCAACCATCAACACAGCACTGCCAACTCCATCACTAAAATGTGTCCACTCTACCACCACATCTACATATCTTTTAAATCCTTCCAGCATTTCCCAGGACAGGCTGTTCCAGTCCTTGACAACTCTTTCTGTGAAGAAATATTTCCTAATACCTAATCTAAAACTTCCCTGGTACAATTTGGTTGATAGAAGCATGCATACTAAATGTGAGCTTACTGAATATAATGATCTTCTTGAAGTAGATCATAAATGTGATGGTTTATAAAGCTGTCCTAATTTTATCTGGGATACAGTTAATTTCCTTCTCAGTAGCTGGTACAGAGTTGTGTTCAGATTTTGTGGTTCAGATTTTATATGAGAATAATGTTGAAACACCCTGATGTTTTCATTTCTGCTGAGTAGCAATATTTTAAAACAATGTTTCAGATTAAATTTTCTCAATATACAGAGAGGGAATGACTTTTTTATGCACATCCTTTTACAGTGGATAATTAATAATCTCTGGATTAGTGTTGCTGAACATAAAGCTGGATGGAGGAATAACAGTAAAATTCACAGACCAGCTGTTAACAAAAGCCCAGTAATGAACAGTGTCAATTAAATTAGTTTGTTCAAAATAGTAAGTTAAGTAATGTTCAGGACTGACAGAGTTATCTACTCTCAACAGATTTTTTTTGAACATTGAATTTGAACTGGGAATTTATGAATGACAAATTCCTCTTACATACTCAGTATTAATCTGGTGTGGGACTTTAAAGCACAGTAATTAGTCTTCCTAACCAAACACTTCAAGAGAACATCATATAGCAAAGACAAGCTGAAGGGATGGTGCAAAATCTGGGAATATCTCATAAACAAGAGTTTTTCATTTCATAAATACATTTTTGGGTAAAGAGCAAGGCAAATACAGTAAAATCAGGTTTATATGTGTGCAAATCATTTAGTTCAAGGTAAAGATAATTCAAGGCTCTAGAGAATTTTCCTTAATCAGCATTAATTCAAGATCAGAACTTGCTTCAAATGCAGAAGAAAAGCATTTATTAAGACACTTGTTTCCATTCAACTGATTTTTCCAATAACCACATCCACTGGAATACAAGATCCAATTTAGAAAACAATTTAGTGTATCTTAATTAAATATCACAGACCGTTGAAACATTTTTTTTCTATGATCTAATAACAAGATAGCCAATTAAGATGCTAATTCTGAAATAAAAGGCAAATTGTACCCTGTGATTTGCACAATGTCTCTGAGTTTAAGAGTTGTTTATATAAACAAATGAGAACAATCTCTGATTTAAATGAGTGATTTACCTGTTTTTTCCCAAATGCTTAAACTCTTCCTGTCTTTTTAAGTATGTGAGAGAGGATTTGCCTGTAAAAGTCTCAGACAGGGAGTAAATGGACTAAAATATGTTAAGGCCTGAAACCAATAGCTGGAAAGCTACCTAACTAGGAGCAGTGAGTAGAATCTATCATCAATATCATTTTAGAATCTAAGATTCATAGACACAGTCCAGGAGTCTGGGGTGTTAAGACCTCTGCAGGACTAGGCTACATAAAATACTTAGAAATAAAATCAGACAGAAGAGTAAAAACAACACAAAAATACATAAAGACAGGAGAATAAAAATCAACAGTATCATGAGGTAATATGATATGGACTTTCTGCTCACTATTGGCATGTTTTTAGAAGGAACATAGAGGAAATATCTAAACCGAGATTTTAAAGGAAGATGACACATTTGTGAATCTTGAGAGGAAGCATGTCCCAGATAAAAAAGGCTTCCATGGCAAAGAGTGCTCTGCAGAAATCATCACTTCCTGAAATACTTATGGTCAGAAACATAGTTCATAGTTCACATTACTTTTTGACTGCTCCTTATGGCTTGATACAGAATAAGGTTAGCATTTAATTTCAAAATCAATATTTTTCTGGGATGAAAAATAACAACAACAACAAAAAAAAACCCCACTCCAAAACAAAGAAAATAAATGTTTTCTGGTATTCCTTATAGCTACTGTTTCTGATTTGAAAGTCCCTTAAAATGCCAAAATTAACTGAGTTTTGTTAAAATAGTTGTGAAAATTACATTCCCAGTGTAATACAACTATAATGAATTGAATGAAAGTGAGCAGAATGCCTACCAAAGAAAAAAAATTTAAAAATTGATATAAAGGGAAAATTTTCTAGTTGCAAAGTTTTGTAATTTGGGATTGAAAACCATGTAATTTGTAGTACTCTAGAAAGATTTTTTTAATTCTTGAAGGTTTTTTTTCCCAGAAATTTGAAAGAACATGTATTATTACAGCTGAGGATTTTTCAATTCCTAATCTAGCAAGAAAAAGTTGATATTTCTAAAGTGAATATTTAAAAAAAAATAATTTGTAATAAAGTTTCAATACAGTTTATGCAGCAATGTCATTAATGAATATTGATCAGTAATTTTTTTAAAATAATAATTGATTTCTTTTTAATAAGATGAAGTTTCTGGTTCTTGACCACTGATACAGATTATAATAACAAAACAGACATCAAGCTGTCTATTCTCTAGTCATTTTTTAGAAAATTAATTTTCAAAAGACAGTAACTTAAAAATACCCTTGCAGATAATCTGCAGGAGTATACAATTCATCTTAGAAGTCATTTACTTTCTTCTGATAGTAAATTCTCAGTTGTTACAAGCATATTATGTTTTAAGAGCCCTGAGGGAGAAGGTCACCATTAAAGCTACTACACATATAGAAGAGAAAGCAATGTTAGAAACGATTTTGTAGTGTATCTGCGCATCTGGATCCACCTTGGTCTGTCTCTGATAGCTCCCAGACACTAAATCACTAGAAATGTCAGGATGCAACATCCTCAGACAGAATCAGTGGAGCTGAAATCAAGACCAGGAAACAAATTTCTTCCTTGAAATTTCTCACGAATAACTGTTTTGAACTTTTGAAGTTGCAGCCTCCAGGATAGTCCTGGATGGGAATTCCTAAACCTGGAAGAATTTTCAGGCACTTGCTTCCTTAGAGTCAGGGGGAAGCACTCAGTCTGTTTGGTAGGCTCAGCAGTTCCTTGGCACATCCAACTGATTGCTCTTTTTATAGGTAAAAGGGAGCAGAAGATGTCAGAACCTGCCTCTGAGCACAGAGAGAAGGTGCAAAGGTATGCAGGAATGTGAATTTACTGTGCCATTTCTGGGAAAAAATGTTTCAAGGTGAAGAATTTTCTTTCCTGAACATGTGTAAGTTCATACCTTGAGTAGAATCTCACCATAGACATACCCCTCTTTTAAAGAACAGATGTCTGATAAACGTGTTCCTGACTTCACATCTGTCCACCCTTTTGAAGAAAAATGGCCTCTCTGTTTTCCCACAAAGGCAATATTCCCATCTGAGAGAGGGATACATTAGGGAAAATTTTATCTTCCCTGATTCTCAGCACACAATGGATGTTTGGAGGTATTCACCCCAAATCCCCAGCAGAGGACAATTTTTCTTATCCTTGTCTGAATCACAGTGTACAATGCCTACACCTTGCTACTGATTATTGGAGTAAGCTCAGGCCAATTTAACACTTGTCTTATTTACGATGAGTTTTGTGCTATATAATGGTCATATAGAAAATCTAAATTAGGAATGAAATTATGATATAAAACCACTAGTGTTTATTTTGAAGAGCAATCATCTCCTCTCTAATATCTATGACTTGAGGTTCAGACAACACTCATGTCAGAGAATCAAAGAGGATATAACCTCAAAGAGGATATAACCTGAGTTCAGGATTAGCATCACCCTTAGAGAAATGTAACAGTCACCACCTGCTACAAGAAAGCCTCAGATAAAACCCAAGAACTGTTTCCTTGCCTGGGAACTATGCTCTAACCCTGAGCACTTCAGAAGGAAGGTATTAATTTTCCCCTGGTCTGTTGGAAGCACCTTGCTGCTTTCCTGTGGTTAGGAACTTCTGCACCTCCCATCCAAATTATTGCAGTTGAACAAAATTCAGCCTCTGTGATCCCTGCACTATTTCTTTGTTGTAGTTCTCAGGGTGCTCCTTTGGCCCTGTTGTTTTCAGCTGGGAGAGAAGAGTTAATGCTTTGTTGGAGTACGAATCATTACTCTTCTGGTTACAAGAGCACAGCTAGAATGAAATAATATGCCATGGAGCTTCTGGTTGACAGCAGGTGAAACTAGCATATTAAGTTCAATGTAGTGCAAAATAAGGGGGGATATGATTAGAAAATACTAATTACTAATTACCTTTACCCAACCCTTGTACTGGGAGATTCCCTGTGACAAGGACTTATGGAGCAGCAAGAAGTAATTAGATTTCTGACAGAGAAATTGCTGCACAAGTAATTAAGCTGTCTTTTTTCTTATTGCTAGATAGTATCAGTTATATATCTTATAATAAAAAGAAAAAAATCCATATCAAGTTTCTCAAAAACACAGCTAAGAGATGACAACTTCAGAAGCAGTTCTTTGATTTTTCTTTTTAAAGACCAAAACCAATTGCGCACCAATTGTGCATTCATTAATGCCTTTTTCTGAAGGCAATTTCAAGTAATGAGCTATGAACAAAACCAGGCAAACAACCTGCAGTTGTTGTTTCAGTTTCTTGACATTCCCTTCAATGCAAGAGTTTCTAGCTCTTTGTATAAATACTGGTGTCAGGTCAAGCAGCTAAATAACACATTTTTGTGTAATAATTTTGCTTAAAGCCCCATAAAATCTCTATTAAATGTAAAAGTAACATCAACCCCTTTATTTTGTGATGGTCATCCTCCTCAACATGTTGCTGATTTGACATTACATTATGGTATAGTTTTCCTCATGTCTGAAATGCTCAGATAAAATCAGATCTTGAGTGGCTAACATGAATTTTTTTTACTAGGGTAGCATCCACATGATACACATTTGGCTATGATAAGCAAACTGACTTAGCTAAGGCTTGAAACCTTTGAACACATGAAGAGTTTCAGAAATATATTTAATTTACTTTAGGAAATGAGTAATGTTTCTTTTAGTATGCATTGGTAGAATTATATTAAAAATCATATCAGCCAATCATATTTCAAAATAGTCAGCATCCAAGATTAACATTAATTTGTGCATATCAGCACTTCAAGACATGAAATGCTTAAAAACATACCAGTTAAAATGTATTAAATCACTATGTTTTATGACTATACCATTTCCCAGGACAGAGATGATTTACTCATTATAATTCAGTCTGTCTTTACCTCCTTCAGTGTCACTAACCAACATGCATAAAGGTTGAACAGTATGACCCCTTAGCAAATATAAGTTTTATTAACTTTAGCTCCCTAATTAAAATACTGTTCATTTAATCAATTCTGCTATTACACATTTCTAATATGAAAATTATCAACAACGTTCAGCTTGGGCCTTATTCCTTGAAATAATACATGGCTTTTTTATCTGGTCTTCTTGAAAGTAGTGTATTCTTGCCACGATTTATAATGTCTTTTCAAGGAAGGAGTGGACGTAATTCCACCAGAATGAGGTTTAGTGAGTCCTGGCACTTCATTCACCTTGTCAGTTGCCTTCAGCCTTAACCTCTGGAGAGACAATGGCTTCACTAAAAACTATCAATTCAGCCATAGGGAGGGGGAAATGTGCTGCTGTGTATGCTTTGTCACTTTAATAGAGTGATAGAAAAATGAATTACACCACAAGTTTACGAATCAGAAGTTTTCATTACTCCGAGTAATACTCTTCCATAATCACTCATCAGTGTTAGCGAGATGGGTCCACCTGTATAAGTCTCTGCTGTGTAGGTAATGTTTTTATGTTCAGATTTTCCAGTTGTTCGAGGTACAACTAAATCAACTGAAATGTGAAGATGGAGAAAAAATCTGTGTGTCTGCAGTGAGTCACTAGCCCTGGGTGTCGACTCTGGGATGATGCAGATAAGTCAGAAAAAGAAAGAGTTAAAAAGAAGTCATGGAAAATATCATACTCACTTGCTGCAGAGAAAGACAACAGAAAGGAAACATCTTAAGTGCTAAGCCAGTACCTTACGGCAAAACTCTATTTGTCAAAGTGTTCATTTCAGAGGAGAAGAAACAGAATTATTTTTTTAAATAAAGAAAATTTTAGGCTGTCTTGACTTTATTAATCAAAATTCTGTAGCTTTTCTAAAGATCAGAAAATTTCAAACATAATGCTAATTTTCATTCTATTCCAAGTGCTTTTAAATTTTTCTAGGAATATATACTGGATCACATTTTTCATTTTAGCTTTAATGTTTTAAAAAGTTATATTTTAGCATGTAGCCTGCAGCAAATTGGAATAACAATGATGGGGTTTAAGATCTACATTTATTTTTACCTCTTGAATTTATGTTTTTGAGAAGAAAGCATCCAATCTCTTCTCAAGCTTGAATAAAAAATATTTCATTGTTCCAAGGGTATTTTTGATTTCTTTTCTTAGAATTGAAAGAGTCTCTCATTCTCAAAATAGTCTTACATCAGAAAATTCTCTGATAGCTGCCTATCACTCTCAGAAGACATATTTGAAGAGAACAGTCAGCCACCCATAGACGTCTTCCATTCTGAATTTTAATAAGCTGTGAGATAAAACAGAGCTTCTTAGTCAAATATAAAATCAGAAGCATACGTCTCTTGAGTGCGAACAGAGAGGCACCCACAGATGCACACAATTTCCCAGCAAAGCCTCTGACTTTTCATGCAGAACTGCAAGCACAGGTCTGTTGGCAATATGGAGTTATTTTTGAGGTTGCCTCACTGTCTATTTTTCAACCGTGTAGGTCATCTCATGAATTTGTCATTTTGCAATGAAAATAAACCTTATATAATTCTTCAGGATTGTTTGACATCTCTTTTTCTGTACTTTGCCTCATTTCTCATTTCTGCTGGGATAATAGAGATCTCGTGCTGTTCCAAAGTGTAAAACCTGTTTTCTGTTCATACTGAAAGTTGTCAAAGCAGAACAAGGGTAAGCATAAGTCTTCAAATATAGAACTTGCAGTCTTAGAAACTGCTTCCTTTGTTCCCCTGGGTAGGACAAGGAGTAATGGGCTTAAAAGAATTGTAGGTTTGATGTTAGGAAGAGTATTAGGAGTAGTTACACTCGGGAAGAAGCAGACTGAGAGGGCTGTGTAATTTTTGTCATTGAAATACTTTGGATAGATCTGAAAGCAGATCTATCCAAAGATGGATCAAGCATGAATTGGTAGAGATGAATCAGTGCAGAAGTAAAAGACTTGAAGGAGCCACTGTCTTTTTCTACAGTGCTGAGGCACAATTCTATTCAAACATACTGACTAACAAAGCTACCTTCCTTTGGCTGTTAATGCTAGTTGTAGGTGAGAAAGAGTAGACCTTTATTTACAGGAAGTAAGTAATTTAATTGGACACGTGATTTGTCATGACAAGGTTAGAGGGAAGAGATGCCATACAGAGGGAATCTGAGAGATTTGAGAGCTAGACCCATGTGGACCTCATGAAGATAAACAAGGCCAAGTGCAAGGGGCAATCCCAAACACAAGTACAGAGCGTGCAAAGAATGGATTGAGAGCAGCCCTGAGGAGAAGGACTTGGGGTTGTTGCTGGATAAGAAGCTCAACATGATCCAGCTATGTGAACTCCCAGCTCAGAAAGTCAAACTCATCATGGGCTGCATCAAAAGAAGTATGGATGAAGAAACATGTTGAGGGAAGTGATTCTCCCCCTCTACTCTGCTCTCATGAGACCCTGGACTCCTGATTCCAGCTCTGAGGTCCTAGCATAGGAAGACTGTAGACCTATTAGAGAGAAATCTAAGGAGGGCCAGAAGGATAACCACAAGGGGTTCCCTCACAAAGGTGCTAAGAATTCTCCAGGAGAACATTGCTCCTTCCTGGCCTGGTGTCACTTTTTGCCATTCATTTGCTGCTGACCACTCCCAGAAATAACAAATTGTTTTGATGGACCTTTGATCTGACCTGACAGAGTATTTTCTAATGCTACATTTTCAGATGTGTAGAAGGTGTGCTTACTTGCCAATGTGCACACTTGGAAATACTTCATGTTTGTTTGCTTCATGCCATGGTAGACATCCACCCCGATACCACCACCACCACCCACCCAAAGAAATACATATCATTCCTGACACAGCAAAATGAAGACATTCTTCCAAATAGGTATAGAGCTTACTCCAATCCCTACTACCTGATTTACATTAGTGACTGTAAATTTGGATGGCAAGGTGCAATATTTATTAGAATCAGGTCTGATAGGTGCCGAGAAAA
Source organism: Molothrus ater (assembly GCF_012460135.2). NCBI lineage: Eukaryota > Metazoa > Chordata > Aves > Passeriformes > Icteridae > Molothrus > Molothrus ater. Next base: position 81,332,151 of record NC_050479.2, on the reverse strand, counting down.
AAAAAAATAAAAGCATGCAAGAAAGTTTAAAAAGTCAGGCAGATTGATTTGCTTTCAGTGTATATAGCTTGTGGAGCCTGAACCACAGAAAGGAAATTATGTTTTTTTGAATCATTGCACAAACAGCCTTGACCAACCACCTCACTGCTTCCATCTGCAGCAGGACCCTGCTGCTATTGCTCACCCTGAGGGTCTCTGAGCCATGAGGCTGCCACAAACGGAGACCACAAAGCTCCTGCTCAAAACCAAGTTATTCTTTGCCCTCTAGTCTGCTTTATTTCTAAAAGCTCTGTTTGGATATAGGAGGGAAAACATCTTTTCACTTCCCTAATTTCTTTTACATCTCTAGAAATCAAACCTTTGTTTTGCTGTTAAGTTCCTGGGTTTTTTGGGTAGCAATGAAGATTCTGACTTGATGTTGCTATTTACAGTGCATTTAGTTACTAGATATACCTGCTTCCTTGGGCTACACATTCATACCTGAACAAGAGAACAAAGATAAATCATGAGTGGGCAGCAGACAGTTGTCTTAGAGAAAACAGCTTTCAGGTGAGACTGCACCAGACTCCTACCTACTATGGATTGAAGAAAAAGGATCAGGCTGTTCATACAGGCTGGGGTTGCACAATTTTACTCTAGAAGTACCTTTTCACCTGCTTATTTTGGAGGAAAGATCTACACATTTATATTGCATTTATCTTCCACAATTTTGTTGTGGGTTATGCAGCAAGAAATATTCTAGATAGAAGTATTTTGTCTGATTTATATTTCCCTGAAGTAGCAGAAACAACCAAAATTAATCTAGACTACATTTCAGGTCTACAAAATTTCATATCCTAATTTATTTTACAAGAACTTTTTTTACAAGTCCACCAGTTGGACTTGTACAAAGATAGAAAAAGGCATGTTAACCTACACCACACAGCATACTTTCTGGAAGTAAATCACTACATCCTTTACATTGAGATCTTTCTTCATTCAACAAACACTTTTTAAAAATCTCACAAAAGATTTCTTCTTAAACTGTTAAAAAGAACTAATTTCTCTCAGATTATCTATCTTGCTTTAATTTTCCTCCAGCTACAGTTGCCCTTTTTAGTTACTAACCACCTTTATTTCATATATATTGCTGAGTTTCCTATCAGCTGAATTACTTTGTGGACTTCCTGGAAGTAATCCTTCTCCATATTTTATTCTCCCTCCTTATCCTCATTTTGACTACTTACCTTCTGCTTAGCTCATTTGCTGCAATATCTCTTAAAATCAATAACAATTTCCTCCAATCCATCTCCTCAGGATCTAAGCAGATATCTTATTAGGAGAGGTGATTTGTGATAGAGAATACCTGTGTTGTTCTGAGAAGAATGGGCACTGCTTCAGTGGTCCCTCTGCCCTCTTGCAGAGCCTCCCTTGAATTGCTCGTGATCATCACACTGCTAGAAGTGGTGCCCTGCCCTCACCCATCTTCATCTGGACACGCTCTGCAGCCATGGCATGCTTCAGAGGCACGGCCCAAGGCATCCTGAAGCACAGAGCTCACATATCACAGAACAGAGTGAATCCTGAAAATGCAGGAGCTGGTTCTTCATCTTTGCAAGGACATTACAACATATAGAAATCAAGACCTTACTACTTCAAAGAGGATGGAAACTGTGAGGGATGCCCTGCAGTCTAGATTTCCCATTCCTTTGCTGCAGATATTGCAGCCAAGTCACAGTTTTATGTTATTTCTGTAAATCCTGGCTAAGTTAAGTATCTAAGAGTCATGTAGAGATTAAATCAGACTGATAAATTTTGGCCATGTTTCTTCAGCTGGACAGCTGAAAATCAGAATCAGTTCTAGAGCCTAAGGACATATTTCTATCTCTGCTAATTTTTTTTATTCGTTGTGTATAATTTTGTCTTTTAGTACCACAGAAAAACTGGATAATTTTAATTAACTCTTTTTTTAAATCAGATATGATAGTGAATACAGTAGTAAATCTGCATCTCCGTATGCATACATGAACATGTGAAGCATATGGAAGTCCCAGTAATTTCTGGAAGATGAGTACTACTTCTGGGATGTCATTTGGAAGCTGGAGACATTGAGCAAGAAATTTTTATCTTTATATACATCTACCTTCCATTTAGAATCATAGAATTATTAAGGTTGAAAAAGACCTTAAGGATTATCAAGTCCAACTGTTCATCACTAAACCATGTCCCCAAGTGCCACATGCACTTTGAACACTTCCAAGGATCGTAATTTCACCACTTCCTTGGGCAGGGAATTGGTTCAATGCCTGACCATTCCAATACCCTTGTCCTTTCCCTTCTCTTCTCCTTTAGGTAGGAATAGTCTGACTGTCTTGCACTTGGAATCACAAATTCTTTACAAAATTTCTGTCTTTTGATTTTTAGGTTTTTACAATAACTATTTTCTAATAATAAACAAATCAACCAGGGGAAGTTCTCTTGTCTAGAGGTAAAAGACACATAGTGACCGCATCTGTGAATCTTGATGTTCTTCTACCCCAAGACAGAGTATATATGTCCCAGCTGCTTCTTGGTAATAATCCCTTGGTAAATGCTGTCACCATCACCATGTGGAGTCCCATCTGGAAAGTGTTAATCGATATAGTATGAAATAATTCCAGCAAGCAAAAAAAAGAATATAATTATTTAGTGCTGTGGGAGTGTTTTCTGAATTCATTTCATTTAGGACAGTAATAGTCAATATTTATAATTTCTGTTGGAACTAATATTTTCTATTTTATTATGAAAAATCATGTGACTTAGCACTAAGCTACTTAGTCATTCTGAGACAAGTTTTGGAATTCCTGCAGATGAAAAGAATCAAACAAAATGATTATTGTAGAGAAATATCACAGACACTTTGTCCAAAGATGAGAAACTAGGTGTTAAGAGGAGCAGGATGAAGGTCGGCATACAACACAAAAGAAAATTTCAGCTGTTGGGTCTGACTAATACATAAAATGAAGAAAACCTGCAAATCATGTACAACCAAGCTGGTTTTATCTACACAATTAATATTCCATGGTTCCTTCAGAAATCTGTTTCAGAGTTATTCTGCTATGTGAACGTATTATTTATTCTCAAATTAATTTATCTATGAGGTATCTCCTGGCGTATGACCTGTGGATGACTGAAGCAGTAAAGACAAACAGGTGAAGCCTGGTGTCCACATCTCAATTAAGCTGAATAATGGTTAAAATAACATTTTTTTCACATTTGAAAGTCAACACACTTGTCTTTGCATTTGAGGTTAAGGCTAATTCTTCAAGGTGCATGAGGTAAATATTTGCCAAGCATTTAAAATGTTTTCCATGAATCAAAAAGCTCTGGAATGTTACAATCACTAATGACATGCCACCTTGCATATCTGTCAAAAGCAGGCAATGCAATTTCAGAAACTGCATAGAAGGTCAAGAGTGGAGAGTTTATTGAAAAGTATCTTTTTCCTCCCCTTAGGGCTGTAAAGGAAATTTATGTGATATGCATTCCTCTTGGCCAATCCATTTTCTCTTTATCTGAGCATGAAACAGATGCAGTGAGAAATCCATAGCTTAAAAAAATACGAATATTTTTGCAAGGCTTTGGATTTAAAATATTAGGGATGAATCCAAATTAAAAATGGAACATAAAGGAAAGCAAAGAGGAAGTGGAAATGCTGATTAATTTATGATTTCCCATAAATCTACTGTGTGTCCTTGTGACTTTAGTTCTTTCTGTGCATTTAGAAAAGAAACAAAATAATTCTACACTTAACAAAACAACAGGGAAGGATTTCTGGGACAACAAAAGAGTATTCATTAGTAGAGGTAGTGTTTCTTGTAAGCCCATGGCATTCCAGTGAACAGCACTCTCACTACACTTGAAATGCCCTTTCATAATCTTCTCAGTTGAATGGGTAGCCCAGAGCAGCTCCAGGATCAGATGAGGAATGAAAGTATAAATCTTATCCTAGTCCATTTTCCTGCATAGAATTGCAAGAAAAGTTAATTTCATGACCCTTCTTTAATTTCAGATGTAGCACTTTCCCCTTAGTGCACTCTGAACCATCTGTTCTTCTCAAAATCTTGCATACTGTCTTTTCCCCCAACAAATGAAGCACAAAAAGGTCCCCAGTACAATCTGCTTGTATGAGATCTGGGTTTGTACTGGTGTCACATCCATCACAGGTCAGTGCCTTACATTGTTCTCTACAGAACCAACCAACGACCCTAGCTTCTGACCAACAGGTAAATATTCACAGACAACAGAGCCGAAGAGTGAAAAACCAAGAGAGCACACAGTACATTAAGGTCCTGGAAAACAGATCTTTAAATCACTACAGGAACTCAGATTATCATTGGATAACAATACTATTGTTTTATACCTCATCTATGTCAAGATGTGCTTTCAAGTTCTGTTTTTTCTGTTGCTTTGTTCTTTTGCCTCTACCTCAAAACCTAGAGATTAGCCCGTAGTAGAAGGACAACATTTTCGTAAGAATGAACATTTTTGTGGAACATTGTTACTCCACAACTTCCGCCACCCTATACATGATTCTTTCTGCATGGCAGAAACACAAAACACTGCTCTACCAACTCAGGGTGACTCAAAGCCTAACAAAAGTTGTCAGCTGGCAAAATTAGTTAGTTTTTATTTGTTTATGATTTTGGTTTATTTTTCCCTGGCTTATAGCTGATTTTGATATCAAATTGGAAACAAATCTGTTGAAAAATACCTATACTAATATATATATATAAAAATATCCTTGAGGATGCTCAAAGATCCTTGGGATCTCTGAAGTGCAGAGCCAAATGTAGAGAGACTATATCTCTCTAGCCATCCTTGTCTGATGCAGCAATTACTGGCTGGGACATATTAACCTATGCCTGAGTAGCCACTTCTCAGCCATTACCTTGGAGTCTCTGGTAATAAATTAAAAGGGTAGAAAAAAATCCCTACACTGTCCTTTTCCTTTCTTTGTAAACACTTCCAGTTCATGCTGCATTTTTCACAATTAAATTGGGTAGTACTGCCACAGGCATGGATACACCCCAAATGGTCAGGTACAATTAAGGATTTTTGTCTCAATCAGAAAGACTTTAACATTTAGGTTTCTAAGAGAAGCTATTACTTTCAATTTACTCAACGGAAGTCATATACCGAATAACAGCTGTCTTATAATTACTCATGACAATTTCCACTGCAGCTAGAAACAGGTATTTTTCACAAAGAAACAAAACAAAACAGACAAAACAAACATAAACTTGAAGCAAAGCCTTAAAGCCTGCTCTCTTTAGACCTTGCTTTTTTTTGAAGAGATAATCTGAATTGCTCTACTCTTATTCACCATCAGCAATTTCTGAAGTCCTTATTCATAAAAGCATCTCAGAGGGCTAAATTTAGAACTGTTCTACATAAATCCCATTAAAAAAATATGTACAGTTTGGAGTCTGGAGTAGTTAAGGGCCAACATATTTTTTCAAAACAATGCTTATGTGCTTCTAAATTTGGGTACTGCTGCAGATAGTGGACAATTTCTTGTATTTAGGACAGAGGAAGATAGCAAACATCCTATGGCACCAGATTCAGCTAGAGATAGTGGAGGTGGCGTTTGCTCCAATCTACTCTTAACAACTGACAAGTCGGCTTTTCCACCAAAGGTAATGATCAAGAGAGTCTTTGTACAAGCTCTTTTCTAGAATATGATTTCTCTGAGATACTCGAGATAATCACATTACAAACAAGGGACCTCAGAAGGTCCTATTTTGTTCAATTAACTGTAGAGCAAATACTGATGGTTACATGGAAGTGTCTAAATTATAGACATCTATAAATGTTCATGTGAATTTCACCTTGAGGATCGTGGTCCCTTTGTGTGTCTGTCCAGAAAAGGACCAAGACAGTCCATGGGAGTCCCTACAGATAAAATGTATTAGAAAAGAAGGATAAGAGACAGTTGCCATGAATCGGAGAAAGAATTCAGAAATTCCCATCTGAAAATGCCAAAATGTATGCTGATGTCAAAGAGTAAGGGCAGAGACAAGAGCCACAGTTGTTGCCTGTTTGCTTTCCCCTTTGCCCAAGGGGGAAGGGCAGCTGTGTGCAACGGGGCAGACTGGGAGCAGAGGCTGGTGTCCTACCAGTTGGACAGACTCAGTCTCTGAGCTGCCAAGACAGTCTTTGAAGTTTCCCTGGAGGTCTTAACATGACTTCAGGTTTCACTAACACCATTTTACTTGTATTCCTGTAGGGTTCATGCCTGGGACAGCAACAGGTCATCCTTCTAATAATGCACTGAAAAGGCACCGAGTACATTAGTTGACTCCCAGTATATTCCCTTTTGTTTTCAGTTCATCATTTTTCCTGTCTTGTTAAGGATCCACTTGCTGAATAAGAGGAAAATGTAAAGATCCCTTTAGGTTCACATCAATAACTTCTTAACTTCTTTGCTTATGAGCCAAGGATTTTTTTCTTCTAGATGAGCACATACTAAGTGACTTTTCTTTTCTTCCTTTGACAGTTAGGAAAGGAAACACTGATATCATAGAGCTAAGAGAAAGGATTACCTATATATTGCCCTTAGGACAGTATGCACATCAACACACTGAATCAGGAAGAAAAGGTGATGGTTAACAAACTTTGTTTCAGGAAATCCTGTTTCAGGCACACCTAGAGGCCATATCAGCAATATTTAACACAGAGTTACTGGAATGAGACAGCCTCAGGCTGTATATGTACATAATGCATTTTAAACCGCAGTGAACAAAACGGTGATATAGATCAAAGATTTTTGTGCCAGCTTTTCCTCACTCATTGTTGCTAGGAGTGGCCAAGCAGACTTGTGTTTGCCTGGCATATCATGAGAATGATGCATGTCTTTGTAGACTTTGTACTGCTATGACAGAGCTGACATTACTCCCTATCTTTTAGATATGCACAGGTATAGGAGAGGCCATAAGTCTGTGATGTATGTTCTGCAGTCCAGAAAATGTGATATTTTTCATTGTTTTGCCCTGCTGGCTAAAACAGCAGGCTATAACTGCATGGTATTACTCACCTGCCTAGCAGCAAGAACTCCCCAGCGAGTCCCAGGCGCCTCATGGCCATCAGGAGGCCTCTGACAGTCATGCCTTCACAGAAGCAGGCAACCACTCTTGCCTTGGGCAGGTGGCTCCGAAGCTTTCGCAGCAGCTTGTCAAAACTCTGCTCGCCAGCATTGCTGTAGATCTTGTAAGAGTGCGCAATGCAGATCCCTTCCTTGGCTGCCATATCTTTGAAAGCTTCCATTCCACTTTCACCATAGTTTCCTAAATGCAAACAGAAACACAAATGCATATATTAAAATCCATGGCAGCTTTACTTCCTTGGGAAACATCAGATATTTTAGATGTGTTACATATCTGCGGAGAGATCACTGTACCAATCTTAACAATATCACTTTAATCTTTTAATTAGTAAATTTTTCAAGACAAGGTCAATAAATTTTCCTGGAAAATTCACTGCTCTTCAAGAGACTGCATCTCTGCTTAAACCAAAGGCTGTTGAGTACTTCACTACCTGTGAGGATCTGGACCATAATGTGTACAGTAGTGTATATACAAATGGCAATCTCTTCTGATTCTCTTAAACTGACTAAATGTGGCCAAATTCTCTGTGATTTACTTCAGTAAATTAAAAAAAAAATACATTGAGAATTAATTTTTAGGTGTAATATTTTAAATATATACAAAAAAAGCTCAGAATATCACCTAATTCATAATGCAATCTGAAAAGCAATATATTTTTTTTTAGCTAGAGTGAAAAGTAAAATTTGTTTTGTTGAAGCAAAAACTTCTACTGAAGAATGAATAATGAAATTGAGGATTAGCATTACAGGGATCACTAGAGCGCAGATGAACTCAATGTGCTTTAATATTTTTCTGGGTTTTCTTCCTGTTTGTTTGTTCTGAATTAAATTTCTACCAGTGGGAAAAACTTCATATTTTCTTTCAATATCTTCTTCCTCTATGGGGATAAACTGGTAATAGATATTAACAGACAGATACCTTTTTTTCCTTTATTCTGTCTCAGCACAGACACTTTCTTCACTGCCAGGCCTACACAAAAGTCACAGTGCTTAAACAGTGGATGTACTGATACCACTGACAGTCATCCCGACCAGGATTGTGTGTCTGCTTCCCTGTGCTCCTCCATCTGGCTGTTGAAATCTGTTTCATGTCTCATTTAAACAAGAAGGTCTCTGAGGCAGGAAATCTTTCTCAAAAGTAATGTCTTAAACCCTCAGTAATATTCCACAGAAATACAATCAGTTAATTAATAAAACTGTGAGTGTCAAGTGGTCAAGTTGCAAGAAAGCACTGATCCTTCACAAATTTGTTAGCTTGCAAACGGAAGAATCTGTAAGAAAAATACTCTCTTACCAGCAGAATTACAAGTACCCAGGAGCACTGACAGTGAAAATGCATGTGGAGCAGTGAGGATCAGACAGGGATTTGGACTGTCATCTGTTTTTTTCTTTTGATTTGGACATTGGAGCCATCAAGAATTCATCTTGCCCACCTGAGGAGTCATCCCTATCATTCTGGGGCTGCAGCTCAGAGGTTTTGTTACACTCAGAACTGAATATGAAAGTAAAAACAGCTCCCAGTTTTAGGATCTTATCATCCAAAGAGTCAAAAGAAGAAAAGAACAACACAGGAAGTAACATTATCTTTCTTTCACACCCGCAATGAATCACTGAGACCTTGAGACCACTAAATTTCCAAATTGCACACCCAACCAAAATGGCAACTTGAATGTAGGTCTTTCTACCTGAAGGTACACCCTTACCCCAAAGGTCTTTCATTTTCTTCCTTGCTGTGATTAGGCCTAATGGAAACCACATTATCATGCAAATTGTGCCCGGACAAAATGCCATTTAAACTCAGTTGTTCCAGTGCTTCCTGAGAGCAGTAAATCAGGAGTCCAGTGCTTACCCCTGTGTCATGCCCTTAGGGCAAACTGTGTTTCCTGTGGTACATGAGCATCAAGTGATTCCCATGGGATGCTGAAACAGTTCATCTAGAGGTCAAAACCATGGTGTCTCATGAAATATGTATTATATCTGCCAAAGCCAGCCTGAAGGAAAAATTGGGGTCAGTCACATTTAACTCCTAGCAGACCCGGAGGTCTTCAAAAATAAAATTAAGCCATCTGACAGGAAATAAACTACTTTGTCTAAAATTATTTTCATTTAGGTCATTCTGGATCAACATTAAATATTCTATTTCACTTTTTCTAACAGAAGATGAAAAGAACAAGGAAACATTGTCAATCTTTGCCATAGAAGATGTAAGTTTGAGGAAAAACTATATATCTCAATATCCTGGTTTTGGTTGTGGTAGAGTTACTTTTCTTCACAGTAGTTAGTACAGTGCTATGTTTTGGATTTGTGCTGAACACAGGGTTGATAATACAGAAATGTTTTTGTTATTGCTGAGCAGTGCTCACACAGAGCCAAGGCCTTTTCTGCTCTTTGTGCTGCCACACTGGTGAGAGAGTGGGGGGTACATGGGAGGCTGGGAGGAGGCACAGCCAGGACAGGTGATCCCAGCTGACCAAAGGGATATTGCAGACCATGTGGCATCATGCTCAGTACATAAAGTTTGGGGAAGAAGGAGAAAGGGAGGGGTGTTTGGAATGATGGTGTTTGTCTCCTCAAATCATCATTACACGTGATGTGGCCCAGATTTCCTGGAGACAGCTGAACGTCTCATGGGAAGCAGTGATTTAATTCCCTGTTTGCTTTGCTTGTGTGCACAGCTTTTCTTTACCTGTTTAACTGTCTTTAACTTAAACCATGTGTTCCTTAGCTTTTACTTTTCTGATTCTCACCCCAATTCTGCTGGTAGGGGAGTGAGCGAGAGGCTGCCTAGTGCTTCATTGCTGGCTGGGGTTAGACTGTGACACCCAAAGACATAGAAATTCTGAAGATCTCATTCTCTGTCAAAAAACTGAGTGGAAAATTCCCAGCCAGGTCTAATTTACTTACAGAACTGCATATCTTTTATGTTGCAAATACTGCAGTATTTGCTTGAAAGTGTTATAAGCATTCAAACTTTTCTGTTTGAATTCTGTTATCCTCAGGCCTGGTATAAAGTTGACAATAGGTTTAATTACAGTACTGAAAAATAGCAGGTCTTTTAGAGAGCACAAAGTGCATTAACTCCTTTCCAATCCAATAAAATCTGCTCGAGCACAAACACCATGGTTTCATCAAGCATCGAGACAGGGAGATTTTATGAAACCATACAAAAAGTTATGTGTCATCCAAAATCATAGGAAACATGTTAAACTACCAGGAGAGGAGTACTTAGGAAAATGTTATGTTCTTAACATTTAGAAGAAAATACATCCTCGCAGTCCAAATCTGAGAGTCACTGAGGTCTCCAGCTGGGAAAACTACAGCTCTATGACATGAGCTCTAGGGAGATTTGATAAAAACAGAAAGCAGCTTTGCTTCAAGGCACTCATACAAATACACCAGTGGTGCTCTTGTCTCGCTGATTAACCTCTATGCACTTAATTATTCATAGTGAATTCTCCTGTTGTGCAAGGGTTTTGATGAGGTATGTATATCTGTATGAGCTATACTGTGGGGATAATGAACACTCCTTGATGGAAAAAGAAAATCTTTTCTGTAAAATTTTTTTGCACCATATATTAGCAAAAATTTCATCTGGGCTTGCTTTCTGAATAAAACATGTATGTGCATAAACATATACATTTAGCATTGAAGAAATTAGAGTGGGAAAGAAGGTAAGGTATATTCTGTCATTTCCTTCAGGATGTAAGGTTCACAGTGGAAGAGAATCTTCATGCTTTCTATATGGAACTGGTCTCCTCAAGGACATGATTCTTCAGTATACCTGTAGCAGTACTACCAAAACTGCCTCAGCTAGAGCAAGTTTCCATCAATGGGGCAGTTCTCACTGTTCAGCCAAGTCTATGACACCAGAAAAAGGATAAAGGGGCTTCAGGATTTACACAAATGGATGGACAATAGTGATGTTTTACGCAGTTTGTAGTTTCATTTCCAAGTGAAAATTAATTCAGAACTCCTTGGCTGGAAGCAAACTAACATTTTTTGGTGAGTCCCATATGATGAAAGTTGCCTACATCCTGGGAATTTATCCATGTATCTATTTTGTTTCCACTTCTAAATTTAAAGAAAATTCTGAAGGAAATGTTCAACAGAAGGGAGGGATTGATTTACTCTTGCTTACTTCATTCCGATTCATCAGAAAAGACTCCACAAACAACACAAGCTGGAGCTCAAGTATGGTCAATTTAAATTCAGCTCCTCTTGCCTCACCAAACTCCATCTCCATTTCAGTATTTGGAAACTGGCACCTTTATACTGCTACTGGCTCTGCTGGAGGGCATATCACAGTTTTTTAGTTGATGTTCCTGTCCTCTTGAAATTTTGTCTGCAGTGCTGTAATCAGAACTATTAGCAGTAGATGGCTTTTGTAAATGTGTGCTCTTGACAACAAGTGGTATCTGGGTTCTTTTAAAATACCGGCCTGGATCCTGCGTGTTGCCTACCTGAACACCTGGCCCTAAGCCCAGTCAAAAGCTACTCCCATATGTCACTTCATGTTTTTTTAAAAAAAAAATTACATCATTGCGCGAAAGGCTTGTCCCTGCTGCAGAGTTGGAATTTTGTTCAAAACTCAAGCATATGTGTCCCCACCTACAGTCTAACTATAACAATCTGTTGGTTCCACTTCCCATGAATCAGTACTAGAAACTATTAAGAAGCTTAAAAAGAACAGATTGTGCTTTTTTTCCAGATGATGCTTTATATAGTACAGTACATAATAATACTTCAATCTGATAGAAACGGGTCAGGCAAACTGCAGGCAGCTCTTGCTTCCCCTCCTGCCCCCAGCTGAGCCAATTAAACTACCTAACCATAAACCATTAAGATCTTATGTGCTTTACAAAGCAAAACAACAATGTTTTAATTCTTAAAATATTTAGCAAAATGTATTGACATCTGTCCTATCAGATTAAAGGTTATCAATAGGAGGTGAAAAGTCTCTACTGTCAAATGAAAGAACAAACTGTGTTTTCTCCTGCCCAGGAATTTTTGGGATGTCATGTATGCCTTTTTGCATAAAAGAGCTTTTTTATCCATAGTTGTACATGCAAATTGTTATCAGCCAGTTCTTTTGTTTAAGATATTTTCATTGACCATAGATGAGCATCAACCTTTAGGAGAGTTTTAAGATGTAGGATTGTTTCTGGCAGGTCACAGTGAAAATTCACAAAGCAAAAGAAGAGGAGCCTTGAGTGGAACAGAAGAAATGCATTATGTCGTTCATTAGGCTGGTAATAATCCTACCTGTCACAAAGCATATTTGTTTAAGCAGAAATACTCATTATTTTTCTAGACAAGAAGGAGCAAACCAGAATAATATTCTATGTTGTGTCTGAGCCACAGAAAAGAAGTCAAGATAGGTTAAAATTTGCAGTATATGTTTTGCAAGAAATAAAGGGAATAAAATAAATAAAGATCTTCATTTTACCCTAGTTTCCATTTGCACCAGAAGGATGAACTTTGCAAGAAATATAAAAAAAAAAAAAGAAGCTTTGGTATAATTTTGAAAATACTTGTGGGTGTAATACCATATATTTATGAAAGGCAACATGTTGGTTGATTAGCATGATGCTCTTCCCAAAAGTTGAAGATATGGGCGTGTTTCCCAAATGGAAATGTTAGATGTGTCCTTGACAGTTACAATTCAAATTAATAATGAAAAAACACCAATAGTACCTGCTACTACCTGCCAGATATTTTTTACATTTTGCTCTTTTGACTATGGGTCTTTTAAGGTACCTCACTATCAAGAATAGGGGCATAAACCAAGTCTTTCGAGCAGCTGGAGCAATCACATGCCACTGATACAACATGATCAAAATCACAGCCTTCTGTGTAGTTATGTCTGCAAATAGAACATGACAATAGAGTGTTACTTTATTCTAAAGGGTACAAACCAAATGAAATCAAAGCACATATGCCTGAAATTCTGGAGTTGTCTATATGTGTTTAAAAAAAAGAAAACCCAACCTCTTTTCATCTGATCCAAATACTTAAATGATTTTTATACAGGATTTCAGTTTCTATATTAAATATATATGTGTAAAACAATGAAAAATAAAATTAAAAGTTCATTTTGAAAGCAACCCATTAAAAACAACTTAAAGGAGAATAGTTCCTCCAAATATATTCTACTTAAATATTTCCAATATTTTCTTTTTCCTTAATAATCACTTGGAAGACTGGGCTGTTCCACTTCAATCATCTTGAGTGTTAGATAGCAACTTCAAGAACTTTGGGCTCTTTTCTCATGATATAGTAAACATAAAAATCTGAATTTAATGGAAAAAAAGGATAAATATGTACACACTTTTGTATGGACAGGTTTCTCCCAAGAAATGATCTCTCTATTGAAGCAGACAAGGAATGTTAGCTGGGCTGGGAGAAATCATCTTCTGCCCTGCTCAGCAAAGGAGCGCCACAGGGCAAAAATTTCCATAAAGGATTAAATTAGGAGTTTACTACTCCATCCTTGAAATTGCTATACTTGCCTTCTGTAAGCACAGACAGTCTCAAAGTGATTCAAAGGAAAAAATCTAACATCTGAGGCCTCATAGGGGCCATCACAACTGATGGCTGCAGTTGGGACTCTGTCCTTAACTGTCTGTGTGATAGTGGAGAATCACTTACATCTTTCCTTGGGTGTCACTCTTATCTGTTCAAACTAAAAGCTCTGCAAACATTTACCAAGCACTCATAAAACTCAGACCAAAAGGGTTGCCTATGTCCCTGTATGTTGCCTACTATGATTCAAGATGTGTCAATACAAAGAAACGCTAGTTACCATGATATCATGCTTGCTATAAGCCTGATTTCCATTTCTATGAAGAGTTTTGAGGTTTTTAGTTTTCTACATTTGAAAACATTAAATTTTTTTATAATCACAAAAATGTTAGCTAAACAAAGCCCTCCCCCCTATTTCTAATCTTCTTAAAATTCAATCAGTGAAATAATGTGTGGAAATTATAACATTTAATTTAGATATTGACCAATTTATAATGTAATGTAAGACTCATATTTCTTTCTGCAATGTAAAGTAAAATCAAACATGTATTTTGAATCAGGAAACTATTTTTATTTCTTAAGTAATTATCTAAAATATTAGAACATTAAAAACAAATTTAATGTGTTTAATTGGGAAAATAATTAACTATTTTCTATGAGGATAGGTTTCAGCTACTAGGTATTTTCTGACTAGAAATTCTCATCCAAAGTCTTTTAGACCAGCTCTATTCGTCAGGTATTTGTTTGACTAACCAACTTTTAAATTATTTTAGAAAAGAAACATATAATATACTCCAAACGTAACTGTACTTAATTAATTTAAACAAATCTGTTTATTATCTCCTCATCTGAGATCTCATAAATATCAGTTTGATATCAAAGTCTCTTCTCTCTCATCTTCTCTGAGCTATTTTGAAATAATAAATTAATTTCTCAAGATAATGATGACCTACTTTCACAGTTTAATGCACCCCACTTTTATGTATTTTTAAATTATCACCTCATAACTTTAAAAGAGAAACTCATTTAAACATTGCTGTTATGTGAGCAAAGGGAACAGTGTGGAAGCAGCCTTTTCTGTATGCTTCCTTTGATCCCTCCAGCTGACTGGAATGTCTGCAGCTTTGTGGCTCCTGTCCACTGAGCAACGTTTGAAGTCCTACATGATGCTAATGTCTACTAGAGGATTTAAAGTCTGACAGCTCCGGCAGAAACATGCTGATATCTCGACTGCTCTCCTTGTTTTCAGACTGAAGTGATTAAGATTCTTCTGTACTTTGTGTTTGGAAATAGCTCTTTCTATCTACCTGGTTCTAAGACATTTCCCTTAATAAAAACAGTTTGAGAATACCTGAGATTGACAGTATTGGACAGGAGGCTGTTTCTTCCAGGACACAAAAGCTAAGAAAGGAGAGGGCTTTGCAGTGGGAACTCTTCGGTCTATGATTCTGTATCCTTCATTGTGGGTGTAGTGAATTCCCAAGGAATTCACTTGTTTGGTGTTTATTCGCTGGCATTTGGACATAGTCCCCATTCTAATTAGGCTATCAGTTATTATATTTCCCAAAAGAGTTGGTCCATTCTGCAAATCAACAACATTACACTTCTGTAAATTCACAAACTGGAACATAACATCATATAATATTAATTCTTTACTCTACTATGGCTTGCATCTGGTCTTTTTTTGAAGTACACATGATGTCTTATTTTGCTGATGCGGTAGGTGAGCAATAGCAGAAGTCATCCAGCAAAAGGAAGCATAATTCAGAGATTATTCGATTCTGAAGGCCTTCAATTAATCTTGAGTTTTCTGCTAAGTGCCTTTCTCTCTACCCTCTGTCCTCATATGTGAAATGAAGGTAAAAATGTTTCCCTGATGGTCATGGTGCAAGAATAAGTATATTATGAAAAACTCAGACAACTGTAGCAAAAGAGCACCATCTGCATTGGTTAGACTGAATGAAACATGACAGTTTTGCCTCACAAAAACCCACTTTTGCTTTGTTACAATAACAAGCACACCACACTTATTGTAGTAACAATCACTCTTTGTCTAACATTCATTAAAAAAAAAGCCTAAAATATCCCAACAGTAGCTGAAGTTGATGGCAAGGCTACTGCTAAGAGTACACCTTATTTTCACTCTAAATGATTATGCACATTCATATTCAGAACCTTCATTTGGGAGAAGAGTGAGTTTTTTGACTTTCTCAGTATAAACTTGGAGAAGAGAGAGGAATCCATGAAAGTTTAGTATGGTAACTGGAAGGCAGGTTTATTGACTTCATTTCCTGGGAGTGCTTGTCAAAAGGGTTTGAAGGGGGCAATATGAAGTTTCTTGGGGTATATTTCTAATTCTTAGAGTATACTGTGAAGAACAACGAGAAGACCAAAACTGTAGGACCAGCTACTTTCTTACAGATGTTCTCATTTCAGGAACAGGTTGCATAATCGTCACTCCTTGATCCATAACAAAGATTGAATTCTTACAAGAATATTTGAAAAATATATTTGAGAATGTTAGGGTAAAGGTGGTTTTTGAAATGTACCTTCACGTGATCTCACTAGGACACTGTGATCCTCAGCTTTGGGATGCAGAAACTGAAGATGGAGAAAATAGAACAGGGTTGAAGTCAAGAATATGATCTTCTTCACTGTGTGGGTGACTGTGCACTGGAACAGATTGCCCAGAGAGGGCGTGGAGTACTTGAATATCACAGCAGATATTCAAGAACCATCTGGACACAATCCTGTGCGGTGTCCTCTAGGATGGCCCTGCTTGAGCAGGGAGTTTGGACCAGATGACCCACTGTGGTCCCTTTCAACCTTACCCATCCTGTGATTCTGTGATTTGCTGACTTTCAGACTAAGCTGCCCTATAACAAAAGGATAATTAGTTACTAAAAACTGCATAATTATGAGCTCTCAACAGTAGTGGAGATTGCATGGCTACCTTGAAGAATCTGTCCAATGCCAAACTAGTCTTTCTCTTCCCTGGTTCTTAATCTGGTTTTTTGTATTCTCTTTGAATTTGACCCTGTTAAATATTTTCTATCAAATATTGGAATAGCTTCTCAAATTGATATTTTCAGAACCCCTCAACAATTTTTAGAACAATCACCATGTATCAACTTAATTTTTTAAAGATTAAACAAATCCAGTATTCTGGTTTTCTTGTGGCTGATTTCCAATTAGTTTTTGTTGTCCAGACAGGATAGCATGCAATTTTTTTCAAGATATGGTAATTTCCCATCTTATACTTTGCCAGGACAGAGTAGAATTGAAAGACTATTTCATGCCTCAAAAACTCATTACCTCTTTGTGTATTTTCAGTAGGACATTTAGCTTATTTAAAAAGGGAATGACACTGTTGACTCAAGTATAAGTTGTGATCCATTTTAATTATCTAGGTCTTGTTTTCTGCAGAATTGCTTCTTAGTCAGTCATTCTTCACCCAGTATTTAAGCATTAGCATATTCTGTTCTAGGAGCAGTGTCATCCAACATAGTACTCTTTATAGGTTTAATAACCATACTTTGTTTATCATAATTCAAATCACTGGAAATATACTTAGAATCAAGGCAGATCTCTGAGAAGGCCATTGAGCTTATGTCTCTTGTGAGAAAGTGAGAAGTACAGTTTGAACAATGATTTAAGTTCTGTTTTGCACCTAACACAGGTAGGTTGGATTCATATCCTCTTAGTATATGGTTTTAAGATAAAGTTACTCATTCCACACAAAGGATCTGAACTGGATACTAGGTTGACTTGATATGATTTATTTTTAAGAATACATTGTCCCTTTTTTTATGACACCAGAAGGAAAGTACTCATTCCTTACAAAAAAATTGTTTATTTTTGCAGAAGTGAAATACAATTGGCTGAGCTCTTTCCTCAGTTTCTCTTTCAAGAAGCAGTACTGTTATCTCATTTCAGTTTTTTGGAAGGTTATGCACCTCAGGTTTTATCTAAGAGAGCATTAAAAATATATGCAGTTATTCCAGAGTGCTGAGGTCCCCTAGAAGGAAACAGAGTAAAAGCCTTATGGCCAAAGTGATCAGAGAATATGAAGCTCTTTTTGACTGCAACATGCTCAAGTTTCAGTAAGATGGCCTCATATGATGTGCTAAACACTGTCATCCATCATATTAGCTTGTTCCTTAATGATCTGAAAAGGTAGTAAACAATGTTAATTAAATCTGCAGATGGCTTTTAACTGGACAGTGTTGAGGATGCCAGACAGGACACAGAAACATTGCAAAGTTTTCTGAAGATATTGTTGACTTGACTAGAAATTGTGCAAAAGAAAAAAGTTCTTTGTCATAGTTAAACCAAAAAGTCTGGGAGAGATCGCCAAAAGAGTCAAAATATTGTATAAAATAAAACATTCAGTTCTGTAATGCTAAAGTTAAATATTTTAAATATTTTAATTATTTGAATTGTTTCTGGTCTTTTTCTTTAGAGAACTTCCATTTGCTAAGAATAAAAAAAATTACTTTTCCTTCAGAGCTGCCATTTGAAAAAAAAACCAAAACATCAGGATATTAGAAACTGCATTCCCAACAATCTCTGAGGCTAATTTTTATCTCATTTTAGAAGAGACATATACTTTTAAAAGAGGTAGAAAGATAATTAATATTACTTCCTTTCAGATGTATACCCACAAGGCACAACTAGGCCTGAAAGGCTGTGGCAGGAGACTTTCCCTATGTGATTTTATGAATTAATTGTGAATCTAAACCTGTGAGGACTTAGTTTAATTAAAACTAAAGAGCACACAGAAAGAAGAAGCTGGAAATAGACTGAGATGTCAAATGGGCTTTTTTTTCTGTCCATATTTATAGCTTCCTCAGAATTTCATTTTTATTTTTATGTTTTCAAAAACACCAACTTACAAGGCTCTAACAAACTCTATGAACCTGTTAAAGACCTGATATTGCACTAAGTGACAGTTTTCACCAACAGTGAAGCACTTAATTACAAAATGTGTTTTATGAAAAACACCATGAAAAGGGAGAAAAGAAATAAAAGTAAAATTATGAAAGAACCAAAAAAAGCAACCTTAGAATCTTCATTTATTTTTAAATTTTTTTTAAAGTACTATGTACAAAAAGATGACAACATTCTTCATGATTTTTGCCTCAGGTTAAATTTCATCTGAGATCCCTATCAACTGCAAAGCTCAAGGCTGACTGGGGAAGTAAAAGTCCTTTTCATTGTGCATACACTTGGCACATTGTATTGACTTCAGATATCAATGGACATCATAAAAATCAACCTACACCACAGGAGCAGTTGATTTACAGAAATGTCTGACCACACTGTACTGTACAGGCAGTGTCCACAAAAATGGTAACTAAAGAAAATTTCTCTTGCAAAGATGGCACAGACACATAACCATATGTACCAGTCAGAAGGAAAGGTGACAGAAAGGAGATGAGGGCAATATTTTTTATATATTAATTTGTTCATAAAGCAAAGTATTGAGTAGACAGATAGATAAACTGGTATGTATTTATATCTTTAAATGGTGTATTAATAATTATTATGATTATAAGCTCAGCAAGTACTAAATATTTTTTGCAGGTCCCTGCTAAGATCTTGGCTTCACCAAGTTAATCATGACAAGTCAGGGTAAGAGAGCGCCTTTTCTAAAATACATAATTATATTTATACAAGAAAAGCAAAGAATAAGAACAGAAAAAAAGTCACATTAAGATTAAAAAAAAAATACTTGCAAAATGTCAGGCCTCTGATTATTTTTAAAGGAAGGCTAGATAAATTTCCCAGTGTGACACTTGCTAATTGTGATCTTAACCCTGTCAGTTGGGATCTTGAACTGTCCTTCTGGGCACTGCCTTTATTCCATTTATAGCAAATAGATGGAACCAGCAACTGCATGAGATATACCTACCTATCTTACACATCTTTCCTCTTTTCTTTTTGATAGCTAGGGTGACTAGAGTTGCAGAGTGCATAATTTGATTTGCTTAGTTGCCTTATTTTCAGATGCCCAAAAAATCCTGCCCAAAACATGCTAAATCATAGAATCATAAATCATGGAGTTGTTTGAGTCGGAAGGGACCTTCAAAGCTCATCTAGTCCAACCTTCTTGACATGGACAGGGACATCTTCCACTTGATGTATTGCTCAAAGCTCCTTCCAATCTGGCATTGACCTTGGCCATTCTCATTCACTAACCTAATTCTAAGAAAATATTTTCTCCCTCTCCTCACAAGGAAAACCTTTCTGATTTGCAGGGTATTTTTTTATCAAATGTTCCATGCAATTTTGGACCTGAAAAAGAATGTTTCTCACTCTTAAAAAGAAAGTGCCAGCTCTAGTAAGAATGTGATCATGGAAATTATTTAGTCCATCACATAAGGGTAGGAAACTGAGTTGGAAAAGGAATCAAATACCCAGTTTAGGAAATTTTATACTATTAGGTTCCAGTGAGAGAACTGGCTTATTTAGAAAATATTTGCATATATTGGAAAACCTCTCATTCCATGTTTCTGTAGGCTTTTTAGGTTCCACTGGCTGCTTTTACATCAAGGAAAATGAAACAAAAATATAAAGTCCTCTCAAAGAATATTTTGTAAACTGTAGGTGATAGAGAACTTTATCTTCTTTTAGATAGCTCAGCACCAGCTGTGAAAATTTAACAGGTTTGTTATAGAGTGGTTGGTATGCCTTTCATTATTGGCATTAGAGTCAAAACTGCTGACTACTTACTAGCTGGACCATTGGAATAGTATGTAATCCTCCATTATTTGAAATGGATGACTCTGCAGAACTAGCTACTTTTCATTTTAGGCAGCTAGGGCAAAAATTTGCCTCTTATTTCAGTATGGTTAGGTGCCTGTTGACTTCCTAGTCCTTTACATCAATGTGTTGAGACCTAAGCCTCAGTTAACCATTTCTCCATTCAAGTGACTCCCTCATGACAAGCCCAGTTCTAGACTATATTAGAGAGTGCAAACAAACATTTACCACAAAGACAGAATCTCCATACCTGTGATATATAGCTGAATTTCACCTTGGATCCTCCCCAAGAGTCAGTTACATCTAAAGCTTGTTTTCCCTTCTTATTTGAGGACATGATGAACTCACCACCTTCCTTTGCAATTTGCCCTCACTGTTACTCATCCTCAATCTTAAACAGATATTTCTCTAATAGCTTTTACATTGTCTTCATAACATAGTTATGAACAATATATATAAACAATAGTTTTCTTGTCAAATTCAATGACATACCAGTTAAAAAGCAGATCCGTTCTTGAGGCAAAATTCTCTGATTTTTCAGACCTCTTTGCATTCTATTACCTCATCAGCTGTAATGTGTTTGCTTAAAAAAGGCCACAGCAGCATGGAATGTCGGTGTTATGAAATGTAGTAGCACTTCAGAGTGAGCAGAGGATCCACTGGGTACACCACAGCTGAGGGCTCAAATGGCACAAAGAGTAATGGGCCACAATGAGCGGGTATCACAGTATGTTAATCTCGGTGTAAAATACATTTGACTCTAAGTAATGATGTTCCTGCTTGGACCAGATTCCAAAATTAGTGCAGAAAGCAGCAAGCTCTCTGATCTGCTGCCAGGTCATCAGGCACTGGCTTGAACAGATGCTCCTTATAGAATTTATTGTATGAAAGAAGGAACACCAGTTAATCTGATTTACAAGGTTATGCATAATATTTCTGCACCACAGATTTCCAATTTTTTATTAGCAAACAGCTTTAATTCTCCAATAAATATGTTTGAGAAGATTTGCACTGGGCTTTGTTGGTATGTACACAAAAAACTGCTTTGCAAAGATCCATATCCCCACAGCATGTGTAAGATTTGTAATTCTGGAAAGCACATGAATAATGGAGGCAATTTTAACCAATGTCTGCAATAAGCTGTAAAATTTAGTCAAAAATAACACTAACAAGGTTGGCAGGTGGAAATCTGCAATGATGCCTACTGGTCTCCAAACGATCACGTTCCTCCAAACGATATGTGTTCCTGTGTTATGGACTCCTGAATGTTTGTCAACTTTTCATTACTATATATTACAACATTTAAGACAGGTTTTTGCTTCTGTGTGTTGCTCCTGCATAAAAGTTAATGATGTTATGTTGATTTTCTCTCAGTATAGCAGTGTAAGGCAGAAAATTGATTGAAGTTCTGCAAACTTCTACTTTTTTTAGCATTATTTTTTACATTTTATTTTTGTATTTTCCTCTAAAATACTGTGTGCTTTATATGATTTATTTAGGTATATGCCAATATCTTTATTATCCCCATTTTACTTGTAATACATAATTATGTGACAATACCCTGCTTAACAACAAAGCCGGTTTACTTTCAATGCCTGTCTCCTATCAGAAAGATTAGATATTGAAAATTTCCTATGAAATTTCCAAGTTGATTTTCAGCATGTGAAGGTTTCAAACAGAGAAGGACCTGCTGTGAACACCTCAGTGTTATCTTTCACAACAAAAGAAACACATCTTTTATGTTTTCAGGAAATTAGTTACTTGTTTTTGGTTACAGCAAATTATTCAGAACTCTTCAAGAAGAACAAAAATGCAGGCAGTAATGTTTTTTTGTCTAAGGTTTAATAAAAGCAATTTACTAGTAAGTTCTAAAGCTAAAATCATGCCTTTAACCTGCTGTTCAGGTAATAACCAGGATACCTGCAATGACGTCTTGTGCTTGCAAAGCTACAATATGCTGTCACATGAACATGGCATCATGTGTTCTCATCTTTCTCTAAAGCACAGAACCTGGACCTGTGATATAAGGGAGATAGCAAAGTGCCTCCAGCATTCTGAGATATGGCAGAAAACAGTCATGTAGCACTCAGCAGCTAAGTACCAAGGGAATATCAAGAGGACAAATGAGGATTTGAGTGCCTTGAAAAAGATTTTAGTTTGTGTCTGGGGAAAGTGTGGTCAGTATAATCTGTTGCAACTAGATCTTGATCAGTGTCCAGAGAATCCAGGGACATCATTCCCTCATTGCTGCCATTCACAACTGCTTTGCCATTATCTGCTTCACTCAAATGAACAGAAGCCAGGATCAAAGGAGATCAGTCAATTGTACTAATTGCTGTAAATAAAAATTGAAGATACTTTCAGTCTCAAAATGTTCAAAATATGATAGAAGAGAAAGATACAATGGTTTAAAAACATGAAAAGGAGTGGGAGATGAGAGAAACAAAATACATTTTGCATAGAAGTCAGAATTTCTACCAGACATATTCTCCCTGAAAACAGATAAGGCCACAGTGTACCAGTATGTTCACTTTTATTTTCATTCACCTCAGCATTGGTTAGCAATTTTCCATCCAAATAATGCAGCTTCCAGAGTCTAGTTCACACAGAGGAATAGAGATGAGACACTCCAAATTATCAATTCTGTGGGCCATAAAAAATGTTATTTTTAATTTTGAGTAGGCTAAAACCCCATCAATCCCATGAGGACATAAATGTTTATTTAGGTTGAAAAGCTAATGTGGTTTTGGTCCAACTTCATTCATTTAATGTTCCTCATGGACCTTTGGCCCTTCCTGATGTTCTTGTAAGCATCAACAGGACTCTAAGAGAAAACGTGACAAAGCTGAATAAAATTATCAGAATAAAATTAGAATATTCTTGAAATGAAACAAGATTTACTCAAACTAGAGAAAAAATAGAAAATAAAATAAAAAAACACCAAGGAACATGGAAGCTAAATTAAACCATGAAGAAAACAATATTAAGTCTATTTCCCCAAACTGATAATAATTACTAGTAATAACTTTCCTTTTTATTGAATAAATCATCAATGGATCTCTAAGTGCTAGTTGAAAATGAATGTTCATATTTTATCATGCTCTATGCTATGGTACCTGAGACACAACATGATCTAGTAAATGCTCCAAATTTCTTCTTTTTGCAACTGACAACCTACAAAAAACTGTCGCAGTCCATCCCGTCTCAGATTATAAATCTAATCAGTCTCTCAGTGCTATACTGAAAAGTAGAGAAATCTTTGAGAATGATCATGTTCACAAGATACATGTATGTTGCATCAAGGCCAATGCAGCATTGTATTTCGTATTTTTATCTGGTATGAAGTGCTGTGTGAAGCTCTGATTTGAGCAGTACACCTTTTCTTGTCTGAATTTATGCCCTATGTCTTTGTATGAATGGAATGTCCAGTCACTAATATTCATCTGAGAAGATGGAATTAGGCAAACAGGGAGAGCCATGTGATTAATCAAACCTCGTGTCACCATGGAAAGCCAAGGGCAGCATTAGGGGTTCAAGAAAATGAATATAATCACTGCTTAATTTCTGCTCATAATTCAGATGGGACATTGCTGGCCTGCAAGGGCCATTCCAAAATATCAATTACAACAAGGCTTAAATAATTAATCAATTGATCGGCCCTATAACATGTATGAAGCTAAACTGTTTAGCAGTAAAACAGAGGAGAAAAAGAAATGCCTCAGGAGCCTAAGGACTATCTAACAAAATTGCTGAAAACCCACACTCTATTATGCACCCTCTAGCTCTCTACTTGCTATAATAGTCAACCATTTTCTGGGCAGAGAAAGTATAATAATTTGAGAGAGAGTATAATATTTGAAAATAGCCCTGTAGGCAGAGCTCTTGACATAGAAGTTTTTTACCCTGAGATTTGGTCTCATTTACACACAAAGCTAATCCTAGTGAAATACCCTCTTTCCTGCTTTAAATAGTGAAGACAAGAAAAAGTGGTTTTGGAATAGTTGAGCTTCTGTTGTATCATGTTAATTGTGAAAATCTTGCTTAAAATGTTTGGGAGATTGAGTCATAGGTGTGCAGATATAGGGCTACTCTCCTTAGACTCTGTAATAATATCTTCTCTGAGCAATTCCTACATTTAAAACAAAATTAATATACCTGGAAATCAAATTAATTTTATTATTTTTAAATTTATAAATTTTATTATTTTAAAAGCAGGAAAACTTTTCTAGATCTCTAATATTAAAAAAAAAAGTTTCAGTTCATGGGGCTGCAGAGGGTTTCTGGACCCTTCAAATGTTTTTATCATCAAGGAGAATTCCACCATTAGATATTTCAGACTAAATTCTCAACAATACGAGGTCTTTTCTTTCCATAAAGTCTCTCTTTTGTTATTTTTTTCAAACTTTATGTCTTGCATGCAGTGACCAAACTTGTACCATGTTTCTCTTTAGAGCAGGATACTGAGCCCAGATTTTGTGTATAACCAAGGGAAAATGACGAATTGCTTTCAAGCATCAATATTGTGTTTAATATGAAAATACAAGGCAAAATTTAGAATGTCTGAACACTGCTTTGGTAAGGATTATTCTAGAATTATAAAGACATAAGTACCCAAATGTATCGAAAAGTAGATAACGATACTTCATGTTCTTTACATTTATCTCATATTGGAAATCTTTTGAAACTAGAGTTTGGTACACTGTTATATGGGGACTACTGGTAATTTTTTAAACCACAGTACATTATTGTTGACTATCTCATGGATTATGCTGTCAGGCCTCTTCTGTACCATGATAGAAGTATGTCCTGTCCCAAGGATGCGATGATGTCATGTCAATGTCCATTGTTTTATGGCTGTTCTTCATAAAAGCAAACAGAGAGAAGGAATCACAAAATATGTTACATCTACAAGTTAATTCAATCTAAACATAGGTGATTATTTCTTTAAAATTATTGCATATGTGTATGAGAACAGATATGATTCTTGCATTTAAGACTGTGAAAGTTTTTAAACTATTACCTATGCCTTTAAAACCCTGAAAAGTAGATAAGACTTAAAATTTTTTCAAACATCCTATATAAATTTGTTCAAGGTCATATTAAACCACTTTGTGAAAGAGACAGTCAATTATGGAATATGAAAGTCTAGATTACCGGGTCCCTATGGACTTCAGCAATTGCTGACCATTTTACCAGCAAAGGCTCTAGAATAATAGACCGCCTAGTAAATTCAGGCCAGATTTTCAGCCTTAAACTGAATGAGATGTCTTGCATTACTGGGTCTCTCCAATCTCTGTGCTATATCAGCTCAGATTTTATAGTTGCATATCCTTTCATTCCGCTATTTTTTAATACGTATTGGCAGGCATCACCATCTCAAATTTTTGTGAGTTTCACTTCAGAACAGCTGCCAAGATAATACATCCCAGTCTGATGGCATTTCATTGATGTGGACATAGCATCCTCAAGGGAGTCTCCTCAACAAAGATGCTGCTTATTAATGCAGACATCCATCTATCATATCTAAATGTATCTCTTTCTCTCTTGCATCCTAAAGATTTAGAAAAACTGACACGTTCCAGTGAGATTGTTTTTCTGTTTATCACATGCAGAGGGATTCTGGAAGGACAGCTTGCCTTTTAGAAGTGCAAAAGAATACATTCTGCAGCAGAATATATAAATTTATGTTCCCAACACTAACAGATTATCAGTAATTCTAACAAATTTTAAAGGAACTTTTATGATCTGGGTTGCTTAAGGATTTTACATTTTCACGTCTAGTTGTTTTCCCTCCCAACGCAGCTTCTCCTCCCTCACTCTATCACCACTCACTGTCCTGAAATGTCAATTTGATTTTTGATCGGGTTGAAATGTCAGTCTCTTCCACCTGCTTGCTACATTTTGAAATAGGCACTTTTTTGAGCTCTGTCACACCTGAGGGAAATGCTTCATAGAAATCTTCAAGCTTACCCTGTTGCAGTCTGTAAACCTCTTCAATTCCATGACACTCCCAAAGCTCAATAATTATTTCATTGCTGGAGCATTGAGAATACAGTACTGCCTGTTGTGTTGTCAAGTTCTAGTTTCCTTGAGTGTACATTATATACCTCAATGTAATATAAATATAATTTATTCAGGGAAGAAAACGTCACTTCCCCTCGCCTGGAAAGCTCCCTGCCTTTGAAAGAAGTCCATGCTGCTCTTTATGGTATCTTTTGACTCTCACCTACCTGACACCTAAAAATAGGATAAAGGTCCTTATGAAACTGCTGACTAGCTGAGTGTCAAGGAAATGTTTGGTGAAATTTAAATAGATCCTGGAATTGCCAGTCGGATGCTAAGCAAAAAAAGACAAATGTATGAGGGTGTATACTATGGGCTATGTTGCCTTGTACTTTTGGTGAAACAGGGAACTCCAGCATTACCTCCAGAGATATCCAATTTCCCTACTCAGTCAATAGCATAAACAGGATTAGTGAAACATATGGAATAGATAGCTTGCTTCTGTACTTCATAGGATCCTGCCTCTTTCCTTGTGTGTATAGAAGCATAGTGTGAGATGATTGGGCTGATCTTTCTTCCAATTAAGAGCATATCAAGCCAAAAAAAAAAAAAAAAAGGGCTATTGTGCCATTGCATAATTGATGCAGACCAGTCTTTACAATTACATTTTACAGTCTTTAGAGCAAAAAA
The DNA here is from genome assembly GCF_012460135.2 of Molothrus ater. Classification (NCBI taxonomy): domain Eukaryota; kingdom Metazoa; phylum Chordata; class Aves; order Passeriformes; family Icteridae; genus Molothrus; species Molothrus ater. The sequence goes on along the minus strand of NC_050479.2, from coordinate 81,305,048 downwards.
TTCCTTTAGCAGCCCGGTATGCTGAAGGATGTAATGTAAATGAGACATAAATACAGGAAGCAAACAAAATATCATCTTTGCCTTTCACTGTACAACTAAAAAATATACTCTTTACCAAGAGTGTGAGTCTGATTGTAAATAATTCAGTAAAACTTTTACTGTTTTACTGGAAAAAGGATCAGACCATGTAAATACAAAGTTAATGAACATCTATAGGAGCCACCAAATTTAGTTGAAAATGTAGCCCACTTTCTAGTCTTATGTTTCTTGTGAACATAAACTAAATTTAGAAAACAAGAGTTTGAAATTTTCTAAAGAATTAGTGGAAGTAATATCAACTTTGAAGATCCTTAACCATTTTTCTGCTTATGATATCAACACAAATCCCATCAGCTTATGTCCTCACTGAACCACACAATTAAAATAGTACAAAAATATTATTCCTAAACATTTTTACATGGGGATAAGTAGAACTTTGTGATATCATTGGTGAAACCTCTCAGGTTTTGTGACAATTTGCATTAATTGAGAGATATCAAGATGCATTTGAGCAAAGAGTGATATGATCCCACAAATAACGGACCTGAATTGATCAAGAATTTACAAAAGTATTTTAAAAGCATATTCCTATGAGTTCTGTAGGAGTAGCTTTTAATATTCTCTACAGCAACACAACCATTTTTCAAACAGACAAGTAGGTTATTCAGAGTTCAGAATCTAAAATGGATTTCTACCATGCTTGGAAAAGAGCACAACTAAATATAGTTTCATTCTATTAGAAGTCATAGTAAATTTTTCAAATGATACACCTATCAAGCTAATTGAATCTCCTGATTGCTCTCAAAGTGAACTCTCAGATGTATATTCAATCACAGAAAAGCCTGAAGTATTTTTGATACCTTTCCAATTTTTGTAAATTTTCCTTTTTATATTGCAATATTTGCTTCAAAACCAGTTTATTGAGAAGCTCAGAGTTCAAACCTCCATGTAAGGAAATTATTTGCCATACAAGAAATACTGAGGTCTCCTTTGGGTGTTCTCCTATTTGTAAGCACAAATAAGGCCACATGTCTTGCTTTCTGTGTGATTTATAGACTCATCAGAATGATGAAGGCAGTTGGTCAGAAATTAAACCAGGTGGCAGTGGTCAGAAGGAGATACAGATGGACTTGAAATTGACTGGAAATATGAGCCCCTATAACAGGATAAAATTTACTGAGCTGAGCAACTGTTTGTGAGATGGGCTGGATGATATCTAAGGGGACTCAAGAGATTTTCAGAGGACTGGAACCTAAAGGAATTAAGCAATACCTAAATAGAGGAGCATAGATAAGTATATAAATCAGCATACCAACATCAAAAAGCCAAAAAGATAATATTAAATTAAAGAAACAGCTTAATGTCAGGACTACCAACAACCTCTCTCTCTTGAGAGCAACAAATTTTTTCCTGTCCCTACATTTAGGACTTGGAATCCAGGCTGGTGCCTCATCTACATGGCAAGACTATGGAGCATTTCTGCTCTCCCCTGTGTGCTGGAACTAAGCTGGGGAATACCTCCAGTAAGAAATTGCCTCCATGCTCATCCCAAAAGCATGATCTTGTCCCGTAGCTGCCAAAACATATTAGTGACATATTGAAATATATGATGGCCTCACATATGTAATATCAGCTGACCTCAATATGAGCACTTTCTTCCTTAAAATGGACCATTGCTTTTGCTTGTTCTGATTTTAAACTTCTTCCAATTTCATTAATTTTATTCTGAAGGTAAAGAATCAGATAATATCTACAAAGATTTGTGTAGGAAGGTTTGTACAATCACTGAAGTCAAACACTGGGGAGAACTCATCACCTCTCAATTATTCTTATACCTGTGTCACAGACTGAACAAAACAAGAGGTCATATGATTTAATTTGTGACATTTCATACAATTAGACAATTTTAAATCAATTAAAAAACCAAAAGAGCTGATTTTTCTTTCTCTGACCTTAATTTTCTTTTCTTTTTTGGGAATCTACAAACTGCCTAAGTCAAAAGACTTTCTTATCTCTCAGGCTGTAACATAGATCTAGTCTTGATAAGGCACAAAATATGGATTTCAAAGTATTATTGTCTCTCAGAGAGAAGCTCTGGAAGAAAAATTCCACTTATAAAAAATTTCTTTTTTTTTCTCGTATATTCTATCATTGTTTAGCAGTCTGCACCAAAGTAAATGGTTTGGACATGATTCTGCTATGATGGTGAACGGAAAGGCAAAATTTATGTGTGTTAATAATTTTTAAAAATATATTTTCCATGAAAAAGATATCTTGAAAGGTTTTTTCCTTTTTTTTCCCCCTATTTTTCTTCCAGGGATTTTTTTGCAGGATTTTTTGCTTAGGGCTTTCTTCCATATTAACCCCAAATTTTATTATGGAACAGAAAATCAGGTCTTCTAATTGCTTTAGGTTGAACATGGTCTCTAGTCTTGAATATTTTCTGAGCAAAGAAAATCTGGCATAGCTGATCAGCGTGTAAAGAGAATAAATGAGCTGAAAAAGTTTGTTGAAATTATGTTTGAAAAGGCTAATTTTTAGCTTTCCAACACAATAAAAAGCAAGTCCTAGAAAATATTGCTAACTTGTTAATATTCATTCCATATTTGAAAGAATGTCTAGGTTCTAAAAATTTCCCAGCTTATTGAGGTAAAATTTAGTGGTAGCAAGCTCTGTTCCACAGGCATGGGACAGCTAGTATCCTGCTTTCTCTCTAGGTATCTTTTTTTTAATGCAAAACTTAAGGATCAAAGAATGCTGCAGTGACAGCCACTAGCAGGAAAAGAAATTGTCAGTCTCCTTAACCTCCACCATGCATTACTTATGGTGGCTGACTTTGCTTCTTCATGTAAAAATACTAATTAATGAGTTGGAGAAGCAGTGTCAATCTACAGAAGTGCTGCTCCCAACATTATCAGTCAAACTCTCTCTCACCTCTCCTAGTCACACCTTCTCACCATCTTTTCCCAGCACTACAGTGCTCATGACATTGCAACAAGAAAAATCTAATATTTTTTTTTCCTCTCCCCAGCTCTTTATGGAGCCAGTGGAAGGCAGCAATGAGACAACACAGAAGGGGAAAAAGGAGAGTGGAAAAAATTCTTTAGCAGTGCAGGCTGAACATGAAGATTATCTAGTTATCACACCAATGAGATATGTGTCTCTGTGTGCAAGTGTGTTAGTGTAACTTAAATCTCTATTTCTTGCCAAGCATTTCAGTCAGTATCCTATCGTCTTTTCTGTAATCTTGACTTCTAAGGACTTGGAGATGACCTCTTCTATAACTGTCTGCCAAAAAATACCCCTAAGGAAAGAATGTAGATGCCAGACAGCTGGAAACACAGACAGAAAGATGAGTAGAGAGATCCATGGAGCACCATGGATTTATTTAAATGCAATGACAGAAAGGTTCATGTTGGGCTTGTTCCTAAACAAAAAGTTTTTATTTTTCTCACCAAAACGAACCAGCCTGTTTTTACTTTTATTTTCCCTTTTATTTGCAAACTTCAATTTGAGTTCTCAAATAATTTTGTTTTCCTTTAAACCATACCCTTCAGAGAAATAAAGTTGTTAAAATAATATTATTCAGTTTTAGAAAAAAAAAAAAGAGCATAATTTCCAATTGCACTGAGGAGAAAACACCGTTCAGGTGAAACATTAAAACAAATCAGACAAGGGATGTCACAGCAATCCTTTGACCCTTTGCTTTCTACTTCACTCAATGCACTAAATGGCCCATAATGTAGTTCCTAAAATTTAGTTATCTGCCACAGGCATAACTCCAGATCTTAGCAAAATGGAGAAGTCTGAGGGGTGATACTCCCTTAAATTAAAATGTTGGAGCATCCCTCCTACACTGAGTGCTGATGCTGCACTCTACTCATATTCCCTCTCTCATGCTGTAGATCTGAAATCCCTACTGCATCCATCACCTTCTCCACAGCTGACACAGGGACCTTTTATTTCTTTTCATCTCTGTGCTCCATAAAAATTGTGACCAGGTGGAAATTGGATCCTCCCAGCATCTGCCAAAAGCACCTTAATGTCATCCCAGAAAACACTCTATTTAAAAATTTATGTTAACTTTACTGACTAAAAATGCTTTGCAACCAATCTTCACATAATACATTTTATGTCCTCCATAGAAAATGTCATTCTTGGCAAGAAGTCATGGCATGAACTGAGACTCAACAGGCTTGGACAGGGATTGTAATATTAAATATCAACGAACTACTGTAATATTCAATAACAATGAACTGCTCTCATTGTTTTACTGTTATTGAAACTCAATTAATGTAATAATATGTAAAATTACACATATGAAGTTGACTTCTTACATCTGCTACAAAACAGTTTCTCATAATGCTTTTTTCTAAGAGATTTTCTATCTTCTTTTTCTTATGGTCAATTATGTATAATAAAGTCAATGAGGGATTTTGACACAAAAATACTTTGAAGACATTACTTATTGTTCAAATTTCCCCATTAAGGAATGTAAAGTAGATCAATCAAAGACATCATGATATAAAGTGGAATGAATAAATATTAATTTTATTTGTATCACAGATTGATTTAATCTCAGAATCTACTCATTCCTAAATGTTTATTATCCTTCTCTAAATGGAAATAAAATTCTTCTACAGTTTAATATTAGCTGTTCTTCTCTGCGTTTGGTAGACATCAATTCTGGGTTTGACAGAGTTTATTGGACATGCTTTTTACCATTACACTTCCTAAGAAGATCAGTTGCAAAGCTAAGAAAGGAAGAACTTTTTTAAAGCATGAAAATACAGTAAACATCTTCCTATTGTACAAAATGGAGAAAGAGAAATGTGGAAGTATCTGAATATCACTTGTACTAATGAAGTACATCTGGTTTTTACTATGAGCAGAAATGTGGCAGACAGCAGAACTTCAGCAAAGACTGTTGTAGAGTCCAAAAGTGTCCATTTGGTTTATGTACCAAGGTTGTGGTAACAGAAAATCCACAGCAGTGGTTTCTGTGAGAAGCATTTTCCCAAGTGGTTGGCCTGAATCACTTCCAGCTGGCTCCAAGGTAAAATGAAGATGAGCCCATTAGTGGCATTGGTAGTGCTTCTGTGATAACATATTTAAGAAGGAAAAAGAATCCCACACAATTACAGCAAGAGAGAAATGAGAATATATGAGAGGAACATCCCTTTAGACCCCAAGATCAGTGCAGAAGGCGAGGAAGGTGAGATTCTCCTGAAGCTTGTGAATACCTTGGTCAGCTAGGATGCCCCTCAGCATAATGATCCACAGAGAAGCAGAGATCCACCTGCAGCCCACAGAGTGCCTCATTCCAGAGAAGAGGGATGCTGAAGGAATTTGTTAACCTGTGAGAAGCTTGAGCTGGAGCAGGCTCCTGGCAGGACCTGTGGCTCTAGGGGGAGAGGAGCCCACACTGGAGCAGATTTGCTGACAGGACTTGTGGCCTCACAGAGGACCCATCCTGGAGCAATCTGTGTTCCCCTGGTAGGCAACTGGTGGCTAATGAAGGTTGACCCACCATATGATGTCATTCAATTGTGAAAAAACAAATTACACATTCTAATGGAAGAAAAGGACTGGACTATGACAAAGGTGTAGGTGTTACTGGAGGACCAGGAGGTCCTGAGCTGAACTTTGACAAAAGATGAGAAAATATGTAAAAAAAAGTTTTTGTTGTCATGGAAGAGTATCTCATATCTTTCTGTGAAAAGCTGACCACACAGAGTGACAGTACCAGTCAAACCAGGTATTCTTCTGGTCTATTTAAGTATACTTTTATACTCTGATTAAGGTATTGATGCTATTTATGGCTAGAACTGTGCAAGCCCATCTGGTTTTATTTAACCCACTACTACCCATGGCAGTAATGTTGATCACATAAGAAAGAAGCTGCAGAATCAAGATCTATGTGAGTGGTTCTGCTGGCTTCATTAGGGATTTTTAGACAAGTTAAACATGCCTGTCTGTTGATCCATATCCTGAAGATGAAGACATTTGCTATGACTTCCTCGTCTGGAATCAAATTTGCAAAACTCTCACATATTCACAATGCCTGACACATAGTTGTTATTATTAGACTTGATAGAAAATATCACTTTAGAAAATTATAATTTCTTAAATTACATTTTTAAAAATTTCTGACATTTTTAAAGAGGAATTTCAAGTCTAGTTTGAAATCTAAAGTTGTAAAAAAATACATAGAATGTCATCAGTATGAACAATTTTGACTGACTCAAAATAAATTATTTTTCAGATCGCATCTTTTAAAACAAAATAAAAGCCAAAACTTCATTCTCTTGGACTAAAAATAAATGCCAAAATTGACAAAAAAATTCCTTCACAATGAAAATTCAGGTTTAGTTCTTCATGTGAATTACTGTTTTCATCAATGTGACTGAACTAACCAGTTGGAGTTCTTCTGTTACAAAAACTTCAGAATCAGTAAACTCTACAAAATCAGTGAATCAGCCAACTATTGGCAATTTATTAAAAAAGAAATATCTCTGTGACCCCTGAAATAGTCTTCTGTCTACATAATGTTACAGTCCCACATTCTTCTTTTTTAGTTTGATAGATATTTGTTCTGAACTAGCTCAGAGTACATTTCTTAATGTGGTAACAGAGCACATCAAACCCAGATCTCTATGCCAGACCTGAGTAGCACTGTGTTATAGCCAGTAAATTGTAATCAGCAGGTAAGATTGGTAACAAGAAACAAATAATCAAGGTTGGCCCATGTCACAAATACCCATCTCCAAAGTATCAGTTGAATCGTATCATTATTCAGCCATCCATTAAATGTATTTGTAGTTAGTCTTTCCCAAGATATGAAAATATCAGTTGCTGCCATCCAAAATACACAATTTACAAGCAAAGTTCATTTGATGAAACTGAACTATTGGAAATAATTAGAGACATATATTTTCCCAAATGAAAACATTGAGTCAGTATATTGTTGATTCAACCAACTGATCATGGTTTATATCCAGGAGTAAAGGGAACACCGACATGTAGTTTGTAAATTGGAACTGATTTTCTTGTAATATAGCTACTTTAAAAGAGTATATCAGAGGCAACATAATACAGGCAACAAATATATTTTTGATCATAATTATTAGGAAATTAAATTAAATTAACACAATGTTCACAAATGCTTACTCAAAACAAAGATGAATAATGATGAACAGAATGAAGGTGTGGAATAATTTATAGGAAAGTTTGGTTTTCTAAAGTTTTCCTCATAAATACACCACTCCTATCCTCATTATTCCAACATTTGGCATGACAACACCAGTAATGATTGCACTGCCAAGTCTGAAAATGTAGTGGTGCAAGACAACTGCTAATGAGCCCTGGAGGAATGGAAGAGGAAGTGTCAACTATCTGCTGATTACATTACACCTATATTAGACTGTTCACTAAGTACTCAGTCTTATTAATGTTGTTTTGTTTGTGATAAAATAACTTCTTCTACTCAGATTACATTTTGTTTATAAGTAGTGCACCTTTTGGACTGTTACCTTAGTGAAGAAGCAGCTTCTCAAAACGCAGACCTGTTAATGAATCAATTCCTGACCAAAGTCCCTCCAAACATAAATAAGTGATGAGTGACCTTTGTGTTGTGAACCTTAATTTTTCAACTTCTTTGATGAGCTTTCAGGAGGAACAGTACAGAAAGGTCACCACTACATATTTAGCAGTTTCAGTTTCATCAGTATGTACAGCGTTTTTATGTCACAGTGGATGTGACAGCCCAGAAGACAACACCTACCTTTAAATATCATATTGGAGAAGAGCAAAGCAAAACACTCAGTGATAATTAAGTTTAGTTTGACCTATTACAGCAGTAAAGACAAAATGTTGCCCTCTATAGCTGGACTTGAATGTGAGACAATCCCTCAAGATAAAAAGATTTCAAGTCCAATTTTTATATTTGGATTTCAGTGTGAAATATGTTATTGAAATGGAACTCTTTACAGAATGCACACTTCCCAATTAGGGCAAAAACATTCTATAGATTTTTTTGCATCAAATGAGGAAAATTTAGATTCTCAGTGTTTTTATGATAGCAAATGCAAGTTTCTTTTCCATTATTCTTGCCAGAAGTCTTGATCTTTGGAAGTATATTTAAGTCAGTTGAGAGGAAGAAGAAAGAAGAAGAATATTGTCCGTCTACAAGAAAGTAAATGTCTTAAAATTAATAAGGAATAAACTTATTATTTAAAATTATAAATTATTTAACAAAGTAAAATCTGCTTCATATTCATTCAGCTCTGGGTTTCCAACTGCATAACAATTATAATCCCTACAGTATTGTAAGGTACTTATCATGAGGTCATTTTGGTAAGGTATTTTGATACCTAACGTATCTCTACATTAATCCATCACAATATGCTGATGGCACATCAGAAAGATGATAGAATAGAAAGCATAGAATGCTCTCTAATAGTGAAGCCACCTGCATTCAGGATGATCTACATGCAGCTTATGTGATTCATCATTGAAATATCCTTTAATATCTGTGTAGGTTGGCTGAATTCTTACTTGGTCCCCTCATACTCTACTGTTGACAGTCTTGTGATAAATTTTTAAGTCCCTGGAATTATTAACGTTATACTAGTGTCCTGCAATGCAGTTTTTGCCAATGAAAAATCTAAAGGAAGAAGTAATTATGCTCTCAAAGGCATACAGTGTAACTTAAATTAAGATGCAAAAAAGAATCGTAATTGAAAAGTAGGGAAATCAAAAAAGGGGTAAATGACAATAGGCGCGAACAATATATTTGCCATTGATGTAAATAGATATATGACTTCACAAGAAGACTAGGAAGCTTAATTTGTATTTGATCTTCAGAAAGGAGGTCACCATTAATTGGTAAATGTTACAACCATTATCTATTATTATCACTAATGTTAGCTCTAAGCATCAGTGAAGGACGGCATGATAAACCCAGGAGGTATCTTAATATTTTAACACAGGTAACTACCTCTTAAAAAATAATTACTTTTGAGCTGTGAAGTTTCTTAAACAGAATGTTCACACACTTACTTTGCACCTACCTTCAAAATTTGTTGCTGAAGTGCCTGTGCCTATGTTTTGGTGCCATGCTTTTTGCTATGTCAGTCACCTTTAGACTTAGAAATATGGCGCCGAAAAGGAAATTCCACATTACAAATGATGGAACTCAGCTGATCAAATACAGACTTTTGTCTGGACTATTCAATGTGGAATTATAAAGGCACTCTAAAGGCAAAATATTGAAAGGAGATATTTAGCACTCACATTTCTGAAGAAAATGTGACATAAAAGGCTCTGTAGTATTTGAATGAATTTTACTTTGGTTACAAATATATATTCTGTGTTCCAAGAACATACCAAGTAGGAAAGAGCTAGAGATATGAGATGAGATGTAGACAATAATTATTAGTGGCTCTGCCCAGCTTGCAAATCTGAAAAAAATAAACTGCACATGAAGTTGGATTACTAGCTTAAAATATACCATGTATGTATATTGGCACATTGATTTTGAAAATTACTGTCTCCATTTGAAATACAAATTGGAGTGTTCAAGGACAGTGAGGAAGAGTTTATTCAGTGTTGATGGGCAGCAATGCTCACTCTTTCTATATTTTGTGCCTCACCTAAACCACTTGTTTCAGATGTGTGTGACAGATTTGATGCCTCCTCCAACAGAATGACCTGAACCTGCAGCTACTGCTGTTGGATAGGGATTACAGAAGTTTTCCAGGTCATACATTGTGGAGGGATGTTGGAAACATCCTCTTGGTGAGACATGTAAGTGGGCATGCAAAGGACCAAATAAATAAACGTTATTCTAAATTTGTCTTCCTTTCTCTAGAGGTGCAGTTTAGGTGACACAGGAAAGAGTAATGTGACTATCTTTGGACCAACCTGTCGCTTTCCTTTCCCCTTTATTTTCCATCTGGCAAGTTTTTACCACAAAGAATGTAAAAAGGCAGATGCCTTCTCCACAGCGTATTCTGACAACCCTGGACTTAATATTTCATATGGCCAGACTCAGGTATTTTCTTTATAAATGTGCAGTATCTCTGAATAACTCTAAAAAACCTTAAGAACTACCATTACCTGTCTATCTAAAAGGCATACCATCTTTACTCAGTCTTAGTCTAAGACCTTAGAATAATTCCAGAAGACTAGCTACCTGCAAGATTAGACTTTATAATGTCTAATTTATTACTCAAAGTAAATGATCTGACCACCTCTCCATCATCCCATTAGTGTTTGAAAAGTTTTCCAAGATTCTCAAAGCCATTTAAGCATTTTGTTGTACCTGTTTTGGAATTTTTTTCTACTGAGAGAGATCTGATTTGCCTTTTTAAATATTTTTCAGTGGAAGAAGGTAGAGGAAGCAGCTTATACTGTCTTCAAAGGAAAAAAAATCCTGTATGTAAATTTGAGAAATTCAACTACTATTTTTAGCTTCAAAACTGGTAAGAAGCCTAATATTTTTTTTCCTCTTTTGCATTCCTTGATACTGTCTATGGTAAGAATGGAAACAAAAACACTGAATTATTTAGAACCTCTTGTTTGGATGCCACAGGAATCTGCTCCTGGATAATAGTTGCAAAGGTGTTCATCTGAGTATCTCCCAAATATAGCTTCTTTTCTATTATTCTGCTTATTAACCACTTCAGTTGATGCTTTCATATCTCTCTCATGCCCTCTAGATTTCCATGCTGTTCTTTTGTTCTTAGACTGTCTATGCAAATCAAAGTACTCATAGTGAGCCCAGGCACCACCACCTGCTTCTTGCCTTTAAACTTTGTGGTTTTTTGTACATTTCTTTTCAGAGCATACTGTACTTCTAAAACATAGAATAAAGTACATTTCCCTCCTCTTCAACACCCACACTTACAGCATGAGGAAATATTTTTTCACTTGTAAGAGTACTTCTACACAGGGCTTCATGTTAGCAGATTAAGAGACAAAGAACGCAGACATTGGGAAATTTGATGTAAGATGTCCAGTGTGATCTCATCTGCAACTCCATTTTGAGGGTATAAATCTCCCCAGACTGATAATATAATTTAGAATAGAGAAAATAGTGATTAAAATGCTTTCTACAGTTGACTTCCATTTTATGTGCAGATTTATTAACAGTTAATGACTAAACCACAGGCAAATAGTGACGTCTTGCGCCTTCAGTGCTTATGTGCAACTTTCAAATGTCTATAAGTACTGCAAAATTCCAGTCCAAGTATTCAGTTTTGGGAAAGGACATTTTATTTCTGTGGTCACATTTACATGAGCAGGAGATGTAATTGTATGGATGCAGACCACAGTAAGCAGGGCAGCTGGAAATGATCCCTCTGTCCAAGCAACAACACTGGTCTCTGAGCCCTCCAGACTGCAGCTGCCCATTGACTCCAGGCTGCACTGGCAAGCTCTGTCCACCCTGGAGCAATGAAACTTCTGTCACTTCTTGGTGATTATTCCTTTTCTGGTCCTCTGTTTCCTTACTTGTTTTCCCTTTTCTTCCCTTCCTTGGAATTCTTACCTTTCTCATTAAACACTTAATTCCTACTGCTTGCAAACAGATTATGTAATTCTACTTTTCTCAAAGTGATTAAAATACCTCACACCATGTTTAATACAAATGAATTCGTTTACAGATTTTGATCATATTAGCCTGACTGAATTAGGTTGAGTTTCCTGCAGCTTCTTTCTACAGCTTAAGTTATTTTTTTTCATGCCTTTAGCCTACTCAGTATATTTAGTTTCTGACTCATTTCTTTAGAGCTCTGAACTATTTTCTGACTCACTGGGAATCATTTATTCTGTTTTGGTTTCACCAGGGCAGGTTTTCAGATTTCAGCTCTCAAATGTCATCATTAATGTCTCAAAGTTTGTTTACAAATTACTTTTTGTCTCACACAGAGGAGCACTGATGGTGCCTTGCCAATAAAAGCTTTTCCAATGCTTCCATGTCCTAAGATATTTTCTCTCTCTGCAACCTTTCTATAACTTGTTAATTAATGAATTTTTCCCAGAGTGCACTGGTGGTTGGCTCTTTTCCCTAAGGAAGGAGGTTGCCCCAAGCTTTCTTTGAATAAATGTAATATCATCAACTATTAGTATACAAAAATAGCAAGAATGCTGTGTGTACTGTCTGCTAAAATTAAAGCAAGACTGAAATTGATAAAAAATGATATGATGTTATCATTAGTGAATTTGGGGCTCTACTCATTTGCCTTATTGTGCTCAGAATCTAGGCTGTACTTGGCTGACATTTCCAGCTTGTTCCCTGAAAACATAAGGGCAGAATTTTCATTTTACTAGTGAAATATGATTTTTTCCTCAATTTATGCAATGGAAGGACTTGGAATATTTAAAAGAAAACATGCCAATATTATAATTATCATTATGAACTAGATTATAAGAAATATATCTGCATTATTAAAAACAACCACTACCAAATTGATTACTGGCTCCCAGTGCCATTCATATGCCCTAATGTATCCAAACCATCTGCACAGAGTTGGCATGAAGGACAGGTTTACAGAAAACCCATCTCCTTCTGGAGCTGCAGTTGAAAGAAAGGTGAGGTATCTATCAACACATAAATTAACACTGAATATTTAGAATTAAGCAGCTGAATCCCAGTCTGTGTGTCCACAGTGCACTGCAGTGTTTTTCCTAAGCTTCACATGCCCACGTCCCAGTTGTGTTATTGCAGCATGACGCTGAAGGTGTTTATCTGTAGCATGATGAAGCATAAGGGCAGAATTCAGTGCTGTGCAACACATGGTCCATTGGGATAGTGCTGGAAGAAGACTGCATAGGATGGAGGGAATGCATCCCATTCCCTAGGGCAAACTGTCCCCAGCACCACAGCTGGCTTGGAGAGGAGCACACATGGCATGGCACACACAGTACTGCACATGGTTTGGGGCTGGGCTTCAGGGGTAGACCCTGGATCAGCTGGATCAGAGTTACCTGACGGTGGAAATACAACCTGATTGACAGCAAGGGAGAGGGCCAGTGCAGGGGCACTCAGTAAGGCACCCCAGTTTGGGTATCTACATTGGGTCACACCCATGAGGGCTTGCTTGGGTGTTCCAGCACATAGGGCCTCAGTTCTGGAGGTGCCTGGTAGGATCTAAGGCACCAATGCTGCTCAGACTTAAAAGCAGGGTTATACAAATGTGATTCAGGACATACAGGATATATTTATCTTTTAGGACTGGCAGCTGGATAGCAATCTGTAGAAAAAATGTAGGAAACTTGGTGCCTATTTCCTGACATGATGAATAGTGTCTAGGCTCCACAGAATAGATCTCTCATGAATATCATGGGAATTTAGATCACAGTTCACATGCACATTGGTACATTTTAACATCTTAATCTGAAGTTAAACTCCTCTAGAGGACTTTATTTTTTAAATTAATATCCACCAGCAAATTGTACTCTAACAAACTTTTAAAAAGTTTCATTAAATGGGAAATTAATTACTTAGAGAATTATTAATAACTTGAAAGTGTGTATAAATTGAAAAAGACAATGAAGTTGCATCCCTAGGAGCAAAAAGAAACAGCTAAGCAAAAGTAAGAATTTTTATCATACCCAGGATTATTTCGCTCATCATTTCCTCTTATCCTGAGCAGGAATTGAGCACTGAGACATTGAACAAAAAAATACTTTCACCAAAAATCTAGCAAAAAATCAATTTAGAAAGTATAAAAATAATATCAACTATCAATGAATAACAGTTTGGTCTTTTTCTGATTCTTATTTGGTTTAGTTTCTGACATGTATACATTTGTTTTTGAAATGTGAATCTCTCATATTTCTTTGAGCTTAGAACCATGATGATATGTTGGAATTCCTCTCTTACTTAGATACAAAACGGGCCTTGTGATCATCTTTTCGGGGGTATCTAGGTGTCCAGAATAGAATTATTTGGATAGCTGAAATTTCCCCAGATGGAAGTAGAAGATTTAGAGCTGCAAGAAGTACACAGTGATTCACTGAGTTTGGATGGGATGTCTCTGATCTGTGAGTCAGTCACTTACAGAAAATAAGCAATTAGGATATGTATTTAAAGTAGGCCACCTTTTGATAAATATTACATCCATGACATGCAAAATAATAAAAAGTAGGGCGATTTAAGTTAGCATGAAATAATCCTTTTTAATACCAAATAATGAGAAAGAATTTCAAAAGCCAAGATCTTAATGTCCTTCAAAAGGATGCAGCTTGCTTTGAAACTAGGCTGCCAAGTGACACATAAAATATACTTTAATAAATTTAATGTGTCTTGGTCCCAAAATAAGCACAAGTACACAATGGACGGATCAAGTAATGTGAAAACCTTGTAAACTTCAGTTAAAAGTTCTCATTTAAATCCCTCTTTCAAACTCTAGTCATTACATAGAAACAGATACAACTGCTCCTGGGATTTATAACAATAGGAGTAAAAAATAATTTATGGATAATAACTTTCTGTTCAGTAATACATCTTGTTTTTTTCAAGAAATGGAAGGGACATTTCATTCTGCATATTGCAGCTGAACAACACTTCTTCAGGCTTTCCATCTTTTCTCCTTTCAGTTTCCTGTACAGTCTGACTTCAAACCAGTAACATTTGGCTGAGTCAAAGCTAAGATGACAGAATAGGCATAACTGTTTGATATAAATCCTAAACAAAAGAAATATGAAGTTTAACCAACTAAACAGAAGTCTACTAACATCATTAATGTTGTGCAAAAAAATTGCTGCTAGCAAAGCAACATGACTTTAATAATTAAATTAGGATTTCTAAAATAAAATTAATAATCAATTATATTAATTTCAGCTTAGTAATTCTCAATATTTTAATTCATGGACCTTAAAAACAAATGTCTAACAGAGTCTAATAATCACATTAAGAATTGACCAACAATTTGTTAATGTAAAAAGGGAATTAATTAATATACTGTAGCTAGATCCTGCAGGGAGTAATTCTGGACCTTCTGGAATCTAACATTTCTATTACAGGCCTGGAGAAAAATTAAGAAGTGTTAATCAATTCCAAAACATATGAAGGCAGATGAACTGAAAAATATAAACAAAAATAGACCAAAGTTTTGGAACATCCTGAGTGATTCAGCAATTTGGACATAAACCACAGAAGTATTTGAATATAGCCAAATGTGAAATTATAAGTTTAGAAACAGAAGAGGAAGTCTGTATCTGAAGAGTGGAAATGTCTATTCAGACAATCAATGGCTCCTGAAAAGGACTTACAATAATTCATTATCTGAACATAAGTTTCTGGGCAATGTGGCTCTACAGAAAAGGAGGCAGATTGAAGCTCAGTAAACAGTCACCTTATCTGTGCGCTTGGCTTTGGTACAGCTGCTGCTGTTAGGTTAGTTCTGTATAAAATAACAGAGAAAATGATAAATTGTTGATCATTTAGATGAAAACCATCAAGAGTGTAAGAGATCAATGTGTTCAGCTCATCCAAAAGAAGAGCAACTTGTGTGACTCATTCACGGTCTGATTACTTAACAGAGAGTAAGAGATACAAATGGATGTGCAAAGGGAGATTATTATGTTTAACTTCACATGTCTACCATGTAGATAACTTTATCTGATATTGCCATAAAGGGATCTCTGTAGCTTAAAAAATTATTGAACACAAGGAATCTCTGCAACCTGCATTAGAAGATTTTCACAGCTAGGTGAGCATCTGTAGTATCTTCTGCTTGACAGAGATGGCAGGTTAGCAAAGGGGCAAACTCTCCTGCTAACTGTGAATTTATGCACAGAATTAAACCCATTTTACACAGAGTTTATTTGTTTCAATTATAGGACACTGAACCATGAATTTGATGTAGAAAGATTTTTTTAGCTTTTTCTATATATTTTCATATCTTCGTAGTCTTATAGATTTTTAATATATATTTGTGTAGCTTCTAATATTTTTCGTGTCACCTCTCACAGTTTAACAAATCCTTACTAATACATTCTTGAAATTCTGTTTAGTAATATTCATCATAAGAGAATTCCTGACAAAGACATCTTATTTTCTATCAAAATTTAAGAGACGTAAAAAGTAAATAGGGCAAAGAAGCCCCTGAACCCACCCCAGGGGTTGGAAAAGGTTTGGGTTACTGAGGTAACTGATTTCCTATTGCATATACAGGCTAGGTATACTAATTCATTAACCTTATAAAAGCTATAGAAATCCTGTATCACCTATGTGCAAGGCTGTATTTTGTGCACTTGAAAGCTTCCATTAAAGATTTGCTTTTTCATCTTACCTCTTTAACTCTATTGCATAGCTTTTTTCCTTTTGTTATTTGGCAACAAAATAATGACAATGTTAATCATCACAGGGGTTTACAGGAAATCAGAAGTTTAACATTGTACATTTATGTGCATGCATAACACTTGTACATGCATAGATGTTTCTCTCCACTGCAAAGTTGTTGGCACTGTATTGGTGCTATGCTGACACATGTAAGACTAGAATATGGTCCAAAAAGAGGAGAAAACCCTTTTTGTTTTGTTTTCTCGGTCCTTGCTCTCACTGGAGTGATTGTCATCAATAATTATTCAAACACAATGATCCCCAAAATAATGAATCTCTAAATAGCTGTTCTTAGACAATATTGTACCTACATAAAGATCTATTGAAACTGTAAAAGGTATGTCTGGAAAAGGTACTCAATTTCAGGCAGTAAAATTACCATAAGATTGAATTTCTATCCTCTAAGTTATTGTACAGACTTTGCATTGGGCTTGTTTGGTGTTGTTTTTATATTCTAAACCTGTTGAAGGTATGGGAAATCAAAGTCTTTTATTTCTCCTGGACATCCAGGAATCAGTTTTTGGTGGAGCAACTCACAGACATTATTATCTTGTAAGTTTGTTGGGCTGACTTATAAAGAGAAAGTTTTGTTGAGCATAAGTCATTCTCAGGAGATGTCCCCGCTACATGTGGCCTGCACTTGGATACATATATGCTGGTAGCTTCAAGAAAAGACTGAAAAATCAAATAGCCATCATATCAGTCATGTTTCAGCCCACACTGAAAGATGACATACTTTGACACAAATAATCATACTGGCTTTCTATCCTGTTTCTTTTGCATCTATCCTGTTCTTATTTGACATTACTTGTTGTCTAGAATTTTCAGTCAATCCCTATTCGATAAGAACATGTTTTCTATTAAATAAAATAATAAAAAAAATCAAAACTTGAACTTACACAGGCTGGCAGTGTGCTAACAATTAGTTTAATAAAACTGAGAAACCTTCATGTTTGCCTTGCAGAGAAAATAAATTTTTGCAGCAGATCGCTTTATGAAAGTCAGCAGCAGGCTTTACCTGACCTCACTTGTTCTAGTTGAGGACCAATTTTCTCCAGTGTGAGATAGATGGAAGAAGGTTCCCAGAGAACACTGACTAGCAGGTTTCAAATTAGGGTTGTGTCAGAGAGACATTCAGCCAGACATGACTTTTGATAGGAATGTGTTCTGGTTCAAGAGAGAAAGGAATCTGAATCTCAGAAGAGGCTGAATGACTCTCTAGCCATCAAATGAACAACATTTTTCAACATGGTCTTGTTCTGTTTAAAGTAGTTTTTGTGCCCCCCTCATCTACTCTGACACTGTGTACTTGTGGCAGATAATGAGGGATTTAAACTGAAATAAATGTCCATACTGTGGCCTGACTCATGCAGAGTGAATCAAGGAAATCAGGATTTATGGCTGCCATACAGTCCTTACCTGATCTCATTATACATCAATACTCCAAATTAGCTGGATAATCATCATAAAAATAATTATGTGGACATTATACGGGTGATTTAAAGATGGAGCTTAAGTTTTAATTTGGAAATTTCTTGACTCAGTAGGTTTAAAGGTGACTTGCAATGGACTTGACAGAGAACCTCTTTAACTAGAGATATAAAGCAGAATGTCAGCTAGTGCTCAGGTTTAGTTTGAAAGTTTTGGGATATGACTGCTATGATTCTGATGGTTATCAGTCAGGTCCAATGAGCTACTTGAATTTTTAGCCTAATGTTCACCACAATTTATGGTTTAATCCACATGAATGAGGATCCACATCTACCATAATCACCAAAAGGTGTGTTTTATTGGGTCAATAAAAATCACAAGATGCAGGTTGATAGAGATTAGGTGCAAAGTGAAATTTTACAAGTGGTGTTATGGGAGAAACTGGACAAGGTTAGATTATTCTAGTGTGTGATCACCATCAGGAAGATAATCTTCCACTAAGATAGAACTGCCTTGTTATAGCCACAACAATGTCACAATATCTTCACTAGGAGAGACAAACAATTCACCCCTTCATGGTGAAATACCCTGGTGCTCTTGTTTTTGACAAATGGGTAGGTAAAAAAACACAAAGCATTTGAAAAATCTTGAGAAAATGCTGTACGTTCCAGACTAATGAAGCTTAACCTCTTTAGTTTGTGAGAAAAAAGGGCAAGGTGACTTGATTATGATGCATGAAAGTGCTGATGTTAGTATGATGTTGGATGTGGAAGATGATCACAGAAGTAAGAAAGTTTATCTGTAGGGTGGGTTAGTGTACCAGTAGAACACAGGGAAGTGGATTTCTGTCACAATCTGGCCTATGTGCTGGCAGATGAGCCATGTTGAAGGAGGGAAACCATCAGGTCTTGAGTGTATTTATTCTGGAAACTTGGAACTGGAAGTAAGAGTTTATGATTTGACTGATTGACTCTCCCCTACAGAGAAAGAGAATAGCTGTATCAATGAACTACAGATGTTTTCAACACAGAAAATCAGGTACAATCTAAGGGTTCTATGAGATAACTCAGTGAAATTTGTAAGCTATATTAAAAAGTTAGATGAGCTCTTCTGAAGACTATTTGTCCTAAACTATGCAGTGTTGGTACTTGGAACAAAAGTCACTGACTGGTAAAGGGGAATCAGAAAAGTAAGGGTTTTGGTGAAGTGATTTGGAAACACATTGGCTGTGTTATTCAAGACAATAATTCTCAAAATTTATAGCAAATAGTGAAAAAAAGCCACATAATCCCTACAGATAGGCTTTTTTTTAAAGTAGTAATTATATTTAGAGAATCTTTTATAAATTAAATTTATAAAAGATTGTCTTTGGTGAGAGGTGTAATATGCAGATTTTTCAAATTTAGATAAGTACTTTCCAGCTGGAATCTCAAGAACATAATGACATTCCAGGACACTGAAAACAGTTACATCATTGTTTTTTCAAAGTTGTCTTACACGTTCATTAAGTTTTCTCCAGCTGGAACAATTCCTACATAGGACATAAACCAACAGATTTAAATGATCACATTGATGATAAAATGAGACTATTATTTCACACTTCAATTTGCAGGCCTGTAAAGTTACAAAACCAAAGCTGTATATCTGTTCCTTCCCTGTTTCTTTGTGATACTTATAAAATTACAAAGCTAACCAACCCACCAGAGAAAAAAATCAGTTCAAACCAGTATAGAACTTTTGCACCCCTTCTTCTTGTCACTCTCCTGCTTTCAGAAACTCTATTTCTAGCTTCTGTGGGATTCACATAATCTCCTATAATTTTATGCAAAACTTGGGTTGATGTGCAGGTGCACACACTGCCAGTAACACACAAATAAGTAAGAATAGCAATGATAATTTAAACTGTTACTAAACTATCCTAACTATGTGGAGTTAACATATTGAGACTTTTAAGGTTAATCAGAAAATTTCAATGGGAAATTATAAGATCTTAAAATGGTAACTATAATGCTGTTATTATATTATGGATACACAAGGAAATGTGAAAAATTAATATTGTTTTAATAAAATAACCACTTGTGAAACTCAGAGACTGTAACAGAGGTTGCCAACATTTAGGCAATCAGTTATAAAAACAATAATTAAACATTACAACACTTTTCAGACAGATATGGAAAAAGAAAGTTCAGAACTTACTATAAAATTAAAATTTTGCAAATTTTTCAAAATTAATTTGAAAAAAACCACTTGGAAATGGAAATAAAGGTTTAAGATATTCTTCTGGCATGGATTCATGTTCTAATTTTTTCACGTTATTTCACAACGTGCAAATAACAGTAGAGCAAAATGATGTATCATCATATATGAGATTTTGAGGTGGAATTCACGCTATGCACAAAGACCAAAATGTGTTGAAAAACTGCAAGAATAGTAGTTGCAAAAATATGACAAGTCATTATATTCTGAAATGAAGTGACATCATTTTACTCTACTACTGCTGATGTACCATTGAAATTCTGGAAAATAGGTAAAAATAGCAACATGACAAAAAAGGTATCATGTACCTTGTGTGTGTTGTGTTTTACTTTTTTCAAAAGATTTTTTCCATGGAAAGAAACAAAGACCCACAATTTTCAAGGGTCATTTCATTTATCTCAGTGTGATAGCATTTGTTTTCTCCAATCTTTCAGACTGCCCCTGTGCTCTGAAGAAGGATTTGCAGGTCCATCAAGCCAAAAAAAACCCCAATCAAGACACACACAAAAAAAAAAAAATAGACAGCCTTCTGTCTGGAAATTAATTATGTTCTAGCCAATAATTAAGTGGAAAGGCCATAAAATCTAAATGTCATACATGTCATATTAACTCTGTGAAACCCTTTTAATCTAACTTGAGTGAATTGCACGTGTGGTTGCATTACATTACCTAACTACAACAAAATCTTGCTGATCAATCCAGCAGTAGCCTATTTCCACTACTGCTCTTTCTAGGAATATGTTCTTCTGCCACACTAAGAAAGGGAGCTCTCCTATATTCTTCAAGCTGCTCTTCTGGGAAGAAATGCAATGATTTCTGTCTCTTTGCCCTGATTACAAACTATACTAGCTCGTCTCACAACAGTTCTTGTGGGACACACAGACAGCCTGAATGAGGGAAGGAGTAAGACCTGTGCACCCCTGGTAGCCTTGTGTGTTTTGGGAGCAGACACTACAGCTCTGGATGAGGGATTGGAGAGCAACAAAGTCTTTGCTCATCCTCCCCAGTAAACCCCAACTAACTGAGCCCTCAGTGATTTTCAGTGGAGAGCAAATGGTTTGCAATCAATATATCCAGTGAAACAAATAGAAGAATCATGGCAAAAATATTGAGTGAAATAGAATAGCAAAACTCCTTGAAGAAATTAATTCTGTAATGCCCAATAAGAATAAGAAAAGTGAATTATCCTGTTGGCATTGTTTTCTCAGATCCCGTCTGCTGGTGTGAACCAGCTCAGTAATACTGTAAGATAAAACCATGGTTTTAATGCTTATTTCCAAGTACTTTGTTGTTGACAGTCCCAGAAATTGTTTGGATAATTAGAATAGATGAAGGAGATCAAAGTTATTGAAATCACATTTGCATTAAGAATAGTTTTATGCAGTGACGTTTACAGCTCTGGCTGAGACCTTCCTCATAGGAATGTGATATGCCAACTATAAACCATGTTAATCTCTGTGTAAGACACTAATATTTTGTTTACCCACTCGGAATGGAATAGTTTAAAGTTCTATGTCTTTTCCTCAGTTTGTATAGAAATTTATATGGAAATTTTCTAACAGTCTAACAACAGAAATTAATATACCAGTTAATTTAAATGAAAAATTTTTTGTTTCTTGGTTATATTTGAATCAAATTAACAATCACTAAAAAAAGGTACTATTTATATATAAACAAAAGGACTAGAGTGGTTAAAGCCAAGTTATTTAGGAGTTCAGTAAAGCTTTCATTTTCCTTCACATCTGAGAAATTATTAATCTCATAAAACATATTACAAAAGACTCGATGAAAATGAAGTCTCTGCTTATGAAAGGTAATCTGGTTTGTGGGACATTCACTTGGAGTACATCTAATTATCTTGTTTTCCAAACCCAACTAATTTGATTCATTGTATTTTCACTACCAATTTTAAGATTCTTACTTGGGAAATTATAACGTGGGTAATAAAGAATGGTATTGTACACACTAATATTGTCACTCATTCTGAGTTTCAGGACATCAGAAAGCACAACAGGCGGCTTTTAAATGAAACATAAATTTTGGACAACTTCATGTGAGACAGTTGCCAGTTAAGTGATCATTTCTGTAATTAAATACAGTACAAATAAAAAATAACAGATGGTTTCTGTTAACAATTTTTTAAACTTTGTTCAGAGGACCACGCATTTTTCCAGTTTAAACAGTAGTGTGGTGATGCTTAAAATATCAGGAACATCTGTAAGAATGCTGTATTTTTACTTATTAGCATGGAACTTTGAAAGGTTTGATGTAAAATAAACCTGAAACAGGTATTATTCCACTCAGAACATGTATGGGTTGTCTGTGTTTCTGAGCATAATGTTGCTTTATACAAGAATCTTCATTTATGTGACCTCAAACCACAACATCTGATGGGACAGACAGGGATCATGTTCTTCTGAGAAAACAGAACAGTGCTGGGGGAAGCAGAAAGGAATCACTGCAGAGATGGGTTCTTGAAATATACAAGTTTATCATGCAGCTGGATGTGCAGAATGTAAGTATTCCTGAGCTCAGACTCTGCTCTTGAAAACCTTTCTGACAGTAAAGATCGCACTGAAAAAAAAAATTATTTAAACATTAAAAATATCGAAACAGATTTAACTTGTTCATCCTAGAGGACACGGAGGATAAGTGAGAGACAGAAATGGAACCAGAGACATGAGCTATGGGCTCTCCCTGATGACATTCTGTGAAACCTTTCAGACCAGCTGTTTACACACAGAGGTTCTCTTGCTGCCTGGCTCCCAGGAAGAGTTGATACACACTGGCAGGAATGTGTGTGTCAGGAAAAATAGCCCTGATTTTATCCTTATCAAAACATTTCTCACATGGCTTCCAAGACACTGATTTTACTATAATAAATCTAAAAACATTAGCATTATCTGCTAGCTAAATATGCAACTAATCTGTGTAAAATGCTTGGATAAAAAGCATGAAGCTATCAAATATAGCAGATGTGCCACCAGTCACAAAACTCATAATACTCTATTTCACCAGCATGGAGTTTTTTCCTTGGAGTATCGATGCTGCTGACAGCGGGATAGGGCTTTGAGGCTGATGTGAAACAACCTTCATGATTTCTCCACAATCATCTGTTGTTCTCAGCTGCAAAGTTACAGCCACTATCCATCATCAACAGTGGGTTCTAGGCCCTGCAAACCAGCAGCATCAAAGGCAGTTAATTCAATACAAAGGAGAGCTGTACAGCTGAAAACTGTGTAAACATCAGTACTTTTGCCTTACACTTTCTAATATACAGTATTGCAAAATAAAGGGCAATTTTAACAAGCTAGTTAAGCAAATGCCAAATCCAAGAATATAAATTGAGAAAAAGACAGATACTGAAAAATTTTGGTCAGAATTTTCCTATCTGTCCTTTCCAGATAGGACAGCTAAAATACGAGATAAACAATTAATCTAAGAGCCTGGACAGCTTTCTTACATGTTTCTTTAAAGGCATTTGAACAAAACAAATATTTCAGAGTAAAGCTGTTGAAGTAAGCTGGTTAACTTTTGTTTTAGTTAACACTTCTCTTATTCTGCCTTTCAGATAAATGTCAGCTTAACACAGTTCTAAAGTCATTAATTTGTGAGCTTTCCAATATAAAGAATAAATACAAGTGTGTGGTGATGACATGAAGTATTTGAAAAAATTTAAAAATCAATGTCTGTAATGTCTATATTATCTGAGAAAAATATGCTGTAATACAGGTCTCAAGGGAAAGAAAGCAGCAAATGTAAAGAAAATGTTCATGTGATGTATTGGCAAAAAGGGCAAAAGTATTTAAAAATTATTTAAAATTGAGGAGTCATCTCTCACACATCCTGGAAGGCAAGAGGATAAGGAAATAGTATTAAGTAGATGTTATTGTCTTCTCAATGTCTACAACCAATCCTTTTATCCTTTGGCTGGAGAAGGGACTTGATGGTCTTCCATAAGAGTCAAAAATGTCAAGATAGGGCAGTTACAATACCAAGTGATTGACCTGGAAAATAAAAGCGTTTGATTTGATGTCCCCTTATGCTCAAAGTGTCCACTAGTCTTTAACCCAGGGATGAAGTTTTTGAGATGAACTTTTTGAGACAAAATCTGAGGGAAGAATGACATGACTGATTGTAGGTTCTTAGTAATAACACATTTGGAGAATTGCTATGTGAATTACTAACACCTCAAAGACTATTCAGAGTTGTCCATTCACCACACAGACAATTCAAAACTGCCCAACTATAAAGAATCTCCTTTGTAGTTTAAATATTCGGTGAAAATAAATCTAGAGCACAGTGACATGAGATTTTAAATGCCAAGATTAAAAAATCAGTTGACTTCTGTTTATGGTAATCATGTCCATAGCCTGAAGCATGTGTTAATTCATCTGTCTATAAATGCATTAGTAACAACTGAAAAAGGCCAAGAGCTTGAAGGTTCGAGTCAACACTGAATTGTTCCTTATTTTGGAAACAGAAGCAAGCTATGGTGATTTGAGTAAAGGGGATGCACCAGTATTTCAATTAACAGCAAAAACCTGGTCTTTGATAGCCATTTG
The DNA here is from genome assembly GCF_012460135.2 of Molothrus ater. Lineage (NCBI taxonomy): Eukaryota > Metazoa > Chordata > Aves > Passeriformes > Icteridae > Molothrus > Molothrus ater. Next base: position 81,280,406 of record NC_050479.2, on the reverse strand, counting down.
AAGATAGCAATTTGAAAATTATTTATTCTTGTAAATAATTTTAGTTTTAGTGTTGATTATGCAACAACATATTGACCCTTTTTAGGGTCACTCAAAATGCTTTTTTAATAAATGATTGGTGGGCACAAGGGATTTTGTTAGAATTTTGTAAATAAGTCAACTGTATGATTTTTAGAAAAACAAGCAAATTCCACATTAATGTGTCCTCTCAGTGTAAATATTATTTCTTTCTGTTTTCATCCAACTAAATGTTTATCCTGGTGCACAGTTTCCTAGATCAAGTCTCATGATATTTATTCCTAAATATTTCACTTATAAAACCTGAAGAAATCTTTTCCCCTTTACAAATAAGTGTCAATAAAGTGCTCACAAAAATGTCCTACATATCAACAAAGCAACTTTGTGAATAAACACTCTTACAAATACTCCCTCCCTTTCATGTTTCATAAATGATAACATCAGAGAACACCCTGTCCCTAAGCTCATGGGCGCCATTCATGATCCCTTCTCAGCTTCTGGGCTGAATGACGGCCTTGAGACCTCAAAGGACAAACCCTCACATCCTTGGAAAAGACCAAAATGGTCAATAATGGGTGGAAAAATATTGTGGATAGGAAGGTCATTGTTTCCAGTGTTGTTGCCATCTGAATACCCTACAACATATGACTGCTCTTTTCTTGCTAAGGATGTGTGGAACATAAATGGATTCTGACAGACTTTAACAGTGAGGAGATCTTTTGGGGATTCTTGGGAGGGAAGTGTTCCAGCCAATGCCACAAGAGTTGGACAATTGGATATCATTTACAAATCCACTCGTTGTAAAAGGTTCACTATATAATGCACATAAGAAACCGAAATGCGATAAATGTTCCCCACAGCTTGAAGAAAATGGGGGGAACCTTGTTCCTGATTAAATAATGTTACCTTGCAGCCAGTAATGCAATAATCCTTAACTGGATGGAGAAAAGGCAAGAAATGCTTCCTATTGGTTAAAATACAGCTCTTACAACATTCTTCTTCCAAATCCAAAACACATCACTGTAACAGCTACTGAGATAATTAACTCTGCCCTAGCTGAAACCAGGACAGCATCCCCTTTTCTGGAAGCTGCAAACCCCATTTGGAATACCTGCTGTTTCTCTGAACCTTGTACAAAGAAATTTAGCAACCTAGAATGGGAGACATCATCACTGAAACTGAGATTGTTAGAAGCAAGCAAGCCAGTATCCAACAGAGTCACATGAAACACATTTCTAGACCTCCCCAGAAATATATTCTGCTTCCAAGGCAATTTTATGTTCTGCATCAGCTTTTTAAGTTATGGTGTTATTAGCTTACTGAAAAGCTCACTTAATAATTTAAAATAATTCCATTAGTGCACAAATTTATCTGTGAAAGCAATAATTGAACCATGTTTGGCAACTTCTTTTTACAGGGGCTTTCTATTTACATTTAACCTTTAAGACCTGTGATCCAAATTTCCCTGTAACAGACACACAGAAGCATCTGGACAAATAATGGACGACCTCCATCTCAAAGAGCAGAGGAGGCTCTGACAGCTTTTGAAGGAAACTGCATTATGTGAACTGAGAATGTAATGAAATATGTGTTTCTTCAAAATTTTTTGTAATAATGAGGAGAGTACATGCTGATTTCCATCATCTACCTGTTTATTTCCATTAAATTAAACAGCAAGTCCTGCCAATAAAGATTAAGTAACAAAACAATTATTTTTAAATCCATTGTTCAAACTGCTATCTTCCTTTCCACACATGCCCATAATAATCAGCAGAAAACAAGACAGAATGTAAATGGATGTAAAGAAAGAGATTGTGTTATGAATTATATTTATTATTGTACCGACAGCTACAAATCCTCCCTTGTCTTGTCTTTCCTTTTTCCCTTTTCCTTTTCCCTTTCCATTTTCTTGCCATTGCTTTCTTTTTCTCCTTTTCTTTCTTTTCCTCCTCTCTCTTTTATCTTCCCTTTCATTTTACTAAAAGTACTTCAAGTCTGAGAAGCAGCAATGGAAATAATTTGAGGGAAGGCTACAACTATTTGAAAACCGTGTCACATTCTCTACTTTGCTCAGTCTGAAAAATTCATGTTTTCTCCCTCTGTACTGCAGATCAATTGAGACAGAATTGTTTAGTACAGGATTCTAGTGAGGGCCGTCGTTCTCGCTTGTTTCAGCCAAAAAAATATTATTATTACTTATTATTCACTCTGTCAGATTGCAGAGTAACAGGTTCCTTAGGGATGTACAGGCAGCTGTTCATTTATCTGAAAATCCATGGGCATGGTGATTGCCAAAACCCTCTGGTCTTTCCAGGACTGCTCAAAAACTATAAATAAACTTGTTCTTCTTTGTTCTTCCTTAGATGTGAATAAACTCCTTGTGTAGCAGGCAATGTATTGTTCCTTCTGCATCTCATGCTGCACCTTTGAGGTCAAGGTATGGCTTAATAACTTGGCAATGTAGGAAGCACAGGTGGTAATAAGGGGATACAGGCCTGTGGCTGTCCAGACTTCAGTCACAGTTGAAATAGGCTGATACCAGTCACAATGGCAAGAATGTTGTGGCACAGAATCACAGATGCACTGAGGGTGGAAGACACTGCCGGAGATCATCTCATCCAACACTGCTGCTCAAGCAGGCCCACCAAGAACCAGTTGGCCAGGACCAACTGGACTTTTTGCTGTTTGAACATCTCCAAGGATGGAGACTCCATACACTGAATTTCACACTGCTCATTAAAAGAAAGTCTAAAAGACAAGCATCATTAAATCTCCCACAATTCCTCACAATTATTTATTGTATTGAATTAGTATAAAAAGATAGAAAATTTCTGATTTTTTATTTTCCCAGTCCTTTTTGCTATTCTTCATGGAATAGTAAACTGTGAATGTTATCAGTATGTGGGCATACTAAGAACTTTTCTCTGTCTTAAAGTGGACTACTTGCTGTCCCATAACAGCTTTAAAAGGACCAAACAGGACAAAAAAGATCTGTTAAAAGTGAACTTTAGTTAATCTGATTTTTACTGCTCTGTTTTATTGTTTTCTTACAGAAAGGGTAAAGGTTGTGCAGACACTGCAAATCATAGTTGATAATCTGGTGAGTCTTTATTCTAATGCTTCATTTTTAATGCCCATACACACATTGATTGGAAATCATTATTAATTCAGGTTATCTCCTTTGGGACACAGTTTGGATCAGGTTCACTAGGAAAAAAATGTTATAACACAAAAATATAAACTGAATTTTAGTTGTTTCCAGACAATCAGTACCAGGGAAAAAACAAATGGAAAAAACCCCCAGAATGACAATCTTTTGTTCTAAGAACAAAAGATAAATGTAAATTATCAGGCACTTTAACCCCCACTGAGTTAGTGCTGTATTCTGCAGCAGGTCAATTAGGTGCTAGAGTACAGCATTCCCTATCAACATCCCGACATTTGTAAGGATTTAGTGGAGATGTTTCAAGCTACTCTGAACTAACCAAAATGTTTTACATATATAGCCAGCTTGTGAACATCTTCCTAAGTCTTTGCATCCCCTATTGGCACCTGTTTTGATAGGTCCTGCTTTTAATCTGCATTTCTAAGCCCAGCTGAATAAATCATTGTCCTCTTTTGCTATTCTTCACACAAATGGTAATGATAATTTATCGGTCTTCAATCAGTGATTACTTAATAAATACAAGTCTCCCTTCCAGGATGTCACTATCTATATAACTTTTGAGAGATTTCAACTAGATTTCCTGAATACCCGAGAATCTTCTTTCTCTTACCCTTTCTCCCTTGTTGATGGTACACAGTGTTAAAAATCAGTATTGTGATTAACAAGGAACAATTTATTGTATTCTATTCTGTGGCTAAGCATGTGTCTCTCTTTATTTTTCTGCCCTTTGAAGCATTTATTCAATTGTAAAATGCCACAGAAAAAAGAGGTATTAACTAAAATCTTGTATCAGAAAAAAAAGCATACACAAAACCCCACAAAAAACCCACAACACTAGAGGAAAAGAAAACACAACAAAAAACATCCCAAGACACCATGAAAGAAAAAAAAAAAAAACAAAACCCTCACAAAGAAACAACAAAACCAAATCAAACAAGTACTCAAAACTTTTGAAGTGGATTGGGATTTAAAAATAGTTTTGTCCATCAAATTCAGAATTTTTTCTTGCCTAGCAGTGCTTGCAAATTCATCTCTTTGCAGGTAGATTATTATACCCATCAGCTTTATGGAAGCAACAAAACTATTTTCCCCACTTTCTTCTCTGATTTTGCTGACACTAGACATTTCTCCTTATTGTCTTCTGGAAAGTTCTATTTTTTTTTTTTTTGCAGTTAGTCAGATTTACCATATATAGGCTGGCATCTCCCGATTCCTGTTAGCTGCCAAAAGCTCACTAAAAGGTGACTTTCTTCTTGCTCAGAGTGCTGGATTGGTCTCAATAGCTTGATTGAGTCAGTATTTTGTGCAGTACCTTCACTACCCCCTCCAGAGAGAACCCAATAGCCTCCTAAATCCTTTTCCATATTCTGTGGTAATCCATTTTTTCTGGAATATTTCCTGTCTTTTACTGCACATAGCTTGTCCATACTATTGTTGAAGAACCTTGCCAGATGGGACCTTTCAACCTGATGCAGGTCCAAGAAGAGATAGTTTTTCTTTTGTAGAAAGGGACAAACTCTCAATTTATGGTTCTCTGCATATGAGAGAAATTTCTGAAGTCTATGTCTGGCTACCTACCTCTCTAAATTCTTTATGAATAAATCTATATCTTTTCCCATTCCCCACATTCATGTACTTAGGAAGGAACTGCAACAGCCAATAAATCACACACATTCTCCAGGTTTATTCCAGAATAAGGGGAAACAAAAAGACAAAACTTTTATCAAGGAGAGGCAGTGGCTAGAGAAAAATAAAGCCTACCTTTGTGTATGCTTAGGCTGAAGTATCCTTGACAGCTGTTTCCATACTACAAAGGCATGGGAAACTTTCTGAAATTAGGATACCCTTATTCCGTTATAACATTACGGCATTTCCTGAGGACGGGGACTGTGTAATGGTAGACAGATCACTGCATCACAGCGTTTATATGGACTTGAAGTTGCAAAGAGATCAACAGGCTGGACACAAGCTGGAAACAGAATTTTGCTTTTTATATTAACAGTTTTGATCATCTGTGATTGTTAGGGCATGGATGCAGAGGTTCACCTGTGATCAGACACTACACTAATAAGATATTTCATGATGTTGCAGATAGGGAAAGTAATATTATGTATGCAGGTTGTCAACTCTCACAGGTGTGATTACATTAAGGAGATAGCAACATGGACAGTGGTAGAAATGAGAGATGTTATGGGTGGGAAATGAGGTATTAGCTTAATGGAATTGCTGATCAAGCTAGAAATGACCAAGACAGATGTGCTATGATGATAAAATAAAGGTATCAAGCCAACAAAATCAGGGCAAGTGTGAAAGAGTAAATGGGGATGAGCTGTTGATTACAGAAGGAATGAGAATAGCGAATAGGAAGAAATTTGGAGGGGAAAAAAGCAAAGGTAAGACACAGTGACTCACTTGGCAAAGGCCTTTCACAGTCAGGCAGCCTAGATCGTGAGAAGCATAGCTTGGAGCATAATAGCAAACATGCTGCTTCTCTGAAAATATGAGTTTCAAGCTGATTAATGTAGTCAGGGTATACCTGTGGTGCTTTCCCTTCCACTGGCAACTATGATCCCTAATGCTGCCACTAAAAATACTGTTTGAATCACTGTTGTTACTGTTGCTGTTAATATTATCAGCCACAGAAACTATTTGAAGCTTTGAATATTTTGAGGATTTCTCTAATTTGAAGATAACAAAATTATTCTTCAAATTCTCCAAATTCACTAATAGTTTTACCTGGGCACTGTCCCTTTTTTCTTGTTCTGCTCATGAGGAAACATGGGATTCTTTTAAAAGAATTAATGTAGCACAATAAAGAGCTAACAGAGTATCTCTCTCTCTACCTGTCGTACTTTCCATGTGGTTTCTTGTAGCATATTTAAAATCTGTATTTTTTTCTTCCAAGAATTAAAGCATCTATTATTAAAGAAGTGTTCCTGGAGGGTAAATGAGTACTCTAGTCAGGTTTTACCTGCAAATCATGAGGAAGAGGTGTTAAAAAGCAGAATCTGCTGTGGTCCAGTGTCATTGCCTAAGCCTAGTTGAAACCAGGACACCCAATCATGCAAAGGACTCCTTCAATGCAGTTATTTTATTATTGAATAATTTTTTCTACATTTATTATGGGCAGAATCAAGAACAGATTTCAATAGTGTCTCTTGCTATTAAGTTTCCTGCAGCAACATATGTGTCTACAGAACTCAAGATTGTAGGAATATGTATAAAAAAATCTACCACACCTTATTCAAAAAAGAGTGAAAATTAAAGGTGAAATTTTATTTTTATTCACTGCTTTATGATGATAGAGATCCTTCATTCTTCTCTACATTTGCACAGTATTCCTGAAAAATTTCATGTCCCTAAGTTCTATTTTTTATATGTTAATTTCAAAATAATGTTCATTAATCTAATTGAATAAAAAATCCTCTAACAGGCAGACAAAAGTTTTATGTGGATTATCACAGGGATCCTATAACATTGCAATATCTGAATTTCACTCAGATAAAATTTTCTTTATCTCCATTCTGGGTTACTGAGCAGAGAAGCAAAATTGTAACACTTCCACTGGGGTTTCTGTGCCCATACTAAAATTCACTTTCTCTCTGTTTGATGGCTCCAGAAACCTAATAGCTGCACACTGAAAACTTGCCAGTACTATTCAGTCTCCTTGTCACAAAAACTTTGGTAGTAACAAATAAGTTTTTACCAAATTCTAAATTAACAGAGAAGGAAATATTCTGGTGACTCAATCTCTCATGCAACCTTTGCAGCAGACAATGTGCAGAAGAGAAGGTGAAGTGAGCATCTTCCCCAGCATCCCTTGAGCCTCTCAGGCACAGAGCAAGGAGAACTCTGAGGTCTCTGAGGACAGAACTTACAACTGTCCTCTGATATCACTGTCAGCACAACATAAGCCACTGAATGTGATCCTCACAGATCCCCGAGGGTCTGTCTGACCTATGTGCACAGTCTGAGTTCAACAGCACAGAGCAGTGGAGATCACTGCACACAAAGAGGCCCAGTGGTTAAATTACTCTACTAATGTGCCACCAATAACAAGGGGCATAATTTAGCATCTTGGAAGAGTAAAGAATAGAATGTGACAATCCAAAAAAGAGAAACTCAGGCTGAAATCTCAAATGGCGTAAATGCAGTGGAGACAAAGTCTGTTTTTACAAAGGTGGGAAACAGACAATTTGTGGAGGGATATTACATTCCCAAATCATCAAGCCAGCATCAAATAGCTTTTAAAGGATTCAGACATAGCTATCTGCTATCCTTATCAAAGTGTGCCATCCTATACGAATCACAGCAGAAATAAGCATGCATGATTCAAGAGGGCACAAGTCTATAAATCCCAAAAATCCCCACATATCTGAAAATTGTAGTCAGCTGCTAGGGATGCTGAGTGGGATATGATTAGTGTCTTAAAATATTCAGCCTTGTGGAGAAAAATCAGACCTACTCTGCAAATCATCTGCTAGGCAATTATGTTTAAATAATTCAGTGCTATTACTTAAAGGTGAAATCAGCTTCTTCTTACATCTGAGTTTCTAAGTTGTTGTCAGCAGGTTTCTATTAGTAGGTAATGTAGTCTAGAAGTCCTTGTTCATTGAATTGATCTTATTAAAGCAGAACATATTATTTTTATATGTCCTTTTTCTTTACATGGTGACTTTAATAGTTACTTTTAGTTCCAGTAGTGTTCAGGATCCACATTTCCACTGACAATTGAGACAAAGACATAAGGTATTTTTACCTTAATATTCATTCTGTGGGGGATCAATAGCTTCAGTATGGAATATATATGTATTTTTCATCATAACCTTCTGCTCTACATACCGAGGAACATTTGAAGGAAGAGTCTAACAATCCAAAATGGAAAAAAAAGCAATAGAAGTAGTCCAGCCTGTTAGCTCCTTCTTTCAGTTCTAAAATGCAGTAAACCTGTTTATCACAATACCTTCTGAGGAGAATTTGAGATGCAGGTGTGCATACAGGTTACACACAATGCATTCCACGTGTCATGGCACATTTAAACTGGGAAGATCTGAGGTCTGTCAGCAATCAGCATTCTCCTCGTGTGTCTATTTAGGTCAGACAGCAGGATGCTAATAATACAGATCATAGTCTGCATGGTAAATTTTCTTCTTTAATCCTAAAATATTTATCAAGGTCTCAGGTCTTTAGATCCAGCAGACATAACTTCATTTGAAAGAAAGACATTTTCTAGCTGAAAGTGTTCTCTGATCATATTTTCAGCTCTTTTCTTTTTAGCAGGAAAGAAAGAATAAAATGAGGGGTTTTTTTTCTGAAAGCTTGCTTAAAAAAAACCACAAACAGGCCTTCATTTATAAACTTGGGTGAATCAGCTGAGTCAGTATTTTATATAATAAAGCAATTATGTTATTAAATCCCAATTCATCAAAACAGTTTTAATTACTGCACCCTTCTCTTCATCTATAATGGAACTGAGAAGTCCACTTTCCTGAATCAAGGTCATAGAGACATTCATCAATATCCATTTTATGTCACCATGACACAAGCTTATTTAAACCCTCAGGAAACAGAGACACCAGGCTTCACTCTCAGTTAGTCTTCAAGAGCTCCAGAAAAGTGGTAAATTTTCCTTTCATGCTCTCTGAAATAAAATTATGAGTGTTCTTTTTTCAGGTCCCTTACAACAGTTTCTAATATTCATTGCTTTTAATTTACCAGAATATAACTGGTAGTGTTATTAAGTTATATTAAGAAAAGTTCATACACTTAGTAAAAACATACTGTTTTAAATTATCATTAATCTCCTTCCTTTTTGAGGAGCATGAACTGTGATTATTAACTCAAATTATTTTAATTAAAACTTCATTAGATTCTAAAATTAACATATCAAATGAGATGTGGCATTTGGTGTAAGAAGTAAACACAGAATTTCAAAAGCAGCTCTGTACACACCCCACAGTGCCTGACACCATAAAATCAGTGAAGGAAATGTCACTAAAGGACTCAACATTGTGTAAGTACAGCAGAAGGCAGAAACATTGGAAGGTAGATCAGAGCAGATACATTAGCAGAGTGCAGAGAGCCCAGGCACTTGATTAAGATGAGAAAATTCACATCCTGCAGAGTCATAAAAGCCACCTTCATGGTGTGACTCAGCTTTTCAAAGAGAAACTCTGCACATGCATATTTCCACACTGATTTACTGCTGCCACTGCCCAAACTGCCTTGTTTTACGAATTATTAGGTAAGGCCAAGCTCTTTGCTTCATTTACCACAAGGCTGTCAAGATCTTCTCCCTCTGCACCGTACCTGTGATCTTGTGGAGGCAGTAGTTGTAGTATATACATATATCTACAAGTGTCTCAACCCATGCCTTTAGATCTTTGTAGCCAGTAAAAGAGCAGAAAGAGGTAAAGCTCAGTTTTGTTCCATCAGTAATAACACTCCTTGTTTTCTAGAAATGGAGAATCATTGAGGCTGGAAGGCAAAACTTGTGGATGAATGCCCCTCCCAGACATGGATTGACCTTGTTTGGTCAACCTTGAAACACCATCAGAGAAAAAAGTTCCACAAAATTTCTGTGCAGCTTGTTCTGGCATTTGTTCATCATTATTGTGAAATCAGAGTTTTTTATTTCCTGCTTTTTTGTTTGTGCTGCATGTGGCGTCATGTCTGAAAGTCTCTGGAGTGAATACTCTTTTTGGTTTTTGAATTCTGCCTTTACACTCATTTCTAGAAATGAAACTCCTGCATCTAAGCAATGTTTTTTCTCCCTCAGAATCTTTCTGTTGAGCTCCTCTATACCCATATATGAAATAGGGTTAAGTCATGGACTCAAACACAGGCCTGCTGCTGAGTACAGCATTTAACTGTAACCACGTTCCCTCGATGGCTTTGCTCAGGTTAGGCAGCAGCATTTCAATCAGACATGATTCACAAGATAGCACGGGCCAGGGAGTGCTGCATTATAGCAAAGTCTTACAAGACGAGCATGGACTTCTTGTGATAAATCTGACATGATGGAGTCTCCCTCTGCTTAGAGGGAGACTGCTTAGAACTTCTAGATATAATACAGGATTTACTTTTATTTATACATAATCTGAGATTCAAAGAATATTGCACCAAGCTTCTATAGATAACAACTTAGTTTATTGCACAGAAGATTGCATGTTCCTCAAAGACAAATATCACAAAGAAGTTGCTGAAAGTTTCAACATCTTCCTCATGTATGGAATGACAGGGCAGACATATGAGTTACACAGGGATGGCAAAAGAGCTTAAAGGCTACTTAAAACCTAAGAAGGTATTTGGATCTGATCTTTCACAAAGCAGGGTGTAGGATTTTGGAATCAGGTTGAGAACTTACTTTTCTTCTCAAAAGCATAGTTAATATCCCAGTCCAAAAAAGGCAAGTCCACAGCTTGAAAAATAAATTAAAAAAAAAAGAGCAACCCCAACAAATCCTAAAATATCTGACTATTTCAGTTACACTTCAACAGAAATCTCCTTAAGACTGTGATATTCAGTCAATAAATTATGTGAGAAGCTCTTGCAAAACTGCGACTGATTTCCATAGCAATAGAATCTGCTGGCAGTGACCAAATTTAGGAGTTCTTATCTCTAGAAGATCTTGAATATCCTGAACACAATTTTACATCCTTTTATCTGAGGTTTTGAATCTTCCAGATAAACTTTATTTTTACAACAACAGAGATTAAAAAAAGGTTAATTAGTCCGTGCTGCCTACAAAGAAAAGGCATACTCATTTTTAATAAATTAATGCTGCAAATTTTGATAATAAACATTAAGCTAATCAAAAACAATTAATCATATTCACTCTTTCTTAATACGTTAAAACATAAGAAGACAAAAATGCACAAACAATATTTGGACACTAAATTTTATTTAGAGGCCTTTGTCTTCCTATACTAAGAGAGAAACTTTCTCTATTTTTTAGTCAAATGCTTCTTTACAGGGAAAAAGAAGGTGATTGCCACTCATTAATTTTTCCTCTTCAATTCATGTTTGGAAAATGTTTTTCCATTTTAAACATATTTTTATTTACTTCCCAGGAAAGCTGACAGCTCAGTAATAAATTCCATGCCTGTTTGTAAGACACTTACTGGGGCAACACTTCTAAATAGGTGCAAATAGATTTCATGGCATAAATAATGTTTTTTCACACTACTACTCTCCTGTTGCCAGCTGATACTAATCACACTTCTAATAAGCTATGTCTTGACAGAATGTCTTGCATAAACCTATTTCTTTCTACAGCCTTGAGTCTAATATCAGCATTATGTTTTCTTTCAGTCTAATTCCAACAGCACATTAGCATATGTACCCCTGCTTACCACTGTCACAGATCTGGAGATTACAATGTACAAATAAAAATCTGTCTGGATCACAGTACTAGCAACTCTAATAATTTAGTGCAAATCACGACTAATTTTTTTTATTTTTAAGTACCATGTCCTAAATTCATGTGATTTATAGGGAGAAATAAATGTCTTTTGGAACATAAAAGTAAGTGCAGATGAAAATCAGAAATCACAGCCAAAGGAAGAAGCCTGAAAGAATCATAAGCCAACAAACAAATAAATGAATATTGATTAAATCAGCGACAAATCACTTGGCAGAACCTTGTAGGTTTGGAATTGTCTGGCTGAAAGTTCTGGATTGTCTGTGGGGGAGGAAAAGGGCACACAAACTATTATCATATAGCTACTTCGTGGAGAGGTCCCTCGCCCTATTACAATTCCAAGCCGCGCAGCAGGGCTGCACCTAGGGCTGGTAAGGGCACTCATTTGTTTTAACTATCATGGATCCTGGTAGGCTCTGAACTTATCCATGATTGATGGAAGGCAGCAAAATGTCTTTCAGAGATCAAGAGAATTAGATGTGACAATTTTTTGGCTGTCAGAACATGAACTTTTGAAGACTGATGGAGCAGTAGATGAGAACTGAATGATGTCCAATGATAAAATAACCTAATTTGCACAATGATGGAAAAGTCTAAGGAAAGAAATTTTACCCTAAACTATCTTCTGCTTTCAGGATGATTATGCAAAATCTTCAGAAGATTAAAAATAAGAATTTTAGGTATTCATACTTATTCATCTTACTAGTTTCAAACCATTTGTGATCTATTGGGTATGAAAAGGGTAGGGAGTAACGGAATTGTGGAGGTTCAAGATTTGAATTGTGGAGGTTCAACATTTAGCTTCTCCTGAGACATCTACCTCTGTGTTGTGTTGTCCTAAGAAAAAGTAAATTGTTTTGTGCTTTAAGAACACTGCTGCTTCTCTCCTTTCAGAATAGCAGCATTTTAAGGCCTTCAGATTCAAATGATGCATTTTTTCCTAAAGTACAAAATTATTATTAATATTTAAACAAGTAAACTGTTAAGGTTCTTGTATCCTAAATCAAAGCATTATTTCAATGCCTGTTGCCATAGAAACCAAATGTTTCAAATCCTCCATGAAATGCCATTTGCTTCCAAAATAGACAGTGGACTTTTCATTCTGTTCATTCTTTATTTGAATCATTTAAATAAGCATTATACCAGCCCTTGAATATGTCAATGGCAGCATTACTGAAGATAGTTCTGCTTTGTTCAGCAGTCTTTCAACTCAAGAAGGAAAATGCTGGCAGTTTGAAAATGGGATGCTATACCTCTGTAGTGCAAGAACATTAGAAAATCTGTTTATTATCTAAATTACTTCTTCTGGCTTTAAGTTAGGTCCTTTCAAACCACAGATATGCAACAGAGGTTTTGATTGCACAATTGTTAAATCAAAATTTATTAAGTATAAACATAAGCTAAATTATATAGAAATATGTCTCCAAGATAAGGGGGAAAATTAATTAGATTATGTGAAGAACTTGCTGATATTTCCACCAATCTTGATGGTATTTCCAGAGAAGATGGTGAGAGACACACTAGGCTTCTATTTCAGCCTTTAACTAGAGCTTTCTTTTCTGACACAGCTTCTAAGACACCTCTTCACCCATCTGTTTCTCCTTATCCAAAAACTCATGGAGTTCAGACACTTCTTCTGGCTAGTCTCTAACTTCAGCAAAAACATTTATTACTTTTTTCAGCCATCATGGGTTCACATCCACAAAATTTCCTTTCTGAATCTTGTGGACAAAGAGAATGTAGAGCAACAGAAGCTGTTTCTTCTGAAGAAAAGCAAGTTCATAATGCTGAGAGGAATACAAGATTCAGAGGGAAAACTGAGAGTTATGTTTTATCAATTTGTTGCCCTCCAAGCTTTTTTTCTTCTCAGCCATCATCAACAGTGTTGGGATCAGTCACCTCCATGGTAATTAGTTTAAAATCATGCTCTATATTCCTGCTGTTGTTTTACTATTTTGCCTGATTTTGACAAGCTCTTTTTAACTATCTGTGTGGATGCAAGTGTGGTGATATCAGACTAACAGACTGAGGTGTATGTAAGATTCATAAAGAAAACACACTTACCCAAACATTTCTGTATTCTCCCTAGCATATTGTTGCCGTCCTTATTATAGCCTGCTCTGCAAATAGATGCAGAATTGCCTATCACAAAATAAGGCACATTATCATCCTTTCTCTGATCATGCATGCAGTTGGGCTAATTTCCTGGATGGAAAAGGATGCAGGTGCCTTCGTGCAGATTCATAGTGTTACTTTGGTAGCTGTGAAAATGTAGCCACATGCATATAAATTTGCCATTATTGATTAAAGGCCCCAGATTTTTTCAATGCCTGAACATTGTAAGGTCTTCCTTGTCTTGAGCCAATTCTATCTTGCCTTAGCTGAGATAGCAGTAGTGTAGCAGTCAGCTGATAATTGCCTGTATTTGTTTCAGTTTTAGTTTGGCTTTGAACCACCCAATGCATAAGGGACTGTCTGGATTGTCCCACTCCAAGAGTTGTGGTCAGCAGTTCAGTGTCTAAGTGGCAAGTGGCACTCCGCAGGAGTTGGTATTTGGACTGGCACTGTTTAACATCTTTATTAGTGACATGAACAGTGAGATTTAGGGCACCCTTAGAAAGTTTGCTGATGACACTGCTGCTGGAGGGGAGGGATGTCATCCAGATGGAACTTGATAGGCTTGAGAGCTTGGTCCATGCGAACTTCATGAAGTGCAGTAAGGCCAAGTGCAATACAGATTTTGATTAGATATTAGGAAGAAATTTTTCATCATGAGGGTGGTGAGACACTATAATTTTCAGGGAAATTTTTGGATGTCCCATTCCTGCAAGTGTTCAAGGCCAGGTTGAATGGAGCTCTGAGCAACTTGGTCTACTTGGAAGGTGTCACTGCCCCTGACAGGGGGTTAGAACAGCATGATCACTCAGGATCTTCCAACTCAAATCATTTCATGATTCTGTGATTTGCAAAATTGTGTGATGTAGCTGATAATGTCAACTAATATAGTAGAAACTGGTATCTTTTCTATGTAGAAGAAACTATCTATGATCAAAAACATGAACACAGTGGACAATTACAGGCCCTTGAGTGAATACAGGCTTGTAGGTCTGGTAATAAAAGAACAAAAAAACCCAAGTGTTATATGGAATTGCAATTCAGTAAGAAAAGAGCTTTTAGGCAGATTGTGTTAAAAAACATATAAAACAACTTTAAGCAGATACAGCTGGGAAAAAAATGAGGGAAGAAATCAGCCATTCCCATCATACTCCTCCTCCTGAGGAAAAGGTGCTAAGATACTCTACAGTAGAACACCCCATTTACCCACAAACACAGACAGACAGACAGACAGACACACACACACACACACACACACATATTCTCACTTGTCAGTGAAGACTAGATAATAATTTAGCCCAAATTTTGAACTCAGGGCTCTGCTTATCAGGTATCTTCTCTTCTTGCCCAGAACAATATTAAACTGAAGACAGTATCTAGCTTGGTCATAAGTGCATTAGAGTGACGTGAGTTTCTTGTAGTCTTTCAATACATCTTTGTGTCTCATGGATGTGCATTTTATATACTAGAGTGTCTCAGTAGCAACCAAAACTCTGTTTATGCAGATGAATCCCATAGTCAATATCTGTGAGATTTAATTCTCCCTTCCAAACCACCCTTTCAGTCATAGAGGAAAATCACCATGGATGTGCCTTCCAGTCACACAAGCTCTGTCTGCACAGGACTGCTGCCAGCTGCATCTGGCAATCACCCTAACACTGGTGACAGAGAGTACACAAAATCTCACTACAAAATATTGGGCCTTAGTTCTCCTCCTCTTTTACTGTGGACCCAGAAGGAAATGATGAGCAGGCCAAAAATGAAGGACAGTAGGTGAATTTACAAGCAGGAAGTCAGACAGGCGGAAGTTAGCTAGTTGGTGGGTACTTCTAGGTATGGAAAATATCAAGTAGGGAGAAATTCTGGGCAGTAGGCAGTGAAAGGTAATGGTTATCATAGCAGACTCAGATTAGCAACTTCAGTGATTCAAAAGCAGGCATCAAAGAAAACAATTTCAATCTTTCAGCTATGTAATGATACTGTAGTACAAATGAGTTTAATCAATACTAATGAAAGAGACATTAGGTTTTGAAATCAAAATATCTCCTTTGTTCTTTTGCTCCCTGTTGCTCCTCAGGTTTCCTGCTTTTCACATGACATGGCTTATGTACAGTGCTTGGGGCTTTCATTGCATCACCAGCATCAAAAGCAGGCTTGCCAATAATTTCAACAAAACCAGGAAGAAGACTTCAAAGCATATCACAGGACTTATTGGCTGTGAATAGTTCATTTGTGATGTCCCCCAAAAAATGTTTTTGGCACAGCAATTGTGCAGCTCATTCTCCTCATATGATCAGGGGTGAGGCAAATGGGAATGCACAGATACGTCAAGAGGAGCGTGATTTCTATGGTGGTTTATCCTTGTACACTAGTGAAACCTCAGGGGATAAAACAGAATTTGCTACAGTGATTGATTTCTTTTTTTTTTTTTTTTGTAAGCACATCTTTGTCAGAGAGACAGCGTGCAACTGCACTTCTCAGCTGTCACTTAGCAAAGTTGCCACTGAGTTCACTGGGACTTTGGCTGAAGAATTTTCCTATATTGCCAAAGTATGAGAGGGCTATTCCTTCCACTAATAGAATCCTTTATGGAGAAACACAATGACAGCTTCTTCTTCCCGTTCCACGTGAAGATTTCTGCATAAATTTAATCAGTACATCGTGGACCACCCACAGGCTGTCACACAAAGCACTTTCAACATAAGAGACAAGTTCACTGTACAGCTTCTCAGTTATGGACCAAAACCCCCTCATCTAAATTCAGTTCATTCTTTAGCCAAGCACTTCTTGAAATCAGTGCCTAGCAATTTAGTTCATAAAGCCTGTTTTCCCTTGAAGTTTGCTTGGAGAAATAACATACTGATAAAATGTAATATTCAGCTTCCCAACCCATTTTGTCCTTTCTTCCAAGTGGATGGACAGACAGTAACAATTTAACTTATAATTCAATTCTGCATATTTACTGATCTAAATATCTAATATTTCAGGAGGTGTGCACTGACTATCCAATCTGAAATATTTTTGAACATTTGGATATATATAGTCATCAAGATATACTGGTTAAGATCAAGCACCCATCTATCCATCCTCTAGCTTTGCACCTTTAGCAGACAAAAGATGGTGCTTAGAAAGAACACACTTAAAAAGTGGCAAAGATATCATGATGGTAAAGATCCTCCCTCAGCTTTTAACTGAACACAAAACATTTTTCTACCTGTAAAAAAAAAAATCACCAATGTACAGTCATCCATTTTCAGCAGAGGTAAACTGTGGTCCAGGAAACTCATTTTTCCCTAATAATAACCAGTGAATTCCTCAACTTGTCTACTTGAATAGAAGGAGATGGACAGTGCATCTACACCCTCATTCTCTTCCTGGGGGAGACAAGGGGAGACAGTGAGCTCTGGAACCTCTTAGATTAATTACATCACTCTTAACTGAAATCTCCCTTAGCTTAGTGAAATCATTCTCTGACCAGAGTAAAACCTATCCAGTGCTTTCTGTTTCTCATCTCTACATTAAAAGCAGTATCATTTTTATCTGTCCTACAGGCATGCAGTCAGGCCTAATTTCTGAACCACTTGGAGACTGTCAGATGAAATAGCTGCATAAATGCCTATCAGTTAGAAGAGTAGATACAAGAAAGCTGGGGGCAATTTTTAAGTGTGCTAAGAATAGTATGAGATCTACAGTGAAGCATTTGAGGTTTAAATAGGGATACATGGAATGGTTTTTTCTTACCCTTATCCCATCTAGTACTGCAGCTCCCAATCCCAGTGGGATTTGTACAAGTTTGTCTTGTCAGTAGTCATTACAAAATATAGGTGATGTGCAAGTTTCAGGGAAGGGTTGGTAATTGTACAGGCATTGAAATGTATCCTAGTAATAACAGCTTGCCAATGGAATAAACTTCCAAGGGAGGTAGCAGAAGCCTTGTTCCCAGAGAAACTAAGGAACAGGTGAGAAAAATCAATGGTGAGAAACCAGCAACAGAACCAAGAAAAATTTAATGGACTAGACTTAATCATGTGGATTTTTCTGATCCTGTTTTGTGATATACTACCTATTTTTCAGCATTTGTTTATTGAACACATTAAAGTAACCAAGCATTGATGCTTTCTAACAATCAGGCTGAGGATACTGAGTGCCTTCCACTCATGAGTAAAATGTAAGTGGCTCAGATATCCACAATATGAGCTCATACAGACCATGAGAGTGGTAGATTCTTAACAAACTATCAAGTTTTAACATAATGATTGTTTATGATAACTTTTCTGAGTTATACTCTAGAAACAAGCATCACTATCTGTGTAGAAAACAGAGATGTGACACTGGAGATAGGAGGAAATCTGAAAACCCAAAATGCATGTGCCAGTAGCAGATGATTTGTAACTCTTCGAGCACAATCAGATTCTCAGATGAATATATTATCATATTTTTCTCCTTTACCAAGATAATTTTCTTGCTTTTAAAGCAAGTCTGTGTGACTATTTTCACAATCTCTCTTAATTAACAGCCTGAGTCTTCTTGCACATTCCAGATATTTTAATATTATGTAACCAATTAGCACTGTCTTTATTCCCTTAACTCATCAATGGAAATTTCCTTGCATATAAAGATACTTCCCAGCATCATTTCATTTGATGATAGGACTAATAAGGTCTGGAAACCAAAAAGGTTTTGTAAATGTAGGTTTTTAAGAACTCTGATTGAAACATCAAACTCTATAGATATGCTAGGGAAAAATTTTTACTGGGGTGCAGTAACCACCAGGAAGAGGTGATTTCAGAAGTTCAAAATTATGTACCAAGGTGAAACCATGATGTCAAAAGTCATGTCCACTTAGCTATGCCTTGCCTGGCAACCTCCAGTGACTCTCAGTGCTATTTCCAAAATTTAAATTGGAAATAAGATGTATGCTTTTAATAATGAAGGTACTTAGCAACTAAACAAGTATCCAATGGAAAGATTATATCCATTATAACTTGAAACCTTTCATTACGTTTTTCCTCATATTGGCCACAAATCAGGATAATAGCAGTTTGTTTTATTCTGGAAGAAAATAATTCCCAAAGCAATTAGTGCTAGTCAAGGTGCTATACTATACAGGCTGGACAGAATATGAATTTTCCTTTATAACTATCTGGCTCTATAAGAAAAATAATGCCAGACCTTTAAGCTCAGAGTTGATATTTCAACATCAAAGTAAAGCAAACACACCAGTGTCCATCAGCTTTCAAGACCCTGAACTTGTTTACATCAAACAGAAACCTGGTTTACAATGGGCTGCCCATACTATATATTTTAACATTAAAGGCTTTTCACATTAAAGTGGTTTTTGACTGGATACAAATAAGTTGCCTCTTTTTTCTTGCAGCTAATTTTTTCCCCGTAGGTAACACAGTATTTGCATTTTACATGGCTGGTTTTTTACTTGGTGCCAAAATTGTGATTAAATGCTAATATGAACATTAGGACAAGGTGAAAATTATGGATTAAATTGATTGTGTACCATACAAAACTTCAAAGAAAAAGATTAAACAGTGTTAATGATGAGTAACATCTTGGTGACAAAGAGCATTTATATCCTTTCCTGCAAGTACATTTCTCTTGTTATTGAAAAGATCAGACTGACACAACATCCTTACAATGACAAGCATCCAAGCCCAACCAGAGGATCAAAATTGCTGCACAATTCCTGCTGTAGGAAACAGCCAAGATGATGGATGAGGCTGGGAGTGGCAAGTCTGAGAGGAGACAGTATTTAAAGATCATTTTCTACAAATTTTCAATGTGATCCCCACTGCACATATATATCTCAATGCCATCATTCCATATGTTGCAAGTCTAACTGCTACATACCGGAGAACGTCTTTCAGATTAGGGGAAAAAATTTTAGTCATGATAAATTAGGAACTGATGAGTAAATTGCCAATGAAACTACAGGAAAAGCAGGCAGAATTGCATGAAATGTGGCTGTAAAATTCTAAATTTAGTGTCTTGGATACACATTCTTCATGTAAAACACATGGAATCAAAAGTATAACCTGAAAAATGTACACAGACAAAATAAATGAGTAACACTGATATTCTCATTTTGCTACAATTCATTAAAATAAAATGTTTACAATTTTAGACAAATTTTGGTAACAGACTGCTATCTAGCTAAGTTTCACAGAGAAGATTCTGCAAACTGCCATCAAAATTGCATGGTAGCACCTATACCACACATTTTGCTTGAATTTGTCCAGCTGAAAAAAAAAAATTACAAAGAAAACAAAAGACTTGCAAATCCTTGTGGAACTGAAGGGAGTTTCTTATCCTTATTACCAATGAGGTTGATGTCAGCACTTGTAAAGAACCTCAACTTGTTCTGTAAAGAGGCTCAAAGGTAAAGCAGTCAGTAAATGCCAGGGATCAGCTATCACAAGGAGGTGGGAACATGATGAGAGTAAAGTGAGGAAACCAAGGCCAGCGCAAGACTCCCAGGGCTGGAAGGTAACCCAGGCTCATGTTGAAATAGGAATAGCTATGCCTTGGGTCATTATTTCTCACTTGGCAAACTGTCATGGAGCAGCCTTCATCCCTCTGTTTTACTTTCTAAAGCAGGGTGACTGCAATCTGGCTGCTTATCCCAGCTACTCAACTGTGTCCTAGAATTTCTGCAAAAATGGTCATTTTACCAGACCAGGGAGTTTTCTAATGGCTTAACAGGATGGGTAATCAGGAATAATATATTCAATTCAAGCTGAGGCCTGACTGCCTAGGTGACAGCTCTGCAGGAAAAGAGCTAAGGGTCCAGGGGAAAGATTTAAACACCAAGTGTGCTATTGCAGGGATGGAAACTAGTCATCCTGGGATTATGAAGAAAAGCATACCCATCAAACCAAGTGATTTTTCCCTTCTGCTTGTCACACATGAGGCTTCTTTTTGGAGCCAAGCAAGGCAATTAAGATTAATAGGTAAGGAAAGTTGAATTTGTAACTCAGAATGAATGCCAGACTTGAAGAAATCTTTTCAATGAGGAGAAAAAGGCACCTTTTCTGCTGCTGCTCATCTTTTCTCTCAAGAAGTCAGCCATGTCATTTTCATACACATAAAGAGCAACCTGATGTCCTCTAAGTAGGATATAGCTATAACCATGATTGTTACTTATGGGTTATTTTAAGGTCAGTGTTGGGGGAAATAGATGCTTCTAATGCAGAATTCATTGATGTCATTGACATATCAACCTTAGTATGAAATAAATCTCATTCTGAAGGTAACTACATTTCTCTTTTGGCAGTAGACATCCAGTTGAGACTTGCTCAGAGGAAGACAGTATTGCCACTAACATATAACTTTCTGGTAAATCCCTCCTGTTTTACAGGTTTCAGTCTGAAGAGTGTTTCAAGACATAGGACTCCAAAGCGGGTATTCTCTAATGGAGCTTTCAAGAAAAAAACCCTAAGCTCCTATGGCTGCTGGTCAATACTTTCAAAATTTTGGTACCAGGGAATCTACAAAAAGGTTTTTGATGATTTTGGGTAAAGAATGTACTCGTTTTTCCCATTCTTTCCTCCCAGCTTGTTCCCTGTCCTACTCATCTCTCTCCACCATCCTAGAATCACTCATGACTTGTGATAAACTTGGCTCAATTAATTTCCTAACTTAATTAAAATAATGATTCAATTGTTTATTAAGAGCAATCTTCATACTAATTTATTTATTTCCCTAATAGCTTTCCTTTGTTACTTTGGAAACTTCAATATCACAGATTAAGTTCAGGAGAAAACCAGTTTTTCAGCAGTGAAATTACTTTCTTTACCCTACCATATTATTAGCTAACCTTATATTTTTCCCTTCATATAATAGAGCATGCAAAGGCATGATAGTGTCGGGCACCTTTAGGAAGAAGCAACTTAAGATATTTGACATTGTAAGGAGGACAGAAACAGCTTACAAGAACCATATTTAATGTAAGATTTCACGTGCTTGTTTTATGGGTTTCAACTGGCTTCAACAAACTCTCTTTACATTAATACATTAATGAGGGTTTGCACAACAGGGACCTAATTAAACAGGGACTTAATTTGGAAAAAAAAATGGAAAGGACTAAAGATAAGAACTGTGGCCAAAAGATGGGATTTCCTTCATTGATTGAATCTCCTGTAGAAAAACTACCAAAATCAAACTTTGAACAATTTTTTCCATTCACTTTGACATGCCAGATGTCCAGCAAATATTCTACCTAATGAGGATGAACTACACTGAAGTATTCAATTAATATCAACCAGCTGTATATTTGGACAGGACAGTAAAAGGATGTTTATATGAGGGTAATAAAGAATAGCTGAGGGGAATGTATCCTAGTTGCTCTTTTCTTCTGCTCCAGCACATCAGTTTTTATGCAATATAAAATGGTAACATTCAAGCAGGTACTCACTGTTAGACATGGTCTCTGTAGGGTTTTGTGATCCTAACATTCTTTATGTGACTTTAAAAAGTGATCAGAAGCATGGAACCCCTCCCCTATGAGGAAAGGGTGAGTTGGGATTGCTTAGCATGCAAAAGAGAAGGCTCTGGAGAGACCTTATTGTGGCCTTACAATACCTGGGGCGGGGGGATTTTATAAGATATATAGGAGACAGAATTTTTCATAGTGCCTGAAATGTTAGGTCAAAGGGGTAATAATCTTCAACTAAAGGAGGGTAGACTTAGACTAGGTGGAAATTTTTCATGATGAAGATGGTAAAACACTCCACCAGGTTGCCCAGAGAGGTGGTAGATACTCATCCATGGAAAAGTTTAAGCATTTCATTGCAAGAAGGTTTTATTAATATAATACCTATCTATTAAAACTGAAAGCAGTTGGAATACACAACACAACTTAAAGCTGACTTAGTAGTCTGTCACGTAAATTTAATGCATCTTTTGATGAGTATAACACAGCAAACTCAAATTGAACTGATCAGTAAAACTACTGCTAGCTGAATTCTCCTACATACCTGCATCTGTCCTGCTGTGCTAAACATCTGCTGAACCTTAGAAAAAAGAAAAAGGCCAATTCAGAAAGAGATCAATCTGGGCATAAGGCCAAGAAATTCACTGATATTTGTTCTTTACTGCTCTCCCTTGCCTACAACTTGTCAAGCTGGTGTACTAAAGTCATCTGAATAGATATTGCTGGCCAGATTGGCTTCACAGCTTACAAAAGAAGTCCAGGGCTCTCATTTTCTGCTGCCTGAATAAAAGCTCTAATGAGTACAAAAGGATGTTTTTTTTTTCCTTTTGTAGCAGATATTTCTCAACAAATAATGGATGTATCTACATTTAATTCAAACTTTGCTTCTGAAGTAATTGTTTTCACACTTTTTCCCTTTTATTGTGGTCTGGTAGATTCCTAACGAATGGAATAAACTTGGAACATGTGCTCCAAAAAGCACAACTTTGGTACATGAGCACAAACAAGCACTAACACTTGATGACCAGAGGAGAGCTACAAGCAAGATAAAAGGAAAAAGAAAGCAAATAACAAATAAAGATTTACGGTGTCTTCCTCTACAAATACAGATGTTGCAACTCTACTTCATCAATACTACCACTGGAGCAATGCTACCAAGAATTCTGACAAGCAGCACCAGCTGAACAGTTTGACTCAGTAACAACTGTTTGCCCTGACAAGAAATGGAGCTGCAGCTCATCATGCTTTCAGCATCTTTTCAGCTGCACTATAGGGAGGTATGGATGTACCACTGAATAATGTATGAGTTGTCTGCACAAACATCAGAGTTTTATGTTCAAGAGCTACCTTTAAAAGAGAATTTTGGTACATAACATCAGTCAGTAACAATTCTCCCTTGCTAACCTCATTTTTCCAATGCTGTATATGATATTATCCAGCTTATTTCACTTGCCAAATTCCTTTCACGAAGGAAAAGAACAAACTCCTCAAAGAATAGTTTGATTTTGCTTATCAAAAACCAGCTTACATTTTTAGTTGAGTTTTCTCTGCCTTAAAAAATAATTAAATGCCCTACATGTCACTGAACCTATTCACCTCTTACCCAAGCAATGGATGGATAAAAATGACAAGTGATGATATTACTGAAGACTTGTGAGTCATAGTAAATTTGTCATTAACTCAGACCAATTAAACAAGTGTTTACAAGTTTGTTACATGGAATCATTTTTGTAACATGTACAAGTGTGGTGGACATGTTACTGTGACAGCAGGGATGAAAACCATGGGGAAACCTGGCCAGGAGCCCAGGATTTTGAGTAGCTTTGCTTTTATAGTCAGGGGACAGAATGGAAAATGCATATATTGAAAAAGAGATGCAAATGTTTGAATGGAAGATGTGGATTCAGAAAAAGAAAGTACAAAGAACAAGGTTATTTAGCCTTCTTACTCCCTAGAAAGCCCACTGTGGAAATTTAAATTGCTCCAACATACACCTGTGCATTTTGTGCTTCTTAAGGGTTTTTTGTTAGTGTGTTTCGAATAACTACTTTAGAAGTTTACTATCTAAAAGTGGGTTGTTTTTTTGAGGGAAAATTCAAGAAGAATCTTAATTTCTGGCAATATTTTTGGTTTTCTTTCTCTGGATGATGGTAAAAAAACCCACTTGGCACACCTTTGTGAAGTTTAGAATGGAGAATGTGCCTGCCATTTGATGATTAAAATTTAGGAAAAAATTTGTACCAGATCAGTTTAAAACCAATGTGAATTGAATTGTTGGGATGCTAAAAACCATATGAATTTGAGAATTAAAGAGTGGCAATTCAATTAACTGAGAAAAGTATTTTGATTTTTTATTCTCCAAGCCTCCTAAACAATATGAAGTGGGATGAAATAAACTGACAGCTTTTTTATAAGATTTCCCTTTTGCATTAGTAGCCTTAGTCTACTTATATTAGGACAAATGAGGGCTAGAGTAGTCTGACAGATGATTTAGTTGGTTCATTTGTATGTAAAAAAGAAACACTGTGGCATGACTTTGACACTAGCTAACACAGCATTTCCCAAATTGAGAGCTCTGCCCTTGTTGGATGTTGCAGTGTGTCGCCATTTCCTGTCTCACCTACCCCAACCCCCTCAAGGATGCCAACCTTTCCCCCTCCCCTTTTGCCCTCCTGCCTGGCACCTTCCAGCAAAGCGTCGTGTGATTGGCAGATGCCCCCCAGGCCTGGGCTCATTGGTTTGTCCTAGCGTCCACATCCCCTGAGCCTTCCCCTGCTCACACCTGGTTGGCCCTCACCTGTCTGTCCCCTCGCCCTGTCCCCGGGGCTTAAAAAGGACATGAGACCATGCGGTCGGGGTCTCTGCTGTGTCTCTGCCAGCTCTGTCTGGAGCTGTTGCCACATTCAGAGGTCTACCATGCTACAATAAACTCTGGATCTAAGCTACATGGCAGAATCCGCTCCTTTTCTCTTCACTGTTGCCTGAACCTTTTCCACCAGAGGTAAACTGAGTTCCTATTTTGCCTGGACTTGTTCTGAGCGCCCAGCTGCAGCACCCAGCCAGCCAAAGGCATCTCTGGGGTGAAACACCACAGCTGCTGCCTTTGGTCCAGCAGCGAGGCCAGACGAAGCCAGGCAGGACACACCCCGAAACATTCGGGGCTTAATATTTAATAGTTGGAAAGGCAGGGATTACCTGAGGGTAAGTGTTCCAGTAAGCTTTACAGTTATTTGACGTAGTCCTGGGTTTTTAAACTTTGTTTAATTTTTAAAAGATTATTTCCAGCTGTTTAAGACTCAAACAGTATTTTCAAAATGTACTCGTGAGTCTTCACAAAGCCTGAGGAATCACCTTTTGAAGTCTCAAACTGAAACATTCCTTCCAGGATTTGCTAAATTCATATGCCAGTATTTTAAGTATCATCATAGTAATTATTTTACTGTGATCAGAATTTATGAAAAGGACAGAATCTCTTGAAGAACATCAACATTAAAGTGTGTGGTGAAAATTATGTCAGAAGTTATGCAATGAGTTGACTGCAATAATATGGTAGATTTGTATCTGTTGTTTGGTCTTACTTTGTTTACTTTTCTTTTTCTTTGAAATGGATGTTCAGTTTGTAAAAGGTAGATTGAGAGCATGGCTGTAATGTTACTTACTCTCAGAGAGGCAAAAATACAAGGCACTTGTGACTTTAGCAATAGAGGTAGAAGCTGTGAATTGCAGCTGGACATACTCCAACTGCAGTGTAAACAGGCATTTCTAAGAATGAGGGTAACTCAAACCACCAAGAGCTTCTCAATCTGTTCATTTTTCACTTCAGCCTCTAACACCTTTCTAGAATCTCATCCTAAGTTAATAACAAGCTCTGAGGCCCAGTGTAAAACAAAAAAACCTTTACCTACTTCAATAGGTAGGCTCCCAGACTAGATGATCTAATGATTTTCTTATTCTTAAACACTCTAGAAGTCCAAACCTGTGAAGAAGGATTTGAGAAATGAACCTGGTTTCCCATAGCTCTGCACCAGACTACCCTTAGCTTCCCCCTGTTTCCTGGCTGCCTTTTTGCTGTTTATTTTGCTCTCTCAGCATATCTGGACTCCAATTAGATTACTTACCTTTTGAGAGAGAGATTGGAGCATCCAGCACGAGGGGATGTTGAGATGGACCTGCAGGCTTGCTGTGCTCCACAAAGTAAAAGAAATCAGTGAAAAAACAGATCTTGCGAAGGGTATTCAGGAGATGGCAGTGTTGCTCTCACCATCCGTCCCTGCTGCTGGAGATTTCATCTCAATCAGCCCTGTGTCAGTGGAAGTTTTCCAGGCTTTTCAGATCTCTTTTCTTTCCCCTCTTCAGTCTTTCAGCTTCTGTTTTGCTATTTTAAATTCTAATTATGCAACGGAACTGTACCCATTAAAAAGGATGTGTAATATGCATGGATAGCAACCTCAGGGTAAGGGACATGTTGAAGGCTCTCCAAGGCTCCCTGAATTCAGTAGCATTTTCCCTAACAACTCCAGAATGAAATAAAGCTGTTTTTCTCTATCTGGAAATACCCAGCAGTGCCCAGGACTGCATCAGTGTTCAGTGCCAGGCATTTGAGTGACTGCTGAATGTCAGAGCAGTACTCCAGTAAAAAAAATGTGAGTATCCATGAGCAGAAGCAGAGTTAAACAAAACTCTAGAGGATAAAGGAAACAAGGGCTGACTGATACAGCAACCAGTCACTGCTGATGTTACACAGGCAGATGCCAGCAACCTGGAGCAAAGCAGAATTATGTTAACATCATTCTGATGATACTTGGCATCAATTACTCACAGCAGCAAGTAATGGGAATGTCTTATTGACTCTCTTAGCTTGCAGCACTATGAATTCATACCTGGCAATGCTGCCCTGTAGGCAAACGCTCAGGCAATTTTTTCACCATGTGCAGTGGAAATCAGGTACCAGTTCTTCCATTATCCAGCTGGAAGCCAGAGGAGTTCCTGGAGTGGGAGCTAAAACTAGGCTGGGATATGTAAAGACATGGTTGATAAGGCCACTAACATGGATACCCCAAATAGTCCAGATCATATAATTTGGGACAGTATGAACAGTTTTTTAAATTGAAAATCTGTCTAAGCCTCAGCTAAACTCTAAGCACTGCTTAAATGTAAATGGATATGTCATCTTGAAGTGTGGGCTTCATAGGGATGTTTAATTCATCCATACTTAATTCATATATGCAGAACCTTGATTTATGTGTTGTTCCACTACACCACTTGGCAGCTATCAGCAAGAACAGCTGAGCTAAACGGCTGGGACTGGCATCTGTGCTGACAAGAGTCTTGTATTCACATATCAAGAACTGGCAGAGGGCACCTTTTTTGGTTCTGACCTTATTTAAAGGAAGATGTCTGGTGTGAAATATCGCAGTGCAGTCAGAACCAAATGACCATGCTGATTTCAAGGTACAGAGCCTTTTCTAATGGAATCATGAAGAAATGCAGCTTTTGGTCCTTGAGAACTGGATGGATGCATATAGTCCATTTTTAATAATAAGAATAGCAGTTTTAAGTGTGTCTGAAATTTTTCAAACTTCTACCTCACCCAAATTTCTGAATTCTCAGAAAAATGTAGTTTATTTTTTACATTATAGTTTTCTGGACTGTCAGCTTTATTTACATGACAGGAGCCAGTAGGTGTGTGAAAAAAGTGATAGGAAAACTCTGCCTTGTCAAAGTCTTGATGAGTGCTGAGCACTTGCTGTACAGAAGAGAGATTTGCATTCCTCATTCCCAGACCCTCCACAGGAGGTTGGCAGCTCTCAGTCCCTTTTAGCACCAACCTGTGGGTGCACATCTTGCTCACAAAGTCTTTCAAAAACATCATCTTTGGATTCTCTCTTTGCCATCATCCAAACATCATCAAATATGGCTCCATGGATTCAGTAAATAGGGGGTGAACACATCAAAACCAATGAGTCCAGAGGGCAGCTGGAGAAATGCCCGTTTCGCACAGCACACAGCCAGATCACACAACTACCTAAATCAAGCAAAAATATTCATCTGTTTTTCACATCTGTGTCACTACAGTATTTAAGTGGGGAAAGAAGCAACAAGCAATCCATCTATTCTGCTTCTGCAAAGACAAGTACGTTGCCAATTGTTAAACAAAATCAAAAGACATGTAAGTATGATTCCTAAATACAGAAAAGTGAGCTACAGCAAGGAACTTGCATGGAAAAACTCATTGAAGCCAATATTTTCTACTGGGAAATGGTAAGACTGGCTGGGGGGAAACCCTTGTTCTTCTATCACCAAACAGTGAAATAATTCAATAAGATTTTTTGATTTTAAAATAGAAAACATATGGTTGGCCACAACTGAAATGTAATATGGCAGGTAGGCTGCTTTTGTATATGACTTGATGTCAATTGTCCTTCTGCTATTTTCAATAACAATATTTATAAACAGGATTATGGAACAGACAGAAAGTCAGGAAAATAATTTTTACAAGCCTACAATGGGCAAAATTTTGTTAAAAAAATCCTTATATGTTCTACCCCAGAAGTTTGAAAAATACTTCAGCTCTCACTAAATATAATCCAAAATAGATCAGACCATTATTATACCACTTCCTGTGCAAATAATACATTTGATCTCTGTGCAACTTAAAAAAATACCTAAGATGTATAATTACTAACTGTAATAATAATAAAAAAGTGATAAATACCAGTTCAATAAGCCTTGAAATGAGTTGCATGGAAAATGTCTCTGTTTTTATTTAGTAAAATGAAAGTGGTTCTGAAGGCAAAGTAGATATAAAGTAAAATTTCAGATTTGTGAGAATTTTCTAATCCTCATAGAGCATGATATTAAATCAAAGTTAAAATAGACTGCAAAATATTTAAATAGAGAAAGATAGGAGTGGAGGAAAGGGAGAAAAGGAAAGAAAAGTGGATCAATCTTGTCCCTCCCTAGGTTCAAACACAAGTGACATTTTCATGACTAAAAAAACCCCATGCTTTGATGGATGTCGTCAGAGATTGGACATAACTTATTGGGCCTACACAGTGTTGGTTTCCTGCAGCTCAAGAAAAAGGGAGAAATCAGAACCCATCCAATGGAGAGCCAAGGTGATTGGAAGTTGGAGAACTTGATATGTGAAGAAAGGTTGAAAGAATTGGGTTTATTCAGCCTAGAGAAGAGAAAGCTGAGAGGGATCAAATCACTGCCTTCCAGCACCTAAAACATCTTTACAGAATAAAAGACAGTGTACTGGGCACAGCAACCCATGGGATGGGACAAAGGATAACAGGAACTTTCTGCTTCAGAGGAAATTGCTTCTTAATACAGATTAAAAGAAAAAAAAAAAACAAAAAGAAAAAACTTTACCATGAGAGTAAGTAAAGACTGGAATAGATAAACCCAGAGAGGTGGTAGAATGTCCCTCAGTGCAAGACTTAGCCAGGTCCTTTATATTTGCAATAAAAAGCCATCAATAACCTTTTTTAATGTTGTTCTTTAAAGAGGAATTTTTTTTAATTTTATGTTTTTTTTAATTTCTGAAGTACTTAAATGAATTACAATTATGTATTGATTATTTACTCAATAATGTCTTTTTTCAGATCTGTTTAA
Organism: Molothrus ater; assembly: GCF_012460135.2. NCBI lineage: Eukaryota > Metazoa > Chordata > Aves > Passeriformes > Icteridae > Molothrus > Molothrus ater. The sequence goes on along the minus strand of NC_050479.2, from coordinate 81,250,622 downwards.
GAAGCAAAAGAGTCTTTCGGCAATACTTTTTTTTTTTTTTTGAGACACAGAAGTTTTTCAAGCTATAAAAAGCCACATAAATGTTTATTATCTTACTTCTGTGACCATGCTTTATCTGATAACAGATTATATGACTCAATGCACAGACTATGAATATAAAGACTTGTCCTATGGGTAGCCAAGGCTGATAAAAAGTTACCAAAAAAATCAAATGCAATTAAGACTTAAAGGCCACACTATAATTACATGAACTGAAATAGTGAAAGAATTCAATTTTTCCCATCTTAAGCGCATATATTTGAAGCTCAATTTTTTGGGGATTTTTGGAAGCAATAAACATGTTTGCTCTTTACTGTGCTCCCACAAAGGCTTGCTAATACTTGTAAGCTTGATTTCTTCAGAACACAGTATGCTTGTCAATCCCATTCTGTTTACCTCTTGAATAATTTCAGTCACCTCAGGCAAAACACAAAATAGAAGTCAAAAAAGAGGCTACGTTGCAATAAATTTCACAAAACAAAAATTGGTGTCACTCTCCTGAGTGAAAGGGAGGCAGAGCTCAACCTTCTTCCGCTGTGTTCAGCAGCACCTGCTGGTAATACTCTACATGCAGCCTCTTGCCTGTATAGAGGAACCAGATTACACTACTTTGGATTCCAAAACAGATTTAGAAAGATGGAGGAGTTAAGGGAAAGTTCATACTTTCCTCAAGCCTTACACAACAGCAGGGAAAACTTGAAAAACCCTCCAAAATTTATTATTTGATACACTGGCACCAAGAATTTTTCAAGTTGAAGATAAAGGTTGAATGCCTGTACAAGAACTAATGGTCATAATGACAGAAATGTGAACGTATTAAATAAAATATAGATTTATCTGATGAACTGACAGCCAGAAAGGACTTTGGGATCATCCCAGTTCTTTCAGGGCATGCTTCAGCACCACTTTCTATACCTCTCCACCCCTGTCTTTGCATGCAGGCTGTGGCTGGATACACCTTGGCATCAGGTTATTTCTATCCCTTAGAAGCTACAGGAAGACCAATAAAGGTACAAATTATCCAGCAGCAGGATCCCTTTGAAACATGAGGTGTGAGACACTACCACACATGAAAATCTGGGGCAAATGGAATTTTGTAGACAAGTTTTGAGGCTATTTCGGCTTCTGTAGACATCTTATTAGAACCAGATTTTTTTAACTGCTGTGCTAAAGCTGACCAGTTTGCAGACTGAGTTATTACCAAGGTGTAAGGTCCTAGTCAATGCTTTTGAAATTATTAGTGAATTTACATGCTATGTAAGCGTAGTCAGTGGAAATCAGCCTAGACTCTCCACTCTTTCCAATTCACAAATTCCCTGGTTGTTGCCTGTGTGACGTAGTTTTAAAGCCCTCATCTCCATGGAGAGAAAGCATGGAATCTGAAAAGCATAATACATTAAAATAACTTCACACCCTTTCTAGCCCAGGATCCAACTACCAGTATGCTGCTGGTCTTAAGACCCTCTCATGTGGACAGTGCATGACATTTGGGTAAGAGTAAATGCAAATTACAGTGGTTCTGAGCATCTCTGTCACTAGCCAATTCTCTCTAGTGTATGCCATGTCAATAAAATAACATTTTAAAATTACTGACTATATTTATTCTGGTATTTGAAATAGGCTTTATCAGAATAAAAATATGTGTAGCCAAATATGATTGTTTCAGTCAAGCTTTGTCAGAGACAGCATAAGTCAAAGCTCCCAAAAGCTGGATTACATAACATAACTGGTTTGAGCCTGAACAGAATGTGTGTGTGTTTAGGAGATGCTGACAACAGAAGAGAAGGCAGAAATATATCAAGGACTACCTTGAGTAGTCTCTGGCTCAGAAACCCAGATTTCAAAACCTGAAGTAATTTACACAAAGAAATCAGAAAATTAATTATTAAAATAAAGAGGCCAATTGCTCTTTTCATCAAGTACCTCAAGCCATAAGTAATGACCAACAACTAATTGATCAGTGACACCACAGCGTGATAAAATCAGGCTGGTATTAGTAAAAGACAAGCCTCTTCCTGAGAGAGATTAATTTCTTTTTCGATATGTCTTTATGAAGGTGAAATCTGTGATATTGGCAAAAACACCTCACCTCCCTGGGGCTGAGAGCCAAGTTGAATGGAAATCAAAACTGGAAACTTTGATTAAGTTTGTTCAGGAGAAGCCAAATTGAGGCACATTTTACAAATAATGATTTCTTCTAGCTATTAAGAGCAGCATGTAAACTGTGAGAGGCAGACTTTGGTATGCCTCATACTCATGTAAATCTAAAGCACATTTTTTGCCTTGATTAAAGGAGATCTGATTTACACCAAGCTATCAGGATGCATCCATCAGCTGGGATGATTATAGTCTAAGATTAAGACAAACAATCTACAAAAAAAAGCAACAAATTGAAACCTCTATGAAGAGAGAGGTCATGACATCCTATTCTTCCTACAGAAGAATGTCTCCATGGAGACAGACACATTCAGATTGGAAACAAGACAACTTTTAACGCAAGAGTAATTAACCATTGTGACATAATTAAAGGATGTATCTGATTAATCATCTCCTGGAGCCCTTACACTTAGACCAAATGTCTTTCGACTAGATATACACAGGTTTTGCCACAAGCTCATGGGCTTGATAACACTCAACTTAAAGGAGGGGATGATTTCTTCTACAGCTTGATTTACTGGGTAAAATCTCATGACCTGTGTTATGCAAAAGGTATGAGTGTCTGAGCAGATGGGCTTCTGGCATTTAAATCTATGGAGCTATGTGAAAACCCACAACACACAAGCCTGTCTTAGGGTTGGTAAGTAAAGGAACCATATCATCAGCAATACACAGAAATCAGTCATTAATATATTCTCTACATAATTCATTTGGCTCTGCTCATGTATGGGTAGAAATTTGACATTCTCCTGTCTGACAGGCTGTGGGTAACCTACGAAAGAGGAAATTCTGCCCTTACATTTGGAAAAGTGGGCAGTAAGTGCAGATGAGGGATAGGAAAAACAAACAGAACACCGATCGTTACTCCCTCTGCACTTCCTTTTCCTTGCGTACATTTACCTTCTTTTGCATATTTGCATTTGGCTATAATAGTCCCATGCAGTTCCTTTGAGCTTTGGAATAAACCCTAATCATTTCATGTAAGAGATATGTGTATATTTATTTATAAACATGTAGATGTGCGGGACCCATGAAAAAGATCTGCCCCACTCAGTATTCATAAAAGTCAATTAGCTGACATCTACTCGATTGTTTAAATCACTCTTCATAGATAAATCCAAAAACTTTGTTTTTCTGTGAATGTCAGTTATTCAAGGTAGAATCCACTTAAGATTTTTTGACACAGTGAAATATTGCTTGCTGTCTGACTGCATTTGTCAGGGAAAAAAAAATCACCAGCACTGAATCATTGCAGCATTAACAAGGGCAGCAGAAAACTTGAGTACAGCTCCCAGTGCAAGCACTGATAATTGTGTCACGTAGGAATATGGACCTTGAGTGACCACACAGTCAATCCACACAGTTATAAGGATCAATTACATGTAAATGTGACTGCTTACACACAGATTTCCAAATGGATATAAAGCAGTCCAGATAAGGAAACTCTTTAGTCCCACTGCAGTGTCCGTATAAACTCTAGTTTGTTCTCCTGAGAGGGTCAGGATGGAACACTCCCACTCTGCTGCAGTTTAATTACAGTGCTTGTAAACACACAACCAAAGGTTCTCACAACACAAATTGATTTAAAAATTAAAAGTTAAAAGTAAAAGGTTTTTTACTTTGACTTTAATTCCCAGTGTTACAGAAGATAATAAAAGGTTAATTTAAAAATAACAGTTAGCAACAGATTGGCATCACACACCAACCCAGCATCACATACCAACCCACAACCAATATGCCTACCTCCCATCTTGAAGTTCTTTTTAGCTTTCTAAAACTATTGTTTGATACCTAGGAGAGATACCACAGGCCTACAAATCTCAGCACTGTTTAAATTCACATGCTCAGATCTAAAGGATCATGCTATATTTCTTGACAAGAAATATGAAACAGAGATTTCATTTTTCTCCACCTACCTTCTTCAATATGCCTGCTGTAAGAATTGTCTCTATCTGCTGCAGAAAGTTCATATCTGACCAAATTAATTCAGACACCGTTCAGTGGGAAGTATGTGGGACACACAGCTCCACCCCAATTTGGCCCAGATCAGTAAAAGATGTCCATGCCCATCCCACAGTTTTCAGTGAGATCAGTAAAGCAAACCTGCCTCTGGTTTCTGTTAGTTATAGTTATATCCCATTCATGAAACAAAGGCTGACTCAGCCTTCATTCAGGGTTCAGAAGTCCTGCTTCAAAAGAAAGGTTTAGGAATACCTTGTGACCACTCTCATCCTGTATCCCTTCCTCCCACAAAACAAAGGATCACAGTCTGTCTCATAAGACTTTTGAGAGATATTATGATCCCTAAAATACTAGATTAGGAGAAAAGAAGAATAAGATTAAGATAAATCAAAATTCAATATTTTATGTATCTCCTTGCTTTTTCTGCACAAAACATTTAAACCAGAGAATAAATGAAGTTGGAAGAAGCATCTGGAAGGCCTCCTGTCTAACCCCTTGTTCCAGGAAGGAGCAACTTAAATCAGGTTGCTCAGGACCTTTTCCAGTCAAGATCTGAACGTTTCCAAGGATGGAGATTTTACAACCCAACTGGGAAACTTGTTGCAAGATACTTATGTTAAAATCCCCAAACATAACAATACTTCCCTTGGTTAACACTTGTGATCCCATCTGAATAAGAGAAAAGCCAGCTATGAGGTTACCCCAGACCAGAACTAGCACTCAAACATTCTGCTGTGCATGCAAAAAAATCCAGTCTCTCTTCTAACCTTATGAATACATTGAGATATAACTTAGGTTTGTGGGTCTCCTTCCTTCCTTCCTTCCTTCCTTCCTTCCTTCCTTCCTTCCTTCCTTCCTTCCTTCCTTCCTTCCTTCCTTCCTTCCTTCCTTCCTTCCTTCCTTCCTTCCTTCCTTCCTTCCTTCCTTCCTTCCTTCCTTCCTTCCTTCCTTCCTTCCTTCCTTCCTTCCTTCCTTCCTTCCTTCCTTCCTTCCTTCCTTCCTTCCTTCCTTCCTTCCTTCCTTCCTTCCTTCCTTCCTTCCTTCCTTCCTTCCTTCCTTTTCCTATATTGAGAAAACTTTATTGATCTTTTACTTTTTTCCCCTTTGAGCTGTAATTAGCATACTAGGCTATTAATTATTAATCTATTAAATTATTCCTTTAGAATTTTTAGGTTCCTCCTATGCACAAAACTACATTCCATTCAATCCTGCTTTCTTTTTTTATTGTACACTGGAGTATAGAAAGAAAAGGGGACAGGAGAATGAAGAACAAGACACAGAAATTTGTTTGTTGACATAGAAATTCTGTTTAAGAGGAATTATCTCTTTATTGAATAGTAGGCCATTTTTTCTGGCCTCCTTATCTAACTTGAACATGGTAGAGCTATTGGTTTATTTGAATGATGGTACAGTTTTGACATCAGGCTCTATAACCTCAGTTTCATTTATCAGGATTTTTATCCAGTTTACAAATATCTGCTCTTCTCCCACTCACAGCCATGTAGCTCAGGCCATTTCAATCATCATTAATGCCAGTGTTTTTTCTCAGGGAATTAAAGATAATGTAATCTGAAAATTCATTGTATTACTGCCTTTATCAAGAATAACTATGCCAATCTTTTTATATGCATTTTCTTCTCCTACCTGTTGCTTTCAAATATTCTGGGTGTATCATTTCCGGTACACCTCCATGCAGTTTTTTCTTTCAAAATACATATAGGCATACTGTTGAAGATCAGGCATGCACTGTAACTCAAAACCAGCTGCAGACTGAACAAAAAGCTTATCCATTGTGGGGTTATTCTAGGCCACATTCACCCAGGATCTGGAAATCCTTGTTATACTCAGCCTAGATTTATTTAGCATTTTTTTTTTAGACATAGTAGCCATCCAATCTGCTGTATTTAAAAATATTAATTGTATCATTAAAGCTTCATTTTCATGCACTAAATAAAGGCAAATCTTTAAGGTTCTGGTTTCATGACAGGCTCTTCAGATTGCACTAATAACTTTTCTCCACAGCTGTCCGCACTTTGATTCTCTCTTCCTCAGATATTAATGACTTCCAGACTTCAATGATCAGATGATAATTTACAGAATTGTGTATATCAGGACAAATAATCCATTTTTCTGAAAATACCACTCCAAGATTCCATTTGCCTTTTTCATATCTATATCATACTGGCTTCTCTTTTCTCCTGAACCCTCTCTCCCTAAGTGCTGAGGTCCTGGGAAACAACAGAAATTAATTAATCAGTAAGGAAAAAGGAGTATTTGTAGAAGGCAAGACAGAAACTCCATCACACCAGGCTTCTCACTTAGTAAATAGAGATCATGACACACTGCAGAACTCATCTGGGAACTGCTTAAAAATTTGAACCTCCCCTGGCAGGTTTCAGAATTTCTTACTGATACACAGACAGAGCTTATGATTACTATGGTCCTGGTTAGACTTGTTAGGTTAGATGCCTAAAGACAGAAAAAATTTTAATTGCCTGGTACAATTTCTTTTAGCCAAGTCTCCAAAATCACCCAGTTCTTCTGTACAATTGCTCTTCTTTCCTTTCTGCTGGTCAATATTTTTTACATCATTAGAAATTCCCAAGGAGTAAGCTGATCATGCTTACATCAGTTACAAAAACATTACATGAAACTAGGCCCAGTACTGATCACTGAAGACTCCTGACAATAACGTTATGCAATTTTGCACCTTCTTTTCCCATTTCATCCACTTTCCTGTCCATCTAAGTTTCACTGTAGTTTCCAGCTACTATGAAACCCAAACCTCTAACCCTAATTTCCTCTGTAGCACTATATCACCACTTAACAAACCTTAAGAGACGACATCTAAGCTATATTTTCTCCCTTTACAGAGAAACTATTAAAATTAATAATCCCTTGTAAAAATGATGACACATATCTCACAATTACTTCCATACCCTTATCTTCAAAATTTTTCTTGAAAGCAAACATACTACAGAGACATGATCTGTGGAAAATGAAGTCATTTCGCTCCCACAAACATGCATTATATCGTACCCATTGTCCGTGTTATTCTCCAGTATTACAGTGCTACTCCTGAAATAATGCTTTCTTTAAAAAACACCCAAAAGATGATCTAAAAGTCTTTCCTGATAAAATCCTGCTGCCAGATTTATGATTTTTCAAATAACAAGTCTTAATCCTTTGGGACCACAATTATCTGACTCTGTCTTTAATTTTACTGAGGAGTTGTTCTTCCAGTTTGGTTGCAGTCATTTCCATATTATTTCTTCTGCCAATTGATTTGCTTTGCCTTCATATTCTAAAGTCTTCATCTTTGTTAAGTCTGTTATTCAGCACACATAATTTTAAATATTTATCTAAAGTATCTAAATTAGGAAGGCAGTAATCATTAATGAAGAGTTAAATGAAATAGAGGGTTGAATCACCCCTCAGAAGCGACTGTGCATTGTGTGAATAGGGTCTTTGGGACAATTTAGTTAGAAGCTTGAAAAAATGAAATAGAGTCATCTTTTCTACCACTTTTATGCCAAGAAATGTTTGTTCTGGCCTAGGACCAAGATTGAATTGCTTTTAATGTTGACTCAATCTGTTCTTGTTCTTCTTCATAACTTTGCAGACAGCAACATCAGAATTTAGCTATCTGTTTTATTTACTTTTTGAGACATAATTCATCTCGACTTTTACAATTTTTACTTCATTATTATTTTGGATATCCATGATACATTACCTAAATAAAATTTCTTAAGGTTTTCATAGCTCCTCCCTCGATTCCCAGCGGTAAAATCCATTAAAAGTAGGTTCCAACAGGTATCATTAACTGGCATAAGAAAGAATCATAGAATAATCACCATTTTTGCTGGTGCCTCTTCTTTGTATTCAACTGTTTGATCCTGAGTGTTCTAATTTATATAATTCATTATCTTTCTGAATTTCTCAAACACCTTTTCCTCTGAAATGAGTCCTCTTTCAATAAAAGATAATGTTTATACAAAATATAGTCATTTAATTAAAACTGAGTAAGCTCACAGCATTTTTTAGTGTCTCATTATTCGCTCCAATAAAACAAAGCACATTTAATAATAATACATTTGCATCTACTAAATATCTCAAGAAGCTGTAGAGAGCAGAAAAGAAATTAAGATCCTTGAAAAACAAAGAGGAGTATGCAAAGATTCAAATGGAATAAAAAACCTGTGTTTGCACTTCTACTGGTAACTGCGTTGTTTAATATATGCCTACAGGTTAGGAAAGGTATTCATCAAGAAAAAAAGTTAACATTTATACTGGTATATTCATCATCAGAGAACATTCACTAGCAGTGAAACATGATTCTCTGCAATATTAAATTGCTATAATAGTCCCTGGAATCATTTTTGCCTGAACTGTCCCAAATAATTTCCAGGCACAGCTGGAGACAGCATGAATCACAAAGTATTCAAAATATGCAGGTCTGGTTTGATCAGATTTAACCAGCTTTTCAAGAAAAAGTAAATTGAGATTCTTCACATACAGCAACTGAAAAATCATAATTCCATGACATTTACTCCTGTAAAACTCCCAAGAAGAATGATGCCTTTTTATGTTTACACAGGGGCTTCTTCACAATGGGAGAATGGACAGAACAAGGACAAGTAACATAAATTATTCTGCATGCACTGCTTAGCTCCAGCCTTCATTGCAGCAATTTTGCTTTGTATAGGGGTCGTTGCAATAGTCCATAACTGAAGCAGGGGATGAGTTATCAGTTAGGAAGTTAGAAGTGCAGTGCCTAAGCATGGCCATTGATCTTTTTTGTTCTCTGATATGCACATGCTCAAGGAGATTAAATTTCCTGTTCCAAACAACTGCAGGTTAATCTATTTCAAAAAGTCTACAATTACTCTCAGAAATATGAGAAACATAAGGCGTTGGCATCAGAACTGGAATAGTTAGCCCAAAAGTTCCATGAAGGTATAATTTACAGATACAATTTTGAGCCACCAGCATGTTACAACTACCATTTTTTATCTACTACACAAATATGCAGAGCAAGCATTTCAGTAACCACCAGTATTCCCCAACAACAATTTTATTTCAAGGTGCTAATTTTGCAGAATTTACAATAATATACCTGTTTCTGCTTCAATCAAGACCAAAGAGTCAAGTGGTTTTGCTCAGAGAAAAGTATTGTGGGGAGAAAAATGAATAAACTGATTGCCACACAAAATAAGAGTCCTTGTTGAAACATGTAATTAAGACAAGCAGGCAATTCCTTCATCAGCAGGAACAGTTCTTGTTCTTGTTCCAACAGACAATATTAAAAATTTGTCAAACATTGAATCAGAAGCCTATTGTCTATCAGAAAAGAATTCTTTCTGATTTGCTGCTCCTTAGACAGCTCACTTGTTCAGAGTAAAAATAGCAAAAGGGTTCAGAGCACTTTCTGAACCAGAACCCTGCAGAGTACATGATGGATTGAAACTGCCATCACTTTTAGTCCAATTCTATTGCACTCTCTGGACTACAGAAATAAAAATGTTGATAAAAGGAAAGGACTTGGGCCCTATCAGTAAAGGGAGTCATGACTGCAAGTGCTACTATTTGGGAATGATAGTTCTTTTAGAAAAATACTTATAGTATATGAGCACCAGCTAAGGGGATCGTACCTGGATGGTAGATGCTATTCAAATGCATAATGAGAGAGGAAAAACTTTCAGTGCAAATAAGTAGACAGCAGAATCACAGCAAAGGCAGAGGAAAAAACCCAAAACGATTCTTGCCTGTGAAAGAAATCTTCATGTTCCTGTTGAGCAAACTGGCAATGCGTGTGTTCACAAATCAGCAAGACAGGACACCATAAAAAAATTGTAAAAGCACAGCACTGAGGCAAGGCAATGTGGCTCAGACTGAAAATTAGTCTGAAGACCCAAAGCATGCTTTTTACACTGCTCTTCTATTCACAGATGGGTCTGGTAACTCTGCTTGGTACTCCAAAATAATAATGAAGTAAAAATTGTAAAAGCACAGCACTGAGGCAAGGCAATGTGGCTCAGACTGAAAATTAGTCTGAAGAACCAAGGCATGCTTTTTCCACTGCTCTTTTATTCACAGATGGGTCTGGTAACTCTGCTTGGTACTTTTTCGACTGCAGGACTGGGTGTTTTGCTACTACTGACTTTCTACTAGAAATGTTAGATATCTAGCTAATATAGAGTTCATAAGTAATTGGTAAACAATTCTTGATTGTTTGTAAACTGCTCATAACTTTAAGCAGTATGTGATTACAAAGAGAATAGCAGTAAATATCCTTTCTTACTGCAAGATCTTTCCCATCGGAAAGTGTAGCTTGGTAACTTTTTTGTAGACTTTTCAGTTGGAAAGATTATACTGGGTCAATAACTTCTTTGTAGACCTTAGAATAATATATTTTATACATAGCACATTTCAAGCAAAGTCCTTAAATAGATCATCTTCACAATCTGACCAACTCCCTGTGCCTCTGAGATATGTAATTACTTGGTATGGTGCCCCAAATACTTTTTAAATTATATTTAAACCCAAAGCAATCAGTCTAATTATTTATTCAGCAAATTTTGCATGCATGGCAAAGTGCTGATCTTTGAAGTCAGAGCATCTTCTCACATATTGATGCAGATTAACAAAACAGTTTCACTGCAAATTCACTGTTGCTATTTTTGGAGGACAGTAAAAATATCCATTGGGCATATAATGTCTCACCTATGGATGTCCACAACTGTGGGCAGTAGGAGGTAAGACAACAGCAAATTCCACCAACAGAAAATGAAAATGCACAAACACACATTCTTGTTGTTTTGAAAGACAGGTTTTCTTTAAATTTTCCATTAAAAAAAACCCTCTCCTTTCTCTATAAAATGTTTATCTGTTTTCCACAGAAAAAATATGAGGAAAGCGTTATATGTTTTCACACTAATGTAGAGAACAAATGCACACAAAAATCTCTCAAATATTATCATAGTTTAAATATGATTTTTTTTACAAACACCTCTACAAAACTGTGAAGTAATTACTAATTTCTTGCTTGTGCAATGAAGCAAGTAGCACCTCTACCATGTTCATATCAAAACGACACATCTTGCCAGAGAGAAGCCATCAGCTTATGAGAAGGTATTAACATGATTGATTTGAAGAGTCATTTTATAAAGCAAAATTCAGTCATTTCTACTTGACATATTTAGGACAAATCAACTGCTTATAAATGCAAACACCGCTCTGAGTGACTGCTGCATTCCATAGTTTGCTTTAGCTTGAAATATAACTGTATCTTCAATAATACTGAGAGCACCTCACTGCACTTTCACCTCTGGTCTGAAGAACAACTTCAGGACTCGTGTTACACATACAACAGTTGAAGGACCCAATGTGGCATCTCCTGTATAGTTACAGGTCATGACCATCAATCATGAAAGACAGGCCCATTTCAATGAAGAATAGAGGTCTGAGAAAAAAGATAGGTGCCATGGTTGTCCTCCAGTACAGCATGCCAGCTTTCAGGCCTTTGGTTTCCAAGTAATAAAATTATATTAAATTCATGAAGCATTTCAGGGCCTGTAGATGACATTTTTTGAATAGGATCTAGGGAATATTAAGTACTCATGTCTAGAAATTCTATCAGTGAAGCAATTAAGCACCATTGCTATTTCTGCAATTTGTTTCTCTTAATCCTAAACTCTTGTTTCTCCTTTGCCTAGACCTTTGATATTCTGCTTCCTCTTGCTAAGAGCCCTCTTAGCACTCATATCCTCTCTGCACAGAGTTCACTCCTGCCCTTCCACAGCCCACCTGATAAGATAATCTGTAATGAAATATCTGCAAGTGGCATTACATTGTGCTCAGGTTTTTGAGCCAACGTCTCAGCAGGACAGACAGGACAGGGACAGCACTGCCAAACCTGGGCCATTTTGTTCCAGGTTGTCTGACAGAGGATGTCAATGCTCGCTGTTTTAAGGAATCTGTCTACCTTTGGCCAGTTTTCTTTATGGACATGACTGCAAAATGCTGAAATACTACTTCCTGGGAAGACTGACAATTTTTAAATTTTTTAGTATACGCACAGATGCTGTCCCTTCTCCTCCAAACCCTTCAAGCATGTCGGTAAAGTCTTACCTTTTACTTCAGCTAGATATTAAAACTTAGGCTCTATAAAGCTTGATGAAGCCGTCCATATTGCAAATGTCAAATGAACTCTCTGATTTGTGTAGGAAAACATACTTTAAAATTCTACAGGGCCCATACAGCAAACAGGTCCTTTAGGACTTGCACCTGTATTTTAACAGGCAGTATAATTAGGTCCCATATGGTTAATGAAATGTAACATGTCAGTACTTTGTAGGCTGAGATTTGTCACACGGAGGTGTTGAATATAACACCCACTCTACCAACTGTTCAAGAAGAGAAAAAAAACAGAATCAGATAAAAGCTTTTGTGTAAAAGAGAAATAGGAACCAGCCTTACAGGTTTCATTTTCCCATGGTTCTAGTGTTCTCTTCCTCTTTTCCAGGGGAGCTATGTCAATCAAGATACTTTTCTCAATGTTTCAGAGCACCTTCTCTAAGGGCACAATCCCCTGTGTGTTTGGTAACAGAAACATGTATTCAAACTGCATGTCTGTGAGTTTCTCTGCCCCACATTGCAAGCAGTGTCTGAGTGTCCCTTCTCTCCGAAGTATTGCTCCTCACAACACTTCCATCACACACTTGAAATGTGGGTGTTTGGAATAAATGCTTCAAAGACACCCATGTGTGCCAATGCTCAGCCCACAAAATGCCAAACCATTATAAAATCATTAAGCATGCCCCTTGCAGATGGCTGGAGGCATGTCCCCACCAGGCTACAGATGGGACCAGGCACACCCAGTGCAGCTCTGATCCAACCAGTTGTGTTGAGATGCTCAGCTCCAGAGTGCTGTGCCCCATGCCAGACTTCCCAATGGACTAATGAGTTTGAGCACAATACTGCAACAGTACAGCCCAAATGTGTATTTGAACCAGTCTCTTCATCGTAAGACATTGACATGATATCTACAGTTTCTTCGGGGCCAAAGAGATAGTCCAGAAGAGAAGGCAACAGGATGTCACTTCCACATAAACCATCCCAAACTCCCTTCTTCAGTAGCCACTCCAGTGTCTTGCTTTCCATGGCATGTATTCCCAGGCTGACTTTTCTCGTTTGGGGGATTTGATTCGACTGCCACTCTCCAAGGGCACTATAAGAGAGAGCACTGTGTTTCCATCCACAGACACACAAGTTAATCTAGCAGCAAAGGCAGGTCCACGGAGTAGAGGACACAACAACCTTCCCTCTCCTAATGTGGCTGAGTGTGATGAACATGCCATCACATGAAATTGCAGAGGCTTCACCATAGCCTGACATGGGCATAGCTGACCACAAATGACTGAGGCTCTTCTCAGCACTTTGTCTCCTGTGCCAGACCTATTTGCATGTCACTCCTCCACATGCTGGAGGAAATGGAAAATTAGTAAATCTACAGGTCAAGCAACTCTCACTTCTCAATAAAACTCCATGGCAGGATGTTGTTAAAACTATAAAGCTTACACAGTTCAGTTGAATCTAAGGCAGCTTACCAGAAGATACTACGTGCCTAACCCATCCCAGTCATTGCAGCAGTCTGTCTTCTATGCAAAGCGCATAAGGCTGAGATCTCTGAATGCGTGCTGCACCAGATGTTTTATTCTGAACAACTTAAGTGTGATGACAGACATGTTTTACATAAATACCTTTAGACTGAAAAAAAAAAAGGACCTCCATAGAAATTCTGTCTGAGTGAACAAAATCTTCAGCTCCATATCCAGCAAGACACAGACCATCTCCATATCACTTTCTTTTCAGAAGGCATGAACATGCCAAAATCAGAAGCTGAGCATTGAAATACCCTGTACAGTGGTCTTTCAAGGCAGATATTTAAGCCAGGGAGAGAGAGTATCTGATCCAACTTTAACTTTTCTTAGACCTCTTAAATTTGAGGTTTTCTCATACTTTCCCTTTAGGACAAGAAATAGGTCAGACATATTTCTTGTCTTTTTGCATATGCATGAAAATGAGCAAGGTAATTTCACATCCCACAATGCTGCCAGAATGAAAAAACCAAAGTAACCATTTTTATATATAACCACAATTGAAGATGTATGAAAAGCTTATATTCAAAAGATATTATGTACTCTCTCACAGTTCTCTTTCGGGAACATATCCTAATCTTTTTGAAAGTTTCCGTTAATGTGAAAAGTATTTGAGTCCTGTACTTTTCTGTGGCAAAGATGGAAGAAAAAGGAAAAACTACTTACAAATGCAACCTGAAGTTCTGTTCTACTCATAAAACCAAATGAGCAGTGCATACATTACTTATTTTCCTCCCTGGACTTCTTTAAAAACCTATGATAAAATTGGTCTCTGAGATGCAAAGCTATCCTGGAAATGGGAAAGGAGCTGACATTTCCTGTTTTTTCTCCATCAACAAAGATAAAAGATCCCGTTCCAAACTTCCAAAGTTTGAAATGAGAAAGGGGTTTTGCTCTTTTTTCATGCTTAAATATATCTTCCCTGATTTTCTGTCAGGATGCATGTCTGTTGCCCCTTCAGCAGTGCTCTCAGACCATGGACACTGACAATTTTTTCTACAAGTTAATGAACACCCCCAAGAGCATGTCCACATCCTCCCTGACTGCTCACTCCTCTTGCTTACAAGAACCATATTTGAAGCAACCTGATGGTGTTGAATTCTTCAAGTGCAACACATATTGTGTTCAAGAATCCAATCCTAACGTAGTTGAGACTGAAGTTGGGTATGAAGCATGTTGAAGGTAAAAGAGAGGAAGATTTTCAGTTTACATTTCACCTTCAATGCTTTGCTTGCATGTGAAAAAATGTCCTGTTTTTCATGAAATGCCAAATCTGCAAATTTAATCACTGTAATACATTAAGCTTAAAGAAAGAAGACTTGTTGAAAAATATATCTACTTAGAATCATATATTTTAAAAGGAGAATATGGAGCTTAAGCCTGAACTTTAGAATTCATCTGGACTAAGTCTGGATTCTCTAGGTGAAAGAACTTTAAAAATAGTGTGTAATTTTGATGGCCTTTGTTTTATCCAGGGGTCAGTATGCATTGATTGATAGTCAGAGTCACATGAGCCAAAAATTTTACATAATTTCCAAATCAGTGCATCCTATTATATTTATGAAACTATCTACCTAAAGTTGATCAGTAATCTTATTTTGACCAGGGAGGGATAAGAGCAAAAAAAATCAAATCTAACCAGGGGTAAGAGTAAAGAATTAATGCAATCAGAAAAGAAAGTGTGGGTTTAAAGAAACCCACTGAACCTTGAGAATGGTGAGATAGTAAGCCAGATAAGCAGAAGCTATGACAAGAGGGAGGAAGATAACTGTAAAGGGAAAAATCAACAGTATAGAGTATATTTTTACAGGCCATTACTGTATTGGTTTGCTAATAAGGTAAGAAATATCACTCTGTATGCTGAAGTCCTGTCTGGCTTCAAGGTGAAGAAAATAGAATACCAATTTCCCTGAGAGAAAGGGTATATGTTCTTAGAAATGAATTTGACAAAACTGGAAAGATTTATACAAGGACTATAAGAAAAACTCAGCATCTGGAAAAGCCAATTTATAGAAGTGGCTTTTCAGAGAACTAGAGCTCTTTGGTTTCACCAAAATAAAGATTAGAATAATGCCTGGGAAGATAAGATTTTCCTGAGAAGAACTTATCTGAGGTAGTTTGACAGGAAATGTGTTTTCTGGGATGCTGTGGTTCGGCCAATGAATGTTCAGATTTTAATATAGGCATCTACTGTGGCCATTGGGATGTTGGATCTGCCTCTGAGAACACGGGGTTAAAAGCAGAGCTCTCCCCTGGGAGGCTCTCTAGGGTTCTGGTGAGGAAAGAGTTCGGGTCTCTGTCCCGGCCCAGCTGCTGGCTGGGCAGGGAGGGGAGCCATGCGGCTGGGTGAGGTAGGCCGAGGCTTGTACCGAGAGGGGAGGTGAAGAGGCCCCCGAGGATGGAAGGGTGGGAGAAGCACCAGGAGGCACCGGGCAGCCCCCCCAAGAGAGGGAGAGAGAGTACAGCCTGTGCTTGGGACTGTGCTACCTTGAAACTTGATAACATGTGCCAGCAGCACAGCTGAGAAGGAGTAGCGGAGGGGGCGGGGGCGGAGGATGCAGCAAGAAGGTGTCCAGCCGCTGTGGGAGTTCCTGAGAAGGCAGAGTCTGAGTTTATAACCCTTTTTGGACAATGAAAACTTTACAGAACATTGACCTTTCCTAGAAGAGAGATAGAGGGGAAGATGAAGAAGGAAATGGGCAAGTGCAAGAGAGGTCTGGGTAAGTGAGAGATGGTGGAAGAATAGAGAAGAATCTAGTGGGAAGAGATGATGGAGTGGCTTTTGCTGGACTCTTTTTGTACAGCCATGGACAGACCCATGTTCCTTGTGATACAGAGACTGCATCTAGGGGGAGGCAATGCCTCAGAACCAAGAGGGTTCAGTGTTGATGCCCCTCGGCCCCAGGGGGTGAAAAAATATGGGGGGGACAGGTGTCCCAAAGGAGAGATTGTGGGGACAGGTGTCCCAAAGGAGAGACTGTGCCTTTTTTGGATCGGGACAGAGCATCCTTAAAAAGACAACCCTAGAAGCAGCTCTGGTCCGTGTTCAGTGGTGAGAGCGCTGGACATGAAAGGAAGAGGTCACCATTGGCAGATGTACTCCGGGCGGTGCCACGAGTGACACGGAAACACACGAGGCTTCAGCTGTTTCCAGGGGAAGCCCATGGTACAAGAAGGACTCCTCTCCTCTTGATGAACTGAGGATTGATTGTCTAAAGGGTGGTGCTGGACCAAGAGTTGGTGATTTGGTGAATAGATGTATTGTATTGGAATTTGGTGGGGGGAGGAGGAAATGCATTTGTAAGGTTCTCATTTTTCCTGTGTGTGTTCTTTTTTATATATAGTTGTAGTGTAGTGTAGTTAATAAAGTTTTGTTTTCTTTTCTTTCCTAAGTAGGAGCCTTCTTTGCTTATTCCTGGTCACATCTCACAGCAGAAACCAGGGAGAAGGTATCCTCATGGGGGCACTGGCATTGTGCCAGTGTCAAACCATGACATTATCATAATGAAGGGCTATAGGTGGAGAAAACAACTGGTTATTTCATTTGAAGGGTGAGTAATTCACAGTCTGAACCGACTACCTGATAGTGAAATCAACTCTGTCTCTACATGAGGTCCTTAGGTGAAGATGCTCTGTATTTTCATAAACAATATGTTTTAGCCTAAGTGATAACTACTAATAACTAGCTGTCATTTCATTATCTATCCTACACAGCAGAAATAAGATATGGAGAACAGATTTGTATAAATTCAAACCAGGGAGGGGTGAACATGTTCTGTGATTCAGCCATCTGTGATCAACCATAGTTTATATATGTTCGCCTTATGCACTCCAGAATCTCAGTCTTGGACAACTGAATTGTCTGCTGTAGCTATCTTCACTGAAATTTTCTAGATCCTTATCACAGTCCCCTCACTACTATTTTGCACCTTTCTTTTGGCAGTACTTCATCTATTCTTCCTCCTACCCCCCATAATGTCAACTAGAAAGTAAGAAGAAACCTATCTCAAGAAGAAAAGATACAAAAAAACCATGTAATCCTAGCTAAAGACAAATAGGAGGCATCTGACTAGATCACAACAGACTGAGGAAGTCTGTGGAGGAATTTTCCTCATACTTCCACTGTTCTCAACAGTTAGGTTGGATTTTGGCCATGGGACTCATTCAGTGTGATGGTTTACCATCCTCCCCAGATATTATCTTTGCAATTCTTCAAGTATATATTGCACTTTGAGAAAAACCATTCCCCATACATTGTTTGCTTGCCCTTTGACAATGTAATTGTTTGTATATGGAGGCTTTCACATATATCACCTGGACCATGTATCTGGCCAGCCATAAATGTTGTCAGACTTCCAGAAAGAAAAGTCAAACCCCTCAGCTAAAGGAAATCTTATATACATTCTTTTCCAGTCAGTATATTCAAAATTATGAGTTACATTATGTTCATTTAAAAACAAGGCAGTGATTTATGAGGAATATTGTCTGCAAATTCAGTTGCCAAGGTAGATGGCAACTATTCTGTTAATAACCTTCCCAATCACTCCTTTAATGTATACACATACAATATAATGATATAAACACCATGCATTACAGCATGGGCTGCCTCCATATCATGGGCCTGCAATCAGATTTTAGTAAGATGGATGCAACATTATTCTCTCTCCAGTGGCTTTCAAACTAAATTAAAGTAAATCTATAATTATTGGCTCCCCTCCAAGATCACTGTTTCCTGCATGATTCAAGGATCGGCTAGTCAGAACTGCCTTAGGGAAAGGCTGAAAAGTTTAAAAGATCCAGCACAAGCCCTTTGCCCTTTCTTAGCTTTTGAAGAAATCACAAATTAGCTCTTATAGGCACAGGAAATGTTCTTCATGTATGGACAATGTAAATATCTATTCTGCTCCTTAAATGCACAGAAATTTTCACATTTTGAAGCATCTTTGGTTTAATTCCTGCACTATTAAGCTCCGTACGATATGGTTTTAATGCGTAAAGATACTGACAAGTGCAGGACATCCTCTTTTTTCCTTGTTTCTGTAGGAAATTAAATCCTAGTTTCTTGCAAAATCTTCTCCTACCTGTGGTCTAAAACTAGCACTCTGAAAAGTGTGTTCTAATCCTAGTCCTTCCAATGGTGTTGGATGACTTTTTTTCTCTCTTCTTCCCTTGTTCCTGGCTACCATCTCAAGAGTGTTCTGATCACCCCTGAATTTTCAATAATCTATTTCTGATCACCCCCGAGTGTTCTGATCACCCCTGAATTCTTAATAATTTAATCTCAATTCTCAAGAATCTATTTCAATGAATATGAAACAATGCTTTGGGAGTTTTTGGGTTTGGTGGTTTGGTTTTTTTTTAATATATCAAAATTTAGTTTTGACCTTAAAATCTGTGAAAAAATTGCTTAACAATTTAATGATTTAAATTTCCTGCCACTAGGTAACATACATGAAAAAAGAAAAATATACAGTTTGAAGAATAAGGAATACAGATTCAGAAGTACCACAAATGTTTTCAAATAGTGAATAATGGGACCTTGTTTATCATCTTCTCCTTAACTATTGGATTAATTTTGGATACATTTCAATATATCTGAAAATGTTTAAGTTGTGTACCGGATTGGTAATACAAGACATGCTAAATAAAATGGGATATAAGGCAAACTTCCAGCTCTTTCTTGAATAAAACACTTTTTGCCAAAGCTGTTAAGGAACACTAATATTTGTGACAGGCAATTAAAAGTGAACACAGTTTAGAACAAAGATCTCATTTGATTAATCAAGTTATCTTTTATCAACTCTTAATATAAACCCTTCAAGCAGTTATTTTGACCAAATTCTAATTTTTTCAGAGCTTTTATTCACTAAAAAATGTTGGTATTTTAGCTATGAATTATGACTTGGGACAAAAATTATCTCAGGAAATTTATTTTTTTTTAATTGCATGGAATATCTGTTTTCCAAACAGGTCTATAGCACGTACTTTTAAATCTCAAAGACAAAATATCAATGAGGGATACAGAAAAGGAATCACTGCCACTACCCTTAGGCATCTGATAACACATATTAGAAGAACCATCTTTGATAAAACTGCTCTGACCCAGTAAGCACTGTGTGGTGAAACTTTGTTTTCTGACAGATCTCCAAATCTCATCAACTTTATAGATCCTTCTCTGATTGAAGAGGTGCAGCCTGGGCATGGGGACAGTAACTGGGCTATTTCCAGGCCTTGAGCAGTGGAAAAAGGGAAGATGAAGCTGGAGGTTGATGGACTCCCATTGTTTTCCTCTCAGTGAAGGCAAGTTTCATGACACTGAAACTTTCACTGAGTTGCTATAGAGTCTAAGCGGCTGGAAAAGTGACATTCAAACACTTAGTCCCTAAACAAAAGAAGCAAAGCGACACTTTGACAACCTGAATGGCTATTATGAACCCTAATAATGCTCTTAGCTAAGTCTGCCTTCTGCCATTCATTTAAAAATTAATTTTCTTTTTAAGATTTAGAAGAGCACACCTCCTTGCTCATATTCCTTTTGCAGTCTCGTGGTATTTTCCCTAAGAATTTTCATCCCCATTACACTAACAGAATGCAGAGTATACCCCTCACTTTATATTTTTCTGTAAGCCAAGATCCTTCACAGCAGGTGTGTCTGGTCTGAGCAGTGTTAAAATGTTGTCTGGGCAGTCATTCACTGCAGAGCAAGACAAACGTTAACTCAACGTTGCTTCACATTTCTGTCTCAGTATTCCCAGCTGGCAGAGAGCATTTACTCACTTTTCACAATTGGGATACTGTGATCAATATTTGAAATTAGGCAAGGAAACAGCTACCTCTTTCAGATGTCAATATTCAATAAAAATGAGCAAGTAACAGGATAGGACTGGAACCTGAACTGAGTATTTTTTCCCCCATATTTTCTTTCAGATGAGAGATATTTTTCAGTTTTGCCAGAAGATTAATATGATTAGGAGAATATCAAATTGTGATAATTCTGATCTCAAAATTTATGTTTGAAACAGTTTAAAAATAATTTCAGAAAACTCCAAACACATAATTATTTTTATCCAATAGCAAAAATTAAATTTTGCTGGAATAGAATACCCTCCAGTCTTTAGACAGGAAATTCTTCAATTTTCAGAAATGGATTTTTAGAAATAGATTTTGTCTGCAAATAAAAATATTTTCATGGACTAACACAGACATTCTTGGTATATTATTTCAACATGGGGTTTTTTTCTGCATACAAAGCATGAAAAAATTTCACCTCTTCTTCAACTAAAATTAACCCAAATTTCAATTGTATTACTTTGTGAAAAGCAAATAATATTTTTGACCATGATACAATTGTTGTCTCTAAAGGATACAAATCTAGAGTCTAAAGTAAAGACTTCATATAAGTACAGATTGTTCCAGGCAACTGGTTTAACATCAACTTGTTGCAGTTCTTTCATTAATTTCTTCTTCCTATTCTCACAGACTATGACTAATTTTGATTTAGCTTTTTATTTGGGAGCAAAGGATGGGGGCAAAAAAAGTCTTTTAACCGGACACATTTGAACAAAAATGAAAGGAACTGTGTGAAATAACCTTTATGTGCAGGGAAAAAGCAGTCTGCTTTCGTTATGCTTGCCAGATTACATCCCAAGAAAATGAATGTTAACCACCTCTTTCTATGCACTTATGATTAATTTAAATGGAGGAAAGTGAAGTTCAACACAGAGGACTTTGAGGATGAGTTTCATTCAATGTTTACCTGCAGAGCTGCCTGAAGAAAATGTCAACAAACTGTCTTATTTCTTAAGACTGCCTTCAAAAGCAAATAACACCTTTTACATAACCAGAATAAATGCCTCCCTTGCCACCCCCAATATATTTGGCCTATTGTGTTTCAATTGTACCCCTGTACAGTTCTATTTTTCCAGCATACATCACCTCTTCACCCCATTCAGTGCAGCAAAATAAATGGTTTCCAATGGCAATGAAAATAGCCTTTCTAGTTATTAATTCATTTGACTCCAGGCAAATTTTAAGCAGAGATTCTCAGGGATTGATCTTGTCTCTGACTAGGAAGGCCTGATCCAAATGTCAGTGTGCTTAACAGGAGGGTACTGAGTTCAAACTGGCTTTCAGAATGAAGCTTTCAAACCTCAGTGACTGGAGAAGAGAAAATTGCACATATTTTTCTTTGATCTTTCAAAAAGAGCAGGGAATGCTTTCATATGGGAAGTAAGGTAAACAGGCAACTCTATCTCTTCCAAATTTCTCCCACCATTCCAAATTTCTCCAGCCTCTTCCAAATTTCTCCCACCATTTTCGATTAACTGTAGTGTCAAGTGGTTAAGCAAGAAAAGGCTGAGAAAAATGCCCACGGTCCATGAGCTGCATGGCCCACCTGCCAACCATCACCACCCAAAAACACACATGTAAATTTCCCTCTCTACACTTTCCTGTGAGCATTACTTTCCACAGAGGTGGGCAACAAAAAAGGATCTCAAACATTCTTGCAAGATTGCGAGACTAAATTAGGGGTCTTCTCTCTGCTGTACTACTTTTCCTCACACAGAAGCACACACACAGTTCTTGGTTGCAGTATTGACTTGCTGTCTGTCTGTGAAGAGGGTTTAAGAAGTGAATGTTTGTTTAATTTTAAGGAAAGTTTGTTTAACCTATACTCCTACCACAGGAGTGGAAAAAAAATCTGTAACATCAACCAAAAGAGTTGGATCAGTAGGAACTCCAGCACACCCTTGCATGCCTGTTGTAGTAACCCATAAAGTTTGAGACAATTGCTTCTGGCTTTGAGTGATAAGTCCTTAGTACAAGGAGTCTCATATCCCAGTTTCCCTCATTCCTGCTTATTCCTAGTTCCCTGCCATGCACTGCTAACTTGTCTGCTCATGGGGCCACAGCGTGGACTGAACCTCAGAACTGATATGGCTTTTTGGAAAACAGCCCTCATTGTGCATGAAAAATTTTATTTTAAACCCAGGTTGGTTCAGAGTAGAGTACCACAAGTCATAATGTAAGGAAGAGTTGGAGAGAGGGGGAAAGTGATGATAATGATTCCTGACAGAGCCAAGAAAGACAGAGTTACAACCCAAGACTAAGACTTGCAAAGATTTCTGATTGGCTTATGTAAAATACACTACAGAAATATGACTTTTTTTTAATGAGAAATGTCATTCAATTGTTGCTCACATTTTCTATTGAAGGGATTGAAGAACCTTCCTTCTCAAAAGTACAAGAGCTATGCTGACAGCTGTCCTTGCTACCTTCCCATTTTTAGGAAAAAATTTACTTTTAGAGGTTGCTTGTAAACCTGGAGGCATCACCTAGTTTAAATTTTAATGCTAAATGTCAAAGGAATTAAGTTTACAAGAGTTAACATTTTTTGTGTATTTTAAATCTGTAAGTCTTAAGTAAGGATTTGAAAACACAACTTCAGATCAACCTTCCAAAACATTAATCCACTGCAGACAAAGATAATTAGTAAGTTCATAAGGAAAGATTCAAACAAAAAGCTTTTTATTATGAAATTGTTGATGAATGCCAGGCTTTTCTTACAATAGACCCAAAAGAGACCCATAAATTTATCTGCTGATGAGACTATCAAAGGAATGAAACTAATAGGTTTTTCATGTCTCTTTCTTGCTCTCCATCCAGCTTTGGAGGAGAGGATCCACCCTCTCCATGGAAATCATTCACAGAAGCCAAAGATCATATTGATCAGAATATGATCTTAAAGATCAGAAGAATCTAGTTAATAAGCAAATTAATGAATGAAAATTAGTTAAAGATAATGACTGTAGCTGGTCAGAACTACCTTCTATGTGTGAAAAGCAGGACTACCTTCTATGGGATCTTCTGGGATCCTACATCAGTGAAAATCTCAAGGAGAAGGATTCAAAATTTTTTTTCTGTTTGAAATAATACCTGTGAATGTAGGACACTGAGTTGAGTGGCATATTAAGAATGTTATAAGTTACAAGATGCCACAGTAAAATGAAAAATAATTACAACATAACTAAAGAAAAAATAAATAATCTCTCCTTTGCTTATTTACTCAATTCCTTTTCTTTAGCATTAATGTGTAGGGGTTTTTAAAGGTAGTTTAAAAATAATACAAGGGATAACATGTGCCACAGTCCTTAGAAAGTGCCCTGAAGATCATACATTGTCACATTTCAAAGAATTATCTTGATCAGCTAGTATTTTTTTTTATTCCATCATAAATACCATCGGTTTTATTGTAATAAAACTTTTGATGTTTTACCTGGAGAGTCTATTTATCATCCTTACCAGATTATGCAACTAGATGATAGGATCATAAGATCCACTCAAGTTTAATGTTCTTTCACTGAAGTCCAAAATTATATTGCTGTAAATATGCTATGAATGAGGTCTCAGGTTTTAACAATGCTCCACCTAGTATATCCACTTTAATAATGGCAGAAGCAGGCACATGTTATGCTACATATATAATTTTGTTTTTCTCCTTCTTCACATTCAGCTCTTTTCTCATTTACTTCTCATCTTGCCCACAGCATCTACGTTCCACTCCGGCCCTTGTGTCCCTATTCCCTTCTTTCCAGTGCAGAGTACAAAGTTCCTCTGCTGTAAGATTAACACACCATATGCTACCATCTGCTCCAAAGAGTGTCCACAGAAAGTTGAAAAAGTACATATTTTCACTCTGTGAAGAACCAGACTTTGATATAAGCATGACTATTCCCACACTGAATATAAAAACATCACATCTCAATAAGGAGAGGTGTAAAAGTTGTTCATTGCAAAAACTAGATGAGTCATCAAAAGTATTCAGAATATAAAATCTTATGCTATTTTTAGTAGCATTATTTTTGACCATGATGTTATTCATACATATTTTTGAAGGGTAGGTTGCACACCTAACTATGCCAAAGGCATCAGCTGGTACAGGATACCCTCACTACATGATGTCATGTAGAGTGACTTATACACTGTTTTGAACACCGAAGTTTTAGATTAAACTGTTACTGTATTCATGCATCCCTATGCAAAAAAGGTTCAGCTATTTACCAGCTCTCACTATCATGATGAAAACATGGTTGCAACAATCCACATGCAAATTCTTACTTTTTTTTTTTTTTAATATTGCAGAGTAAGTTCTCTGGATATCTGTAGGAGGAAAGACATCTTGACATTATACTATTGGACAAGCATCTCCTCAGAAGGGGCTCTGAATAGTATAAAGCCTGCCAGAGAAATATACTCAGTGTGTGGGAAGGGCAATCTGCTCTCTATTGGTTATAATAAAGCCAGCAGCATCTGCCACTGTTCAGCAACGTCACCACCACTACTCAATGCCTTAACATTTTTCATTCTCAATTTGTATTCTGAGCCTGCTATACAGCATCTGTCTATTTGAACAGAGGCAATGGGGTGAGGTCCTAAAACTCATCACAGAACTTAATTCCATAAAACTCCTTAAACGGTGATGTCATTAGGCAAGGCCTGACAAAACTTGATCTTAAGGCAGTATCAAATTCTAGTCACTTCTAGCAAGATGAACTCAATTCTATCAGTACAAAGAATAATGAAATCAAGTGCACTTTTCCATAGCATTTCCCTTTAATCACATACTCTTCTGAATGCTGGATAAAAGGCTTAAGCTCTATGTCAAATAAATATAAAGAGGAAAGCAATTTAGCACACCGTTCTGATTTTCTGGACACCTGATGGCTCATAAATGTGTGAGGGAATTCAAGGAAACTTCCCTTGTTCTGTCCCAAAACCAATGCCCATAGGCAGAGGAAGAAGTGGTGCAATACTCCGTGGAGTACTGTAAAAAGGATAAATATATATATAAATATTGAGGAGCTGGAACATCTTGCATTCAAATATTAGTCAGAATTGCATGTTTTTAAGTACCTGTGCCACTCTGGCTCAGATATTAAGCAGGAACACATTCTGACTCAACTACAGTTTCAAATGATGATTTAGTTCTCATCTGCACTAAGACCAGATGCTTTCCCACAACCCATTGATTCAAAAACAGTTATAATTACTATTCTACATATT
This sequence comes from Molothrus ater, assembly GCF_012460135.2. Classification (NCBI taxonomy): domain Eukaryota; kingdom Metazoa; phylum Chordata; class Aves; order Passeriformes; family Icteridae; genus Molothrus; species Molothrus ater. The sequence continues at coordinate 81,224,742 of NC_050479.2, read as the reverse complement.
AGTAGATAAATAAAAATAAATAAATGTCAACTAAATTAAATTAAGTTTGGAGAGTTCAGATCAAGCACTTTTACCAATGATTGGCCCTAGAGCACACACCATCCCATGTGTTTCAGCCATTGACAACATGAAGCTACTTCAGCTGCTACTTCAGACCCAGAGAGAATATAAAGTTATTATTAAGTAGAGTAAAAGTCTATACTGTTGAGAGCTGACTGGCAAAAATCCAACAAGATCAAACTATCATCATCTATCAATTAGACCACATCAGAGTATTTCAAAAGCATTTTTATGTGCTAAAAAGCGACCTCTTACCTTCGGTGTGTACAGCAGAAACGTAGGTCCAGTTATAGCGTTTGACAATGTCCACCATGGCCTTTGCTTGCTGTGCGTCAGAGGGCACCACTCTCATAAAATACTTGAACAGAGTTTTGTCGCTTAGGTCCATGCTTGTGGCAGAATAAGCAATCTGAGGTATATTGAAAAGCTGCAGCAAGTTCTGGACCTGGATAGCAACAGAGCTGGAGCCAGGCCCAATGACACCAACAATGGGTTTCTTGGAGCGGAAAGATGATGATGATCCATCCACACATCGCACCATCCCTTCTTCTTCTTCCGAAGAAATGAGAGAGTCCCTTATAAACTCAATGCTCTGCTCCAGAGCCACAGCAGAATGCCAGCAGGAGTCCCTTATTTCACATCCTAGTGTTATATTTGGCAACAGTGTGGGGTCCAAATTAATTCTGTCAAGAGTATGTAGCATTGCCTCCACTCTCTGAATACCATACTGCTCTCTTACCTCTCCACATTTCCTCTCATGAACTTTGTCAACAGTTGGTTGGTGATGGACAGAGAATAGAGCTCCAATGATAATATCACCAGGCATGTGTGCAACCACTCTTCTCTCATTTGCCTGTGCTGAAACCAAAAGCCCAAAGTTCCCGCAGACATCTTCCTTCAACAGCAGGATTGCAAGGAACAGCAAAAGGACCATTTTAGGAAATTTTAGGCTGGTAGAGACAACATGATGGAAAAAAGTTGGAGAGCTGGTGAAAAGCAGTTATCAAATCTTCTGGAGAGAAGGAGCACTATACTGATTGTTAACCAGGAGTTGGCATCTGTTCTCTAAGGAGTCACCATCATCTCCAAGTGGACAGCTATGCAGAGCTGCACATAAGGTCATAATCCTCATACCCTTCAAAAATTAATAAACAAAGAAAGATCTTTAAAATTATTTATAAAGTCAGCAAAATATACCATATATTATGATACAAAATCTTACAATCTTTTCTAAAATTGCACCTATTTCTACAGTGATCAATGCCTGTAATACATTGTCTACTGGATATGCTTCCTTTCATCGTTTTCAAGCTGGAAAACTTTATCTCACTTGAGTGTTTTACAATCTTCGGCTTGTACTTCTGCCAGTTTAAATCAACTTCTTTCTTTTTGACAATCACATTTAAAAATTCTTTGGGGAAATTTTTTCAAATGCACAAAAGACTGGCAACTATTTAGCTCTACAGAAGAAAGGTGTGTTGCCATTTCTAATACATGTCTTCGAAAAAAACTTCCTTTAATTTCAGACACTTTCTATATCTCTAATATACATATGTCACACTAATGTACCCTGGACTGCACTCTATTACCCATTCCAGCGCTAGGAAACTGCTGTTGACACACAAAACTGTTATTCTAAGGAATGCAGAATGTATAAATCTGTTTTTATTTTGAAAATACAACGTGAAATAAGTTGGCTTTTAAGCGAGATTAAGAAAACTGTTTTTATTATTAATATTTATATTTGTTTTAAGCAAAGAAACAATAATTCTAAACCAGCAAAGCAATGAAATTATTTTCACCTTTTTACATCCTTACTTCAAAAATCATCAAAAAGCAATTTGAAAAATTCTTATACTGTACACAACCCTACAGACTTCACTGGTATCAAGAAGTCAACACAAACACTGTACAGATGCACTAATTCCCAAAAATATTATATCAGCTACATTTACCTATAGACTGAAATACAATCTGCACTCATCTTCACTGCTGCTGAAGGATAAATAAATAAATAAATCAGCAAACACTTCACATCTTGGGCTGTGGTTAACCTGTGGAACCAGAAAATATATTTGAAAATGCTCTGCACCTGGCAGTGGATTTACAGCAGAAGGTTTCTAGTTTTAAATAAAGGGCTTAAACAGTTGTTTGCCAGGTCTTGATTCCTGAGCACATAAATACCATCTCACCTACCAGTGAATACATTGGTAGTACAGAAAGGTAAGTGCACTTTTATATCTAAGATGCTGAGCTATATAGGGAACCAATATGCCCAATTTCATTTTTAACAAAACAACTGCAAAATTCTGGGGAAGACCCCAGTCTCAGTTTTATTGACATAAATCTTTTGATGCAATAAAAGAAATTTAAAATTTCATACATTTCAGACACCACCAATCACTTCTAATCCATTAACAATGACTCTAACAGTGCCTACATATTTTAAAGTGAAAGAAACCATCGCCATTGAAAATCTACCTCTGTTTCTTCGAGTTGAAAATCTCACAGGATTTTAATCTTGAATTTAATCCTCACAGCTAGCTCATTCAATATAGTGGGACAGTGAAACTCTTCCTGATTCTGAAGATGAGACACACAAATATATTCTTCTGCTTGATGTTAGGCTTTCTCTATTATTTTCCCAAGACGTATAAATTATAAATTATTTTCACAGAGGAGTGAGTGATTTTGAGTGAGTATTCCCAAATAAAACACAAATCCTTAGAAAGAGGAAACAATTAATATAATATTTAAATCTTAATTGCAATATTAAAAATTTCAGGTAATATTAATTTTAGTAATATAAAGTGCCAATAATAAAATAAGTTTCAGACAACTGTAAACACTTCAAGAAGGTTTGGTTTTTTTTATTTTGTGAAGAGTTGGCTTATCAATGCTGCAACCCTTTGCCACTAAGGAATAACAGCAATTCAGTTCAGGTTAATTAGTCCCTAATTACAGACTACCATTATTGCTTACGTCTTGCAATTATTTATTCCATCACTCTGAAGTTGGTACCATATAATTTGAAACAGTCAAAAGGATGAACTACAGGGGATATCCCTGTACAAGATCAGAGCTCTTAAATTCCTATACCTTTAATTAATTGAATGTGTTATGACTTTAAAATTTTTTTAATTATTTATAATCTTACTAACATTTGAACAGATATAGTACTCTGTTACTTAACACCATGGATACTTATTTTTCTGAACTTCTCAAATTAAGGCTACGTATCCAGAACACAAGTGTATATATAGACAAGTGCCAGCTCTGCTGCAGACTGTAACTGGATATACAATTAGATGCCTTTTTATAACCCATCTGCCTTTGAATCTGCAGATGTGCAAGCAGAGAGAGTTCAGGGGCTTGGGGTGAGCTTGTGATACAAAAAAAATCCAATCCACCATTTTAATTCTGCTACTCATATTCACCAAATTTTTTGGTCTTGTGTTTATGGATTAAAAATTTCCATACAGGATATATGAGAAAGAGAGGGAAGGAAGGCCATTTTTATCTTCTTCCCTCCAAAGAACAGCTGTTTGCTCTTCTCTCCTTATAGTTGTGTCTATCGGTACAAAATTACAGGGTAAAGAGTGAGACAAAGCTGAACGGCTCCTTCATATTTCTGGTTCCACAATGTTAGAATATGTCATAGCTGGGGGACTCCTATTTCTGAAAACAATAAAACCTTTCCCTCCATGGCATCCAAGGGGAAAGAAGGGGCCAGATGCAGGCTGCGGCTGCTCCACAATTAATGAATTATTGTCTTCACTAGATTAAAGCTAAGGTCAATTTACTTGGGACTTAAAACTTTCTTAATTACACTGAGAACACTTCTTCAGTTTTATTGTATCGGGCTTAGGATTCACATCCAAAGCACCTGAAGTCAATATTTTCACAATGTAGTGGAACAACTTGGAATTTATATTGACAAATATTTCAATGTATTGTGTTGCATAATAGAGATCTTGTTCTCTGGTCTTGCACTCATAAACTTAAGAACAGAATGGTTGAGGTGGAAAGCCAGTTCAGGAAGTTATGTGGTCCATTCCCTCTGCTTACTGTAAGTTCAACTAAAACACATTTCTTAGCTTCATGTCCTTTCAGGTTCTTAATATCTCTGAGGGTGGAGAGACAGAAACATTTTTGGGCAACCTGTTTGACCACAGTCACAGTAAAAAAAGATTCTTTTTATACATATTTAAACAGAATTTCCAATGTTTCAATTTATGTTTATTGCCTGTCATCCTTCTGATGGGCATAGCTGGCCATGCATAAGAAGATATCCTGAGAATAATCAGGTAACAAATCCTATTTCAGGCAAAATGGTTGAGCACAGAGCTGGTAGACTAAGCACACTAATAATATTTCCTGGAGAAAGTCTTCCTGAAGAGAAGATGGCCAAGGGAACTATTCAAATATACAATTTCACTGTGCTTCTCTCCCAAAAGAATCACATACAAGTCCCTTCATGTTTTGATTACAATTCTCTCTTACTACAGACAGCTTATTATTACAACCAGGATGAGTACTAAAACAAAATTAAGTAAAATTTCATAAGCTTAAATATAACTCTTTAATTTGTTAGAGATAATCCTAAAGGGAATTTGACATGCCATAGCCCTCAGATTGAGAACAGACTTATCAGCAGTTTCAAAGACAGTGAACTCCTAAGTGCATGCACAAAGTAATGGGAATTGCTTCCCATTTAATAATTTATCTGTTTTGTTTTCATTGATGGACAACATTCACAGCACTTATGATCACATTTATTTTTCACACTGTTCAATTTCTTCATCATCGATGTACTTATCCCAAACTGACAGAACCATAAGCGAAATGGAATCAGGTACTTAGTTACTGGTGTGTCAATGTTTCTTGCTTATTTCTGTTATGGATTTAACTATAAACTTATCCTGAAGTCACATGCTTTAACAACAGAGGACACTTTGGTCTCAGTCTTTTGCTCCACTAACCTGAGGCTTGGAGCAATTGCAGAGGAAGTAGGACAGAAAAATAACACTCCCTATCAGTCCTTCTTTCAGTCTCGCCTCAGACGAAAGTTTACATACTTCCCAGATGACTGAAAACACAGATCTGATGAAGCACTCAACATGTTCCTGTGACCTCTGTTCTCCCTGGCAATCCAAACTTCATGCCAGACTCTGTCAGAAGAAATTCTCAGCTGCTCCCTTAGGGCAGAGTTCCAGCTACTTCATGTTGAGGTTTAACCTGAGTAGAAAATGAGCATCTGTAATATTCCATGAAACATCTCACAAATCTTTTGTTATTAAAAATATATAAATCTTTCAAAATTATACCAATCTCAAATGCATGTCCATCAGTACTTGCAGTCTGTAGAGACCAAAAGAAGCAAAAAGCACTCTAATATCTAAGGGCATTATTAAACAACTTGATCAAAAATCAGACTATGAGCAGCAGTTCACAAAGAGCTGATTTTCCACTATATTTGTGGCTGAGACTTTATACAAGGGATGCATCTGACTGTTGTTAAGGGCTTCTGCTCCCGCAGGTGCAAGTGTGTTCAAAGCTGCAGGGTGACCCCCTTTCCACCGGGGCTTGCATTATTATAGCAGCGCCCACTAGCGAGCCCGCAGCGAGGCACCTGTGCTCTGCAATCTGAGCCGCTTGGCACCGCGGCCTCTCACAGGCAAAACATCCACTCGGCAGAGGGAAATTGTTTTATTTATTCTCATCTGTATCATGGGGGGGGAAAAATTTAAAAGAGATAAGTAACAACGCTTCCCTTTGGGTTTCTTGTTTGTTACATTTTCGTAAGTTTACAGCAGGCTTGTTCACAGTTTCTGAATCTTCAGGCAGATTTAAATAATAAAAATAAAACATAAGATTACTTAATCAAAGAACAGTGCTGTAATAGAACTCATGGCCCAGGCCAGGAAAGCACTTAAGAATATGTTCTGTGCTTGTCAGAAGAAGAATACTATTGGTCAAATATCTGTAAAGACTTATCTAAAGTTTAAGGTTCTCCTTAAAGGATTTTTAGGATCAGAAAAATCACAAAAACTAATGTCCTTAAAATCCATTCACTTGTAGTGACAAAATTTACTTATATATTATGTTTGTATAACTTTAAGCCATTGTACCTGCTGATTAAATACTTTCCAGGCATTCATTTACAATACCTACCACAATTAATTTAAATCCATCACAAATTAGATAATACATGTTAATATGGATCAAATCAGTATATCCCAAGGAATTAACCTATGTTTTGTGATCAGAGAAGACAAAACCATAGCAAGCAGCAACTGAATTTCTTGTTCACAGTCAGTCATGTCACTTCTCTCCCAGTAAAGATCTTACAGTAGCAAAATATGGAACAGCCTTGGAAACAGTTACATAAAGAGAGCAATCTCTCAGCTCGTCTTGATTTGTACCAATGTTAGGAGAAAGTACACTGAGGATGCAAAGCTTTGCTGAATTCTGCTATGGCATTCCAAACTCCAAGCATTGCATTCAAACTATTCTGGTAATCTCTCTCCCAACATTCTGGAGAGGCTCATTTTGCAGAAGGGGGTCCCCCCTACCCATTCCTCAGAGGTAATGCACTTTGGTCACACAAAACCTGACGCACTCAAATGGTATTTATTTGAAAATATTAAAATATGAGCACCCTGTTCTGAGATTCCTACTGTGGTTTCTTTTTTTCTGTGCACAAACAAAACAAAACAAACAAAAAACCCAACACCCAGCCAGCATTTTTCATTATATTATCAGTTCTGCAAATTCCACTGGATATTACATCAAGATCTTTGAAAAAAAAAAAAAACAAAACAAAACAAAAAAACAACCAGAAAACTGACTTTATACAAAAGGAGAGACTACAAAGCAGTTCTCCATAATTCCACTTAGAAATATGAAAAAGCTAAGCAACAAGGGAGAATTTTCACCATTTGGTCAGAACATCCACTGGAAATGATAGACTGAAGTGTTGATCTCATTTCTTCATAGCTAATAACCAGAGAATGCTTTAATTACCAACAAGATCCTTAGGAATCCCTGGAAGTTCTTCCCCATGTTGCGTTTACACACACTTTCAGGTTGCTGAAACAATTTTGGCTTTAATATGTAGGTTCCTCATTTCCCAGGGGAACTTGCAATGGTCTCTGTAATTTTGCCAAATGTACTACGTATTGCTGCTGTTACCAAAACCCACTTATACCATGTGGTGCGGGAACTAATAGACCAGGTGTGTTTTCATCTATAATCCTTGACATTTTAACAATTAATAAAACTGTATGGGATGGAGGAGGTGATCAAGAGAAGGCAATAGTAGTTTCAGAAAACATTTTCCAGCAAGTTGCAACAAGAGTGGTTATGGTGGGATGCCACTATGCCAGCAATGTCATAACTATGCAGGAAGATAAAATGACAGAAAAGCCATATAGGGACCCAAAAAATACTCTGTGAATATTTGAAAGAATGATTAATGCTGTGATCGTGTTACATAAATATTAAAATGTAGTCAAAGTATTTGAGAATTCGCAGAAGATTAGCATGCGATAGAAATGTTTAGGAATATGGTAATCAAAAAAAACGAGTCATAGGGAATTTAAAGAGCCTGTCAGTTAACTCCTCTATACATCTTTCCTTTCAGGATTTAGAGTGGTGTATTTTTAAGATGATTCTCTGCCACTTTTGAGATGATCCCCTACTTTGTCCTCAAGCCTAGGAGAAAGAAACGTCTTGGCTCTCCCTGCACCCAGTCACCTCCTCCCCATCACCGGGAATTGCTTCTCAGGGAAGAGATGGGATGTGAGTGGGGCTGTGGGGGTGGCGGGGCCCCAGGGTGCGGGACAGGGCTGCCGGCGGGCAGCGGGCAGCGAGGAGCGGACGCTGTCCCTGGTGCTGAGCACCGCCCGCCGCCCGCGTTTGCACCAGGCAGGTCTGGGGAAGAGGGAGACAAAAATAAAACAACCTAGAAATCAACCGGTGCTAAAAAATGCCACGGTGGTCACATTTGGCACGCAGGATCACATTTTTTACTAATAAATGCATAGATCTGGGTCTTAGAGAAAACTACTGAAGGAGAATAACTCCCAACATAGCTACCTGCGCCGGCACAACTAAGCGGCTGTGCACACAGACAGACATGCATGTGTGCATCCACACTGGTGCTTAGGTCTCTGTCTCCATGCTCGGCTAGTACTATCACTGTCCCCTTCAACCCATAATGAATCATTTTTGCACGTGGGGGGGATTAGCTTTGATTATTAAATAAGTAACAGACGGGACTCGCTGAGCAGAGCCAAGCGATTTGTCCCAAGGTCACACAGAAAAGTCTATGGCTGAGCTAAGCCTGGCTGTCTCTGGAAAACAAATACATCCCCATTTCCTTTACACCTTCCTAGCAAGACAAATCCCACTTGTGAACAGAGGGACTATATCACACATCACCAAGCCCAGGTATGACAGTGCCCCCAGTCCCTGCAGCCCCACACAAATCATGCTCCTCGGGAGGGATCAGTGCCAGCTGCCCTCCAGCACCCTGACCTCGCAATGCCCCTGCAGCCCCTAGAGAGGTACCCCACCAGGTGGCTTGTTGATGCCCCACGAGTTGTGCTAGTCCTCCATCAACCAGGGCACAGAGCAAAAGCAAGAAAGGAAGGGGGGGGGGGGAAGAGTCCCTCCTTCATCCACAAGGTTTCTGTCCACAATCCAGGGCACATAAATACCCTCTCCCAACCCACAGCATTACCTTGTCAGTGGCAGCAAGCGCTTCTTCCCACAGTGGTGGCAAAATAGTCCTTTTGGTGGCAATAATTAAGACAGGTAGGGATAGGCACCTCCTATTTTCAGCCACGGCAGAGATAGCACTTCTCACACAGACCTTCTGGAGCTGAATAATCCTCAAATGCCTCTGCAAAGATCACCAGCAGGTGAGCCCCACTCGGCTAGCATTGTCACTCCTCCAGCTATGGGCACATCCTATTTTCTTCCGATCACAGACAAATGCTGAGGACCGAGTACCCTACCCTCGCGAATGCATGCACATACACGCCATGCAACACGCTGTTCTCTCAGCATCGCCCAAATCTCATTTGCAAGAGGCGTGAACAGTGCCTGGATTTAAGGGAGGGGGAAGGCATGAGGAGGAGGAATAAACAAACAAACGATGAAACAACAGATGGGTCTTTGCTCTCTGCCACCACAGCCTTGGTCTTCCTAAATACTTGCTGCAGCCTGACCCACCTGCTTCAACACCTCCGCCCTTCCTCACATTTGCAATCTCTCTGTGTTTATAGTGAGCTAGCCCTGCGTTCTGCCCTGTGAGAAAATCTCTCCAGATGCTCTGAAGGTTGTAAAGTCCCCCTACAAAGCGACGCCTCTCTCTGGCACTAAGCTCTGGCAAGTAAGAAAGCAGTAATCGGTTCAGAACAGCATCATCCAAAGGCAGGGAAAAAAAAAAAAAAAAAAAGCGGTTTAAAACGGAGTCGCGGGGAAGAGTTTACCCCTGCGGTACCGGTGACCTTTTGCGAGCTGCCCCCCCGAAGTTTGCTGTCTGTCCAGGTCGTGGTGCCAGGGTCCCGGGCACTCCGCTGCCGCACCGGGCTGGGGGGCGAGGGGGCTTTTTGTATGGGCGAGTACCAGGCTTCAGCGCAACTTTTTAGTGCCACCAAGTGGCACAGATCCCTCCAGGAAACCAAGCAGCATGCCAGCCTGGGCTCTGCCTGCTGCTCTCTGGCAAAGGGAGAGAAAGGGATGCAAGAGCAACCACCAGCCCTCTACACAAAAATGCTCATGCAGAGACGGGAATATCAAGCAAAAAGGAGGGAAAGGAGGACAGGTTGCCCTCTCCAGCCCTCGCCCCTTCCCTCGCCTGCAGGGTGACAGCAATGGGCACGGCAAGATGAGGAGCGATGCCCCCGCCAAGGGCAAAGCGAGCTGCCAGCCCCTCGGCCGGGATGTGCCCCCTGCTCCTGTCCCCGCGGGCTGCCCCCGCTCCTCCCCACGGCAGGTGTTACCTGCAGCCACCCCTTCCTGCCCGGCTCTCTCCCCTCTGACATCCCGGGCTCTCTGGACCCAGAGGCTCTGCAGTTCCCTGCCAGCCCTCTGCTTCCTCAGCCAGCATCCCTGGAGCGTATCTGCAGACCTACGGACAGGCTTTTTATTTGCCTACATTCTGCCCACAAGCTCGGTACCCTCCGAGCCCTTCCGCTTCCCCGCCCTCCCACAAATCCCACAGCAACACTCTCGCCTGCTGACTACCTGCTGCCCGCAGAGCGCGTTTACCTTTCCTCGGTTAACCCTTCCCTTCGGAAGCCAGCCGAAGCTTTACCTTCTCCTCCGGTATTTCCCTGCATTTCCTCAAATCCTCTCCTCTCCCTCTCTCCCCCGTTTCACGGCTCAGCCCCGCGCACCCGGCTCCTGCTTCCATTCACACCCAGCCATCCCGCACGGCACCGCACCGCTCCGTTCCTCCACCGGGGTGGGCACGACGGCTCTGAGCGCGGGGAGCGGGGCTGTGGCCAGGCGTGGGTGGGTGGGAAAGGTCCGAGGTAGCCTGAGCCCCGACAAACTCAACACATCCCTGCAGCCCTACTGCAACAACAAGGAACACCAAGGATAAAACCACCACACAATGCCAGACAGAGATAATATCTTTATTTAAAGCTGTTCTTAGCAAATAAAAAAATAAGAAGTAAAATGAATTAATAAATAAATAATAAAGCAAAATGCCATTTAAGTAAGAGCTGATCAGCATTTAAAAGGCTGCTGACCATTTACCAGGCTGTATTTGCAGGGAAGGATTAGCTCGTGCATCCATTTTCAAGAATTAACAGCCTTTCTCTGCCACTGTTCCACAGCTTGACACTCCCTGCTGGTTCTCCCCTCTTTGAGTTGCTGCTTAAAATATTATCTCTATTTTTTTAAAGCAGCTGCTGAATGACCCAAATCCCAGCCACTACATGATGTGGCTCCCCCAGTGTGACTGCATTGCCATGTCCAACCTGCACTATGTCCTCCTCACACCCCTGCCCCTCCGAGTTAACTTTGATAAAGTTGCTAGAGCATAGAGGAAAAGTCTTACTATGACTCCATATGTGCCCCTAATTCCCTGTGATCCCTTTATTGTTGTGTCTCTCCCACTAGATTACCAGCTTGACTGCTTCTTTCATCTCAGATTGTGAAGGATAGATATCCCATATGCCCTTACCAGGTGTGGAATATGGCTTCTCCTTCACATCATCCTTCAGTCCCAGCCACGGCCTGGCTGGGAGCCCATCACCTGGCACCTGCTTCACACCCTTACCCAGCTCTCCTGGCTCCTTCAGTCACAGAAGCCCTGGAAAAGGCCAGGTCTTAAGCAGAGGGCACTGTGAATGTGTGTGACTCTAACTCTTTTTTTTCCTCTATACAGTTCCAAGAGCTTCTGTGCGGGTGCATAAAGGAATCAAGGTGGGTTATTACATCACAGCGTACACCCCAGTAGTTGCCATTTCTGTCACTGTCTTGGTGGGCTGACAGGTAAGGAGCATCTTTCCTCTTCCTCCCTAGACCCATACTCCTCTTAGACACTCATCTTTCTGATTCTCCACACTTCTCTCAGACTCTCTTCTTTCTCATTAACCATGTGCTGTGAAATGGCTAGAAGGTCAGGAGCCTGGAGACAGAGAAGAAGAAGGGACATGTATTTGTAGAAAAGCACAAACAGACAGAAGTAGGGGAGGCTTGTGTGTGTAGAAAGTAATGGAGAGACCAAAAGCAAAGTGGCATTGCTGTGCACAGGGGTCTGGAAGGAATCAATGTTGAATGAATTGAGGCAGAGGGGAGGTGCCATTGCTTTGCTGGGCTGTCACAGCAGTTGTCTGCCTTCCCCTGGGACTGTGTGTGTGATGAGGGAGTTGGAAAGCAGGCACATCTCATTGGCAGCAGGGACAGCCAGCTGGCTGGCAGGGAGCAGGGTGACCCCAGCAGGAGATGGAGAGCATCCCCACACAAGCAGGACACACAGCTCTGGGTAGAAGCAGCCATAGGGGATGCAAAGCAGCTCCTACCCACACATCCCCAAGGACTCCCTGTGAATCACAGCCCAGAGTCAGAGTTCATTGTGCCAGATGTTTGGAGCAGCTGGATCAAAGATTAAAGGAGGCAAGCAGAATGGATGGGGGCAGCCCTAGCATTTGCATTCCTAATGCCTGTCATTGACCCTTTAAACGGGGTCCCAATAAATACAGACATATAAAAGGTCCTTGTCCTTTCCTCTCTTTCTCCCCTTTCTCCCCTCCTCCCTTTCCATCATTCTCAACTATTTCACAGAACCCATAAAATTAGCTGCTGTCTTCTCTACTGATGGTAGATTCAGTTTCTCCTACTACCAAATTTTCCCTCCTATTTTGATACTATTTTTAAAGTTAACTAAAAGAAAGCTTCCCCTTCCTGTTTGCAACATCACCAACAAAAGATAAATAAACTGTTACCTGAATAAGGAGACATAATGACTACAATTTACAAGCCCAGTATTGGTAATACTCATTACCTTTGTGGCAATAGCACCTATAAATACAAACACATTGGCAAGGCTGTACATTTGCTGTATCTCTTCACTCTGAGGAACTTGTTCATACAGAAAATTGCAGGGGGAAAAAGAGTATGAGTAAGTCTCTGGTATAATCAGTGTCTCTGAAGAGCATCCTAACCACAGTAACATTTTAAGACAGAAAATAAGGAGGCTAAGGGAATAATAATTTGAATTCTCCTCAGTTCCAGAATTAATATACGTTGTGGGACACGGGCAGCACAAACAAAGTGTGGACAAGAAGGTTGCTGTTGCATTGACCAAATAAGCCAAGTGTCTGCTTTCTTGCAAAGTAATCTCTAAACCAAAGAAAAAAAAAGGAAAAAATGGATATTCTATATTTGTATGTATATTACTTATACATACAATACATATTATTTGTATGTATATTTATATGCATATATATATATGTATATATATATATATGGCAGTGTTTGCTCCTTTTTGGATAAAATGGAATAATCCAACATGCTTATAGTTCATGATATACTTAAAATCAAGAAAATTACTCTTGCCTCCCTTGCAAGTACACTAATGGTAAGTCTGTTATGTAGGAAACAAAAAAAAGGTGCCAAATATGATATGCAACACATATTAAAAGAAAATCTAGCCTGCTAGGGTATAATAATACTTTTAGAATCCTTATCCTTAGTTGGTGTTGTTCTTCCAGCCTTGAGGAATACAAGGGCCTGATTTTATATGCTTCTTTTGTAGAGATTTATGTATAAACTTCAAATTCACAGAAGAGTTCTTCTAGTTTCAGCTATCATAGGGTTAGGTTCTTCTCAGTGGCAGTTGCATTGCTGTGTTTTGGATTCAGAATGAGATATTTCGAGGTTTTGCTAAGTCATGTTTATCCTAAGTCAAGTATATTTTTTTCTTGTCTCTTGCTCTGCCTACTGCATAAAAGAATCTGGGAGAGAACATAGTTGGGACAGGTGACATGAACTGACCAAAGGGATATTCCAAACCATAGAACTGTCATGCCCAGTAGGTAAACTGGAGGAGTTACCCAGAAGGGGAACAAATCTGGGGTCAGGAAAAGGGGTCTGACATTGGTCAGCAGATGGTGAGCAATTGAATTGTGAATCACTTGAGTTTTCCCAAATTGTTATCATTATTATCATAATTTACAACAATTGCCATATTTTACTTGACTTTTGATTTTTAAACTGTTCATGTCTCCACCTACAAGTATTATTTTGACTCTCCTCCCTATTCCTCCAGATTGGGTGTAGGGAAGAAGGGGGGTTGAGTGACCAGTTGTGGGGTGTTTAATTTCCAGCTGGGCTTAAACCACTACAGAGTGAATAAAGGAAGATTTTCTTTTTAAGAGTGCAGTTCATGTGATCTACCTTAAACATTTTGTTTAGGATGACAAAGAGGGAGACATTAAGATGCACCCACTTCTCATCAGAGATTCCAAAGTGAATCTATTCCTCAGAGGTATATCCATAGCTTGAAAGCACCAGTGTGCTTTCAAGGAATCTGACTATTTTTTCACTCTTGTTTGTGCATAGGTGTAAAAGAGACAGTGAAATACCAAATACTTTAAAGACTGTTCTAGTTCTTTGCAAGGAAGACAGGTCTTTAAGGCTGGGAAAAATCAGAAACTCCAAACTGAACCTAGGTCTGAAACTCCTTCACTGTTATTCAGGCCCCAAGTAAGGATTCTTACCTTAGATTTAGATTTAGAATCTAAAATAAGAAATGCCTATAAGATCGTGTTGGGCCTGACTCTTATGCTCATCATTGGAAAACAGGACATGAGAGAGGAAGACAGAATACAAAGCTCTGAGAAGGATGCTTGCAAGAAGAGTTAAAGGGGAACAAGAATTTTTCTATGGAGATTCATGTGAGTAACAGAGTGCATCAGGTGTTGCTAAGAGATTGTAGCACACAGATGTCCTCAGATTTACCCACAAGAAATTATTTTAAGAGAACAAAACCAGTTTTCAGGGCATCTGAGTAAAAAATGAAAACCAAATGATTGAATTTACCCTAGAAAATTGTTCTATGTGTCCTCCCTGTAGCTCCTTCTTGGCACTTTCTAGGGAATTAATTTCATGTCTAAAGTAGCTGTACTTGCCAAAAGGGGTAAGTGGAACTTTTGCAGAATTACAACTCTGGTTCACATTAGTAGGAGTATTCAGGGGCAGTAACTTCAACTGCAAAGGTTTGGTTTATATTCGTCTTTATTACTAAAGATATTATCTCTATTATTCAAGTTAAGTTTCCTGTTGGTTCAAATGTTATAAGCATTTTTAACTTTATAAAATCAATAAAAATGCATTAGATTTACCTGATTTCTTCTTGCTTCCTTTGTTATTTCCACTTTCTTGAAGTATCTGTGCATTTTATGTCTACCTATTGTATCCTATGCTATTCCAATCACTATTTTCCACCAAAGAATTGTAGCTCAGTCATCAAGAGACTCAAAACTGGTGTGTGAGGATCTAAATTAAATGCAATCAGCATGCATACATTAAAAGGAGAGCTTAGGGTATAGTCAGGCCTCCCTATTAATATTGAGTGAAATACATGACTCCAAAACAAAAATAAAAAAGTAAAATTCAGTAACTCTAAGGTTCTCAGGAAACTCCACACCCTACAAAGATGTTTTTGTCTGTGCTGAAAAAAGTGGTTTAGCATTCTCACATCATTCAAAATCTGATGCTGCTGCTCCTATTTCTACTCAGCAAGTTCCAATCTGAGTGGGGGAGTGCTTCTAATGAAGGCTGACAGAATGAAACCTCCAATTATGCTGCAGTATGATACACTATCTTCTCTCTGCAGTGAGAGTAGAATATTGAATGAGTGAAACTCAACCCAGTTGGGCATCTTCAGCTGAACAGTGGGGAGGCAATGGCAATGGGGCCATTGTGTTGTGAAGTCCCCAAACCCACACAAAATGCGATGCATGTTGTGTCAGAGTTATTGATTTGTGTGAATACAAGGCAGAGAAGTTCCTGGCTCTGAACTGGATTCTCCCCTCAGAACTCTACTCATTCCAGGATACAGACCATGCACCTATGAGAAAGAATGATATCAGAGGTAAATATTCTTACAAATTAATTTTATTCATAGAATCATAGGTGTGGTGCAGATGTTGGGAGGGATCTTAAAAATAAAAATCATCTCACTCCATCCTCCTTGCCATGGGCACAGACACCTTCCATGAGACCAGGCTGCACTAAGGCCCATCTAGCCTGGTCTTCAACATCTCCAGGGATGGAGCATTCTCAGCTTTCCTGGGCAACCTGTGCCTGTGTCTCACCACCCTCACAGCCGAGAAAATCTTTCATATATCTAAACCTCGCCTCTATCAGTTTAAAACCTTTCCCCTTTGTCCTGTCACTGCATACCCCTCTAAAAACTCCCTCTCCCACTCCTTACTTGTCACTTTAGTTACTGAAAGTTGCTAGGAGGTCTCTCTGGAACCTTCTCTTCTCCAGGCTGAACAACCTCAATTCTTTCAAACTGTCTTCACAAGAGAGGTGTTTCAACCCTCTGATTCTTTCATGGCCCTCCTCTGGGAACACTCCAACACATCCTTGCTTATCTTGGAGACCTCAGAGCTGGATGCAGAGATGTTAGACAGCTCTGGTCCTAACACCTGTCCTTGAGGAACACCACTTGTCATTGGTCTCCACTTGGATATTGAGCTGCTGACTGCAGCTCTCTGACCAAGTCCTTATCTCCTGAGTGGTATACCTGTAAAATTCATGTCTATCCAGTTTAGAGAGAAAGATGTTCTGCAGGACAGTGTCAAATGCTTTGCACAAGTCCAGGTAGATGACAGCAGTTGCTCTTTCCTCATCCACCAACACCATTAGCCTGTTGTTAGGAAGCCTTCCAAATTTCAGGCATTTGCCCTTAGTGAAGTCATGTTGGCTGTCATCAATCGCCTCCTTATTTTCCGTGTACCTTAGCATGGTTTCCAGGAGGATCTGCTCTATGATTTTACTGGGCACAGTGGTGAGACTGACTGACTGGTGGTCCCCATGGATTTATTTTTTCCTTTTTTAAAAATGGTGTTAAGTTTTCCTTTTCCACTCTCTGGATTGCCATATGTTCTCACATATGAATGTGTGCCTGCTTCTCTCTGTCTACAGAAGACCTCATCTGTTCGGTGCTCCTGGTTGAAAACAGACACCTACTAGAAAGTAACCTGTCCATGTTCTGCCTTTCAGCCTCTCCCATAAGCTCTTTCATTCTCAGGTGGAATTTCATGCACCCCAGCTCATCACTGACCATTATGGAGAACTGCCCTTTGATTGGAGAGCCACCCTCAGGACTACCCTGCATGAAAATAAACCAAACTGAGTAAAAAGGTGGTGAATTTCACCTGAAAAAAATTCTGTCCTCCGAAGAAAGGGGCAAAATGTCACTGCAATGCTTCACACTAATCATCTTACTGGTATATTTCAGCTGAAACGCTTATATTTCCAGCTATTCTTGGCCAGCTGATTCCTCCTGCTGACACAGTGATATGCATCCCGTTCCCCCTATGAACAAAGGAGGTTGGCAGAAGACTGGGAAATACATAGCACAGAACAACCTTGCCCTAGCAGTAACACAGACTTGGATCAGCACATGCCTGCTTGGCAGTTCACCTGCCACAGAAGGTGACTTGGAGCCAGCTCTGTCTCCTTGCTTGTAGCTATTTCTGTGCAAAATGTCAGCTCAGAAGTAGAACTAGTAACAGTGGCAGGGGACATAGACACAAAATTATTTCAGTCCCTCACCATCCTGCAGGACCAAAAAGAGGGGGGAAAAGGACTAAGGCAAGCAGTAATCTGAGGTGTTGTTTGGTGTATATCTTTAAATTATAAATCCCCAATATTGCTTTCCGAGGTAAACAATTACTGTAGTTACCATAGTAACACCAAGTTGACAAAAAAGTCTTTGTATTTTGAAGATGACTATTTTGTTGAGACACAGCAATGTGGCTGCTGTTCACAAATTGACGTTTCTGTCAAACTAATTAATTCTCTATGGCCCATTGAAGAAGCAGGTGCACCTCAATTTTTTATTGACACTGAGTAAGCTCTTGAATTTGTGAAATGGTTTTGGTTTTGGTTTTGGGTTTTTTTTTTCATTCCAGAAAAGGAAGAGGCTGATGAAGAAAATTAGTATATAAATTACTTCGACCTATAATTAAATACCAAATGCATTTCCCTTCTCTTACATATTGCTCTGTTTTTCTCTTAGTTAAATATATCTACATAACAGCCCAAAATTTTTTCTCTGTCAAACTTTCTCCCTTTGACTATCAGTGCACACTAAAAGAAAATACGACTAAGAGAAATGCAGCTTTCTTTTCAAATGGTATATGACTCTAGACATATAAATGTGCTTTATTGAGACAAACCCACAGCTGACTGGTCATATTCTATTTATACTTAGGGCTTCTCCTAATATCTTTTCTGGATTCTTCTTTCAATCAAGAGTTGTGCCATGGTAGCCTACTGGATCAATATTCTGATTGCAGACGTAGGCTGCTCTAATGTGAATTCTGCCTCTGGTCATCTATGCTTCCTTCATGATCAGTGGATAGGAACTAGTGCCTAGCTGATAAAATTAGTGTCATAGTGTCATCCCTAAGAAGTCCTCAAGTGAAAGTACCTCAAGATTGGCTAATTTATGAAAACAAGAGTAACTGAGAAGCAAATACCTGCCTTATGAACTCTTAGATTTAAGCCAGATGAACATGATATGGTTTTCATAAAAAAGGAAAACAAGTATTTAAAAAATTGTTTAGTTAGGAAATTGTCAAGACTCAGGTATAAACTTCTTTTTGGAGAGTGACTGAAACAACCACCTGTTTTTTCCTCAGCATGGGCCACTAGCTGAATATGAAGTTTAAATGATCACTTCTCCACTTTTCCTGTGTTTAAACATCAGTCTGTGCATTAAAGTAGCTCAGACACATGGTGTGCTAAAGAACACTCTGAGCTTGTTCGTTCGTCAAACCTACCTTATTGTGCATATTTCTAATGCAGCTACACCTACAGCATTGAGCTGACAGAAATACTTATCACAGTGCAACCCCACTGAGACTCCCAATATGAACTCTCATCTTAAGAAGCCACGTGAAAAATCCCACTGCGGCCCCAAGAAGTTTTGAGACATCATTTCAGGTTTAAATAGGATGGAAAATAAAATAAATAAATGAAAAAAATTGTTAGAATTATATCTCTGAAGGTCTCATGTATGAACACTTGGATGATCTCTGAATGCAGAAGTAAAAAAGAATAGAGAATGAGTAAGGCAACAATGAAACCCTCCTTGTGTTTTGGTAGGAAAAAATCAGTGTCTCCTTTTTTTTCCCCCCTCACAGGTACAGCTCTGCTGCACTTTATTAGAAAACTACAGTAACTGTTCCATGTTTCTAGTACAGCTCTAGGGTAGGCCAAATATTTGCCTTACCTACATCTCCCACTTTTCTTTGAAGGTGGTCATGTTTTGCTAAAGCAAAAAAATTTAAAAATTTGGAAGGGAAGTAAACAAAAATCTGCCATTCCCTGTTTACTTGATATGAAATTGGGGTGAGATGAAGATGGGTCTCATAAAGCCAGCTAATATGCAAAGCCTGCACAAAGAGAGAAAAATACTTATTCTTATAGAGGTGAATAGGCTTTTGATTGGTTCCAAACCAGTACCCACTGAATAAACAGTATGAATGAAAACAACCTGAAATAATAGGTCAGATCTAAGAAAGAGAAACATCTGAACCTCTCAAGTGTCTGGAGGACCTGACCTAGAAGATGGATGGTAGTCGTGTGTAATGCCAAAACTGCAGTGATATCTATGCATGTGTTACTGCAAGGAAGACAAAGAGGTATTGTTTTAAGCAGAGATAAAATGTTGTGCTGTATAGAAAAAAGAACCAACCCACAACTCTCATGCACACAGTCAAATTTCACATGTAAAATGGCCCCAAAACACTGCTTTGTGCGCAGGTCTATTAATTCTAATGAAAAAGAGAAACAAAGCTTTCATGATATGGTCAAGTTTGCTAGGATCATTCTTGACTAGACAATTCCCTTCTGAGTTGATTCTAATACTTCCACAGCAAAGAACTTCTTTTTGTTAAGCTTTTTATAAATACTGAACATACCTCTGTTCTTTTGACGCTGTTGTTTACAAATAAAACAACATGATTTTGCTTACATGGAGTTTAAAGTCTTTGAAACCAAAGATGCAAAAGCTTTGATGATGCAATGAGGGAACCAACTTCACAAGACATATCAGCCTAGATTTCTTTTTTTTTCTTCAGCTTGGCACACAAGGAATTTGCAGCCTCTTTGATATTGACACTACTGACCTGCTTTTGCAGCAAGAGGATACTTGTTAATTCTTCAGAAATACCCTTAATAATTTCAGTAAGAGAAGGAAATAATACAAAGAAAAGGAGCTAAGTGTGGAGGAAGACTGTTAAACAACTGCAGAAAGTACAAACAATTTGGTAATGATTTGCTACATTAAAGAAGATACTGAGAGTATCATATTTTCTTTGTGGCCATATTCAAGAAATTCATTCCAAATATAGAAAGTTTGTTGCTTGTGTTGACTCAAATTATTCCTGTAGCCAGAAATGAGTTATTCAAAGATGGCTTCTGGAACAAGCAAAGATTTTTAAAATACTGTTGGAAAGATGGCAAAAATCACCTACCCATATTCAAGGTTTGCTGTTACAATTCAGCACCTAGGCCAGCTATCAGATCCACTGACATGACAGCAGTATTCATCACACCTCCCGCTGGGTTTTTGGGATATAGATTCATTACTTTTTTCTATAAGTTTGCTCATATCAAGACCTAATATAAAAATGCAATTTAACAAACCACATTCTCTTCAAAAATCATGCCTTCTGAAACACAGAACTTTGCTCTGTTGCAGTCCTGTGAACTGCAATCCTCCAGGGTTTTAATATCACAACTGTCCATGTAAATTAAGTTTTATGGGTTTACTATGATTTGAAAGCTCTGCAGGTTATCATCTTTCTGTGTGACCTTTTCCTGAACTTGATAAAAAGGATTTTGATTTAAGTAGAAAAACAAGATGAGAAGTATTTAGCTACAAATATTTTAAAGCTTGCCTGCTCATCAGTTCTATGTCATCCTCTGTTTTTTGTAGGGAGGAAGTTGAGAAGTCAATCTTCCCATTTTTGTAGGGCTTTCTGTCTGTTTTTTGGTTTGATTGACCTTGGTTTGGTTTGTTCTGGGGAGAACTGTGTGTATGCATGTTTTTGGGAGGCCTGAGAGGGGGAAGCACTTTGTGTTAAAAGCAATTTACAGAGAAAGAAACTCCTCCCCATATGCTCACACCCCTAGATGTGGCAGGTGCAGATAACAATACCCATGGACAACAAGAGAAAGAAGCACATCTTTGGTTTGTGGAAATGGGAATTCCACCTCACTAGAACAGTCAATGATAGAGCACAGAGATTGTTCCAACTTTCATCCTAGGACAGCTGGATGAAGGAGTGTGAAATTTCGTAATTAGACTCTTGCTTATAATCAGAATTAAAATGTCTGTAAATTAAATCAGCAATTTCAGCTTCCCAAAGTAGGGCTATAAAATTTTTATGTAGTGAAATCCCATCAGTTTGCTCATGATGATTAATACTACTCAGAAGATAAAAAAAAGAATATTATTTATTTTACTTAAATATTTGCTTTGACTGGAGTACAATGCATAACAAGAGTCATCATTGATTGGCCCTTCAGTGGACATCATGCCAAAGAAATAAAGGATTTCTGACAACAAAGTTTTAGTAGACCTTTCAAAAAAATACTACATTTAAAAAAAAATCCCCTATAAATAGCTATTGTAAATGAAAATAAAATTGAAGTTGATAAGTGTAGTGCAGTATTTCATGAACTCAGAAATTCTTTGCATATTTTCAAAACTTGCAGACTTTTGAAATATTGAAAAAAAAAAGATGAACTAAAAAAATCTAGTAGGATACAAAAAAGTATTTTTATACTTTTTATGCTACCCTTTACTGTTTCCTTCAAAGGACAGTAGCATAATGCAAATATTTTTATGTCTTTTTGTCATTCAGATGCTCTATAGATAGAAGACACACTTGGATGTTATTCTGCTTTGACAAGCTTTCAAAATCTGCATGAGAAAACAAGGTTGGAACGAGAACTTCCGCAGCTTCATGCAGATACAGACTAAGAAAGAGCATCAAGAAAGAACATCTAAAAGGTCTTCTACTCTTTAGAAACCTCGGAACTGACATTTCTTGCTCCCTCTTCCCTTCACTTAGCGCAGAAAAAGCAAACAAATAGAATAAAATTACTTTTGCCAAGAATGAGTACTGAATTGCAAACCTCAATACATTTTTCTCCCTTCTGTACATAATCAAGAAGCCATTTGTTCTGCAGTAAAAGCTGCTTGATACATTGCCTCAAAAGCACTGCAAGGAAGGCTGATAACACACTTCACCATTTTAGAGGCAGCAGGGACTGCACATGCTCAGTGCCGCTATCACCTAGGAAACAAATGATTGCATCTTATTTTTGGCATAAGGCTGTAGGTGTAGGAAAGATCTGAAATTCGCTCCCACACAGAGCTGAACTCATTCCTCATGATGCCAATGGAAGCACTGAGCGGAGCTGTGGAAGCACCTCCTAGTGGTAGCCAGGGAACCACCCACGGGCACTAGACATGGCATCAGGGCTCCTCGCCGCGTGAATTCCCCAGGAACAGGCTGTTCTGGCCGGCAGAAGGCACAAGTCAGGCCAGGCAAACATAAGAGGCTCTTTGGAGCTGAAGATCTCCACATGAAATCTGTGAGGGACCCAGAAGTAGCACGCATCAAGATGTAGAAGCATTCAAATGGGTTTTAATGAA
Source organism: Molothrus ater (assembly GCF_012460135.2). Lineage (NCBI taxonomy): Eukaryota > Metazoa > Chordata > Aves > Passeriformes > Icteridae > Molothrus > Molothrus ater. Next base: position 81,202,244 of record NC_050479.2, on the reverse strand, counting down.
ACAATTAATTTAAGTGCTCTTCAGAAGTTGATGTAAATTGCCTCTGCATCAGAGCATTACAGCAGGAGGCTTAATATATTGATAGATTTTAAGGCCAGAAGGAACCATTATGATCATTTAACCTGACTGCTTGCATAGCACAGGTCAGACACTCTCACCCGAAATTCTGTAAGTAAAGCCCATAACTTTGGATTAAGCGAGAGCGTCTCTTCCTGAAAGCCTTCCAAACCTGATTTAAAGAATTTTAATAACAGAGAATCCATTGCAGCCCCAGATAAATTGTTTAATGGAATATTATCATAACTCTTAAGGTTTTGCCTCTTATTTTTAATCTTCAGTTTCCAGATTATTACCCACCATTATTTTTCAAGCAAGCAGTTTGCAATATAATTGCAACCTACTTGGAAAGAGCTTGATTGTAAGATCTTGAGCAGCCTTGATGAACACAAAATATGAACATGTAATTGCCTTTCCATCCTTTCTTCTTTTTCTCTGAAGAGTCACCTTTATAATGTTTCTAGGATAGATAAGCATATCCTCAGCTTTGTTGGGTGGATCAGCATCATTCTTTTCAGCTTTTACATGTAAATATTTGCCATGAAAAACATAGCTGTCAGGAAATAAACCTTTGGTTTCATTCTGCTGTCATTATGCAGGATTTTCCTAAGAAGGGAACATCTGTAAAGCACTATAGGCATAAATTCATATGGAAATTGGTGTTTTACAGTGCCTTTCTGCAGGGACATGTTTACTGAATAGTTTACTGCACCCAGCTTTAAGAAAAATGAGCTCCTGTAAGATTATTAATGCACTACATGTTCCCTTTATCCCATATTACACAGCTACCTCCCTCTCTAGACATATCCGGAGTGCAAAATGATATTTCATTGTAACCTTAACACACATATGTGCAACCACACCAACAGCAGGAAAGAACACTAGTGATTTATACCCAGAAAGGAAATGAGAATGACCTCTTCTAGAGGGATGCTCAATAAAGGGAATGATATAAAAATGGTGATTTCATTAAATCTGACAGGGTAATACCAATATGTGCCATTTAACAATCTAGTCTGCTACCATAATGGCTTGCAGCATTCATGCTATCTGTACTGTGATGGTTTATCCGCTAGCACTAAGATTAAGTTTTTCTTGTGTCTGTGCAGTGCCTGGCACAACAAGGCCCATGGTTAGGGACTCATGCATGTTATTATAGCAGAAATAAGAAATGCTAACCATAGTTCACTTCAATGGGACTCAGTGTGCCCATATGGTCTGTCCATATGGAGCTGATTTCAGAATGGGTTTCTTTATGTGCAGAACCTTACTGGCTCACAGACAAAAAGATGAAACTTTCAATAAGGAAAATAAGTATAGAATAAAAATAAACCTGATGGACAGAGGCCATAATATTATTTTTCCTTTCAAATCTCACAAATTAAAAAAAAAAGACAAAAAAAGCAACAGACAAATTTAAATTATGACTGCCTAGATTTGAGATGCTCATTAATTATGTATACCACTTTGCATCACAAAATGTTAACACTGTAACCAGGATGTATGCTGGGAGAATTAATATCTAAAAGCAATGATTGTGTGGGGGGAAGCTGCTTCTTTTTTGAGCAAAATAATGCATATCTCTATGCCAGCCTGACAATGATTCACAGGTTATAGACTACTGCTTGGTAAGCTGAGGTTAATATGATCATGTAAAAATTCCATGTCCCAAGACATCTGTGAAATTATTTCATCCTCACAAAGGGCAATGCACACAAATCAATGCTAATTGCAACATTCATATTTTTGATGTAGTCAAATGCATTTAAAGCTTGATGATAACAAACTGAAATCAGCAAAGTGAATGTAGCAAGATGCAGCCAAGACAAGGATCATGTGATAAGAAAGGAGAACATTTCTAGCATCAAAGTCACTCCTTTGGAAGACTCTGTCCATGGAAAACAGCTTGACCTCTCTCCGACACATCTACTATTGCAAACAACTTTTCACAGAGGCTGTATAACATGCTTGCCAGCAATCCTGCTGCTTCAGTGCTAGGTCTGTGATGAAGAACACCACAAAATGAAGATAAAATATGGCATTTTTTCTTGAACAAAAATGGCTGGTCATGATTTAAGGCTGCAGAACAAATAACTCTGTAGGTAAATTTGAAGAGGAATGGGTGTATGGATCACAGACTGTCTCTGCAGCCTTTATTAACATTACTGTGAATTTTTGTACATACCTAACAGAATAGCAGACCCCAGTAGCTCCATGCTAGGACTGTATTTACTCCTATAATTACTCAGTTTTGCTCATTTTCATTTTAACATCCTGAAGCCACTCTTTACAGAAAACTGTTCTATTTTTTCTGCTTTTTCTTTATTGTAATTATATTGAGAGTGTGTAAGACTGAAAACAAGTCACACACTTTTTTTTCCTCACTCAGATTTTCTTCCTACTCCCTTGCCTACAAGTTGCTTAGTGAAATTATTTTGGAGGTTTTGTCCTTTACATGCAGCTTTCATAAAATATCACCTTTTGTGTACAATTGCTCCAGAACTGGCCAACTCTTTCCTGCTCCCAAGCTTTTCAGCCCATTCCTGCAGTCCACTAGAAGCCTACTGGGCTGCTGGGAAGGAGTATGTGAAAAACACTACATATATTGCGTGTATATACATTGTAATAAATTCAGGACTGACACAATATTTTTATTGAGTTTTGTAGTTATATTATTTAATCTCTTGTATACTCTCTGCCTTTGTAAAGGAAATGGATTGTAAAATTACTCCTCTACAGTAGTCAGACTCATAACGTGTATAAAGTGAAATGATTTATTACACAGGACACAATACTTTAAGACTGGAAGTGTCACTTTGTAATTAAAGTGTCGGAACAGCTGGGATGATTTATAAGGGTGATATAATGAAATTATTATTCTGAGGTTTGTCTGTTTCTTGTAAATTTTGTCTACTCCTGGCATGCGCATTGGTTGTTTGGCATTAATAGCATGGGCTTTCCAAGCATAGTTTCAGGGATTAATGTACAAAAAATTAATGTATAAATCTTTGAAAATCAGATTAGCAGGATAAAATAATGAGGCCATTGTCAAAATAAGAATAACAGCCAGACTTCTCAATGTATTAATTCTCTTTTGTAGGGCTCTGAAGAAATAGCACAGGTCCAAATGTGCTATGCTTTACACATAGCACTAACTGTACAGATTCATCTCACCCAAGGGAGTCCTCTCTGCAGCAAAGGCTAAAAGCATTAAGGACATGGCCAAGCAGAGGGAAATTTGAGTCCTCAAATGGTGATACTTATTGCTCACATTTTGCTTCAAAGCCACACAGGTAAATGCATTCAGCCTGCGTAGTTTCCTCAAAGGTTTTCAAGCTCTACTGTGAACCACTGTTTCCTGCAGATAAACTCCAGTTAAAGGTGGATGTAAATGTAACATTCAATCAGTGTTTGTTATCACAATATGCCTTTTGAAACCAAGATTATTTTTTATTAATTGTTTGCATGGTTTTTTGACTAACAAGACAAAAGTTACCATGGCATTATTTAGTAAGATTGTTTTTTGCAACAGGACTCCCTTGAGATGCCTCAGTCTATTTCATCAACTTTCTGTCTGCCTTGTCCAGAAGGTACCAGTCTGCCTCCTGGTCTCCTAGTCCACTCCATCTGAAATGGCTCAAATATCTATCTCCAGAGACCTGAACTAAGTCCCTGTCTCACTTGTCACACATCCATGAAGGCACCTGCTTGCAGGTAAATAAATGGATGCATCTTACTCCCAAAATAAATTTTATCTGCCAGATACAATTTGATTTTTAATTAGTTTCACCCTTTTCTTTGACAAGGCTACACAAAACCTTTACATTACAAAAACAGACTTTGCAAGGAAATGTCAAAATAAAGCTGTTTTCATTTGAAATTTAGCAATTTATGAAATATTTTGCTCTTATGAGTTTTCCTCTTGTTCTGAAGCCAGATTGTGCCTCTTCAGATGTTTGAATAGATATTTAAGAGAAAAAAAAGGACAGTTTTTCATTAATAAATATAGGTTTGATCACTCTAAAACAAAAGCAAATTGAGCTTGAAATTGGCCAAATGCATAAGAGGAAATTAAGACGAATGGAGATTTTGTTTGAGAAATTTTAATAAAATATGCAAACTTTTAATTTAAAAATGGAACGTCAGGCTATCTTTCACAAAACTTATTAAAATCTTTAGAGAAATAATTTACAAATGAAAAATATAATGCTTCGATTTTTTTTCATGAGAAACTGATTCTCTGTTTCTTTTTCCCGTGATATACAGTGGTTTGGGGCCTTTTTTTTTTAGGAAAAGTGGAAGAAGAAAACTAAACTGAAGACATTTATAATTACTATTATTCAACTCAAACTCCAACTCCAAATTTAATACCTATTTAAGTAAGATCAGGAATGAGGATCCTCAGTGTTCTCTATATTGCTGCATTTTCAGATGAAAGCCTTTCTGCTTCCCACATTTTAATTGTTCTGTACCCTTATAAAATATGTGCTGCAGTATTAAGGAAACTCTGAAAATTTAGTGGGTTTAATGTTTAAAAAACTGGCAATACAGCTATTATTTTAACTCCTCCATTCCAAAGAAGTATATGGCAGATGCAAAACCTTCCTTAAATGTCCTGATTATTCTTTGGTTTTTTGCAAAAAAATACAATTTTTTAAAAATTTGACTAGGCACATTTTTTCACACACTGTTAAACAAAAAAATAATTCTTTTCATTTATTGTTTTTAATGACAAGCAGCATTCTATATCTTGCAAGATTTAATATTTTCTCCCAACACTGTCCTTCACAATTATTTCTATTGTATTAAAATTTGAAATTTCTGTAATATTTTATTTCTGCTAAAAATATTTTTTGTTAGTTAAGGGTTTGAAACACAAAATGAATTGATTACTAATAAAACAAACCCTCTGAATTGTTAGATTTTCACAGTTTATCAAAATACAAATTGGTTTCTGAGTCTCCAAGGATTTTTTTCCTTCATATTTCGAGATTCTTTTAAAATTGGGTGTTTGTCCCGAGGAAAATAATCTGGTAAACACAGATTATTCTGTATATGTAGCTACAATATTTGGTGTAATATACCACAACATCTTTATTTTTAGCAATACACTCACTCACACACACACACACACACACACACACACACACACATATATAGTGTGTTGCAGATTCCCTTAACAATAAATAGGTGTTTATAGAATGCATTTCAGATCCTTATGATGTAGATATCTGAAAAGGCCATACTGATTGCAACTAAAAATCATCCATTTCTCCTCTTTGATCATAAAAACCTGGACTGACATACTCAGGTGCATAGTTTGCAGTGTTATTTTTACATGGTACTACTTGAAAGTGAAAAATGTTTAACAAGTAGTTACCCCAAAATCTGGGGCATTCAAAGTTATTAGCCTTTAAGAATAAAAAAAAGTGTTATTCGTGCCTTGTAATCAAAAAGGAGCAGGGAGAAGTCAAGGAATGAAAATAACATGCTGGAAGACTTTTATAATAGAATTCAGTATGAAAACCTTCAGTGTTAATTCTCAGCAAGGAAAAGACTTGAAATCAGTCCAGGCATGAATATGAGCTTGGCACTCTCTGTGATATCCTCTTTGTTTGTTGTTTCCATAGAAATTGCATTTCAAAGTCAACATATGTACAGACTCCTTTAAATAGTTCTGCTTTACATCTTCAATGCTATTTTTCTAGAAAGGGAGAAATACTCCATGTCATGTATTTGCTCATATATCTGGTAATGGTGAACTTTCCTTTTATTTGTAGGAAATATACTGTTCACTGTTAGAAAAGCTACTTATCTCCTACTGTTATTTCTATTTCAGAAGGTTGTCTAGAAATATAATAAAAGTTAGAAAACAACTGATATTGCAGGAATTACTGTTCTTTGATTTATCTGTATTTTGAAGTGTATAGGTGGCATAGCTCTCATTTAAAAATCAGAGAATTTATCCAGCCTATTTCTTTGTAAGGATTTGTAGGATGGTTTTGTAGAATTAATGTAAACTTATCAGTACAGCTGTGTACTGTACAGTACAGTACAGTACAAAAATAGATAGGCAAGTTCATTTTTCTGATAGATGCCTTTGGCAACTCTATCAGCAACTCACTCAGGGATGTTTGTGTTTCTGTTTTCAAGAGGTAGGAAAATGTTTCAGTGAAGATGAATTCAAGCCAGTTCCATACAGGGGAGCAGCACATTACACCTTGGCTGGGCTCAAGGACTGCTCTGGTTTGCCCAGGGGACGCAATGCATGGTTAAATGTAAGGTTAAATCACCTTTCTTATGTCTCAACCTGCTTCAGATGTCTGCAGCTGGGCTGGTTATCTTGTCTTTTCTTTCTAGTGATGGAGAGAAATTGTCCCCTTCTGAAAGGGATTAAACTGAGTTATCATGGTCATCTGTTTCAGCGTGAAATGACTGGACATGTAGGACACAAGTGGAAGGGCACCGCAATCAGCTTTCTTCTGCATTATGTTCATGAAAATTAAATTTATTTATCATTTTAAGTTTTGAAACATTTCTCAAACACATTAAAAAGAGGTTTTGTGTGGCAGCACAGGGCTGCTTTGTTTGTCTCCATTTCATTTTCTTTATCTGAGAATTAAGGCAAAATACATATTTACATACCATGCCAATACATTAACCATTTGCAGTTCTCTAGATGACATAAAGTATTTAAAGTCCAAGATGTTACACAGAGAAACTTACTGATCACACTGAAATCAAATGCATGCAAGGACAGTTTAAAAAACAAACACAATTACAAAGTCACCTGTGAAAGTAACTGTCATAAAAAACACCTCTCACCCGAATTGTAAGGCCCACCAAATATTAAGAAGTCCAGCATTTTTCAGGCACTCAAACAGAAAAGAGGATATTTGCCCTCATGAAATGAAGGAAGTCCCAAAAGTAGAGCAGAACTGACACTTACTTCCAGTTCTGGGAGATCCCAAAATATCAGACCTAGAAAACTTGAGACATGACTTCATATAGAAAAGCTACAGGCAAACGTTTTAGGAATTTCTCAGCTTTGCATCTTTCGATGGTGAAATCTGATGTGGCATTTGTGCCAGTGTTTGCTTTTAATAATCACTTGCAAAATACTAATAAAATACTGAAAAACCCCAGACTCCTCAAGAAAGCATTCATACAAAAGACATTGATGTCCCTTCTCTTCATTGGTATCTTCTTATTTTTGGTGTAAGGGGCAATTAAGAGTAACCATATGTACGTTGGCAGTAATTTTCACACTCTGACTCACTTTCAGTCCTTCTTTCAATCTGCATTTATCACTCCTTAGTGGTGAAGAGATATTTGGTCATGCTTTGGCCAGGCATGTGCTATCAGGATGCACAATATTGCCCTGCAGCTCCCGTGTGCTTAAATGAATTTTACCTGACATAAGACTAAATGTGGCTTTGTTATTTGTAAGTGGAAGATCAAGTTCAAAATAAATTTGGCAGTACGTAATTCTAGATCATCCCAAAATTCACTAGTGTACACAAAGCTTTCAGCAAAACATTTTCTGTGCCTGACAAGGAACTTATTTGAGAAGTGTAGCAATTTATTGTTGGTGTGTCAGTCCATGTCTGTGGTGTGCAAAAGCCCAACTTTGCATCAGTGCAAGTGAGCATATGCACACAAAATAGAATCCTTTAATTTATAATGTAGCTAAATATTCCTTGCAGGGAGATAAACATGTTAAGTCGAGTATATCTGAAGATGAGCAAATGGGTGACAAAAGACCCTGGCATAAGCATGAGGGCTTTTAGTATTTTTATATCATCACAGCCGAATCATAGTGATCAGAACCCAATCAGTCATTTGCAGTTTCTGAAATTAACCTTGCAACCCAAGGCTTTCAAAATTTTTATGTGGTTTGGGATTTTTTGTCAGAACCATACTCTAATAAAAAGGTTGGAATGGTAAAATTGCTTAGGCCAAGTCCATCTCAGATGACCAGGGACAATTTAAGATAATTTAGCCATTTAAGTCACAAGAATCTCTTACACTTATGTCAGAAGTATTAAACATATTACTTCTTAAAGTTTTTGATTTTTATTATTTAATACCTTAGTGCCCTGCACAAGTGATGCATCACTTGCTTTCTAAGCTATTTATTTCTGGACTATTCTACATCTTTGTTCTCTGGCCTGGGGAGAAGAAAGGAATTCCAGGAACACACCTGGTCACTCATTTCTTTCAAATGTTTTTCTAGGTGCATTAAGCCTCCCAGAATGTATAACTTGTGCACAAATAATGTTTACAGTATTCATGCGAATAGCCTCAACAATATCTGCTTTGTTACCCACAAAATTGTTAGGCTTTTTTTTTTGTTCCAAATTTTTGCTTTTTCTTCTGAAAAATTGAAAGCAGGCTTACCTTTTTAAATTTATAAAATAAACTCTAATCTTTTATCTTTTGCTTTCTAACTGCTTTAAGGATCTTGCTGTCAAATATCAAGGAGGTATATGTTGTATTATATGCACTGCTGTGCAATGCAGACCAGATGCCTGGTGACATTTGTGCTGAAGATACCACTGCAATTGGGCAATATTTAATTTGCTTTTGCCATAGGAATTATCAAAATAAAGGACCTTGTTGTCCACTATCCTGCTCCTTCAATGGCCCTTGGCAGATGTACTGTGGATCTAGGAAAAGAACAAGCCTATACAGTCATTTCCCTGGAGTGATCTCCCTTCCTCAAGGAGTTTAAGCTTCTGAGACTTGAGGAGCCAGAGATGGTGCATTGATGTTCTATGATTCTGTGGCTTATTCTTTCCTGAATTTGTCTGGTTAGTTTCTGAACTCATCAAAATTTTCAGCTACAATGAGCATAGCAGTTTAACTATGACTTGTAGGAAGGAAAAAAATCTCCTTTTGCTTGTTTCAAACACACTGCATTGTAATGACAAAAAATTAAGGAGGACAATAAGAAAAATCTCTCATAATTCCTCTTCTCTTTGTTGCTCAAAACTGCCAGCTATTATCAGAATAATTTTACACTGGAAGGAGTTTTTCGTTTTCCCAGATGCCTAATGTCTTACCAAGACATTTTGTTCTTTATTCAGAGAGTTTGCAGTCTGAGTAATAGAGTTTCCTATCCACTGTTTGCATTGAAGTGAAATTGAATGTCAAGGTCTCATTTATATATTTATTTAGCCATAGAATAATTAGTGAAGTTCTACAAGAATGTAAAATTCAGTATGATTTGATTTTTCATTGCAGTCATTATTTGGCAAGCAAGGGGGTGTGAAATTAGAGATCATATATACAGTCTTTCATGCAGCTGGGTCTTTGAGTACTATCAGACAGTTATGGAAGGTTAATAAGACTTTTTGAATTCTAAACAATGTATGTCTTTTCCCCTTATCTTTCATATGCTGTAGAGAGGTTTAAATTAATAGAAATGTGAGTGGAGCTATTATAGTTATCTTCTTTGTTATCTGCATTTTTTCCCTGCACTAATCTGGGAGTGAAGGACCATGGGATCTCCCCTCTGTAGAGTAGGGGAAGAAGAAGGAGGACACACACCATTCTCCTGTTGACTCATTGGGCTTGCAGGTCATCTCCTTCTTGCCCATTCCAGCACATTCCTCTGCTTGCAAATCTTACAATAATAAGCAGGTATGGAGGTAGCAATCTGGGATTTAGGGAACATTTGTTTCCCACAGCTTTCCTTCTCTCATTGTATCTCATGGAAGATGTCCACATGTTTTATTTTGTAGTCTGTCAGCACAGTTTTATCTGATTGCTCCTTCTACTCCTTCCCTTACAAAGATAAGGGAGTTTCAAGGGAAGAAAAAACTGCAGACTTTAAGAACCCACTAGCAATAACAATCACAAAGTTTTACAGGTTTTCTGAGGTTTCTGTAAGTCTATTCAGCTAAACCTCTTTTCAACCCAAAATGAGGTAAAGCTTACTGCAGGTAAGGATAATACTCAAAGGAAAATCTGAAAGCAGCATATGATATTAATTTCTTCTGCACATATTTTCTTTCCACTAGAACTTGACACATTTAATCACAATTTTTGTGGTTTTTTTTTTTAATTTTGAAAGATATTTTGTTGGTATGTAAAATTCAGGGTCTTTTTCCATTCACAAAGTTTTTATTTACCTCAGCAAATCTCTCAGATACACTTTAGAAAAACTATAGTATTTTTTTCACCACTTTTGAGTATTTAAAGGATCAGTTTAAGAATAAAATAATGTATGGTTGAATTTCAGAGAAAAAATATGCATTTGAACTGCTTATTTGATGTACTTCTACTTATAAGCAGAAGCTAGGTTTAATGGAAGCCTAGCTGCTCTGGGTCCAGAAGAGCTTATATGAGATGACCTCAGCCTCCAAGGGTCCCAGCTGACTTATATACCTGTACCTGTCCCAACTGATTCTCTCATTCCTTTTCCAAATTTAGCTTTTTGACACTGCACAGCTATGTTTGCCTTACCACCAGGAGCTGCTGTGACCTGCTCTGTGCTAAATGTCACTCTCATGGTTCTTAATACACTGTTTGATTACCTGTTTTCCAAAGCGTGCACACAGAGAAAACCAACACACAGCTACTAGTAGTTTTTATTCTTTTTCTTTTTCTTTGCAGAGCTGGATAAATGGAGCAAGACAAGTCTGTGAGAAGCACCCAGAGGGCATTTGTTAGATACAGCTGGTTCAGAAGGCAAACCCAGCACCATGGGCAGCCCATGAGGAAGCTTCTTCTGGTCAATTTGCAGAGGAGTCACTGGTATCAGAGGACACTGGAAAGGAGGAGGAAGAGCCTAGACTTTTAACTGCAAGAGTTAAACTGTGTCTCAGCTGGTTGAGACACAGCTGTGGAGAACCTGCCATGATGGCAGAGCATGAAGCTTTGCAAGATGAAAGACAGTCCAGGAGAGCTTCAAGAGAGGAAAGACTGGTCTTGTCTCTCCCTTAGTTGTTTCCACCACTAGTTTTGCACAGGATGGATTGCTTGTCTGAACCCTCAGCAGGAAAGTTTCCCTTGGAAGATTAGCAGAACATTAACCAAGAAAAAACATTAATGATTTCCCTGTAGGTCACCGAAAAACTTTCTCTGCTTTCAACCTCAGTGAGCTCTTAGAAGAGACAGGAATTTCCTGAAAGAGCGCAATATTATCCACCTAGTTAAATCTGGGCCCTGGCCTGCTATCATGGCCACAGGTATGAGCCACGTAGTACTCAGAAACTGTTTGACACTTTTCCTCTGAAAGATGATAGGAAAGCATTCAGAGCCACATACCAAAATTTCTACTTTGCCCAGCATGTTTCCAAAAGCCAGAAGTCAGGCTGCCTTTCAGCAAAGACCTGAAAGCAGAGGTGAAGTGTAAGTGTAGTGTAACAAAACTGTAGGAAATATTGCTTCAGCATCTTCCTTAGATGCTGTCCTGTCATCATGACTGACAGGTATAAGGTAAGTTTTGTGCAGACTGGAGATTGATTGATTGGTATCTATCTATCTATCTATCTATTGGTAAGTAGATTGGTATCTACTTTTCTGCTATATGCTATCTGCAGTCTATAACAGGAAGAGACTGTCTTTTGCTTTTTGCTAATGTTTTTATACTTTCATTGATTGCATCAGCACCTCTTCTCCCTTGCTTTGGACTACAGATCAATGACATTTTTCTTGCTCCTAGAAGTTGCTTCTAATAATTAGCCTGTGTTTTCATACCCCTCTGAATGTCTGTTTTCTGATGCATTAAGCCTTATCTAGGTATCCCAGTATCAGATCAAAAATAACGTGGCCACATAATAAAAGCATTGAATTGGTAACATTCACTGGTTCACACAATCTGAGTCTGGTTTATCAGACTGAATTTCCTGGATGGTTAATAGACTATCTGTCTTTCCATTTGTTCTCTAATTGTCAAGTGGTCCTTGTGCTTATCAATCTCAAATAACCATTTTTTTCTCTTTTTCTCTAGACAATTTGTATCTCCACTGGTAATTTTGTCTATCCAGCCCTTGTTTCTGCAGTTTTATGCTTGACTTTTAAAGTAACCACAATTAAAATTATTCTCCATTTTCCCATCCCAAGTTTTTTTTTCCCCACTCAAGATAGCCAACTAGACCTAAACCCCCCCATGAATTCCTAACAAGTAATTTACAAGCAACACTGAAGGATACTTCCTTCATGGTGCCATCCAGCTATCAGAATTTTTTAAAACCCACTTATATTACTTGATTGCTTCAGTATTATCAGCCCAGAATGGAAACTTCCGTGGCATTTTACAAAAGGAAGACATGATATTTTGAAGATCAGCCCACTCAGCTCTGAAGAAACAAGGAATTAATTTTGTGAGGTAATTGAACCCCCATTCAATGTCGTTGTTTTTACTTGGAATGTTCCTTGCCTTTTTCCACAACCACATCAGAAATCCATAGGCCAATCTCCCTGAAGCTCGGTTTAGCATTGTAGCACAGTGTTGAAAATCTGATCCTAAAGCTGCAAGCATGCCAGCAGGTGAGCCTCAGGAAGATTTCTCACTTCTGTGGGAGTTTTCCTTCTAGTAACTATTGACATCTCTATAAAGCAAGAAGGGTGTGTGCTGCTCCTGAGTCACATTCCTGATTTGAGGCTTCTCATTTTAACCATTGAACAGGGAATTCTGTGGCTAATCAGCTGCTTTGGAAACTCATCATATGACAATTCTCAAGGCTCATATCCTTCTTTTGTGACACATAAAATCTCATTTGAATATTAAAACAGGGTATTGAATGTATTTGTTTGTATCACTGTCTGCATAAATATATATTTGAGGGCTTTTCTGGTTTCCTCTGTGGCTCTACCTCAAATTTCTCCCAATCCCTGAGACTTTTCAGTGGAAATTAAAAAATACATATTTCTATCCTCAGAGATGGGTCTCTCCTCATGTATAGTATTTTTGTAGTAGCATCCATGGGAAGAACAGTTAACGAAATGGCAAGGTTTCCCAAACAGCCAGGTACAAACAAAAAAAACTAAACCAAACCAGTAGCCTTTCTATGATAGAATATATTTTACAAGCCTAACATGGAAACCAGGGGAATCAGGTAAAAAATAGTAAACATGAGACTATGGTTAGAAATATTTTTTGAAAAAAACAAATACTTTCCCTTTGTCCTTTTGCTCCAGGCTCCCCCATCACAGGCTCCCTGGAAGTGGGACTCAGGGATAATCCCCCGGAATACCTGAGGCGTAGAAGCCAACAGGATTAAAGCACCTCGTGCTCCTCATCATGGTCATGTGATGACCTCCTGATCCCAGCAAAGGCTTCATTTCCCAGCAAAGTTCTCACTTCATTTGCCTATATGTTGTTCCTGCCCCACTTAAGCGTAAGGAAATAATTCCCACAGCTTTTAGTAAGAAAAAAAAAAAAAACCCAAGAAAACCACTCTTATTAACAGCAGTAGTAGATGAAGAAAATAATGGATAACTCGTGTGCACTTTGCCCAGCAGTAAAACAACAGTTGTCCTCTTACAAGGGGCAGCTTCAAAGAATTTCTAACTTTTAAATCTGCTCATGCAGCTCTGTCAGCTCTCCTCAGGCTAATGTACAAGAAGAAAGAGGTGGGTGGTCTGGAGGCTGCCCAGTAACATATTGAGTAAGGAACACAGATATGGTGTTTGCAAACTGCTTGATGGGAGAAAAACAGGAGTCAATGGTTTTTTTTCTTGATCCAGAGACAGATGCTCAAAGTGCTTTCTGAAAATCTATTGGCAGATTGTCTGTGTTTCCCACAAAACTGTAGAGAAGGCTGTCATGGAGACTTCTGTGTGTCATCAACTGTGAAAACACTATCAATTCTAGAAGAACAAGCATTATTTTCTTATTTAAAGTATATTACTTCCCTCCCCTCCTTTTCCATGCACTAATCCAAGAAAGGCAATTTACACTGAAATGTAAAGTGCTAAGTCAAATAATTTTTTCTGGTTCTGCCCTAGTTTGTACTTAATTTGACCACATTTTATTTTTGCTTCCTGTAAAAAAAATAGTTTGTTCACAAATTCTTTATTTTTTCATTTCTATGTCCACTGTTCTTCCTATTTAACCAACCAGATTCTGCCACATCTTTATTTAACAAACCATTTACTCTAAAGCATATAATCAAACTAGGAATTCTAAGAACTTACAATTGATTCAGTTCCCAACTTTAATTTTACTTCCTCTCCAATTGCCAGGAGAGAGCAATCATGTGCTAGGCAGAAGATGAAAGTTTATAATAAATGCCTGTATTTTGAAACTTGTAGAGGGTGGGGGGAAAGTCACTTGGCTTTCACTTAAAACATGTGACATTGAGATTAACCGTGAAGTGTATTTTGAGTCTAAATGCACTGTGTGTAGGAATGGGGAAGGACATTGAAGGGTGCACTGTAGCAGAGTGAGCAGTGAAGCATTCCTGGTGGAGGGGAGGAATTCCTTTCATGCACAGGCCTTTGGAGGGGTCAGAGAGAGCACTCCAAGCACTCAAGCATAACGCTGATGCTCTCCTGCTGCTCTGTCAGTATGCTGCTATTTGCCCTTGGTTTTCTGCTCCTCATTCTTCAGCCATCCACCGGGCAGTTCCCCAGAGTCTGTGCGAACGTGCAGAGTTTGCTGAGCAAGGAGTGCTGTCCCCCCTGGGATGGAGATGGGTCCCCCTGTGGGGAGCTTTCCAGCAGAGGGTCCTGCCAGAACATCCTTCTCTCCCAGGCTCCACTGGGACCACAGTTCCCTTTTTCAGGAGTGGATGACAGAGAGGACTGGCCTTCTGTATTTTACAACCGGACATGTAGATGTGAAGGCAACTTCATGGGATTCAACTGTGGGGAGTGCAAATTTGGCTTCTCCGGGCTCAACTGCACTGAAAGGCAAGTGAAAACAAGAAGAAACATCTTCCAGCTCACTGCCAGCGAGAAGAACAAGTTTCTTGCCTATCTTAACTTGGCAAAGAGCATCCCTAGCCAGGACTATGTTATTGCTACGGGCACGTATGCTCAGATGAACAATGGCTCCAACCCCATGTTCAGAGACATCAATGTGTACGATCTCTTTGTGTGGATGCATTATTATGCCTCTCGAGACACACTCTTAGGTGGGTCCAATGTGTGGCGGGACATTGATTTTGCCCACGAAGCCCCTGGTTTCCTGCCTTGGCATCGGGTCTTTCTGCTGATGTGGGAACGTCAGATCCAGAGAATAACGGGTGATGAGAACTTCACCATCCCCTACTGGGACTGGCGAGATGCAGAGGACTGTGAGGTCTGCAATGATGAGTACATGGGTGGCAGACATCCCACCAACCCTAATTTACTCAGCCCAGCATCAATTTTCTCCTCATGGCAGGTAAGATCTGGCCAAGGAAAGGGGAAGGGAATGACCCCATCTGATTTTAAGCAATTAGGTGAAGTGCACAAGATAGGGGCTTAGCCATACTGCCTTCCCTTAGATACTCCTGGAGAGAAAGGAGGCGATACCAGAAAGCAAATTAGATTTTATGTGGTCCTAATCATTATTTAGAACAGTTCATTTGTAACTTTGTCTCATTTCTTTCTGACTGTACGGTTTAGGTTCTTTAATTAAGAACATAAAAGTAAAGTGGAAGGGGGACAGTTATGCCTTTGTGTCCAAACATGGCCTTTAGCAGGTTAAACATGCTTGACTCTGGTGTGCCAGTTAGGTCAGAGAAGCAGGATTTATGCACGTAAATTTCTAGCACCATTGCAAAACAGTGGATGACTGAATGATGGAAATAGAAGCAGATGCTTCAGGGGCTTTTCATGCTCTACCCCTCTCCCACTGTATTCCTCCCCTCCATGAATTAAAAACTATCAAATTCAACTAACCTGCTTTCAGTGTTAAACAAACAGACAAACAAGTAAACCAAACCTTAAGAGCAGAAAATAATCAGCTGTGTAATTCACATCAGTAGTCCAAAGTAATAGGGAAGAAATACTATCTGTTGATTAAAGGATCTGAGAGGCAAATGCAAAAGTGATTCTCGGCAATTAAAAGCACTTCAAATGAGGCCATAAAACACGGTGACATTACATGTATATGTAAGTGATAAGGTCTCATATAGCTGAATTATAGTGTCCTACTCTAACACTGAGGGCTTTTTTTTGTCTTGCTCGTCACTGCCATATTGCCTAAAATACAGTGACAAAGGTCTATCAGCTTCGATAGACACACTCCATCATGACAATAGCAACAGTGGCTTCTGGTGTTGAAGTCTACTATGTTCATCTAAATCTGTCTTCCATTTATTTCTGTAGCAGCAGCCCAAATGAAGGTTGGGCAGTTTTAGTGATTTAACAGAGAGAGAAATTCAAGCAGCTCTGGGATATTCTGGCATATTACAAATCAGCACCCAACTGGGCTTACTGGGCTGGTTGTGCTGTATTTAATCTTGATTTGTGCCCTCTGAATAATAGTGGGCATGTAGACCTCTAAATTCGAGAATTTGGAGATAGAGTAATAGAACTATTTAAGCTATTCTGTAGCATACCTTTTTCTCCCTCAGACAGGAACCATTTCAGGGACCATTCACAGGAGACTGTTTGCATAGATACACCTTGGAAAATTATTTTATTGAAATAAACATGGATTATTTGATGTCACTTGGCCTCAGTGCGTGAGAAATTTCCTGAACACATTTAACTTAGTGTAGACATAGTCATAAAACAGATATGGATACAAATATGCATTTTCATCCCATTTTTTTTAATTCTTCTTATTTCAAACAGCTTGAATCTGTATCAACTCTACTAGCTTAATTAGATTGTATTGTCAGAAAGAAGTGGATTTTATGCTGTCCTGCACTGAGCTGAATAAATGGTTGTGTGAAAAATGTACATGTGGGGAAGTGGATAAAATGAAACCAGAATTGCACTGGTTATATGTATCAAGTGGAGCTATCAATACAGTATATTGGATGAGATAACCAGGGTTGGAGGAGACAGGTAATACACAGAAATCAGTAAGTTACTAGCAGGATTTTTCTAAAAGACATGCAGTGCTCAGGTAGTTGTGTTTAGTTGTTTTTTGTTTTTTTCAAAGGCTTTATTGTGTCCAGATTCTTAAGTTATTTTTATCTCAGCAATAAATACCCAGAACATTTATTAGTAGCAATTGATATATTTAAGAAACAGTCAGGTTTTTCTCATTTAAAGTTAGTCCCCACTAATACAGTCTTAAAATAAAGATTTTTTTATGGAACAAGTTGTTCAAAGTGATATTTCTGTATAACTTTAAGAGGTGCAGGAATAAAAGGTATGCTATATTTAAGACACATTCAGTGTCAGTGTACATAGGTAACACCACCTAAGTCATTTGCTGACATTTTCCAGGTATTTTCTAGAAATGTTTTTCACTTATATTTTTCAATGACTTTTGGAAATGTTACAATTTTTTCAAAATTTCCAAAATATGTGATAACTTTACCTTCAAATACTAACATTTCCCTCTAATATCTTCCATTTATTTATGGCTCTCCCATCTTATCCTGAGAAAGAATGAAAGAGATTGAACAGATCTGCATTTTCAGTCATGAGTTTGGGGTAGAGATACTTCTTTATTAGCATTGAATCCAAATTTAAACAATTGCTTGATAGGGAATAGCAGTCAATACAGTAACTTCAAGTAGCACAAAGTAAGAGATCAAAATATCACTCCAGAAAATCAAAAGGGAACAAAAATAGCCTTAGCTTGAACCCGAAAACAGCCATAGATCTGCTGCAGAATGCTCTGATTATCTAAGCTCTGTAGCTGAACAGCATGAGGGAAAAAAAAAGAAAAAAAAAAAAAAAAAAGAGGAGGATCCAGAAATGTGAAGGAATTTGAAGGAATTTAACAAGAATGCTTTTAGCAAGCATTCAAAATAAAAAGAGGGCAAGAGTAACCTTGGAATAGCACATCAATAATATGGTATCCTTTTTAGAATTTTAAGTGTCTTTACAATGACTGCTATGTTAGGAAATGGTTTAGTTTTATTTTAAAAAAGGTGAAGTGCCTATTTGCAGAAAAGCATCCCTCTTTCTTTTTTTTTAATCCCAAAGAAAGGAGAAAATACTTTATTCCATTGAAGGGTTGCCATAGCAACGTGGATACCCATGGATACATGCTGAAATTCTTGCTTTCACCTTACTTTTTCTTCAACATGCTGCTGTTACCACTTGGCTGAGTGAATTATCCATCCACATTTTCCTCATATTTGTCATCTAAGTGACACTTCTGATTCCTGCCTCTTTTTTACCAGCAAGACTATCAGGAATCTTTACTGGTTTTGTTTGTTTGCTTAGCTCATGTTTTAGGGTGGGTGGGAAGGGTTTTCTCATGTTTTCAGTTACTTGTTTATGATGAGTCAAGTGTTACACTTGCAGCATTAGGACTACATGAGACATACTAATGCTTTAGCAATTTTTGCAATTCCATGTCAACTTATCAGAAAAATATGTGGGAATTGGAGATATTCCATGACATTTTTAGAGGTTTTTTTTTGTTTTAGTGCTCTTTCTACAATTATTCAAAATAATGGATTTGCAAAAAAAAAAAAAAAAAATCTAGCTGAAAATGTCCCTGTCCATGGCAGGGCATTTGGACTAGCTGACGTTTAAAGGTCCCTTCCAACCCAAACTGTTCTGTGATTCTAAATAGTAGGAGGTAAATTTTTCTCTCTTCTACACCAGAACTAATTTCAAGAAACAACTGAAGTCAATGGAGTTGCAGACGCATAAAAGCATACTGCAAATTAAAAGCAGAATCTTTTTTCTGGCAGTTAATGTTAGAGTCTGGGAATCCCCACAGTGTGCTAGACATAGGATGAAGAAAATAGAGTTGGAGAATCTAAGTGCTATTTCAGTTTGCTGTTGTGGTAAGCAGGATACACCACCAACTTCAGCTCCCTCTATTCTGTCTCCTAAGACTTGAGAGAAGCAATTGTATAACATGGAGAGCTGGCTGCTCTCAGATGTGCTGGGGTAAGCCTGCTGCCAATTCTTTGTTGCAAGCATGGAAAATTTCCCTTAGCACTTCATTCCATATCACCCTGAAGAACCACTTACACAAAAGCAAAGCTACTACAGAAGAGAAACAAGTTACACAAATAGAAAACTGATAAAATGCTTCTGAACTAATAATGACAGTACTTTAGATCCATTACCTGAAAACATGACTTCATAAGGAATATGAATTCAGCTATTCAGACACAGTTATTTAATTCTAAGTACATTTTATCAGGGAGCTGTATTGCTAGCTGAATTGTCTGACAGCATTATTTGAAAGATTATTTTACATCTACCTTTAAAAACTGCAGGAAGTTTTCAGAAATACAAACACCAGAAGCCAGCACTACTTGATTCTTAAATCAGTAAAAGTCTTACATCCATCTGCTTATGGACAACCAAGGAACTCACAAACTTTATTTTTTATTGCAACTTAATAGATTGTGGTGCCAGCTACAGGCTGGTATGTTAAAAAACAAGAGCCCAAATGGAGCAACTATAAAGAAAGAATTTATGAAGTGTGTTCTTAATGATACGCTTACATGGATTATAAATTTGAAACATTTCCTGTTAAGAAGAGGTTCTTTTTCACATGCCACCTCAGGACTGCAGCAGGAGGGTATCATGATCTGTGCACAGCAGAAGGAGCCCCTTGGGTATCCTCAGCCTGTGTGTCCTGTGACTGGCTGTCCATTGGATCATGTGTGGGTGACAGTGGAGCTGGGCCCCTGGATGCTTGGCTGTCCACTAGTGTATAGCCACGCTTGCTCAGGAGTCATGTAAGGTAAAAGATAAAGAATATACACTTCTAGAGGTGTATAAATCAATAGCCAGGTTGATTTCATAAAAAATGGGGTTTGTTAATAATTCACCAGCAGAAGAAGCCTCCCATCTCTCTCCAGAGAGATGCGTCTGAGTGATTTCAGGGAGACATGGAGACAGCAGCAGTGACAGTACAGCTTGGAGACAGCTGCAGAACTGTCAGACCAGGAGGTGCTAGTGAATACTTCATCAGTAATTGGTAACAGACTTTCCTACTCCAGCCCAGCACCATTTTGAGGTGCTTAATCAGGTTTAGGTTGCCCTGCAGTTCTGGGCTGCCTTCAAGCAAAAAGGTGAAACGCAGCCAGCTTTTACTGAAGGTTGAGAAAATACCTTGGAGTCCCTAGGTTTGTTTTAATGCTGTCAGTTCATGTTTGTCTTATCTCCTTTTAGCTTGAGTTTCACAGCTCCCCCAGTTTATGTTTGTGCCATAAGGGGAAGAAAGACAATCAAGGACCTTACCCTTTTAGATGTTTCTGAGAATTTCTTCAAGGCTTTGCTTTGTATATTTTTTCCTTTTCTTTCAATTCTCTGCATGTTTAACTTTTCCATTCCTGCCAATATTCAGCAGTATATAAAGAACCAGATATAAATATACACAATCTCTTAAAACCCTTTTGGTCTGCTACAGATACAGCACCTTTCAAAGTTTCACCTGTGAAAGCAAGGTCCCAAGATACACTTTGTATCTCGGGATTTCCTTGCATTTTCCCAGTTTGGTGAGTAAATGGCTTCTGGATGCCACTTAATTAGGATTAAATTATGCCAGGCCCTAATGCAGCCAAAAAAAGAGAAAAAATTAAACCTCTTTATAGCTGCCAAACGTTTTAAATCCAGTGTGAGAGCTGTGCTTTAATGAGATTCTCAAGCAAGGTCGTGAGAATAAGTGGAGAAAAATAAAGAAAGATAATGAATCAGTACAAAATATCTATAACAGCTCCCCATCCTGGTCTCCAGCTCAGGAGTCCAGACTTCATGTAGGACAAACAGGTGAGGGGAGGTGTGAAAAAAGGCAGTGAAATGCCTACATCACATCTCTGTAGCTGACACACATCAGCAAGTCAAGTGGTTGCTCTGACTGTGGTCTGAAGTGGTTCTTTTAGGCTACCTAATCTGCAACACAGCACTATGAAGATGTGCTGCTACAGCTTCTGGAGGGGGACTCAGTGGCCTCAGAGGAGACACAGTGTAAGGGATCAGTTCTAAAGGACACAGAGTTGTGGATTAGCTTTGCGTGGCTCTACTGCCCCAAAGAACTGAGGAACTTCAGATCACTTTGTGAGTGAGCACCTATTTTGATACCATAGAGAATTTTCTATTCCCAAGTGTTTAGGTATATATTACCAGTGTTGAATGCCTTTGTGAGCACAGATCTAATAAGCAAAAGTAACCCCAAGAAATCTGTCACAAAATTCCCCAAAGCTTTGAATTTAAAGACAGTAGGCAAAAGACTGAACATCACTGAAATCTTCTGTAGTGCTGTTCCCTTTATTTTGGCACAGGGGCTGGTCTGTGCAAGCAGTTGCAAACTAAAAGACAAAAGGTTTTCCCATTTCCCAAAGGTATGAGACAGTAGTTTCTACAGTCTGTTTTCTAAGAAGCACCCCACAGAGCTCTGTTCAAGATCTCAGCTGCAGTGCACAGAGGGATGTTTTTTGCAGGGTGCTACAAGGTCCAGAAGTGATGCTGCATATTCTGGACTGCCATCTACTGGTATTTGCTCTGCTCAGTACTTATATAAGCTTTTCCTCAGATTATCTTCCTAACAATTTCCCTGGAACTGGCAAATTCACACAAGCAGGTGCAGCTGTGATTTGAAGATGTGTCTAGGGTGAACTGGAAAATTTGACCAGGACTGTTCTAAACTGGAATAAAATATCATGTTTTAAACCAACATGTTTACACCAGAAAGTATTCCTGCTGAAGGAAAATAAGGCAATGGTGTGACCCATTTTATGTATGCTTTATGCAGATTACATCCAGAAAAAAACTATCTGATTGATCTTTGTTCTATTATCACTTACACATTGCATGACTGTTAAAACAGCAAATTATAGTTTCAGGATACACCCATAATTAATATCACCTAACTTAAATATTTCTGGAGAAGCATTCTCCATGACCAGGCCTTAATTTTTAGTTCACAAAAAGAAATAGCAAAACGTTACAGACAAGCATTTTCATTCCTGGGACTTCTGTTGTGTCATTTCTTGGCCATGATTTTCCAAAGGCCTTGTGGGATCTGGTTTCTGTTTAGGATGAATTTGGTTAGTTATACAGTTAATGAGGGCTATGCTAAAACATAAATGGAAAAAAAAACATTAGCAGTCTAAAAATGTAGAAATCTCATGACATTAACAATTACATTAAATCCCACTGAAATGAATAAACAGAACAAAGGGGGGAAGTTGCTTTGTTCAGAGATATATTTAAGCTCATGCTTGAAGATTCCCTGTCTGAATATCTGAAAACCGGGTCTTGAACACAGCATGTGATTCCTCTTTAAGAAACAATAGGGATATATCCCTAGGGCAGAGGGAAAAATGATGAAAGATAGGAGATGGCAGGATGGAGAATCCAGGAGATATGAACCTAGATAAAGCTCATAGGAGAGATGGATACAAAATCCACACATAGGAAGCTTCTGAGCCAAGAAACAACTGAGAAACAGTTTGAGCTTCACCAGCCAAGACACATTTGCCTTCATCACTAATGTACTTCTAGGGACACAGAATGGTACATTTTTATAAGCAAATTACTAGAGCTTCTCCTGAACCATTCACCTATTTTCCTGCTAGTGGGAATCAACTCACTTTGTAACACAAACTAATCATAAAACCAGCATAAACTATGGTTTGTGTTTATAATTGTGGGCCTCTCCCTGTCACTACCTCTCCTTTCTAGGTGTGCATTCTTACAAGAGTCTCTTTAGAGACACACTCCTGACCCAAGTCCCTCTTAGAGGTGCAATCCTGATTCATTTGGTGAGCTTCTGGGGGAAATGTGCTTGTGCAACTCTCTGCTGGAAAACTACCTACAGCCTCCAAGGGCTCCTCAGTAGTTTTAACAGACATGGACAAATTGCAGCCAACAGAACAGTGTCTAAGGATAAATTGCTCTGATAAGCTTTCTTATGTACTCCCAAAAAAGACGAGAATAATTTTTTCATTATATTCATATTCATAGAAAACTTATCATTTAAGAGCTCCAGATTCTTAAGGGGTCTGTGTTATGTCACCAGCTTCATCAAACATTATCTATGAATTTGTCATCAAATCACTTACAAAAGGATTCATCTGATCTCCTTCCACTTGTTTAAAAGTTTGTTCAGCAGCACATCAATTTGCCTTTGGCTCTGTCTTTGGTTAGTTCAGAAGCACATCTGAGCCTCCAGGGTGTGATTCATCCCACCCTAATGCAGAAAGAGAGCATTAAGTTGAACACTTAATTTTGCTTCCCTTGCTAACTGCAGTTCAGAGACAGTTTCAGCATTGATTTTTTACTCATTTTATTTCATTGACTTAGTCAATGGAGAGAGTTACATCTCACCTACCAGATATCTGGTTTGGGAGAGCTGTATCACACAGGAGATGGCTCCCTCTCCACTGACTGCAGAGGTCATCCTGAAGTGTTGCTTCAATCTCACAGTTTCTACGTGGCTAGTATAGATGAAATGAATCTCCCATCTTCAACAGAGAATTTCATGTTCTTCCATCTATCTCATTCAAAGCAGAGATGATCGTTTTTGCTCATCTTCTTGTTCATTGTTTTGGTCCATGAAATAGAAATACACCTTCAGGATAAAAAAAGTTGAGGTTTCACTTTTATGTGTTTTCTCCCCTATGATGTTTCACTCACTAATGAGAACTATTCTTTCCCTACCCCAATTTCTCATTAACCACATTGATGACTTGCTAAGTGCAGAGTCCTGTGTTTTAAAAGGGTCTCTGGTGGTTTGGTGTTTTAATTGTTTTGGTGTTTTTTCCTGAAGAAAAGCAAAACACTAGACAGTTAAGTTTGATTCTGAGCCTCAACATTACCTGCTGGTATACAAAATAACTTCTGGGAATTCTGAGATGCTGTTGCTTTGTTTCATTCTCATAGACCCACCATTGAACTACCTTTGTCTTCCAGGAGTCTCAAACTGGACTGGCAGTTTCTGGAGATCATCTGACAAAAAATGACTTTTTATGCCATTGTAATTGGATTTTGTCTGTGAACCCAGAACATTTATATAAATGATGTTGGATTCTGGCAGTATTTTACATATTTATCCATCTCTCTCTTTAAGATCCTTTCTCAATATCCATCACTATGGTATTTCAGTTGGTGATACAAGTTCATCTCTGCCACATTTCTAGGAAGCACAGCAGCAAATTTTCCCATTTCATACATGTATTAGCATCTTCATAGAGAAAGTAAGCATACATTTACCCTAAAAAAGCACACACAGGTATTTTCATAATATTTTTTTTCATAGTTCAAGTCAACATTTCCCACTCTTACTGTACCGGGTAAAAAAAAAAACAACTGTGATTATGGCTTTGTTCAGTAGCCTGATGAAGCCAAAAATCCTCCATTTAGCAAATTCAGCAGCAGATTTACCTCTGTGTTCAGCTGCATTGGTGGGTAACACTGCATTTAGCTTCAGTGAGCTTTCAAGAGCATGAATGATTTGATGCCTTAGTCCACTTGGGCAATTTCAGTGTATTATTTCAAAATGTGCGCTATATTAGAGGGCTATTTTCTATGAAATAACCATCTTATATTAAAATCTTACATGTGAAACATATAAATCCAATTCATGTCTATTCATAAAACAATATATATTCTTGAAACAAACTTATTGTATTGTACATTTTCTTTGTTCTTCAAAAAACTTCAAGTACTTCAAGTACCTTTTTTTTTTTTTTTTTTTTTTTTGTAATTGCAACTCCTCTAATAGAAAGTGTTTTATCCAGGTAATCTGCACTCGGTCTGAAGAGTACAACAGCCAAGAAGCTTTATGCAGTGCCACAAGCGAGGGGCCTATAAGGAGAAATCCTGGGAACAATGATAAATCAAGGACCCCAAGGCTCCCATCCTCAGCTGATGTCGAATTTTGCCTTTCTCTGACTCAGTATGAATCTGGACCCATGGATAAAAGGGCCAATTACAGTTTTCGAAATACTTTGGAAGGTAACATGCTTTATTCTGTTACACCATTTCCAGCTGTAAATTGATTCTCTCTGGGGTTAGTGTCTTCAAACTCTGGGCAGTTTGAATTGATTTAGTGAAGAATAACTGTAAATAAAAGACAAAGTTATGCTTTCACCTGGAATAGCAGAAGACAGAAAGAGCCACATTAAAGGCATTTGATAACAAACTAGAAACTCTAGACTGTATCAGACCATAAGCCTGTTAGGAGATAACTGTCTCCTGCTACAGTCAGCACCATGCATTGCAAAAAAAATACAGCACAGCAGAAAAGGAGAACATCCAATAATCTGCTTGTGCACAACCATGAGTAACCCTGTAACCATGGAGGGTGCATGTTTGCCCTAGAATTCACTGTCTTCCAGGGACCAGGCTGGATAACAAGAGTGAAAGAGGATCTTGCCAGCTGGCATGTTATGTCTACATCATTCCACTGTGAACTCCACACCAGACTTTTTCCCAAACACTGAGAAACATGGATTAAGTTATCCATCAAAAATTACACTTAGTATAATTTCCAAAAGAATTTAGCAGTTTAGTTATCTAGCTATTTAACCTGTTTTGAATTTTCCTAATTGGCTAATAAGCAAAAGTTCTTTACTAAAAGAAATTCTTAATAATCTCTCTACTAAACTCTTTTGAATCTTGTAAAATTCCAAATAAGCAAGGATAACACGTTTTACATTTAACAATAAATATATTTCTACAATATCATATATCAGCTGAATTGAATGTGATCTACTTTTGATCCCTCAGAGCTTTTGGTTTTCAAGGAACTGCATAAGGGCATAACAATACAAAATAGTAGTAGGAGTGAGGGTAAGAGAAGAGTCATAAAGATGATAAGAGGGATGAAGCAACTCTTTTATGAAGACAGGCTGAGAGAGCTGAGGTTCAGCCTGCAGAAGAGAAGGCTCCAGGGGAACATTACTGGGGTCTCCTAGTACATTAAGGGGGCTTAAAAAAGAAGGGAGAAGGACTTTTTATATGGGCAGATGGTGAGAGGACAAGGGGCAATAGTTTTAAACTGAAGGTTTAGATCAGATATTAGGAAGAAATTCTTCACTCAGAGGTTGGTGAGGCACTGGCACAGGTTGCCTGGAGAAGCTGTCCCATCCCTAAAGTGCTCGAGGCCGGGTTGGTTTGGGCCCTGAGCAACTGGATCTAGTGAGTGGCATCCCTGCCCATGGCAGAGGGGTTGGAGAAAGATGATCTTTAAGGTCCCTTCCAATCTTAAACATTCTACGATTCTAAGACGGCAAAAGTTTTAATGTGTTCAGTCTCAGTCTTAATGCAGTGTGGAATGCCAAAAAGCTTTTTTGGGAGAAGTGGGCCATTTTCTTTTTTAAAAATAATCAGAAATTCAGACTTTGTCTGTTGCAGCCTAGGAAGAATCCAGACAGTAATTGTCTGCATCTCCAAACATTACTGTGCTTTCTGTCCCTGAAAACAGAAACTACATGATGTATTGGGAAGAAAAAAGTGACATAATTGAGTAGAGCTTTGCCTAACTTTTAGTCCATGAAGTGTGTGAATAGATGCAAAGGGGTAGAGAAAAAGGAATTGAAGTAAACAAGTAATTAATTTCTGAGGACCTACCATCATGCTACTGGTATTGAAAACAAAAGCAAAAGCACAGCCTGTGAGAGTTTTTCTATTTTGTTTTTTAACCTGAATTATTTCAAAATAACTTTACACCACAGGACCACAAACATTGCTGCAACCAACTTATTTAGATAACAAAATACCCAATATGAAGTCAAGAATTCATGGCTAATGTTGAAAAAGATGGAAAATTTTTAAAGAAATTTTACTGAAAAAAAATCCCTTATAATTGCATAAACTCCTCTCTTAAAAATGGCTAGCTTAGTTTTTTGTTGTGTAAAAATGCCAAGCTTAGATTGGCAACTAGCATTTACTGTCTCTGTGTCTACTTCTTCTTAATTGTGTTCTTACAAACATGTTAGGACCTTTGTAGGTCCTAATATTTTGTTCTTTTTCAAAGCAAAACATTTTTCAACCTTGCTTTACTTATTTCACAATCTTGTGCCAATACACCTAAGGTCAAATTCTAATTCCTTTTAGACCCCAAGGAAATTCAAAGTAAGTGCATTGACCTTATTGGAGTTACTTTAGGTTTATGAAATGTGAGCAGAATTAGGTCTGTAATTGACCAGCTCCTGATTTACAACAATGTGAGGTTTACAGCTCAGTTTTAGTTCTGTAATGAAAAATACTTGTGATCACATAGAACATCCCCTTCTGGGCAAAACTTTATGCTTTTTCATTCTTCAGTGCACTGGAACAAAGGCTAAAACTTTCAACCTTCAAAGGGGCAAGTATCAGCATCATTATGAGCAGATGAACAACAAGGCAGGCTGAAATTTCTGTTTGACTAACATAAAGTGCTGCTGCAGAGACAGAAATTATGTCACTGAAGAATTTATATCACAATGTCCATAAACAGAAAAGGTCAATATTGTTCAATAAAACACTCCCACAGGGCTGTGCCCATGAATTGCCCTCTCTGTGACAGCCCAGATTCTGCTATGAATGAAAAACAACAGGTTAAGAGCAGCTTACACTTTGCCCCTGGAAGCAATTATTTTAAATAGGATTTGTTGATTCGTGGTCCTAACTGGGGAACACTGCTGACTTCATTGGAAACTTCATGGACACAAGAGAACAAAAAATCAGCCCAGTTTAAAAGCATCCAGAAAGATCAGAAATGGATTAGCTGATTGCTAATTAGGTAATTTGTCTTCTTTGTTCAGTTCAGTTTTAGAGTGTGACACCTTGAATGTTACTTCCTAAGAGATGGCTGAAAAATTTAGACTTTCTTTTTCTTTATGAGCAGATTTCATAGTTGAAATTAGTTTATTCACAGCAACTTCAAATGAAAATCAAGGCCTTCAAAAGTGTTGCACAAAGTCACAGAAGAACATTTAAAAATTCTAAAACCCTGTATCAGATATTATTCATGAATTAACTCATGACAAATGGTATCAAGCCAAACTGTGTCATAGCATTCCATTGTCTGTCACAATTATGTATTGTTACTGCTATTTTGTCACGAAATAATGGAATAAAACATCAAACATTTCAAAATGTAATTTCATTTCAAAAGGACATTTTCCTTTTTTTTTTGAAATGAGAAATTTTCATCTGGAAAACTTTTCTCAGTATGTTCACAGCAATCCATAAAGCTACAGAAAAAATGGTATCTAAAAATGAAGTTAGCCAACAGAAAACTTCTAATTGAAAAAGTTTCAGGCTACAGCCAACATTTCTCACCCAGCTTGAACCTCCACCCCTAGGTAAATTTATGCTGTGCACTGAGAAAATGTTGTCATGTTGTAAAGAGCCATTGCTAGAGAACTAGAAAGACTACTCAGCACAGATCACATTAAAACTCTACCAGAGAAATTTTAAGAAAAAATAAGTAGATTGTGACATGGTCTAAATTAGATAATCACAAACTTTGGTTTACTCCAGTGACATAGGCCAAATTCCATGGATCTTACTGCAATCCCTCTAGAGTTAGCACACTCTAGAGGGATTACAGTAATAACACCACCTGAGAAAGTATGAAAGATTTAATGCTGAAAAATTTCCTGTGAATCTGCCAATGGCATAAATACTGCAGAAATAGAAGGTAGAAGAACATCACTAATTTCAAAGAGCTTCAAGAATATGGCCTTAAAATTCTTACATTCTTCCTGTTTTAAAGCAGATGCATCTATCTGGCCTGAACTTCTCTAAAATGTGAAAACTTAATTAAAGAAAAAAATTATACTCAGGGAGAATGGCAAAAAAGTTGAACTCCGATAGAGAACCATAGAATCATTTAGACTGGAAAAGATGTTTAAGACCATTGAGTGCAACCATAAATCCAACACTGTCATGCCCATCACTAAACCATAGAATCACAGAATCATTAAGATTGGAAAATGTGTCTAAGATCTCCACATCCTGCCATTTTCACTATTAAAACGTATTTCCAGATGCCATATACAGGTGTTTTGCAAACACTTCCAGGCATGGTGTTTCTACCACTTACCTGGATAGCCTGTTCCAATGCCCAGCCACCCTTTTCGAGAAGAAATTTTTCCTAAAGTCTCCTCTAAATTTCCCCTGTGGCAACTTGAGGTAACTTCCTCTTGTGTTGCTTGCTGCCTATGAGAAGAGGCTGACCCCTATCTTGCTGCAGCCTCCTTTCAGGCAGCTGTACAATGATCAGGTCCCTCCTGAGCCTCTTTTTCTCCAGGCTAAACACCCCCAGATCCCTCAGCTGTTCCTCACCAGACTTGTGCTCCAGACCCTTCCCCAGCTCCATTTCCCTCCTCTGGACACGCTCCAGCCCCTCAATGTTCTTGTAGTGAGGGGCCCAGAACTGAACACAGGATTTGAGGTGTGGCCTCACCAATGCCAAGCACAGGGGGACAATCACTGTCCTGCTCCTGCTGGCCACACCATTGCTGATCCAGGCCAGGTGTCACTGACCTTCTTGGCCACCTGTGCACATGCTGGATCATGTTCAGCTGCTGTCAACCAACAAGTCTTTTTCCAATTTGTGGCTTTCCAGCCACTCTTCCCAAACCTGTAGCATTCATGTTGGGAACCACCAGTTTCCCTGGTTGAACCTCATACAATTTTCCTCAGCCCATCAATCCAGCCTGTCCAGATCTCTCTGCAGAGCATTCTTCCAGCTCAGAGGAGGGCAACAGGGGTAGTGAAGGGCCTGGAGCACATGTCTTATGTGGAACTTCTGAGGGAGATGCAGTTGTTTAGCCTGAGGAAAAGGAGGCTCATGGGGGACCTTATCACTCTCTAAAAGTAGGTTGTAGCCAGGTGGGGTTGGTTTTTTCTCCCCAGCAGCAGGAAGAGAGGACATAGCTCCAAGCTGTTCCAGGAGAGATTTAGGTTGGGAATTAGGAGGAATTTCTTTACAGAAAGTATGATTAGGCATTGGAATGGGTTCCCAGGGAGGTGGTGGAGTCACCATCCCTGGAAGTGTTTAATGAAAGACGGGACATGGCACTTAATGCCATGGTCAAATTGACATGGGATGTTTGGTTGGACTGGATGATCTCAAAGGTCTTTTCCAACCTCATTGATTCTGTGATTCCTGGCCTCCAGCAGATCAACCATCCAGCTTAGTGTTTTCTGCAAACTGACTGGGAGTGCAATCAATCCCCTCAACATGCAAAAATCAAAGCAGAATTTGACCTTTAAAGTACCAGCTGTCCTTTTCACTGGCCTAGAAAGTGACAAAAACTAAGATTCATTTTGTAAGAAGTACTGTTTTGCAGTTCAGAAAACCACTTGCAAAACTGTTATGGATATCTAAATGATGCTAGGGATGCCAGAGATGCTAAGCAGTTCCCCAAGACAATTAAAGCAAATAGGATTGTTGGAATGGATCCTCCATTTCTGTAGCACTTTGCAGTGCTAATGCTCTCCAAGCTCTGCATACCTGCTGTTAAGTGTAGTTACAGCACTTCAGTCAGTGGCAAATGAGCAACTGAGGAAAACACTACCTGCTTTCTACATAAAGTTCTGCACTTGACTGATGGTGCATGGACATCTATGGTCTCTGTTAGCAGATTGAAAAATCTACAGTTAATGTAATCAAGTACTCTATTAAAAGATATACACCTGAGCTAATTGCGTGCTGAATGAGAACCATCTATATACCATCCTAAAAACTATCAGGCAGCTTTAATTTTTGAGTGGCATCATTATTTTCTATTAGAATAAAGTTTTGTCTAAATTCCCACCTGATTTAATTCAGCCTGGCTCAGTAAAGCTACTTCAAATCCACTGAATCACTGTTGCTGATCAACAGTGTTAGAAACAGGAGCAGAGCAAGGTTTATGTACCCCAAAACTGTGATTTTTCTCCTATCCAAATCACTGGAGAAACTTCACTTCAGTGATGTATGTCCTGATAGCTATTTCTGATGCACCATAATCAACCAAAGGTTTATAAGAACATCTCAAAGTTACAGCTTCCTATACTGACCAAGACGATTTAATAGCTCTCTGCAGACTCCTTCAACCATTTGTCAGTAGCTCTCCCTCCTTTTTTGGTACTATCACTTGTCCTCATCATATCCTTATCTGAGAGTCTACATTTTAAGGGCCTGGGAAAAAAACCTCACATCCCACACTCCAGGATAGTTTACTGCCAGAATAGTCCGTAAAGTCAGTTCACAAAAGGACTGATGAGGTAAATTTAGTGCAGAGGAGAGGAAGGCACAGCATGGGGCAAGGCAGCTGGAGGAAGAAGAGTTCCCCTATACAGAGACGAGGAACTCTTATTCCAGCTCACTGCTTGTATCTGTAGTCTCACATCTGCTTTAGAGGTGATTTTACTGCAGCTACCTCAACAAAGTTTCCTGTACTCTGAGAAAACTTTGAAGTTTTCACATGTTCTTTTTGGGTGACTCCACTCTAGTATTTCATCCTGTATAACTGATTGTACTGAAGTGCTTTTAAAAGTCTGAAATAAGACCCAAGCTAATAAGATGCAGTGACATCACATCATGGCTTTATTCCTGCTAACTTATAAATTTATATGAACTTTTTATAACAAGCGATCAGATATTAGAACAGAATAATGTGCGCGGTTAAACATGACATCAACTTTGAGACTGAGTGGATGCACCCCAATTATCTGGAGCTGGAGGGTGGAGTTGCTGAAACTCTTCCAGTGCAGAGATTTTGATGATTAAGACAAATTACTTATGTGCAGATGTTCCATGAAAAGCTGTCCAGAGCCAAAATGAGTATTCTGTGTATTTTTATGAATGATTAGATCAAGTGTTTAAAATGCATTAAGAAATGTAAGACGCATCCAAAGTCTGATATCAACATCTAGCTGTCTACTCAGACCCTGAAATAAGTTTTATTTTTCCCTTAAACATACTTTGATACTTAATGCAGTAGAACATAAGTGGAAGAATTGCTTCAGAATGATACACAAATATATGCTATCCAGTTAACGTTCACAGAAATGTCCTAGTGTTGCCAAATTGATTGATTCCAATAACCAGGTGCTGTGGCCAGCAGCAAGAAAGCCAAAATTGTTGCCACTTCTTCCTGTGAGTTCTGGACAGACTGTCAATGTACATATATTCTTTATAAGTAATACTTTACTCTGCTTTTCCCCCTTATTTGATAGCTAGGAAACATAGCATTCACCATCCTGCAGATTTCTATGGGCCCAATTTTCACTATGAGAACTTCTGTCCTTTGCCATTTATGTGACCAAGCAGACTCTGGAATCCTGGTCCATATCTGATGTACTTAAAATCTGCAGGTGTTAATGTGTTCTTTTTGTTTCCTGAATCCAGATTTTCTTTACCCTAAAGTTTACAATATTCAAAGCAAGCCAACTCTACCTTCTCCAAATGTCCAAATTATATTTTCAACTCTGATTTCCCCTGAATTTTTTAAAAGCTTTGTCATACTATAGACTCAGAAAGATGGATGGCTATTACTGGTTTTTTGGTACTTAGGTGCTATAGTTATGATTTGATGTTTCTTATAAATACCAGTGGGTTTATGCCAGATGCTCTACCCTTGTTTGAAGAGGTTGACTGACAACAAAAGGCCCAGTGAGGGAATTTAGAGTGACAAAGCAACGAAATCATTTCACACAGAAGATCAGAGTCTCAGTTGGGTGCAAAACTCAGGTTTCCAAGTTCAGGGTATGACCCTACTCATAAGGCAACTCTAGCCACATCTCAATTAATACCTTGTCTGACTCAGAGTGGAGCAAATCCAGAGCAAGACAGCTGAAACCATGGATCCAAATTCCATGTTACATGTTAGGGTTTTCACAGGGAAGGGGTTTTTTCATACTGGCTGTAGTTCTGTCCCCTGAACTAAACACCCACTGGCAGTTGGCGCATTTTAGATTTTCTACAATGAGAATCCAGGTTGCAAAGTCAGCAATTGCCCTGTGGTGTGAGTAACGGCGTCAAATAGCAAGACTGGGACATTCACTTCAACAGTATATTACTGATTCTCATTCAAGTGCTAGTTCTTCATCCAAATAAGTAAATAAAGCAAGTGTTAAAAGTCCATTAGGAATTCCCCTTAGATAAAAGCTAATATCTTTATTTTTTCCACCTTCCAGATGTGATAAACTAAAACAATATTTGGGAAATGCTGAGGATCAACACAATGATCATATTGTTCACAGCTCTCTTTGTGGCATGGATTAAATATCAGAACTAGTATCAGGTTCAGAAATAGACTGGGAAGACAACCTTGCTTTCTCTTTCTTTTCTCTGGGAAAACCCCAGAGAAGGATCAGATATTTGAGTTGGCTTTTACTGGGAGTCCTTGAAAGTAAATTGGAAGCATGGCTGATGGGATGATGAGTAGGGCTATAACATCAATCTTAAATATAGACAGGCTACCAAGATAAAAACTAATGCACAATATCGTCTTCCAGTATTTCCTGCTTGGGGCTTCGTCTGTGCAAGCTCTTCCTAAAGTAATCTTTTAAGTGTCCTCCAAAATAACAGCAGTCCACAGACTTCCATCCTGCAAGTCTGACTGTAAAAAATTATTAATTACTCACCAAATCCTTCTGTAGAGGTTATAGATTGCATTGTGTTGGATCCTATCAATACAAGAACGTGTTCTATAGAGGCAAACATTAATAGATTACTGAGTATATGATGAGATAAAATAGCCTGGTTTGTCTTAGCAGCCTGTAAGTATAGAGATTAAAAACTGAAATAAAGTGAAAAAGTTTTCTCAACATAAATAAATGTCCACATATAAATGTCTATAGGGATTATATTGCTTTGTATCAGCCAGACAAAATAGACCAAGAAATTGAAAAATATAAAGCAATTAAGCAGTACATTTGCTGACATGCTGCATTAGCTACACTGCAGGAGTTTTAATTAAGCTTATTTTAATTTCATCTTTCCTCTGCCTTTGAAATATATTAGCACTCCTTTACAAGTTTTCCTAAGCTCTTGTCTAAAAAGCTGAATATAAATGAATGGAAAGTAAGTACTTTGATCTTCACTGTTACTGGAAAAGGAATTATACACATTGTCATATCAGAATATGATTTTCTCCACAGGCTTTGCTGATCCACAGACTGCGATATCAAACCCGGCACAAAGTGGTTTGCACAACGCACTTCACATCTACATGAATGGCTCCATGTCCCAAGTACAAGGCTCTGCAAATGATCCCATCTTTGTACTACACCATGCATTTGTGGACAGGTAAGTTTCATTTTCCTTAGTAAAACTAATTCATTATGTGGTTTGTTTTTTTTTTTTTCCAGTGGGCTTTTCACCTGCATTTCAAAGAGTGCAAACATTTTACATGTTTTTACACACACAACATTTTCAGACATGTAGAAAGGAGCTGTGCTGTTATTTGAAAGCATGTGTCTTTCCTAACCAGTCTGTATGTTCACTGGATTAAATATAATTTGATGAGTTGACAAATGCACTCAGCTTTTATTAAAAAGGTAAAAATAGTCCTTCAATGATGTCACAATGATTAATATATATGAATGTGTATGTCAGGAAGTTGGGATCAAAAGTGAGTGACTCATTTTAACATGACTATAATCATTTGGAGCGATTCCTTTACATTCTAAATGCCAGGGCTGTTTCAATTTCTATTCCATAAGGAAAATCTAAGCCTGTTATTCATAAATAAAGGGGAAAAATTAGTATTTAAGTGTGACAAACAAAATTCTGACTGTTTTTTGATGAAAGAGAAGAGTACAGCTGTGCATAATGAAAGGAGAGCAAACTGAAGGATATCATGTTTATTAATAAGAAAGGGTAGGAGAACACAGTTTTGCAAGAAACTGGTGAAATTGCTTCATTGAGGGCAACATTCCAAGATTTCATTTCTGTGTCACTACTGAACATTTCTCTTCACTTCTGTGTCACATGTGAATGGCTACAAACAATTTACTCCGGACTGCATTTACACCAAATTGTGATGACTAAAGAGCAATTAAAAAAAAAAAAAGCTAAGCAAAGAACTGTAAAAGCCACACAAACACTTATTCGTGAGCAGTTTATATTTTCTTATTTATCTTCTACTTTTTCTCCACTGAATTTTACTTGACTTCTGCACTGCTTAGGGCAAAAAATAAACAATAAACAATATACTGCCATAAATCTGCATGCTCAGAACTCTGAGACTCTGCCTGCATGCAGTAAGGTGCCTATTGAGATGAAGACCAAATGGTTTCTTCCTTTGGGCCACTGAAGCATGCAGCATAGGAGGGATGCAGATTACAGCTTGCAAGGATCATCTTGCAGGGTCAGGCAGTCTCAGGCACATCAAAACTCTTATATAAAACTTTATCCTATTTAACTAAAAAGCTAGCAGGTATAAAAAGACAAAGTTGAAGTTAAGTTTTTGCTCTTTATATATATTTAAAATATAAGAGGACTGAAAAAAATAATACCATTTACATCCAATAAAATATTATATATATATATATCTATATGAAATAGATTATATATTTAATGAGCCTAACGGTTATATTTCCCATCCAGAAATAAGGCATCAAGTCTTAGCAGGTCACCCAGGCCTCAGTGGAATTGTTCCTTCAATGGCTGACTTACGTGATTTCTGCTCCTCATATTGTAGGGTATAATCAGCCTTCTGGAGGTGTCAGATTTGAAAATCTTTTATGTGAAAAGCTTTTCTTGAGGACATTTTAAACCTTACACAGTGTAGCTTAGCTGTGATTTAGCATATCCATACATTGACTGCTTCACCGGATGGGTGGATGAGGGTTTCAAGTGTGGTTACTAATCTCAAGTTGGTGCCTGGAAATTAACTTTCCAGCATCTAGGCTATTAAAAAAAAGGATCAATTGAATATTCAGAGAAAAGGAACACAGAAGAGAAAAAAAAAGTGTTGTGCCATATCAAAAGAACTGTTTTCTTTAGACATTGACACTTGCAGGAGACCTGTGCATCTCTTAGCTCCTACTCGTTGCAGGCTTAAATAGCACCTTGGTCTTCATGCTGACCCTTTCCTCTGAGGAATTTCAGTCATGGTCATTATGAGTCCCTGGAAATGATTCTCATAACTCTAGTTGTCATCAATTTTAAAAGGCAAAATTATTTGTAAAAGATTACCTCATTAAACTGTACTAGTGTTGAGGAAATAAACCACTGCACAGGCTCTGTAGGGGCAATAGAGATATGCAGGATGCAACCTCATCCCATCTGGCAGAAAGGCATCACCAGTGCTCTGCAGCTGCTGTGAATATGGGCCTTAGTACACACAGATGTAAAATCTGAGAATAATGCTGCCTTTTGTGTAGGTGACAGAAATGCATTAGCCTGAGTTGGGTTACTTAGCATCTCTATCTTTGACAGATTAATCATGCTTTCAGTTATAATTAATAAGTAGATGACTGATAGGTACATACAGTGCATTTTAGAAAATCCTGTTCCTCTCCTACATAGACTTGAAGGGCAGCAAAGAAATTCTTTTTTGAGAGGCAAGCAAGAATGTAAAGAATAGAGGAATTGGGAGACAGTCTCCAGAGCAGCAGAAGCACATTTGTTGGTCCTTATCAACTTTTCTCATTAGGGCAAAATACTTTTGAGCTGACTGCTAAGATTATATTGGGCCAATGGGCTTTTAAATAACTTTTCAACTGTATCTTGTGATGACAACAGCAATCACAGTTCTGCTGGGTTTGCAGAGGCAGGGAGCAGCTCTGTGACAGGAAATCAAGAATGGTTGCCCACTTTGAGCATCCAAGTAGGATCCACAGAGGAATTTCCTCACTCCACTGCAAATTTCCTTGGGTGAAACCCAGCATGCAGCTTACTCTCCCAAACTTTCATCCCCTGGAGATGTGTTTCCTTCCCATTGATTTCAATGAAGGTTTTGATGAGCTGTGGATCTGAGCTTGAGCTAACCCATCTGTACAGTGGGAGATATTAGATGCCTACGCAGTAGGGATGCTGTCAGGCTAAATGTATTAATGACTGTGAAATGCTCAGTTACATCCATAATAGGAGTGATAGCAATAAGGCAATAGATCATTGGAACTGATTTTTCATGGAAACATATGGTACAGAGGAGGATAAACAAGTGTATACGGAGTCTGCTGACAGGTGTGAGCCAAATGCTAGGAGTTGCTTTCTAAACTGAGCAACAGGCAGCCTACCATCTGCTGTCCCTCACCTGCCCTGCTCAGGCCTGATGCACGAAAGGAGGGAAGGATAGATGAAGCAGAGGTGCAGTTGAGATCACACAGGTGAAAGAAAAAAGCACTGGCTTGTAAACACTTCCATTTTTTTTAGGCCGTTCCCTCTCAGTAGTGCAGAGGTATGAGGGTACTCAGGCAACAGCTTTATTAGCAATGATTAATCAGGCTCCTTGCCTTCTTATTTGCTAGAAGATGTCAGGATCAAGTCTCAGTGTTTGGCAAAACCAGGCAACCACCCTAAAAATTATTAATTGTTAATTTAATGGCTTAAAAATAAAAAGAAAAAATGATGCAACAAAATATACATTCAGCAAAAACAAGAGCTTTTTTAGCTCTCTGAAGCATTTCTCTTAATTGCAAATCTCTTTACTATTCAGATATGCTCTACAGTCAGCACAAGGGAATGACAAGGGAGGAGTCAACCCACACAAGCTGTAAGGAGCAGCTGCACAGGCCATGAAAGCACGAGCCCACAATCCCACTTGAGATCACTGGGGTGTTTTCTGTGCTCAGAGAAGGAACTCTTTCCTCTCTGCTGATCTTTTAGACATTTCATCTCTAGAGGCATGTAGCACCTTCATCTCTTAGTCCTGCACTTCTATACTTTGAATATTTCAGTTTTCTTCTCATTTATTTCATACCTCTATGACTCT
Organism: Molothrus ater; assembly: GCF_012460135.2. Classification (NCBI taxonomy): domain Eukaryota; kingdom Metazoa; phylum Chordata; class Aves; order Passeriformes; family Icteridae; genus Molothrus; species Molothrus ater. Next base: position 81,164,280 of record NC_050479.2, on the reverse strand, counting down.
GGATTTCCACTCCACAACCCAACAATTTCCCTAAGAAAAGCTAAAAAGTAACAAGGAATAGAAGTTGTCATTAAAGATCTCCTTACAGCTTTATGCCCATGCAGCAGTTAATGTAATTGGGCCTCAGTCCTCATCTTGTTCTTAAGTTCTGCAGCAATGGGCAGAGTTAATTACAATAATGTGGATGGCTTCCAAAGGTCCTGGTTTTAGAACAAGCAATTTAGAAATAATTTGCTGAAGACACACAGCCTATGTGTAGGATATTAGTCTCTCACCTCTCTAAAGCCGAGTATTTGTTATACTATTTGTGTATTAGTCTAGAGCTAGATCCAGATTGCCAGTTCTAGTGATGTCATCATTAAAAGACCTGTTTTCTCCAGCTATCATAAATAACTGCACAGCTCAGAATGCTGCTGAAACCACCATCACATCATCTCAATGTTCTTCTTTACTCCAAGTTCATACCCTTCTGCTGCTTCTTTGCTCTCTTCACATCAGATCAGCTGGTTTCTACTGGGAAGGCCCTTCACTGCTCAACCCCAAATCATTGTTAAGGAACTCATGCACCCCTCCAAAATGTAAATTATATCATTCTGTACTGTACACCTTTTTGACATTCAGGCAAGTCCCTCCATACTCCTCCTTAGTGAGTGGACTATTGCAGTCCCAGAACATGGGTGCCTGGTCCTCCTCCTGTCTATTTGCATCTCTCTGTTGTGCCTTGTCCTGCATGCATGTTGTAAGCTCTGTCATTAAGGGACTATCTCATTCCCCTGGTCTGTGCAGCACCTGGCATATCCTTAGCCTCTGACTATGGTTCTCAAGTATCAAAGAAACAGGAGGTAACAATTGTTTCATTTACTGTCGCATGAAATAGCAAAGACAAGACACAGCTGGACATCCCTGCTCTGATCAGCAGCACCCTATTCCCTCTGCCAACTTTCTGGACATTTTTAGTCCCTTTGGATTCAATATATTCACAATAATGCAACTTCTCCACTTAAAAAAAATTCATAATAGTAAGCAGCACTATGGCAAAAGTGGAAAAAGTGATTTCGTCACAAAAAATGCTTTAACAAGAGAAAATTTGATTTTCGCTCCCAGAAGATGTCAAAATAAAAGTTACTTATTTTTACTCTGTTTTTGAAACAGAGTAAAACAGAGAACATTTTCGTTTTCTCTTGAATGTCATCTCAGGGTTTTTAAACCAAAAAACGGCACAAGAAAAAACCAAATTGTTCTCTTGTTTTGAAATGTTGACAGGAAACAAAAACTTATTTTAGAAATTAAAAACTATTTGCTTCAAGGATTTGGAACATTTGGAGAAAATGCATTCAAAGAGAATCATCAAAAATTCTTGTAAGACAACATTATGTTTCCAGACTTGTTTAATACATGAAATAAGAGTGATTCTTTACCCTGAAATGTCTCCAGTGGGAGCCAGCACAGATAAAATATGAGTCTGAGGAATTATTTTCTCCCTTTGGTATTCAAAAACTTACAAACACCAAAACTTTTGACTGAGGTGCAGCTGATATGGGAATTGTAATACAATAATATATCAGCCAATAATAAAGCAGTCTAAAAATTGAAAACTCACATTATAAACACAAATTATATGATTAATTTTATTCCTTGATATGGGCACAGCAAGGCTGTTACTGCTTTTTGAGGTTACATTTGCAAATGACACAGCCATAGAAGTCATATTTTTCTGGAGCTGGATGAGCTACGGCTTGGAGCCACTTGAAATCTATTAGACAAAGACAGGTCAAGAGGTTGCCATTAGCAATATCCTGGGAAGAGAGCTCTGATCAGCATGCACAGCTATGTCCCACCAGCGGGTTCTGTGGCGCAGCAGCAAGGTAGCCCAGCTCTTATCCTTCCCTGGTATTTAAAAAATTAACCTTGTTAGAGCAGCTCCTGCACACAGAAAGCAGATCTGTTCTATCAAAAGGGACTTTGAGGAAGAAAACTCTCTTCAGCAGAATCTCTGAGATGAGGGTGGGCCGGGAATGACTCTGGGTCACAAGCTTTATTGGCACACACAAGCTCCTACAACAAGTATGAGATACAGAGCAGGTAAGTACAGAAGGCGGGGATAAACTTGGGCATGGAAGTTTTTAGAAAGGAAATTTCTACATTTTTAATTTTGCTTCCCCTTGGGGATGTCTGCAAATGAGCAGGAGGACACATGCTCCCTCTTTTACCACAAGCCCACTTTTGGCACCGAGCAGAGCTGCTAACCTTTCCCTCCTAACCTCTCAGGCTTTGTAGCATGTTAACCAGAGCTACTCAGCTTGTTTGATGGAGCTGACTCACTCAAAGTGGGCTCGGTATGTGGGCAGAGTGAGTTCACATCTCCTGTGAAATACCACATAAATCTATCCATGGAAAGCAGAGTGTAAGTGGGAAGGATGGGGTGTTGCTGAGAAACAGCTCCCCAGTATCTCTGCTTTCGTATCACTGTGGCTGGGGCTGAAAGGCAAATCACACACCAAGATACTGAGCTGGGCTCTAACACCTACTTCAGTAAGCCTGAGCAGTTGCAATTGCAAAGCACCCAAAGGGATGCAGGAACAGCCTTGGAGGGTCACATCACCTCTCATCTAACATGTACCACGACTAGAGGCAAAAGTGAAGGAGTACAGGTGTAGAGCATCCCTGATCCAGTGGACAGAGGGGGACTGAGTATCTGTAGTACATTAGAGGGTGCACCTGCATTTAAAGTAACATTAAATAAGTCTTCTGGATATCCAAAGATACACCATACAGAGGCAGACACAGAGAGAAATAAGGACAAAGATCAGGCTCTGGAGATAAACATTCTTTTTATTGATTAAGCATATATTGATTAAGCATACATATAACCTACAGCGCTGCTGCTCCACCTTACTTTAGGGGAATGACCAGAGAAAGCTTAAATAGACATTTTCTGCATCATATGTGAAATACAGCAGTTGGCAATCTCACCTGCCATGCTATTATTCAGGCTAGATGTTTGTAATGATCCATTCTGTTCATAAAAGTCTATTATATAGCAGGGTCAGTTCAAAGAGTCCCATTTAAAGTGCAGGTTTCATATCAATCTTACTGCAAGATTTTAGTTCAACCAATACAATTACTGAATGGATCACACCATACACCACATATTTTGCAAACAATTACTGGTTTTTAAAAGGAAAGGTTACACCACCCTGAAACTTCACAAGAGCTGCAGGGTTAGTCTTCACCTATTCTCTTAATGCTGGAGGAGGAGGAAGCTCCCTGCTGCACAGCAATCAAAATGAACTCTGATGCAGACAGCTAGCATTTCCTTCCTGCAGTACTTCTGCAATAACAGCTGATGTAATTGTTCAAATTGTAAAAAATCACAAGAAAACATGGTACTTTTCTCACCCACATGGAGCTACCTCCTATTCATCAAAAAAAATTATCACTTCACTTCCATAGATGTGATTTATGTATTATATGCCCTTGTGAACCTCAATAATGACAATATTTAAGTCTCAAAAGAACTGAATTGCAGAGCACAAAAGCGGGTTCCATGGTGTCAGTCCAGCTACCTCCACAGCTATCCATTTTAATCTGCTTGTTATCTTTGACTTCAGGGAAAAGTAGTTATTAAACTTTGGAGCAGCTGGCATTTTTACTATCTCTGACTTCAAGTGATGTTTTTGTGTTAGCATCAAATCATGGCAAAAATGAATCTGAGAAATTTAGCGCAGGATATACATTCCATCAAATGCCAACTTCTGTTTTCAATGCAGCACGTGGTTGGTTGCATTTCTATCTCCTTATTTACAAAGCACACAGGACACCCCATAATGTCTCATCTATAAGCTGGGGTTTGCAGTGTTGGACAGTATTGGAGACCTAAATCTGAACGGAAAACAAATATCTCTAGCCAAACATTACTCTGGTTTGTCAGTAAGGAGTGAAACAACATACATGATGACAGTCATTTAAGGAACAAGAATTTATCTCCTGTACCTCAGAAAAGTTATTTACACCATTGTGCTAAACAAAGGCTGACTTGACGAAGAAGAGCAACCAAGTTTAGATCAGATCTGACAGAATCTCAGGACAGCTAATCCTCACTTAATCACATTTCTTTCCTGCAGAGGTATGGACAAGCTCCCACAGGAATTAGATTATTTTGCCAATAACTGGGTTAGGCTAAGGCACTACGTAGTCCTACGCTAGAGTATATGGACATTCCTCTGCACAGATTCCTACACCCTTTTTCCACTCAGCTCACTCAGACACTCAGCTCTTGTCTTTAGTGTAAAGCTTAGCTTATCCATTATCTTCCTCTTTAGTTGAAATAAAGCTCTTTACATGGTAATACAGCAGCAAAGTTGGGCTCAGCACTTGTTTCATCCTATCCAGTTTTCTGAGAAGGCCAAACCCAGTAATATTTCAGTAAGGTTTCTTTACTGGGAAAGTAGGCTACAGGACTGCTCAGGTTGTTAAGCTCTGTGGCAGGGGAGCCCAGACTTAGATGCAATGGAATTGAAGCCTCAGGTAGCTACATGACTTTCTTGGGAAGCTTAAGCAGTTTGCAATGTAACCAAAGGATATTGTGATAACAAATGGGGAATAGAACTGCAGGACTTCAGCAGCCCTCTCTGGGAGAGGAACAGAGAGCAGTCATCTCTGCTCAGGATCATTCTATCTGAATTCTCTGCAGGACTCTGGTGCTTGAGCAGCTTCTTTTCACAAGAGAGGCTTGAGGAGCTGGTAACATTTTTTATTCTAGGAGAGAAACATTTGGAGGACTGCATGATTATTGGAGCAATGAGGGGAAGTTATATTGCACTCTGCAGCCAAATAAGCATGCCAAGCAGCAATGGGAGATCCAATTGCATTTTCTCCAAATAGCTGTGGAAGCTCAAGTCGTTTGACATAAAGAGGAAAAGTGTCAGAATGAAAGTATAAAGACCCTTCTCTTCACTTAGTCCTACAGATATGTTGAGGGTGTTTGATAGATTGGGGGAAAAAGTTCTAAAACACATTGGTAGGGGAAATATTAAAAAAAAATCTCATAAATGCATGGTACCGTGTCAGGCAAGATCTAGGTTCCAAAAGGAGAAGCTCAGAAAACAGGTCCCTAGTTTAGGGAAAGGTTCTTCACCCAGAGGGTGGTTGGGCACTGAGCAGGCTCCCCAGGGCAGTGCTCACAGCACCAGCCTGAGAGAGTTCAAGAAGTGTTTGGAATGCTCTCAGGCATATGGTGTGACTCTTGGGGATGTCCTGTGCAGGGCCAGGACTAGGACTCAGCGATTCTTGTGGGTCCCTTCCAACTCAGGATATTTTTTGATTCTATGAATGCAGCAGCTGAAGTAACCTCGAGGTTTTCAAGAAACTGCGACATAGGCAAAGTAGGATTGGTTTTCTCTTAGGTGGAATTGGTTGTATGAGACTACCCCTTGTCAATTCCCTCCCTCTTGTTTCCTTTGTCTGACACTTTCTGAATATCCAGTGTGTGCAGTGAGAACAAAGGAGATGAAATGGTTGTAGTGAGATCCGTGAAGCAGAGCAGTGCTAAGATCCTCAGGTGTCACATAGCTGCCCAGCTCTGGTGGTACTTTGTAGTGGGTGGGAAGGTGTCAGCATACTATATGTTATTATATCTCACTCAGAGAGTACAACTTTAGGAGATAGCCTGCAACCTTGCTGAATAAGGAAGGGGCTTTATGTCAGCTGCACATTGTCCTTCATGTTTCAGGTGATCTATTACACTCAAGTCCACAAAAAAATCTCCACTTTTTGTTCAGAAGATAGGAAAAAGGGAAAAAAAATGAAGTAGGCTAGACCTTTCCTGAAAATGAATATCCATATTTCAGATGCATATAATTGATCTACATGAGGAGTACATGCTCTGAGAAAAAATATCAGAAGCACAGCATTATGTGGGAAGACAGCTCCACCAGGCTAAAACATCCTTTTTTTTTTTCTGTTTCATGCAAGTCTATCTTGAAGCCCAAGCTGGTATGGCTTCATGTTCTTAGGTGCAGCCAGTACTGAGGTTGATCATGTATTCCCAACCTCACACACACACACACACACACGCACACACACCCACACGCACTATGTGTATATATATGCGTATGCATATATGCAAACATGCTTGACCAGATATGCAGATCAATGCAAAAAATGCAGCACTCACCCAAAATTCCAATGGCACCAACAGTCTCATCCTCTTCACCTGTTTGGCTGACCATGATGAAAGCCTGTTATGGGAAAACATTCATACATATAGAGATATATACATGCACAGGTGTCTCTGGTGGCTGGCCCAGGGACTGGCACAGGAATAACTTCACAGAGGTACTGCGAGGGTTTGGGGAAGAGGCAAAGTTGTCCAAAGTTCCTTGCTGCATGCTGCAGCTTGGAATTGATGATGGAAGCCCCTGGATGTTCTCCAGGAGCTGGGACTAGACAGAATAAGCACTGTAACCCAGGGCAATCCTCAGCAGTGATTCACCAGTGGGGGACACAGCCTCAAAGGCTTTGGATGGGTTTTCACAATAATTGAGGGCAGTATCTTAATTTTTAATCAGACAGTGTAACTTGTTTACAACCTTCCTGAGAGTCCCTGTGGTGTCTTTAGACAACTTAAAACAAAAAGAACCAAAAAGAATACTGCAATATAACTGCATACATTGGCAAACAGTACAGTGCCTTGACTTTACAGCCTCAGCATCAGCACCTCTTCCAGGACTGAAGCACTGATCTTTCTCCCAAATGCTTGGGATGGGAATTACCTGAGGTGACTTTGCAATCCTCGCTGACTAGTGCCAACTTTTAAAGTGATGACTACTGTGTAATCACAGTCCTTGGGCTGGCATTTAAGCTTTCTTTAATTTATTTCCTTTTTCTTTTCTTTCCAAATGCAAATACATGTTGCTTGCCAGATTTCTTCTACATCATGTCACATCTCATGATACTGAAATAAATTGTATAAATGAGCTCTAAGCAACAATGTTCTGTATTCCTTCTGACATAGTCAGTCTGACCTTGCCTCAGTCTCACAACTGGAGATGAGGAATGAAAATCTCTGTGTCAAACCTGGCACAACCAAGTACATGGCTTTGGATTTGAACCTGACAAATTTATAAGTGGATTACAAAGCAGATGTCTAGCAGCTGAGTGGTTAATACTGAGTGCAGGCTCAGCTGAGGCAAAGTTTTATCAGGCTATTGAGAAACAGAGGGCACAATTTCAATGTTGCTTTAAGCCAGTTTGACCTAGCACATAGGTTAGGAAGAAGAAAAGTCCTGCTCGGCAATTAGTGCTGCCCAGAGATGCTCACCTCAGTTTATCCCTTGTGCTGGTACTGGCCATCACACAAAAGGATAATTAATCAGATCCACAGCTTTATCTCACCTAAACTATCCCAGAACAAATGAAAATAAAGGGAAAGTTTGGTTTTAAAACAAATCAGTCCCTTAATCCTGCTTATGGCATCGTTATGCAAATGCTTACAGGGAAAGTGAGGACAAGGAGACAGGAGGAAATCTGTACTGTGTCCCCTGCAGTGCAAAGGACCCAGAGGGACCATGAGCCTTCATCATAAGGTGACTGTAGTCCTCCACTGGGCAGACCTGCAATGCCACTCTTGCTCCTTACTGTGTGACAGAAATTCATCCAGAGAAACTGCACCCTCTTCTTCCCCCTTCATCTCTCTCCAGCTGTCCTTCATTGCAAGGTAAAACACACAGGATTAAATTTTTCTGTTAACTCTTCCTGAAGGGACAGTTAGTTTTCACTATGAGCCAGTGCCTCTGAGGTGGCTCAATGTTAGAAACGGGCATTTAAAGTCTGGTTTCTCCTCTTACACTCAGTCAGTCAAGAGTACCTCTGCCCATGACTGTGGTAGCACACTTGGGAAATGATAAAGAAAAATGCCAACTCTTATTTTTTTACTCTGATTTTTCTAGATTTTAAGATTTCCTTCCTGTGAGCAGCATCTTTTTCAGAGTGCACATCACTATCTGGAACAGTAGGAAGGAACCCAGCCTACATACAGCAATGCTTTTATACTCTGCCTGGTATTTCCCACTGGCAGCATAAACCCAGTTATTTCTTGTTCATCCTTTCATTAGTTATAATCCCATTGCATATATTATTCATAAAATAATATGAATTCATACTTTCAGTAAGAAAATATATATTGGTGGCCTTTTTTTAATCATACTCAAATCAATCCTATTTTCCCACCACTCATTAAACCAGGGTGGGTTTTTTTGTTTGGGTTTTTTAATTAATTTTGTGCTACGGCTCATTTAATTTCATTTTTTATAACCTGGTATGTATGGAGCAGAACAAAGAAAACACTTGAGTCTATTTATACACAATTAAATAGAAGTGATATATCCATGTCTTTTATAGATGGCTTTAATTTTCACCATATCACACTAAAATGTTTCGCAAAAGCAAAGTATATTTTCCCTGAATGAAAAATTTAAACTGACAAAGCATCTACATACCAGGTGGGCGTTATTATTACCTTTTCCCACATAGCAATACTTTGGAACCTATTAAAGCTGGTACACACAAGTATTAACCTCATCAGCAGTTACAGTGACCCATATACAGATATATAGAAAAAATTTAAGTAAAATTGAGACTCCATGCTTTGCAGTGGTATAACCTAACTCTTAGGGGTACCACAGTTTGATACAAACTGGCCGCAGAACTGAGGTCCCATTCCCCTACCGTGTGGCCAGTGTGAATTTAGGTAAGTTATTTTTACTCTCTGCCTGTTTTGTGTAGAGTAAAATTAGTCCTGTAAGAGTCTCTAAGAATTTTCCAATATGCAGGAAAAATATTCTTTGCCTTTATGGCTTTTTTAGGAATCCTTCTGACTTGATTACCTTCTTTAGCTATTTCTGCATCAAACATGGCCTATGACTGAATCAGAGCTTAAGTGACAGTGAATTTATCATGTCCCATGATCAATTTTTCTAAGGTTTAAATAATTTTTAAACATGATCCTTATCTTCAGGTGTCTAAATCCAGCCCATTCTACAATATTAAAATTCTGTTTCCTACCACAAAAATAATCTTTGCACAGGGTATTGATCATCATAATCTAGTAATTACTTTGATATTACACCCACTAGAAAATTATTTCTACTTTGGAAATGCACTTTAGAGAGACTGAGCCTCTCTGAGCACTAAATGTGAGATAGGGCATCTTCCAAAATTCAAATTAGTCTCCAATCTCTTTCAGTTCTCGGGCCTCTTATTTAAGACATTCAGTTTAGACACTTCGATTTCTTCAAGTGAATGAAGTCTTTCAAATGCAAACAAATTTTTCTCTAATCTAGAAAGAATTATTTTTTAATCTGCCCAATGCCTTTAAATAAAAACTACCCTTTCCAAGTCAATTTTGCTTGCTGCTGAGGAAATACAGAGGATGTTAAGGGCTATCAGGAGACTAAACTCTATTTAATTTAGTTATTTTCCACATTTCAAATTTCTCTTTCTTAAGCTTTGATTGCCTGGGACCTTTCTCAGTAGACCCATCATCCTCAAGGATTTATGGTTTATTGCTGCTAGTCCCAGGCTGGATTCTCTCCATTTCCATTCTCTGAATAAAATTCCCAAAAACTTTTGGTTAGCTCTTCTCTACTTCCCTTTATCCCTCCTTGTCTTCCCACCACGCTCACATCCCATCTGCTCCCATAGCACTGCCAACATCTCCCAAGTGATGCTAGTCTAGCTGGAATTGCAATGCTAAAAAAGCCTCTGGAAAATATCACTTCCAGCTATACAAATAGCTACTGATCTGTTTGCTCCCTTTGTCTAGATGCTGAGGAAGAAAAAGTAACTAACCAGACTTCTGCAGGAGCCAGAGATTTCTCTCCTTCTCACTAAACTTATGTCCAGTACTCTTTTTTTTCTTTTTTTTTTTTTTTGGCACAGAATTAGTATGGAGATTGGATATAGCAGAACTTGATCTGAATTTTAGATGTCCTTTTTGTTACCTTTAGTTAAATTAAGGCAAGAAAGGGAGGCAATATGGAATAAAATGGCCCTGAAGATGCCCTTCCCTCATGGTCCTACTTTGTTAGGCTCTCAGGTCCAGGGAAGGATGCAGAGGTTCATATTAAGAGAACATAAAAGCAGTGGTTTGCCAAGATAATGAACAATTTGAGGGAGTTATGGTCTGCTGCTTTGCCACAAACCTGGCTTTTTTACCAGGAGCTTTGTCGCTCCATGAAGGGACCAGCTAATTACCTCAGCATTTTGTCTCTCTGCATGTAGCATTAATTCTGCAGACCTAGGCTCTTCCAAGGCTGCAGATCCTGAGAAAAGAACAGGAAATAACCACACATTTTCAAGATGCTAAAGGGAAATAACTTACATGACTGCATAGGGGAAGAAAAGAAAAACTTCTGTCAACTTTAAGCAGATCAACATCTGATGATGGAAACACTGATTTCTTTCTGTCATGGAAACCACATGCCTGTTATTGGACTAAACTGTCTCTGTAGATCAAGGCACATGAAAGAATTGCAGTGATCCATCATAGCTATTCAGATGTGGTCTCTTTGCCTTCAGGAAATGACAGCCCTGCATGACAGAGAAAACATTTGATGCTAATTGCCTTAAATATAGCCAATGCTGGAGAAAACACCTTATTTGAAGAAAAAGGTATTCTACAATGTTTGACTCAGTGGTCACAGTAGTCTGAAACAAAAACAGTGTGATTACTTTCTCCAAATACACTTTTTTTTTTTCCCCAAATCTTTTCAATTAAGTCCCCAAGGACAGGAGCACTGTGCCAGTGTCACTACCTGGCTGACAGCAAAAGCCAGAGGCTTTCAGTTTTCTTAAAAATGTATTAAGGGAGTTAATGGACTTGGCTGGGGAGTCGTAAAACTCTCTGATGTGAAATGGCTTATGATGCCCAAGGAGAGCCATTTGTACTTTACCAATAGAAATACAGCTGAAGGTATGCCCTGTCCATGGGTTTTTCTCCCCAACTGGATGCCATTGGGAGTTTTTCCATTAAGCTGGGAAACTGTTCATAAAAAGCAAGAATAAGGTTCTTCTTCCCTAACTCACAAAATATGAGAGAAGGGAAATGGCAGTGCCCCCAGAAGTGCCCCATTAAAAGGAGGAAGACAAACAGATGAAGTACACATAAAAAGTATTACTGATATACTACATCTGTCAATTTTGTCATGCAAAATTAAAAACGCCATGAATACTCTTGAAAACACAAATCACCATGCATTATCTGGCCAGGAAAAAAATAGTGGTTTGAGTCCATCTTACTGAATAAGCTGGGAAGGAGCCTTTAAATTGAAATAATAAATGCAACTTCACCCAATCATTTTATTAGCAAGAAGAATATGATCCAAATCTTTCAAAGTGTCATATAAAACCCCAAAACAAAAAACCAAAGACTACTACAAGATAAATGCACATGACTAGCTGTTCTGAAGGGAGTAGAAAAAAATGTGACTCTTACAGCTTTAAAGAATGTTTGTGAGATTCCTATGGTGACATACAGATATGTTCAATGAAAGAGATTTCAGCCAGGGTGATAAGATCTTGTGCCATCTGATGGAGAGAACTGTTCCCAAACAACTCAGTGAATTGTGCAACACATCACGTGCATCAGCAAAACTCATCACATCAGGATTTAGAGGCATATGATCGCATCTGAATCTAAAGATCAGCTGCAAGGGCAGGCAATTCAATGCTCCTGCTACTGCTAAGTAAAGCTTGATACCTCATGTAGGAACCACACTGCAAATGAAGGAATTCAAAAGAAGGAATCCAAAAGTACATATGTTCATTTCCATGGAAATGCTTTGCATTTGCATTCTGCTTGAAAGATTACTGGCTTAAGGATTCTTATTAAAAGCTCTTATGCAACAGCAACACTTAACTCATGCAGCAAGGATGATGCACTTCAGGGCATTTCTTGCAGAGCTGTTTCAGGCAAATGATAAGTTTTATCTCTGAACCTTGTGCTTATCAGCCCTCTGAATTTTCAGATTGTGACTGCTCAGCATTTTCTAAAAATCAGGCCCCAGGAAGAACCTCAGATCGAGCATTCCAAAGTTAGGGTACGTACTATCACCAGACATTAAAAACTTCATCCAAGTCCCACCTCTGCCTTAAAATATAACCATTTCCCCACAACCAGAGTCTCTCTGCACCCCTAACAACCTTGTGATGCAGAGAAGAGCTATCTCAGCTCCCATCTAAAACTGCTAGGGAAATAAAGCTTTGATAGTCAGGGTACTTTACCCAAGGCATGAGTAAAAGCCAGGCAGGGAAAAGACTGGAGTACAACACTTCTCCACATCCCAGCGCTCCTCAAGCTTAATTATTCCTTTATATTCTATTTCTATTTTATTGATTAGTGATTTTCTTCATGCTGTGCTCCAAAGAGTACAGAGTTTCTGTTCAAACTTTCTTAAGATAGCACCAGCTGAAGGCTTCATATTGTTTAAACTTATCCAACTGAAAGCTTCAACTAAACATTATTATTCAGGTAAGAGTTTTTCCAGACAGGATTGATGAAATTAATTGAAGAAGAGACACACAAATGATGATTTTAATCAAAATTAATACCTGCATTGTAAAGGGTAGACAAGGTATATGAACACAGTCATGTTTTCATTTATTAGAGTTTTTGATCCTAAAAAGAGAACAAAGATTTTGGCCCTACCTCTATTTTGATGAGTATGAGAGGGCTTTAATTTGGTAGGCTATGCAGAATGTGCATATCAATATTTCTGCCCAAAAATAAGAGGTAGAAATCTGCTGGCAGAATTTCTTGATAACCTGCAGAGATCCTCATACCCCTGAGCACTTGCATTTAGGAACTGTATTTCTGAGATAACCTGAGGCCCTGAATAGCTGGGGGTGGAACAGGGGAGGGAAGTCAATGTCCTTCGGTCAGTGGCCAGTGTTGGGGAGGAGCAACTGTTGAGCTAAGATCTCCATTAAAGCACAATTTACAGGTCTCTTTAGACCATTTCTATCCCTTATAATTAATAAAAGAATCGAGAGATGCCTCCCTGAGCCTAATGTTGATAACTACCTCTCACCAGTATCTTTGGATTTAGTATGGAGTCCTCTTTCCTCATGCAGAAGATACCTGCGTCTGCTTGCCCTGTAGCATTTTCCCACCTTCCCTATTCCAACCTGGCACATTCAGGTGAATAAACACAAAGGGATCAGAGAAAGGGTTTGAGGATTGAAAGTGAAGAGTTGACCAGAAAAAAAGCTCAAAGGGAGGAGAACTGAGAATGTTTTGGAAGGTTCTTAATTTTGCTTTCCAAACACATTCAGTAGTCATGTTGAAAATGCCACTATATACTTCCCCTACTGCAGCCTTTAAGCTTTCTGCATCCAAGTTAAAGAGCAGACACACAGGCCTGTGGTGACAGACAGCTAATGGAAGAAATTTTCGAATAGAAATATGGAATGGAGCAGCTGAGGCTGGAGGCATGGGGAACAGCTTCTATTGGGTTCATATGGTGAGGTTCTGGCAATTAGGGGGCTGCAGGGTTGGCTTCTGCCAGCAGGTGACAGAAACTGTCCCCATGCCAGATGGAGCTTGCTCCAGCTGGCTGCAAGATAGACCTGACACTGGCCAGAGCTGGACAGCGGCAGTGCCTCTGGATAACATATTTAAGAAGAGGTAAAATAAAGCTGCACAGCAGCTGGGAGAGAGGAATGTGTTAAACAACAGTGGAGACGCTGAGGTCAGTGAAGAAGCTCTGGCTGGAGAAAGACACTTTACTGTCAGCTGACCTGCTTTGTCAGCTTATCACTTCTTCCTCAGATGTTTCCACTCCTTTGGTGATATCCATAGGATAACAGTGTAACTCATACTTCATTGAAAACCCTTACTAAGAAATTAGAGGAAGAGGAACAGGACAGAGCAGCTAGAAACAAGACCGTCCAAAACTAGCTACAAATGTTTCAGAGAGTGAGGAAGAAGTATTGAGGTCTTTAATCAATTTCTCTCTATTCCTCAAAACCACATGAATTGCTGAGCACAGAAAGAGAGTGATTTACATTTATGGAATTTCAAAGCACATTCAGACTCTTTGCAGCAGCACAGGCATTTGCTTTTTGTAGGCTTGCATAGGAACTCAGCACTGAAGTGGATAACCCCAAATTTGGAAATTTGGAAAGCATTACACACACAAACACAAGACATTGCATGCAACTCTGTCTCCAGCATTTAAAAAAACCCATCAATTTCTTTTAATCTTCAAGAAAGAAAATTCTGATAATCCCCATCATTAATTAGCATGCTTTCTCTTCCACAGCATTTTTGAACGATGGTTAAGAAGACACAGGCCCATGCTAGAGGTATACCCAGCAGCTAATGCACCAATTGGGCACAATCGAGAAAATTACATGGTCCCCTTCATCCCTCTTTACAGAAATGGAGAATTTTTTAAACCCTCAAGAGAGCTGGGGTATGACTATGAATATCTGCAAGAACCAGGTAATGTCATAATTTTGGGTAAAAGGGGAAATGTAAAATTTGTTGCCTATAACCTGGAATATGTCTGTTTTATGATAAGATAAAAAATCCTTCTAATTCCAGATTTTTTCAAAAACATTAAAAGACTGGGCAATCACTAATTGTATAAGGTTCAAAAAAAGGGGTAGTGTAAGATTTTGCAGCTGAGATGGGGCAATCCTGGAGGTATGGACAGATTGCGGAATGAGATGCAGAAAATACTTAGTCCAGGTGCTGGAATATAAGCTCATGAAACAGCCAGATCGAGACCAGAAATACATATACATATTTCTCATATTTAATGACTTAATCAGACATTCATTTCTTAAACTCCTGTTTTTGCTAGAATTGTACAACTCAGACAAAGTAGCAAATACCGTGACTTTCAGGAATTCTGAATCCTGAAATTGTACTGCAAGAGGAAGGAAATGGTAAAATACTTACCATCCAGTAATTAATTTTTGCTGTCTCTTGGACTCTTGCCTTTTCCCAGGGGAGCACATAGTCCTCAGAAAAAGGAAATCCTATTAAATTCTGCCTATGTTTTTAACAGGGGTAAGGAAAGTAGTTCCTTAATTATTCTGAAAGATCAACACAATGAATGAAATTCAACCTTGTTCAGAAAGCCCAGATAATCCTCAGATGTCATTGAACCCCTTGGTAATCTCACTGAGAAGAAGCAAGCTTAGGCTATTTCTTATCTGAAGGGAAGAACTGGTTACAAATGGAAAATGGTTGGACTCTCAAATTACAGACACAGATTTTCTCACTCCAGTGTATAAATACAGACTTTTCTTTAGGAGAAGAGAAAGTCTGTGATTGGCAAACAGGAAGTACTGGACAAGTAGGAAACATTTATGAAAGAAAAAAAAAGGTCAGTAAAAAAGATCTTGGTCATCAAGAAAAGGCAGCATTTCTGCAGATCTTCCAGATGAAGAAGTGTTAAGGCAGAGGAAGAGAACAAGACAGAATGAGGAATGGGCACACAAGATCTGGCCCAATCCTATTCTCAAAACCTGTCTTGTCTGCTCTTGAAGAAAGTGGTTTGGGGGTGATTTTGGTGGTTCTGGGTTGACAGGTGGACTAGATGGCCTTGGAGGTCTCTTCTAATGTTGATGATTCTGTGACTCTGTGAAGAGCAGCAGTTCTGAGTCACAGTACCAGCAACTTAGAAGAGATGAAGTAGGACTAAACTGAGCATGGTGAGGCTGGTTAAGAAAGAAGATAAGAAATAAAACTTGGAAAGATCCAATGACAAAATGGCTTTTTAATGCTAAATTATATTGTTGTTGTGTCCCTGAGGAAAAACTGATGCCTGTAGCTCTGCTTTCCACTGCAAAGCAAATCAGCGTGTAAGAGTACATAGTTTTAATTGCAGCTTCATTTGTTTTATAAGTATGATAGTGCTGAAGCAAAAGTGGTCTCAGTGTGTATGGAAAACCATCCCTCAGGACTCCAAGACACATGTCACAGTGTAGCTGCTCTGAGCAGAAGCTGGAGCAGATACCCAGCTTTCTGTGACATGAGAACTGTGAGCTGTAAAATGTCCACAACCTGCATGGCTGCATGAAAACAAACAAGAGTTAGTATCAATAACAGAGATTTGGAAGATTAATGGCACCACCTACCAATAGCTGTCAAAAGAAGTTAGTCTGTTTAGAGTTGTTTCAAGAGTTATATTTCAGCACCTGGACTAAGTTTTTTCTGTATTTTTTTCCTTCTTTCAGAAATGAAAACAGATAAATTTACAGATGCAGTCTTGACTTTTGCCCAGAAAAACTCTCTCTCACACTGAGAGAGAGAGCATAAAACCAGTCCTCTCAAGCCCATCAAACCATACCCTAACAGCACATCCAAATGATTTTTGAACACTTCCAGGGATGGTGATTCTACAAATTCCCTCAGCAGCCTGTTCCAGTGCTTGACAATCTTTCCATTAAAAAAGATTTTCCAAGCTGTAATAGTGAGGAAACTGATAAAATCTGTAGGAGCTAGGAACTTTTTAACACTACAAAGAAAACTAACCATGCCTTAAAGCTGAGGGACTCCATAACTGGAATCTCTCCTAGCTCATCTTTCTAGTTTTGATTGTGGAAGTCTCACAGGTACTTTTTGTGAACATCCAGAAGTATACAACCAGTGAACAACAAACACACAAGAAATGGCAGAAACCAATTATCTCACTCCCCCTTCATGCCTAGTTTAAAGACTTCTCTATCAACCCTGCTAATTACTGGGCCATGATCCTTTTCTCCCTCTGATTCAGGTATACCCCATCCAACATGAACAGGCCTGGTGCTGTGTAAGCCACCCTGTGGACAGAAACCCCAAAATTCCACCTACGGCACCAGTCTCTTGGCGGTGTATTGATCTGTTGAGTTTTCCTATTCCTTTCAGTATTTTCCCCTAGCACTGAAGGAATCGAGGAGAATACTACCTGAACACCGACTCCTTTAACTGCCCTGAAGTCCCATTAGATTACCCTTTAGAGACTTCCTCCTTCAGTGTCCCCCTATCCACCTGGAATACTAATAGAGGGTAGTCAGGGGGCCACACAAACCAGGCAGCTTCCTGGCTACATCCCTTACCCAGGCCCTGGGGGGCAGCATCTTTTCAGAGCACAATGCATGTGCTTTTATAAGTACCATGACCCAAGAGGATATATAGATTGTTTTTCTGGGCACCAGTGAAAATGCAAGATAACAGGAAGACATTTACAGCCTTTGCGGGGGTGCAGCATTCTAAATACGGTTGAGTACATCTAAATCAGTCCAGATGCATAAAGAACATTCAGAAATAAACCACCATAGGAGTTCCCAGAGAAGGTGCCCATAGAGGTGCTCTTTCTTTTCCTTACTAGCTAGTAATTACTGCTAATAATGGTCTTAGAGCTAATAACTGGGACATGTGGATTCCAAATCTTCCTTGGCCCAAGTGGACAAGTATCATTATTTTTCAAATTCAAGCCAGCACGTTGTTGGATGCATTTTGAACAGGTTTCTTCCCAGCCTCTGCTGTGAAGTGAGAGCCCAGTATGGCAGGGTTTTCATAACTCATTAAGCCATAGCAAGAATAACACACACACACAGTTCATATCACAAAGCCAGAAGGCAGCTGATCATCTCTCAATAGTGAGAAGCTTCCTTGGATTCACCAAAGAAAGAGGATTTGTTGTGCAGAATAACCACAGAATAGTTGTCTACTGCCTCTCCCCACAGAGGAACTGTCAAGGCAAGTGGCACGCAGGTTCACAATTAGTAAAAGGAAGCTTTTTCCCCATCCAATATGTAGTTAATGAATATACTTAAGGCAGGGATGTTTTTGCTGCTAAAAGCTGTGATAGAAGTTCAAAGAGCAGCTTGAAAAGATGATGGAAGGAGAAAAAAAATCCTCCAAAGACTATTACACACAACACAACAACATCCAGTTCAGGAAATTCCTGACCTGCAGATTTTGGAGGCTGGGTAAGTATTTTGTAGGCATTGTAATAACTTAACCTTTCCTTAAACTCTCCCCAGTGTTCTGCCTCACTTATTGCTTCCAGAGGATGCTGAGGTAGCGGGACCTTTGGTAACACAGTATCAAACCTTTGGGTTACAGTCTGAAGTTTTGACAAAACCAGGAGGAGCAGTGGGTACAGAGAACTCTGTGCCAGCCTTGGACATGAAGATTGAGACTATCAGGGCTGAAGAGATTTGTTTAAAACTATTTGTGGCTCTCAGATAATTTCTACCACTCTTGTCTCTTTATATTCAGCCTTCCAGAATTATCTATTATAGAACTTCCATAAACTGACAGTGAATTGCATCAAGTAAAATGATCTTTCTTTCTCTGTTTGATTTTTCAAGCCCTTCAGTCTTTCCAAGACTTTTTGACACCCTATCTTCAGGAAGCCCGTCAGATCTGGGCTTGGTTGGTCGGAGCAGCTGTGTTTGGAGGCATCGTTACTGCTGTGCTCACAGGGCTTGTCAGGGCCTGCCGGAAGAAAAAAGGAGGAACTTCTTCAGAGATTCAACCCTTGCTCATAGAAAGTGAAGATTACAACAATATAAGTTATCAGTCCAATTTCTAGAGGCCTCCAGTAATGCAGTCATGTTACTATGGTGCTAATCAAGCATGCAGTGTTTGATTGATGTTTACAAATACCTTGTTGAGGTGTGCTGCAGAAGTAGGATGGACCATCTCAAGTCTCTTTAAATCTCCAATGTTGTAGCATCTTATCAGATCCACTCCTAAAAAAATCTCCCAGATTCAACATAAGCTATGATGCCACCCAAAGAACACTGTGTATTTCCTATGCTTGATTAAATAATGCTCCTATGAAACCAGACTGGCTTGTGTGGTGGATTTAATGTATAATTCTATTTTATTTGCTTTTTAACAAGTGTAAATTGGGTCTAATTCTGCTGTCCAATCCATGTGTTTGGCACACGGATACAGTCACAGGTGCCTGACTGCATAATTGGTGCTACATCCACTCTGTGTTAGAATGTAAGAGCAAAAAGAACCCTTTAGTTCAGTTAGCAAAATATACAGTGACTGAGCAGACTGACTGTCCCATAGACAAATTTTCTTGTGGTATAGGAGTTTTCCCTCCAGCTCCTATAATGTCCCATATTGTTTGTCCTTGACTGAATGCCATCAGAAGAAAGGAAGCTCAGAAACCACTTCTCACTTGCTTTAAATACTTATGAGTTGCTGTCTTTTACAATGCCTTGCATTTATCTGGAGAGCTGGGTGATTTTTAGGAGAGGAAACCTGGTCTCACCATGCCCACCTCTGTTCCACTTGACATAATGATTGCTCACATTTTGGCTGACTATTGGTTGCTCAGTATGCACAGATTCCACAATGTGACCCACTTGTAACAAAACAAAGTGTGGTGGCTTGACCCTGGCTGGACAGCAGGTGCCCACCAAAGCTGCTCTATCACTGCCCTCCTCATTCTGCATGGCACAGATAAAACACGTGACAAGATAAGGACAGGGAGAGATCATTCACCAAATACTGTTACGAGCAAAACAGACTTCAAATGGGAAAATTAGTTTAATTTTAATTTCCTGCCAACCAAAAGTCAGAATAGGATAATGAGAAATAATAATAATAAAAAAATACACCTTCCCGAAGCCCTCCCTTCTTCCCAGGCTCAAATCCAGATTTCTCTACATTCTCCATGCCAGCAGCACAGGGGGATGGGGAATTGGGGGCTGTTATATCTAAGATCTAAAGACCCATTCAGGTCTTCAGAGGGAGGGAGAATGAAAATCCTGTAAATTATCAGGGGCTTCCCAGGGAGAGCCTCCTTGAGTCTGGAGTTTGTACGCTTCTGGGGTCCCCAGTCCTGGAGTTAGAACATGACCAGAATATGTTGGAATTGTGTACCTTAAAATCCCAAATGTCCAGCTTTGAGACAGTCTGAATGGCTGTGGCAGTCTGGGACTGACTGGCAGAGCTGTGACCCCTGGCTGGGTGCATGCCCTGACAGAAATGCCACTCCTGTGTTTCATTAGACGCTTGGTGAAAAAAGTGCCATTATGCAAAATATTTCAGTGTCAGTAAAGCAATCTCCTCCTTTGAAAAGTTGTTCTGATAGAAAAATCCTAACTTGAATTAAGCAAGTATATTTCAATTTTTTTCACTATTCCATTGTGATAGCATTTCACTTTCACACTGATCAAGTTAATTTTTACCAGATGTCACCCACTTGCAAAAGACATGGCCAACAAGTAATTTCTGATTCAAGTCTTCAGCTCTTCATGTCTTCTCCACAGATCATGAGTGCTCCCTGGGCCTCCCTCCTCTAGCCATGGCAAATCACCATGTGTGAAAGGATCAAAGTGAAGCTTTGGCTCATCAGGTTTTCTAAATCCTACTTTTGGCAGCTCTTCTTCCTCAAAGCCATGGAATGCATAATTTGTACTTGTGACCAAACTCATGACCTATTAGTGAAAGTCTGTTTATGCTCTGCCCAGATCATTTACCAATTCCCAGGCAGGCTTCTTCCTTTCCCTTGTCTTGAGTGAAGGATCTAACAGCCTGTTTTCTTCCCATGGAAGTTTCATCACAGAGAAGTCAAACTAGCTCTAGCTGCTGAAAGAGAATTTTTATCCCTATCATATTTGTAGGCATACCCCCGAGCAATTTTCCCACTCACCATATGACCTGGAGACCACATCTGCTTTGAGAGGGAACAAAGAACACAGGCCTGCTTCCAACAGTCAACGTGGTCTGTGGCCAGGAATAGACAGCACAGTGTATATTCATCTTAGTAACTAGGACAGAATTTACACAAGCAACACCTGCTGGTTCTCTCCATCGTTGTGGTGTTTCTGCTCAGACCAGTGGCCTGATGCCAGCTGGGAGTCAAACCCCTTCAGAGAGGTATCTGCCTCTGAGCACATGGAACCCCAGCTGCCTCTCTTCTCTGAGCAAAGCTGTTTAGGTTTCTTCGGCATGGGAAGCAAACACTGCTGTGCCAGGTGTGGACTGACAGCACCAGCCTTAAAGAAACTGTTCTGAGACAGGAGAAATTGTCCTCTAGACATGCCCTCCCTTTGGCATTTTGGGGACCCTGCATCTTAGCTTGGACCAGCCACCTACGTTTTTGGATGGGTCAGAAAGAAGGAGAGGCCTCATTTATCACCATGGCACTAAATGTTTTCTTGGCCACCAGCACTGCCAAGAGACACCTGTGCTTTCTTGTCTGCAAGCTACAAATGCAATGGCACATTCTTCTCAGGGTCATGCTTAGGGCTGTGTTTACTTCTGTGCCGAGATACACATTGAATTAAATGTTGAAGGACCTCTTTTCTTCATAAATGCTTCCCTGAGAAGCTGGAGCTGCATTTTATTTTTAAATTGGGAATGAGGTAATGTCACAAGTCTGTGCTTGCAATGTGATCTCACTGAATTGGAATGATCAGAGTTTAAACAAAACCCTGCTTTTACCTTTTCCTCTGTCTGGCCAAGGTATCTTGGAACAAGATACTTCTCATTGCCATTAGGCAGATGGATCAGGCTTGGGGAGTATATCCTGACAGGATCAATGCCAAAACCAGGGCATTACAGTACTTGGTGCTTGAAAATCTAGATCCTGTGTATGTATACCAGGCAACCACATAAACCTTCACCCAGTGGGCACTGAGGTCAGGCTTGTACAAAAGTACTTGTTAAATGAGGAGTCCACCAGTTTAAATGTCCAGGGATGTATTTGCAGCACCATCAACATGTTTCACACTAAAAAAATTAAGAAACTTAGAGCATACCTGATAGCTTCATTATAAGGTACTCAGCTTTGCATGTCTCTGCCCTTTGCAAGAGACTGTTACCTCTGTCAAGTTTTTAATTTTCTAGCCTGGTCTCTTACTTCCTCAGACTGTTAAAAGTTACATTTAGTCAAGGCAAGACAATAAACAGCTGTCAGTTTTTTTGATTCTGCTCTCCCTTCCACATTTTACCCAAATTTGTATTTTTAGCACCTGGCCTCTCCATTGAGTTAAATCTGTAATTCACCATCTGTGTACCCACATGTGTATGGATGTAAATTTTGAATCAGTCTCCATAGTGAGCTGAAAATTGGCAGCAATGAGACCTTGTCATTAAAAACGGCCTCTAACTGTAATTTTTGCAATAAGCTTTGAATTAGATATGAAATAACTCTTATAACTATAAAATCAACTTATTTCTGCATATTCATCCTCCACCCATTAGGGCTTTCTGATATCCCATTTCATAAATGGACATTTCCCCAGAGTTCTGTCCATTATCTTCCTTTCTTGAGAGCATCAGTTATGCAGTATTCAGATTATGCCAAAAAGTTCTAGAAATCTGATAGATTAATAAAATTTGTAGAAAAACAAGGACTTTCCCCATATACAGGATAAAATATCCTCTTTGAACCAAGAATTTGGCAGCGGACATTAATTCTGGACCCTCGCTGTGGCTGAGCACTTCCAATAACGTCCCTTCATGAAATTTGATTCCCTCTCCTTTCCTCCCAGACTGCACTGTTTTATCTGACCAGAAAAGGATCCCTGGGGGCTCAGTGGTGGGACTGTCCCACAGTTTTGAGGCTGGTGTAGTAGTGGTGATGATACAGACATGGTGGTGTATGTACAGTAATGTACACACGGATTTCAAAGGAACTTGGGTATATAAAAACAACCTGCTGCTTTTCTTCACTGTTTTATAGGAAAAGAAACATTTTCAGGCAATAATAAGGAAAAAAGGAATTTTCAGGTCAATTACATATTGTCAACAAATTTTCACACATTTTCCACATAATCAAAACAATGTTAAAATGTTTCTGACTTGAATTTGCTTCTGGTTTCTTCGAAAACTTAAGCACAACCATTTCAATGTGCTACATTTTCAAACTGATGTACATCTTCCCATGCACTTTTGGCAGCAATGCCATAAATATAAAGAGTCTGCAGAGCCTCTTATGGCAGGGCCATGAATAAGGCTTTTCTTTGCCTTGCATGCAAGTACAACTTTCCTTGTGATCAGCTTCTGTTTTTCCCCACCAGTGACTAATCATAGGAAGTTTTCTACAACATTAATGTCTTCACTCACCTTCATTCCTTTGTGCAAGCTATTACAAATAAGTAGTCTATACACACCACAAAAAAAAAAAAATCCATATTTTTGGAAGAAGTGCTAAAGCTTAAGTTCTTTGCATATGACTCCTTCATGCAAAGGCAATAACATTAAAAAAAAAAAAGCCATCTATTTTGTCACAGAGATGAACATATCAGGAAGGTGTACTAAAAGCTTGAAGGCTGGACCATTTTCTCATAAATTTATGGCAGATTGGCAAGGTGGTGCTCTGCTAAATTTACTTACGCTGACTACACTGTCAGATGACCTGTATGAAATAAACACATGGTTAAACAGCTTGAAAAACACCAAATTATCAAAATGACAGTATTTGTACACAGAAATACTTAATGGTACAATTACAAGAAAATGTGATTTTTTAAAAAACTGAAGCACCACACACATCCCAGAGTAAAAGAGCTACCACATTCATTAGCAGATAGCAAAATACATTTACTCATAGCAAAAATACGAATACTGAAATAACTGTACACTTACTATAACCGTAAGAGTAGTGCAACATGTTTGTAGACAGGCACTTTGAAGACTTTTTCCAGCTCCCCTTTCATCTGAATGATGTTACAGTCATTTATAACAAAAGCAAGGGAATGTAAGATTTCTCAAGTCAGAACAGAGGCATTTTGTTCTACATTTCATCTTGCCAATTAATACCAGTGACCACTGAAGATACAGACCATTAGAGAATTTAGGGTCCATGTCTTCTTTCACACCATCATGGACTTGAGATGCTACTTTAAAATTAATTTTAGTCTTTTAATTCTATAGTTTGTGGTCTCAATTATTTAACCCTGAGGGCTGACTCTCAAAGCATCAACCTCTTATTAATATTCAGGAAGAATCAACTGAGAATCCAACTCTCATCTGAGAGCAAAAATGAAAACCAGGCTTTTCTGTCTTCCTCACAGCTACTTCAGAAAATCAGTTCACTTCTAATCGAAAGACTCTTCCCTTTTAGTGAAACAAATATGCTTAAGTCTAAAAGTCTAGACACTGGGTCTTAAAAGTGGTAGCCTTTTGTCTCATCCTAGGCGCCATGGCACTCTAAAGCACCAAGCAGGGATGTCTGCAGGGAGGCTGTCACTTCAGAAATTGTGTTCAGCAGTCTGGGCACAGAGAGATTGTGAAAACTCTGCAGCCATCCTAATTAAGGTGACACTCTGCTACAAGAAGACATACTATTGTAAAAAGTTACAGGAAAGCTTGTTTGCAAAATTAATCTGTAAAAGATCAGAAACTGTGGTCCAACAAAATTAAGTTTCAGGTAAATCAGAAAACAGTTTTGGGGAGGAAGACAAGCTGCTGGTTACTCAGACCATCAGTCAGCAATTCACAATGCACAATTTCAGATTAGAAAGCACAGTGTTATTAAGGTCAGTCTAATGCTTATGCATATACTAACTAGAAACCAGAAAGGAAAATGATAAATTATGGAGCCATTAAATTAATAGGAATTTGGGAGGAGTCAGAAGATGGATGAGAAATGCAGATTATTTGAAGTCATCTTACTTACAAAAAAAGTTGATTGGTTTTCGGGAGAAACAATCCAAGTTGTTGCATTGATTATAAATTATCCCTGTGTGCCACTCTTCAGCCCTCCTGTAACATCCACATGCCTGCAATGCGCTTTTGGGCACATTTAAGGCAAAGCATCAGGTTCCCTGCAGTGAACAAGACTGGCTGGATTGCACAGCTGCTTCCCAGCTTTCAGAGGCTGGTGGGACCAGCAAGGGGGTATTATTCTTTTTATTAGATTTTATTATTAGAATCAGGAACAGGTGAGGAACCACCTGTGTGTACTCCTCAGATGGTTTCAATTTTTCAAATGTTCAAATATTATTTTCAAATGGCTCTTCAGCTGAGATAATTTAGGACAGAGGAGCCAGTTCATTTCTAACCAGTACCCATGCTGTATTCTCCAAATAAATGAATTTGTTCCCTGTAACATCAATGGACAGGACAAAACATCACTTTTGAAATGACTTTGTAACCTGAAAGGCAAAAATCTAAGTCAGGTGTATCAGATTGCCCTGGAGGGTCTTCAAAGGTTTTCATATCTTCTCCCTGACAACGGGAGAAGGTGTTCATTTACCTGAGGAGATTTGGTCCATTAAATAACTTAGATTTATGTGAGTTTGGTGCTCAGGTCAGGCAGACAGAAGCTGCTGAGCCCACAGCTGCTTGTTTTTTTCTCTCTAGAAAAGCTCACAGGTTACTGGGAGCAGTCTTTGCCTACTATTCTGCTTGCCTTCATATCAAGAATTTGTCATGGTCCATATAGTGTTGAAGTGGGGAGAAGGAAGAAGTTTTTCTCTTCCATCCGGAAAACAGCAGACTGCAATACTTACTTAGTTGTCCGCTGTAAGGAGAGTTTATTATTTGCATCAGCATTTTCAGCCAGGTTTTGCTAAAAAAAAAAAAAAAAATTGTGTTCCCTTCTCCATAATCTTCTTACATGAACATTGAGATTTCTCTTTTGACCCAATGCATTTGTGAAATATATATTTTCCCATAAAAACTCTCCAAATATCAGACAGAATATCAAAACTCAAGAGCCAAAACACATTTTGCCAAACCTCATTACTTGGCATGGGGAAGGTGAGTGGGAAAGGACATTTCTCTTAATGAAAAACACCATCATAATTTTTGAAAATATAAATTTTTTCCTCTGATAACTCTGCCCTGCCTGCCACTGACCCCGCATTTAGTATAAGTAAACACCTTTTGTAGTTGCACAGATCAGGAACTTCTCTAAATTGCAGCTGTTAGCTTTCCCTGTACATTTTTAATTTAATGACTAAAAATAAATGAGATGGAATATACAGGGATATTTGTTGGGATTTTTTTTTAATATTGCTGCTGTTAAACTCCTTATTCTGGAGGGATGGTACATTTTTCCATCATTGTATCACCACCACTCTGTAATGAGAAAGTAAAAAACACAACTCTGAGATCAATACATGCAGTTTAACTACATATCCTTACTACTAAAAAATAAATTACCCAGAACTTTTAACAATTCTGAAAAATCTCAGAGAACTCTGCATACTTGTATTAATCTTTGTTTGATGTGCAGATTTCCTATAAAAACCCACAACCCTGCCAAATGCAGGAATGATTAGGAAGACAGCTCCCAGAACATCCAACATCTTGCAGGAAGTGGGTGCTTTAGCCTGCAGTGCACCCAACAGACTCCTAAACACATCACTGGGAAGTGAATTATGAGCTTCAAACCAGTTGTTGCAGATTTTCTGTAGCATCTGCAGTGTCTTGGAGATCATAATAAAATAGCAGCTCTCAGATTAATATCTATCAAAGCAGCATGGTCTGAGAACACTGTGAAATATTTCACCAGAGCAAGCAGAATAAAGCAAATGCCCGGAACATGTTTCAATGTCAGGCACTCAAGTGTTTGGCACAGGTGGAGTGGATTTCTACACGCTTCTGATATGGGAAGGAACTTTTCTCATAACTGATTTTGATGGGTCAGAATGAGGCAGATGCTTCTTTCTCCTTCCACTGTGCTCTAAACAACGACAGGGTGTAGTGGAGTGATATTCTGCTGAATTCCAGTGATGATGAGGATGAGATAATGTATTCTGCTTCTAAGGTTGTCTCACAGCCACCGATATATATGGAATAAGCACACGCCTCATATTCTAAGGCAGAAAATTACTCTGGGTGACAAAACAAGGGTGCTTAGTACAATTCTGGTACTTTGGGTATCCAACCCAACTTCTGTCATGCCAGAGGATCCTGGGTCTCCTGCAGCATATCTGTGAACCCTGTGTGGATGTTTCAGCAAATTTAGGGCACCACAAAGAGTATCAGAACCTCTGCTAAGGAGTGAAATCCCAGCCTCCCCTTCCAGCAGTAATACACATGCACACATGCACATACACAATGCTTCCATGATTAAGGCAGTATGTCATTAATTGAAATCAGGTCACAAACAGTAACTCAACCATGTTTTGCTCAGTCTTGGAATGGTTGTTTATTCCAAAGTAATGAAGCTTCCTGTAAAGTAAATACTTTTAGAGTACAGTGCCATAATTACATGATGTATAAACATATGGTGCTTTGTCAAATACAATAAAAGACATAAAATCACATTAAGATGATCTGCTAATATAACAGAATGTAAAAGTAACATCTGAACAGCAAAAGAACTCAGCAGCCAAATAGTTTAGTTGTCAGGTCTGCCATTAAGATAAAATGGCTAATTCAGATGAGTATTTTGGGCAAGAAGCCTCCTTTTGCATACTGCAACAAGGATTTTGTATTTTAACCAAACAAATTTCAAATGAAGAACTATTTGCCAGGCAAATCAAAACTCTTTTCCAGTGTGGCTGTCCCCATTTTACTGGTAGGCAAAAAGAAGACAGGATTTTAGAAAGAAACCTGATGCAGTTGGGTATAAAAATCTCAGTGGATTTGAATTCTTCATGTTACTCTGAAAATCCTGCACAGAGTTACTGGTTTGTAGGGGAACTCTGTAACAACATGGGATAAAGCTCAGGAGCCCTGTCTGAGTCCTTTTTTCAGCCAATCTACCCTCACAACACTGTGTAACTAAGGAAGGCACACTGAGGAAAAGAGTTCTGATCCTGACTCATAAAAAAGAGAAGAATAAATAAACCCTGAAAAATAGGAAAATAAAAACCCAAGGCTTTTTTAATGATCAGTTTTCTAGTTCTGCCTCATTATATAGATAACTGGTAAAAATTTTCCTTTGTCTTAGTGGAACTAACAGATTCAGAAAGCTTATTGCTTACTCCTTGAAGGTTTATGAGGCATGCAGGTACAACAATGACGTATTTAAGTATTTCCAGTCATGAAACACAGTTCCTCTGCTGTGTTGGAGGGCAGCAAGCTGAAGCTACAAAATGGGCTGTTTCACACAGCAAGAGTATGACTTGTTATAGACATGATCCCAGTATTCTTTTTCTTAAAGTCAAGCTTGGGTGAAAAACTTACACAAATAAAAGCTCACGGCCAAATTTTGCTTTCTGTTCTACTTGGAAACTAAGCAGACATTTCTCTTCAAAGAACTGTACCACATCCTGATCTATAAAAATATAAAAACAGATTGAAATTACATTAATATAAACAGGCACCACTGAAAAGAACATTGAGTACTCAAAATTGTGGACATTTATGTGAATACTTTCTAAAATAGTTATCTTGCACATTATAAAGAGATATAAAAAGTAAATGTCGCTTTCCTTTTTAATAAATTATTTTTATTTCACCTCTAGTGGCAAAGATATATAATTACAGAACTGGAAATTCAGAAAGAATTTTCTGGTCTCTTCCTTTTGGGACAGGAAAGAGTGAGAGAAGAATGCAGTCAGAAATGAGAAAGTTAAGACCCGCAGCTACAGAAAAGACAAGACATTAATTTTTCAGTCTCATTATACATGTTAACTGTAAATAACTACTTTCATGGCTCATTTCTTAACAGAAAAATTGGAAAGCCAACCTTAGTTTAATGCTTTTTCCAAATTTTAGGGATGGCAAGAATTTCCTTTGTGGCCCACATCTTCCTTCCTGAGATTGGATTTTAATTAATTTGACTAGTGGAATAAAAGCTTAAGGTCTTTTCAGCATACTCACACTTGTAGCAGGGGCTCCAGTTCCTTCCTGCCTGTTTACCACATCAAACTCTCACATGGCCTTTGAGTCCCAAATACATACCCAAAGTAAGACAAAAATTGATCATGTCTTCTTGCTCACAGAAACCCAAGTCTAGACCTGCTACAGACATTGCCTGGAAGGTTCAGATGGCAGTGTAGACATGATCCTAGAGAGATGCCTTGCTTCAAAAGGAAGACATTGAATTGCTGAAGCTCAGACTGTGGTACTATTGCTTAGTTTGAACTGTACTTTTTCACTAATGAAAGTTGGAAAGGAAAAAAAAATCAAAACCAAAGAATGCTTTGCTATTAGAAAAGAAGAATTTTTACAAGCTGGTTTCCACTCTTCTTCTAAGCATCTTGGAAGAATTCTTTTAAAATAGACATGTTTTGGTCATATGAGCATTTTCAATGTAAAAAAGATGCTTTGGATTTTTTTTTTTTGGTTGGTTCTGAAAATGAAATTAGATTTACATAAAAAAATGTAAAATCACAGATCTTTAAAGAAACTGCCCATATACACATTATGGAACTAATATAGCTGGACCCTTCAAAATACTTTTTTGGACATCAGTTTGAGGGGAGATAACACAATTATGACTCTTCTTCTCAACTATCACAGACCAAGAGAATCATTTCTTGCCCAAACATGTTTCATCAAATTTGCTCCTGCAAATAATCAGAAGGAACCTAGAGAGAGGAAAACTCAGTGTGAGTAAGGGTTTCACAACCTGGCACATTTGGATTAAGGGTAACTATTTTAGAAAAAGCTAATTAATAAGCTCTGAGCTTCATCAATATATGAAGCCTGGAAGAGGGTCCAGGTCACACCTGAATCTCAGTGAAAGATCTGCCCTTCTGCACTCACAGCAGCATCAGGACCTCGCTGTCAAAGATGCAGAGCTGAACATATGTGTTGGGAGTTGCCTGCTTAACAGCACAATACTTCTTCTTTCCCTTTATAAACAATGAGCTCTCAAGCTCCCAGAAGCAAAGAAACCAGGCGAGAAAATATTTAATCAGTGAAAGAATGAAATTATATGCAGCTGATAAAGTAGGGGCTGTGTGGAAATACCAAATGTAATTGAAAGAAGAAACCCTTTCCATCACTGCCCAGTGTCCTGAAATGCCTATGTGTGAAAGCAGTACGACTTAATTTCAATGGTAGCCACAAGTGGGTGACCTGACTTTTTCAAAACCAAATCCCCAGTTCTCATTCAGAAGATGATGTGATCTTTCCTCTTATGAGTTTTCCCATTTTTTACATATCTGTCCTTGTAGCACTGCCCCTCCTCTGATTGCCAGAGGCATGTCCAGCATTGGGATGCTGCACCCCTCATTTTCCTGAAGCTAATCAAAGAGACTACAAGAGCCCCATTGGATTGTGAACACCAGGAACATTACACAGGTTGGTGCATGCTGCAAATAAAATTTAGGCCCTCTGCATTTCCCAGAATGGTATTTTCCTGAGTCATGGGAAACAAGGAGTGGAAAAAACCTCTAATACAATTTGTGCTATAGAGGGAGGAAGAGCACAAAAGAAGGACTATGTGATGGGACTATGTGAAGGACATGGGTGATGACGTATTCAGTGATCCAAAGGTTCAAACCTCTAGATGAAGGTTGAGGTTATATGCAGAAAGGAAGAGAAGGATCTGAAAGCCCAGCTCCCTCTAATCTTCCATAACGATGGAGCAGACCAAGATGAATGAAGCACAAATGCATCCAGCTCCAACAGACAATGATATTTCACTATCAGGTGGAGATCCCCTGCCAAGTTCTATCTAAGCTGTATTTTAAAGCTTTGGGACATTATGTTTTGTTCAAAAAGTGTGTATCAAACTGTTACTAGGGCTTAAACAGTCAGAAAGAATAATGTCATAAGTGAATCTTCACATTCATAGCAAATAGTTAATTATGTTGCTCTGATACAATATAAGAAAAATGCAGCACTTGTGTCTTCTCTGCAGAGATTTTGCCATTTATTCCTCAAGAACACTACTGGAAAAATGGGCAGGGTGTGTTCAGTTGTGGGTGGAAGCTGGCATTCACCACCCTCCTCCGTTCTAAACAGTACATGCTTTCAAGCATCTAACACTTAATGAGGCACAGTAACATAACATGCTTCCCTGGCCCTGAACAACATGCCTCTACAAAGCTAGAGAAATCCACAGGGTATGTCCATACCTTTGGCTAACCATGGAACTGTGACTGTACCCAAAGGTCAGACCACCTCATTGCCTACACAATTCACCCTCAAGTATGACAGCTCTGAGCTCCAGGCTTGAAAGTGCACACAGGAGGCTCATCCAGCTCTGTCTAAAACACTGTTCGTCTCACCCTGCAGACACAGTCCAAGAGCCCCAATGACTCCACCATTGCCAAAGCACACCTAGGACTGGCTCAGGTTCATCATGGCTCAGAGATGTGACAGCCAGTGTGGTGACCTGGCCTGCTTCTGACCACAGATCAGGTATCTCTGATATGTTCTCCTTAAACCATTTACACAGAATCACAGAATAATATGAGCTGGAAACGACCCACAAGAATCATCATTTAAGTGAATGGTCTAGCAGGGGACCAAACCCACAACCTCAGCCTTGCCTCTTCCCAGCAGCTTGCAGAGCTGCTGTGCAGCATTCCTAACCAGTCTGTGCCGAGTGCAGTTTGGGACACAGTCCACTCTATGTGCTCTCTGGTATTTTGCATTTCTCTCAGACTATTCAAGGGAGAAGCAAAAGCTTGAGGCTTTATATATGCAGTTTGGAAGGAACCTGTTATCACTTTGTTACACTTCTAAAATGCAAACACCACGACACAGGAGGGAACCTGTTAGCCCTGAAAAAGAAATGGCATGCTCTTTTGAAATCAAAACAAGTGCCCTGCTGTCGATGAATGTATTCTTGGTTACAGCACAAGGAGGAAGTTTTCGCTTTTCCTCCCCCATCTCTCATCCAAATTTCTTCCCCAGGGTTGCAGAGTATGAGATGAGCAACGTGACCTTGCAATGACAGAATTTTAATGAGTGACTGGTGCAACAAAAGCGATGCAGCAGCATCTCCCTGCTCAGCGTTGCTATGTACACTAGACATTTATGTAACACTGCTTCTCATCCTCAAGGCTGTCCTTTCCTAGGGTCAGCAGCAACAAACACAAAATTTATTTATCAAACTGTCAAACCTACTTACAGCTGACACAGAGAACTCTACACTCTAGTATTTTGGTGAAAAGGAGTTAACAGGTAAAGCTTTTTCCCAATTCCACAGCTGCAGAATAGAAGTAGATGTTTTTCAGAAGTAAGTTAACTTGAAAGAGTAAAGGTTTTATGTCAAAGGAATTTTTTATTTCCAGGGTGTTTGCTATAATATACTAGCTTTCTTCTGGGCTTTAGCACTGAGTTGTGCACAGAAATGCAACGCATTTGCATACATTAGCTCTCAACCCTCAGGGAGACTCGGTATGCACATCTAGAAAATGGGGTTTGGTTTTAATTTCTAACACTGTGAAGCTAAGAAGAATGTCTCCTCCCTCCCGTGGTTCCCAGGTACAAAATATTTCACCCTGTTTATTACTGGCATTTATCATCCTCTCCTGCCCTCCTCGGGTTGCTCTTCAGTTGACAGCAGTTTACCTGGAGCTCCAGGAACAGCCTTCCCTCTCATGCAAGGGCTCTGCTAAGAAGCAATCTGCAACTGGGACGTGTGGCTTTTCCCAGCTTTCTCTCTGTGTCCATGTAATAATGGGACAGATCCACTGCTCTTAGTACAGATCCAGCACTTGTGTCTTATAAATAGGATCCCTCTAGAGAATATAATACTTCAGGCATGGTAAACCGTGAGGATACACTGCAAGTTTAGAGATATTCATAACAGAGGAAGTACACAGCATTCCTTGGTACCAAAATGGATCTCATCCCTCTTACAACATGGGTGATACAATTAGCAGGATACTAAACCTTCAGATAATAACCTTTAGATATCCTCATCCAGCCCTTTAAGGAGAAGCATTTGTTGCTCAAAACCTTTGTGTCAGAGCATTCATTATGCATGTCAGACCAGCAGAGGACTCAGGGTTTTTAACCTTAAAAGATGCTAATTAATCTACTGTGACTACAAAGGAAATTTCAGTTTCTAGGATTTACTATGCTTAGTACAGGCACTAAAATACCAGGCTCTTTATGGGAATGAAGAATCTCATTTCAGCTCCATACATTTTGCCAGTGCATCACCATAGTGGCCTTAATGAAACACACCAGCAGCAGAAACAATGCAAATCCCAAATCACTGTTCACAGTTGAGTCATCAGCTATATTACATACATATATATATATCCCTGAAAAATGTATATTCATAGCAGAAAATCTCAGCTCAGCACAGGCACCAGTGGCATTTTGATTAAACCTTCTTGTTAAATCCTCTTGGCTAAAACAATAAAAACTGGTTGAAATTGTGAAGCATGGAAAATAGGCAGAAAAATTGGATGCATAATCCAGAGAAGGAGATCCACCTTGCATTAGATCAAACTGGTGAGTTTATGAAATGATTGCCAGGCTGAAGTGAAAATTAATCTCCCTAGAAGTACTTTTATTTTTCAAAAGAGTAAACATTGCATTTTAATAACTTTGCCTCTTCTCTGACTTATGGTCCTTGAACTGCTATAGGCAAGGACTCTTTAGCCTCGTGTCTGCTTTCCCTTAGCCATGTCTTGTGGTTTGAAACTATAACCTGGTGTATTAAACATTGAGTAGAGGTTTAGGGCTTAGGGCTTAGAACAGCTCTTAGGGCTTCTGTTCTCCAAGTCCTACTAAATCATTACTTCTCTGCTCTGTTAGGCTGCTACAGCTGAATTACTGTTCCCAATATGGCTGTTCTGCCACTTAATGCATTATCTGCCCTCCCTCAGCCAGCTTCAAATCTCTTTGCCACCTATGTGCTAGAGGCTAGAAGAGGAGAAAAAGACAAGGAAGAACTCACATGCCAGCAGTAGTACCACATACTGAAACAGGGAAGTGTTGCTCCAAACAATGGGCTGGAATAATCATTGTGGAGGGACAGACTGTTCTGCAGACTTTGGTGGTGAAGGTCAGTCCCCACTAGGCCTTCCCACACAACATCAGGGCTCACCTCTGCTGTTCTTTGTTGTGGCAGTGGACATTTACTCACACAAGTAACCTCAGTGATGTGGGAATAGGTCTTGGGTACATCTGATTAATCCTGCTGTTAGCTGTGTAAAGCCCTGAGTCCCACGCTGCTGCACAAGGGCTGGATTCTTGTTGCTTGGAAAAGGCTTGGTTTTCATCACGGTATGGAAACATTCCTGGTCTAAAAAAAGAGTCCTGAAACAATTCTGATTAATAAAACACAAAGACCCTGCTGAACAAACACTGAGAAGTCTGCAGCTTTGTGAAAGACTGAGTGAAAACTGGGAGAATACAGGGCGGGATCCTTCCCCTGCCAGCAGGACACTTATGACAGACTCACAAGGCACAGTTTAAAGTGCTAAGTGATGCTCAATTACGTAAATCCAGTTGATCTGCAAATGTGGAATTGAGTGCTGTCAGCCTTCACTTACTTGTCTGGCACTGAGTTATATTTTTACATATATTTGGCTTACAGATATAAAAGCAATGAAGTTTAAAAGAGGGCTTGACTCTGTTTTGCAAGCTGGAGACACACTCAGAGCAATGACAACACAGCCTGTAGAAAGATTGTGTTTATCATAATATCTGCCACTTCTGAAGCCAAGTCACAGTCACTCAACAACCCTTAAGCTTTTTGCCTCTCTTACAGAAGAATAGCTCAAGGAAAAGGAAAAAAACAACTGAAGCTTTTAGACTTTCCCCAAACTCTTCCTCACCTGGCCTAGCGATTACTCAAATCAGCAAAAAAAAGGTTTTCCCAAAATAAAACATAAGCACATTTGCATAGCAATTAGATAGCTCTTTCTACTGCTTGTGCACCAAAGTGATCCCAAAACATTAATTAAGGCTCAAAACACTCCAGAAAGGCAGACAGTCCAGAGCTTGTTTTACAAGTGGGTCAGCTGAGTCAGATACAGCACAAAGACAGAAAAGAGGACAGCCTGGATCTGCTTTGATCTTGCTGTGACAGCACTGCTTAATGTAACAACATGTGTTTAACATGCCTACAAACAGCATCAACTCCTGCAACAATGCAGAATAACAGCACAGTACTAGTATAACTATTTTAATTATAAAGTGTTACCTATGCAGAAGCTGAGCCAGAAAATATAATCTGCTTTAGCACAGAGCTAACTGCAAAACTAGCTGCTCATTATATGGTAATGGAGCCGATATCTGTCAGAGGAGATGTAAAACCACAAACAACATAGTGATTAGATGACTCTAAACTGTATTTTAAAAGCATGTGATACTAAATCCCAAAACTAGAGGAAAAGATCACTTTCTAGTTGTGGGTAAAAGATGCAGGCATGATTTCAATCATGCTTTAAACTGACAGCCAGAAAACAAAAAAGTATGCAGGACCTACAATATCCAGTATCTATGCATCTTGCCAACAGCTTTATGTTTATTATAAAATCTATGCAGGCAGTATTAGAAATAAATCTTACTGATTAAAAAGAATCTAATCCTTTGCTGCACACCTCCAGTTTTACAGTGATGGATGAATGAGATCCAGTAGGCAAATAATGGTCCTTTCTGCCTCAAAGAGAAAAAAAATAAAAGCAGTAGCAGCAATGTAGGCTCTCATCTCACACTGCATT
Source organism: Molothrus ater (assembly GCF_012460135.2). NCBI lineage: Eukaryota > Metazoa > Chordata > Aves > Passeriformes > Icteridae > Molothrus > Molothrus ater. The sequence goes on along the minus strand of NC_050479.2, from coordinate 81,128,763 downwards.
TCTATTTTGGCTTCTCTCATCTGGGCTACTTCGAGAATTTTCACCAGTAGGAATTAGTCTATCTCTGGTTCTTTGCTTCCTGCCTGGATTTCAAATTGGGTAGAGCCAGAGGTAAAGACTTCAGTGCCAAGTCACGTGGCTTCACTGATGCACCTCCTCCCTGCTGCTCACTGAGAGCAACTCCTGAGCAGAAGCTGCCAAGGCAAAGACCAAACTTATTCTCACTAGTTACACATGCGGGATGCCTATACACCACCTACCAGAAAAATGCTTCCCTCTGAACACTCACACTGATACTTGCAGACTCTGGTACAGAGTCTGTGTCCCAAGCAGAAATTTAGTGCCTTTCCCACTAACATAAAAAAGGTATTCATTGAATAGATGTAAATGAAAGCAAATGAACTGCCCTAAATACAGGTGAACCACAGGCACGAGTTCTCAAGCCAGCCTCTGCCTGTGTATGCTGCAAACACTACACTGTACTGCTCCCAAGCTTCTGCTGGAGATAAAGGGAAAGGTTTTCACCATGTTAATGTGATGATGATCTATTAAGAGACACTAGAGTGGTGCCTATTTATGCCAGCTAAGTGTCTGATCCCTGTGTAAATGCCCTCATCTCAGCAAAGTAAGGAAAAGGAGAAAATAAGAAATAAGGGGAATTCGATTGGCTATTTGGATGGACAAAAAAAAGGTGCTCCTCAGAACCAAAAATTTATGAAGTACCAGTTTCAGCCTTTAGCTCTCCCATGGCAATTATGGGCAGAAGATAGCTGAGGGGAAGAGAAGGGAAGGAGACCTTAAAATTGGGATGTTTTGAGATCTTCCTCTATGGAACAAACTGAAAGCATACTGCAGCTCCTGCAAGGTTTTTATCTGCACACATCAGCCAAGGAGCCACAGAGCTGAAGGGTTCATTCTCACTCTGCTGTGGATCTGGTCTCATCCTGCTTTCAGTGGCACCAGGGCAAACAAAGGGGGCTCCAGGGAAGACACTTAAAGGATCAGAGTCAACCAAACATACTGGAACCCCTAAAACTGGATTTCAACCTGCTGTGCTGTAAAATAATCAGTCAGAGCATCTGAAAGCTTTAAGTGTTTAACATTCAGGGCATGTGAGTGCAGAGTGAGTGCAACTTCCATGTTGAGTGTGTGGTATAATAAAACTTCAGGTCCTGTCTGCTCCTGTTCATTGCTTTTCTTGCTCCATCTTTATGACTGCATAAATCATAATTATTTTGCAAACTCACTGAATACTGAACTGATGCAAGATACAGAGTTCTCCACATACAGATGCGTGCTTGCAAAAGGCTGTGACTAACATCACAGCAGAGGCTGCCCACTGGTGCTACACAATTGTGCTCACTTTTTCTTAGGTTAACTTCATTACAGAAGTAGACTAGCAAGAGTAACACTCTATATTTTAAATACAGAATCCCAGTTCTGCAATGTATAATAAAATCTTTAACATGGAGTATTTTCACCCCAAAGCCTTAAGATTTGTATACCAACAAAAGCAAGAGTCTTTTAATACACTATGTTTTGCCATTTGGATTAACCTGGGGTATCTTTTACTGATCCAGCTTCAGAGGACTGAAGTGGAAGAAGTTCGAACATTCCACAGATTCTTCTTCCATCAGCTTATAATGCAATTGTGTCTTTCCCCAGCTTCTGTACTTTTTAATTAACAGAAACAAATCCAAAGAATCCCTCCCACCACAAATATTGTGTGAGCGTATTTGAGTAAAAGCAGTGATTATTTGTTGGTATACTGCTGCATCCATCAGTCTTAAATAATCATAAATAAAAACATTTGTGCTATTCTTTGGTACATTTCTGTCTGTTTAAACCACAGCTGAACTTTTATGTTGTACAAACAAAAAATTGCACTTTTATCTTCTAGAGAGTCTTGCTCCAAGAGATTTTCAGCTGAAGGATTCTTTATTGTACTCAAACCTTGTCCCATAAGAGTTGCTGCTGTTGCTCAGTTTATGAAGTATCTTAGAGATTTTGTTTGGTCCACAGCAGAAAACTCCAATGGTCTTCCTGTTAAAAAAAAAAAAAAGAGGGGAGGGAAAGTTATGACATTGTGAATAAACAGTAATTTCCAATAAGAGACAGAAGTGGACCCTGGCCTCATGGTGTTATACACAAGCCACCTACATACAGATTTTAAGGGGAGAACAGTTCACTAGATGACGCAGTTAATTTTACTGAAGCCACCACATCTCTCCTAAGTATCCCTACAACAAACCTTATTATTTATCTGACTAAGACAACTCTAAGGAAGAAGTGCTTCATCTTAGTCTCAAGATACCAAATGATAAAATATTACTATTTTTCACTCTATTTTTTCCCCATGATTAATCACTTTTTTTGTTAAAAATATGTCTCACTGTAAAGACTTCCTTAGTGTAACTCATGAATTACACAAGCATCTCTAATCACTAACAGTGATTTGTTACACTAATGAAAACAGAGCACTACTAACCCATGATTATTTCTGGCAGCAACAGAATAATTTTACTGCTTTACTTTCACATTAGCATGTAGTTTTTCCTTCAGCATCTATATTGGAAATCTTACAAGAAGTCAAACACAGAGTATGATCCTTGCTCATCACCCATAGATCTTGGCCCTTTAGTCAACCTGACTTTTTCACGCCGTTCTACTGTCAACAGCTCTTTGCTCTCTGGTCACCTTAAAAATAGGCTGCAAGTCAGACTTACAGCCATACAACATTTCAGGGCTCAGAACTTTAGCCAACATCAGAACAAAACACAGCAGGACTGAGCCATTCACAATATTCACTATCTCCCTTTTTTTTAAGATGAGGAGAGGGAAAGAAAGCAGGGAAATACAATACAGGTGCTGCATTTTCTGTATCATAAAAAAAAAAATCATCTTCTTCCTGCTGAAATTGTGCCACTACAGAAAAATATCTAAAAGATTTACTAGGATGAAGAAAAAGCATACAAGAGGGAACATGGCTCTAACTATTGTGATCTACAGCACTCACCAAGAGGATGGAGATTTGGGTTCTGGGTTCTGCCTCCAGGACTGTTTCGATACTTTATGCAATAACTATTTAATATACAATATTTTAGCACATGCTAAATAATCAAATTCAGTTTAAAGCTCCCTGCATGTGTTTGATGAGAGGAGGGAACTGATTTAAGAATAAATCTTTGGTTCATACTGCTATGTGTACATGTCAGGTGGCAGGCAGCTGCCAGAGTAGCATGGCAGTGCATGTTGCATCAATGCACAGCAACGCTGGCATGGTACAGCTGAGCACTCAAACATCAAAAATGACCCAAAATTTATGCAGGTAACTGCAGTGGTGTCCTTGTGCAGCATCTTATAACACAGATTGCAATTGCCTTCAATGACTTCATCTCTCATATCAATCAGGCAAAGTCATAATTCAGACTTTTCTCACCCTTATGTTTATCTATTAAGCTTTCCTATTCTGGCAGTGCTCCTTTTAATGGCAATGGGTGCTGTGCTGGTGGCTGAATTTGCTGCAATAATGAGAGGGCTGCTGCTTGTTGCTCTCAAATAAGAATCCTCAGCACTTGCAGATTCTGAAATCTCTCTAATCTGTGCGCACTGGAGAAAAAGGATTCATGAGCTGCCAGCAAGCCTCTGGCTTCTACTGTGTATTTAATTGAAAGAATGAATGTTGTTGTTGGGTTTGGGGTTTTTTGTTTGTTTCTTTTTCTTTTTCTTTAGTTGAATTAGTACAGTGAACTGATAAAATAAACCCCAAAGAGTTCAGCTGCCCCTCTCCCTTTCATTAGGTATAAACAGCCAACAAAGTGAATACATAGTGCCAATGTATTCTCATCCCAGTAACATTCTTCCAAGGTATACAGATTTTTTTGCTAGTGATTAGAATCACAGGAAGGTTAAATTATTTGCCTGAAGTCACACAAGAGACCCATGGCTAAGGTCTCCTGAAACCCAGCTGAGTCACTGTTCTGTGCAGTGAGCCACAGGCTCTCAGATTGCCTTCCTGGGATACCCACCACCAGCATTTAGTCTGGACACCCCTTCGCACACCATTCATCTTCCTCCCCTGTGTCCATCCCTGCCTGCAGATGCCTCTGCCCCTCCTCCCCCAGATCCTGCCTAGCTGCTGAACACAAACAGAAAGGTGGCTGAGGAAAGCTACCACATAGAACAGCATATTACTACCCTGACTGTTTATCTATCATTTGTTTAGGACAAAGGCTCACTTTGTATCTTAGATGAACACAGGCAACTGTATAGTCCTATGTCTGAAAATCTTCATTAATGCCATTAACATGTTTACAGTTAAGTAAACTATGTTATAGGCCATTCTTTGTAATGATTATAAACTTCAACATAGAATTTACTCCTTCAGAGCACTAAGCAAGTAATTCCTCAGTGTTCCTATGGGATGAGCACGTCAGCACATATTCTTACATCCATTTTATGAACAGCAGGAGTTGAGAGAGAGATTAAATATTTTGCTACATTGAGAGGATAGAGTCAGGACCTGAAATGTTCCTCTTTTAAATCCCACATTGGTTCCTAGAGAGAGGTTTCTCCTTTAGAACAGACAAGAAACGTATCATGGTGCTCCATGCTTTTTTCTCCTACAGGTATTCATGTCTTTTTCTAGGTCGTTCTCTACCTGGAAAAAAGCACATGCCCTTTTGACCTAAGCAAACTGAGCATGGTGCAAGCTTTTTATCCAGGACACAACTGAACAGGAACAAGGCTGTTGCTCCATTCCCCCACAAAAAGCATGAAAAAAACAAGAACAGTAATTTATTATGTAACTGTTCCAGTTCAGATTGCTGGGTCTGCAGGTGTCATATGAAATACGAACAGTAGATGGCATACATCCGCTCCTCTTTTCCCGAAAATCAAAAAGGAGCAGGAATCTGATGCTGGGCTGTCCCATGTCACGCTCTGAAGGTCTGGCAAAGCTCAGACACTTACAAATGCACTTTGCTTATTTGGGACCCATACAGCAACAACAGCAACAATTCACAAAGCACACGGCAATCAGAACAGCTACACAGAGAGACAGAAAGCTTTGCCAGCTGCCTGTTTATTTATATGCAGCTTTTCCTAAAATCATAAGATAAAAACTGGAAAATATCTTGGCTGCCCATAAACAAGCCCAAGGGGATGATTGCAAATGTGAAAGTCTGAACACTGGCACCAGATGTTGCAAACAACTTGACTGACCTGTTTTGCTTTAGTTTGGTTTTTTTGGTCTCTGTATAGCAGCAGGGATATTTAGGTGGAAAGTTACAGAGAAATAAGAATTGAAATAAAGGTAGTAGCAGACCTGGAAATAGGACTAGAGGGAAAAACTAAAGTTCCCATCTCATTCAAGGAAATACAGAGAATAATTAGCTACAAAAGGTAAATTTCTGCAGGACAGCTGAGGTTGTCAAAGGCTTCGCTACTGTGCACCATTACCAGTAACTACATCTATAGGTACAGACCTATACAAACCTTGATAAAGAGATGATGAAGAGGGACAAAGCCTACATCTTAGCAAGATAATCAAAAGATAACATTATTTTTGTATTAAAGATACCTTGCTTGAAAATGGCAGCCCAATTTAAAGACCTGATGTGAAAATGCAGAGGAAATGGTACTTGAAGTCTAATTAGGAGTAATGCAATGGAAAGCAAAAAAGAAAAATCAAGTATGATTATTACTACTACTAATGGCTTCATCAATATTATGTGCTCTTACATCCTCAGAGGGAAGTGGCAGGAACCTCATAATTTTCACCTTTTAAAACTGTACTCACACAGTTAAACAAAGACATTAGAATGGAGCATAAAAGGTCTACAGCCCACTATGCAGAGATCTTTTGGCCCAGTCAGCTTGGCCCTCTGAACTCTCTATTTCCTTTTCTTTCCCATGGTTCTTTGCTCTAAACCCCTTCTCTAAGTGTGAAAATTTTACTTGAGATGTAGCAGCCTATGGGGTGTCCTGCTCACAATATCCTCTATGATCTGAATCCAACACAAGTATTGTCAGCAGCTCACACTGCCCACAGTGATACATTTGGCACTCAGTATTTCTCAAGAGCCAGGGCTCAGTGTCCCCTAGTCATATCTAGCCTCAGAAGAGAAGAGTCAACAAGCCATGGGTAGATTTCACTTTGCAAGTGCAAGAGAGAACAAAAATTTCTTGAGGGAAAGTTCTGCAGAGCACCTCTCAAACCCAATGCATCCAGATTAGTGTCAATAGCTACTCAGGGGGGTTTTCTCCCACACCACCGACTTTGCCAGAAGTGGATTAGGGAAGATTCACACAGTCCCTTCTCTCAGATCAGCTTTTGAGGCAATGAACTGCCAGCAGCAGGAAAAATATTCAACCACCAAAGTTGGATCTGGACAAAAACATTCTATATGCATGCCTTCTCTGGTTTACACTTGTCTTTCAGACCATAATATGCTTTCCCAGCACAATAAAAAGGCATTGCCAGGTTTTAACAGAGAATAAAAAATAGCCAGAAATACCCAAAGACAATAATCTTCTGAATAAAAACAAAACAGGTAATTCAATTCTTCCTTGCGAATTCTGTTTGTATACTAGCATTACAAATCACAAATCAACAATTTTAAGAAATGTAACTTTATATAAAGAACCAGTGTATGTTGAAAGCAAGACATTGCCACGGACAAGAACACATGTAATCTCTGTGCAGTGAGATGGAAATCTGCTGCTTTTATTTTCTGAGCCACTGAACATCTCAACTGCATGAGAAGCTGAACTGCTCTGAACATAAAAAAAAACACAGTGTTTCAGTTTGTATAGGCTATCTCTCAGCAAGATAAATCCCAGAAATATTTTCATACAAACATAGCTAGAAACAGATATGCCCAGCCATCCAACTGTGGCACCCTTCACATGGACGAGCACCTACCTCCTATTGCACTTTGCTATGTCATCAAACAGGAGCTTCCACCGGGGTCGTCCAATCAAAAGCCTGGAGTTTAAAGCTTGATATTTTTCACCAATTATTTTCTGCAAGAAACAAAAAATTCCATTCTGCCTGATTTGCAAATTGCCTCATATCACCCAGGGCTCCCATTTCTGCTATTGGCTGACTTGCCAGAGTGCTGAGGTGTAAAACCTGAGCACAAGTACCAAACAGCTGTGATGGGAGCTGCAGCCATTTTATGCACCAATACCTCTGCTTAGTATCTTTTCAATGGCTCTCCTTGGTGTTAGTTACATACATTGTCCCTCATGCAGCTGCTCATTAATTCCTACATTACTTTTAAACCAATTTATTTAATCCATAAAACAATAACCATGCTCCTGTTACTCATTCCCACACTGGCTTTTAATGCTAAACTGGAAGAAATACTGCTGATGCAAAAATCATATTTTTGTCTGAAGTCTTTTTTTAAACTTTGTACAAGTAACTATTAAAATGACTAGGTCTGAAAAAGTAACAAGGGAAATCTTACTTTTCTCCCTGAGAGTAGTTTGCCAACTGTTTTGAGCTGCTGCAACGGCAGAAAGCAGACAAAACTGCTCCCCAGATGGAACCCACTCCATTCCAGAATGCTAACTCACCAGCATTTTGATAAGGTGAAATGCTCTCCCACTGCAGGGCACAACCCTGGGTTTGCTGTCCTAATACAGCAGCAAGAGGCAGAGAGCTACACATTATCTAGGCTGCCACGTTCCCTGCCTTGCTGAACAACCCAAAACACTGCTCACACCAATGCAAACACAGTCCTGGCCAACTCAGCCTTCTTTGGGCTTTTGTAGACAAGAGGCACTCGCTGCAGGGTGAGTTCTTACCACACAGGCACAAGGGCTTCTCACAAAGGGAGCAAGAAGTGTAACTGCCTGAATTTTGGCAGCAGTCAGCACTTTGGACTAACATCAGTGAACACACAACCTGTATGGCCATGGAGACTTCTCCTTGAGCAATTATGAGCAGCACTATGCTTCATGGCAGTTTTGTTCAACGGCCACAAAAAAAGTGACTGTAAAGTAGGACTTCAATCAAAAAGCTGACTTAAATAAATTCAGCAGCTGCTTAATTAGCATCACTATGAAGTATTTGTATACTACATAGTATCAGAAAACTTCCTTTGAATTGGCTATTATTTCACTTTCCCTATCACATTGCATTGCAGTCCAGCTTCAGGTTTTAATTTTAACCTAAAAATTACATAGCAGGTTCATCAATTAGGCATTTTCAAGCATTCCATTTCCATCAACATATGCTGTCCAGGCATTGCATTTGTCATAGTCATAACTACTGTAGCTACCACATAATTTAAACTACAAGATTGTGTTCCTCCCAGAGCAGTAAATGTTATGCTATCTCCACCTGATAGCAGGCAGATCAAAATCCTTTGGGCATGGTTTTTCACTGCATTTCATGTTTTCCAGTAATTGTTAGGCTTGGCTCTGGGCCCCCTGTAGTCAATGGAAAGCTTCCTGACGCGGCACAGTTAAGACTTGTACCTAGGCTTATGTGCTACATAATGTAAAATGAAGATTGCAAGCATAAATAGTTACAGGACATGCCAAGAGTTGGGGAATTAGCCTGGCGTTAGCATTGGCAATACATGTCAATTGACAGTTCCATATAATTTCCAGTCTTACACATCAAGAAATTTCTACCTTTCATCTATATATGAGATAATGAAATAAAAAGTTTTTAAAAATAGCTAGATTCTTTCAAAACATATATGGGAAAAGAAGATTTGAGCTTGCAAGTTCCTAGAACTATTCTGGTTTGGTTCTTAGCCCAGAAACGATGCAGATTTCCCATCGAACACGGCCAACTGTCTGGTCTGTGGCCTGGCCTGGAAGGACCTTGTTCCTAGAAAAGGGAGATATGGATTTCTGCCTGCACCTAATCAAGTTAAGGGTACTGCACTAGACTCTCTTAATGCTGTGGGGATGAACTGGCTGTCTTGCTCTATTAATCAATCAGTCACCCGAGTTTATGGCCTCATCTCCTGTTTTTACCATCTGCAGTAATCCCCTTCTGCCTTTGACTGACAGTTTGCATTGCCTATTACTCCAAGGTCTAGTTTAGTTTACAAACAACATTTGGCCACGTACCTGTATTCCATCTGTTTGACTGAGGTACAGCTGGATATTTATATAGTCTGGCCGATTCTCCTGCCAAAGCTGGAGGATGATAAAAAAAGCTAGTGAAATAATATTCTTTTTCTTAATGCAAGCGTGAAGTCACTTGTGCCTACTATGCTGAGGTACATGGGTTTCAGCATCAATGAAGTAAGCTTTTCACTGAAGAGGATGTGCTTGTATAGCACATCATGCTGTGTAAAAAATATTATTTTAGGAAGACACATGGCTCTTAAAATATACTTGAAATTATAAATCCCACTCCCTTTTCAATCTGCCTACTAGCAGAATGACTAAAGGCCACTCAAGGCTTCCCAGACTGCATGTGCTTCTTCTTCCTTCTCATAAAGTAGTCTGGACACAGGTAAGCGTCCAGGCTACTGGAACATGGCAACACTGCAATGAAACATTGGTGATGGATACTCAAACTGGTTTTGATCCAAGAACAAATGAAGCCTGGATCAGGCAGCCCAAGCTACTGCTGGAGCTCACTCGTTTTGAGAAAGGCTGCCATCCTCTACAGAATGCCAGGTGTGTGGTGTGGGCATACCTTGCATTTAAGTTGTCAGGACCCCTCCAAGCAACAACCATTACCTTGTTATGCAACATACAGAGCAGATCTGCAAACCAGCGGAAAGACTCAATGTCCCGGCACACCCAAATGAAGTAGAGTCGTCTGAGCTTGTAGCATTTCCAGCCATCACTTGAAAATAAAATGTGTGGGTAGTTAAAAATTATAATTTAAAAAGGAAACATTAATGAGGATGCTTTATATTTATTAATGGAAACATGAATTTCCTTTAGAAGCTAACTGCTAAGTTGCTCTTCAAGCTGTGACACATCAGACGCTGAATTGACCAACACAGCCTATTCAGATTATCCTGAGAATATTAAATATCTAGCACAGAGCTAGCAGCCATCACAGACACTGCTTCCACACTAGGAAATTGTCACTTATACAGATGATTTGAGCAGCAAATAAGGATTCATATATCATCATCAAACTTTTATTTTAAAGCAAAGAAGACATTCTAAGTTCAAGTGTATTATGTCAACGCTTTATTAGGTTTATAAAGAGGCCCGTAAGTGGAAAATATTGACAAATGTAATCATGTCGGGTCTTAATTCTGCCTTTCTATGTGAAAGGCTTTGGTTGATTATAATTAATACTGTAGCAAAATCACAAAGACCAAATGAAATCAGAGCTCCATTGTGTTAGGGAACTGTGTGATACATTACAGACCTCAGAAAATGCTGGTGGATAAAGTGCAGCCATGGGCAGATTCTGGCATTGCATTTAGAAAAACAGAACTCTCATGCAGATTTTTAATTCAATTAAAACACAAATAAGTACAAAGGAAGGGTTTGAATTAACTAGGAAAGAAAATAGAAATAAAAATATCCTGATGAATAATGAGTTCAAATAAAGCACAAGTATTCAGGAAACATTTTCTTAGTTAGCCAACAGTGGTTTTTGTTGTTCTAATCACTGAAATGGTCAGTGCACAGTTTCCTCCTTTTCCTCCTAGAATGATTTTCAGATAGAGAATGCCATAGCCTGTTCACTTAAAATTAAAATTGAAATGCCAATCCTAGGAGCCAGGCCTGGTCAAAAAGTTTCATGATACATCTCACCATACCCACTGTCCTTTATTCCAAACTGTAGAGTTGCTGGCATATCCAGCCAGGATATAGATATAGATCTATATAAGTGATGGCTCCAACCAGTATCCTGCCTCTCCATACCTCTGCCCTGAGGAGCAAGGATGAGCACCTCAGCAGCACATAGAACTGAGAACTCACCTTTCATGTAAACTCCTCAGAGAGAGTAAAAAAAGTGCATTCGGACCCGGGAGTACAGTGTCTTTCAAGTCCTGATTTCCAATTTTTTATTTGTTAACTGCTGACTTTCCAAACACTATTTCCTCCATCTCTTTCTGACTGCCTAGACTAAGACAAGCACTTAGGAAGGGTCACAATCTGGTCAGATATGACAAGAGAACTGTAAGCAGTAGCAAGGAAAAAACATGCTTTTCACTAAAAAAGGGATAAAAGAGAAAAATGAAAGGCATTTTGTATTGAAATGCCCCAGTTCGATAACAAAACACCACTCTAGGTGACGAAACACTGCATCCAGACAAAGAGGCTGGACTGCAAGAATTCATCAAACAAGTCCAGCATAGATTTAAAATAGCACTCCAGACACATATGCGGGGTCTACCTCCAGCAGGATATATTGTGCAGGAGAGGTGCAATCTCCCATTACAACCCCCATTTCTTGTGTTTCTGTGTTACACTGCCCATAATAGCCATTATTTACAGACTTGTGCATAAAAGCCTCTAGCTTTCAATAAAGTACATCATAACTTAAAATAGGGCACAGGGTTCAACAGCTAAGTGGAGGAAGGGCAGGGGCATGAATCAAATTATGTACATACAACAGGAAAACAATGGAGCAGGAAACAAGATTTCAAGGACAGGCTTTGGATTTCTCCTAGACCTGAGTGTCCTTGACACAACAGGACTGGCCTGGCTGCTCTACAGAGCTGGCACCATCAGGCATTTTGCATCTTCATACCTGCCAATATCTGCTTCCAAGCCAGGGCAAAGACACCCACAGATCAGCCATTAAACCAGTGTCTTGTTGATGCTTAAATACTGAGGAGGGAAACAGACTAAGACTGTTACTTTTCTCCAGAATGATTCCCTTGTATATTGTACAGTGCACAAGGGAAGAGCAGCTAAAAAGGCAGGTTATGGAATTAGCTCCCTGGAAGTCAATTTATGGCTTTATGCAGATAAATGGACGTTGCAAAATCCTTTGGACACTACCATTTTCTTGGAGTGTCTGTGAGAATTCCTACAGCCTCAGATAACACACATTAGAGGCAAACATCTAATTACCTGCTGCTGGCCCATCTTTGTGTTCCATGACATTTTTGCTAAACAGTATCAGGGATAATCTATCACAAGGAAAACAGTCATTTTATCCACCTGAGCCCCAGGCTTTCAGCAAAAATGCACCCTGGTTTTGAGAAGGTGTTCTGTATGCTCTCAAGAAAAGAAAATAAGGGAGCCGAAGATGGTCTTTGGGGGCTGCAGCACCATGAGACACACAAGGCTAATAACTTTCAGTAGCACTTGGCACTGTCAGGTCCAGCCCAGGCTAAGGACAGAAGAATGTGGACAGCACCTAAATTCCACACTTCAGCTTCCCTTTGGAGTTAGAGCCGACCATGGTGTGTTCATCTTGCAAGAAATGCTTTAACTGTGCATTGTAAAGCCCTCCCAAAGCCTGGTGGCATCTCAGGGAAGGTTTGCTGCTTTGGCTGGCTGTTTATACTGGGCATTTGATACACTCACTTAACCTGTGACTGGAGCCCTTAACCAATAACTCTAGCAAATATAAATAAAATCAATAGCAATCATAAAAGGAAGCCTATTTCACATAGCATAAGATTTAGTGGGAACCATGCTGTCAATGTGACAGAAAAAAAAGAGGTGGAAGGTTTAATCTGCATAGAATATCAAAGGCTTTACATTAAAATGAAATTTAAAAATAGAGGAACAAGAAAGGAAAAATAGAAAAATGCATGCCTAAAATTTAAACTTTTCAAATGGAGTTAAACATCTGCATACTACCTGAATTCAGATTGATCCCCTTATATTAAAACATCAAGCTTAGACATTTAAAAAGTCAAACGAGGAGAGTTGGTCTTGCATTTCCAGCAGAAGGATTGTCACAATTTTCTGACTCCCAAAAACTGTTAGAGTACACAGCCTCATCTAAGCTGGGCCTGGGGGAACAAGTCCTGCTGAAAGGCTGTGACTAGATTAATCACAAGCTTGATTGGTGGCAGGATACAGAGGCTGGTGACATTGTCCCAATTCAGGTGCATCCCTGCCACAACATTTTGGGTTACAGAGCTGGTATGAGAGGATTTATGCCCTTTAGGGACATCTCAGTCCTCTACATCTTTTCAAGGAATCATTCATTTATGCCAGTGGAAGTTTTTTAAGACACTCAAAGCCTTTCTGTCATTCATTGTTGCTCTAAACTGGGGCAAAATGGCTTTAAAGGCTTAAGCTCACTTACAGCAGTGTGTTGAGCACAGATGCAAATGGTGTAACCCCAATACCTCCAGCCACGCAGAGGCTGACCTCGTAGTTCAGCGATTCCTCAAAGGGACTTCCAAAAGGTCCATCCACATACAATCTGCATAAAGAGAAAAAGCACACTTTTAGAGGAAGCTGTTAAGACCAGACAAAGGTAAAGAAAAACAAGTTGGAATTAAAACCCTGCAAAGGATTTGTTTAAAATTTTTTATTAGTTTTCAGATGCAGAACGTAAAAGTCGTTTTCCTGGAAAACTTTATGTGGGCAGAAATGAATGTACAGGTGGTAAGAAAAACTGTTACCTAAAATCTTTCGGCATGTTCCATGATTAGACAAGCTACTTTTTAATTGAACAAGTGGAGGTGACTAAATTATGGCTTCCTATTTTGTCTAGTGTTAGAGGGCAAAGAAATGGCACTAGAAACAATGACTTGGAGGGTCATACGTAAGAAATAAAGTAGTTTGGCTAGGCCTGCCTAGGAGGTTCATCTATACACATTTTCTGAAGGGGGAGAAAAACTGCTAAGTTTTTCCCCTTTGACTCATGCCTATCATTATTATAACCATTCTGTCCACTTGATTTAAAAGATTATTTAGGAGATTGTGTCCCATTCCCAACCCATTTTTAACACTTCAGAGAGTACTGGATAGTACATTGACTATAATTTAAAGGTCAGCTTTAGGTATTTTCAAAAGTTTGACCTCCTACAAAATCTTTCCTACCATGCTGACAATCTGAGCAAGGTCACTCATTCAAAATTTATGGGCTGTAAGATTTCATACACTCTATTCTACCACTCTATTCATTTTCTATGGAAAACCAACTGCATATCTTACCTCAGTAACAGATTCATCTTTAGAAACTGCTGCAAAGAGAACTCGAACAGGACATTTACTCAAGGCCTGTTCTATGTATGACTGACTCACTGGATCAGCACGTTTTATTGAGGTAACTGCTGAACACAGCCGAGTGTGGTGGGACCAGCACTGTGTGCAGCAGCTCAGGGAACAGCACTTGCCCACAGGTCTGTTGACCAAGAGCAAGCTTTGGCCTGAGTCCACTAAGGAGCTCCAACACACATCAGTTTCATGCACACACACTGGTACTTATTGCACAACCAAGCTGCACATACTCCACATCTAATGAAAGGGCCTAAGAGTCTCCTTTATAACAACAGCCAGGGAATTAAAGGCAGAGAAGACATCTCCTTTCCCAGAAAAAGCCTTCTAAACCTCATCTGATTAATTCCTTTGGAGGGCTGGATTTTAGCCATAACTTAAGTTCTCAGTCTGATTTAATTTCTTTTAGGTTTGTGGTATGACCCTTGGCATCATCTTACCAGTCAAGACACTATCTTGTCTGGGTGTCTTTGGCCAATATGGTCCTTTTTAGGAATTTTTTTCCAGCCCTTTGCTATTGTTGCTTGATATGCCTCATATGTTAGGCTCCTTCTTCTGGATGCCTTAATTGAACACAGATAACTACAAACTTTCTGATGGATCTGAAGGCTGATTTTTAACTGTGTCCTGTCTCACAAACTCCATACTTGGTGTCTTACCTGGAGAGAAAGGGAGAAGACACTGGCCCAGCCAAAGAAATCAGAAGGCATTGGAAATATTTTTAAGCAATCAAATTTTAAACCTAAACCATCTTCAACCTAAACATGCTTACTCTTATTTCTGCATTTATAGTCTCTATAGTATTCTACGTTCTCTTGGAGAATCTCAAAGTTTTGCAATGTCAGATGTATTAGTTCCAGCATGATGGGAATATTAGAAAAACAAATTCACTCCTTACTTAGGACAGACATATTGTTTTATACAATACAGCCAAGAAAAACTTAACTGGTCATGCGCATACAAAGTAAACAGAACTTTAAGTATCTGCTCATTAAATGTTTCCTCTTACATAACACTTTATACCACATTACTTAACCAGGCTTAATATTCCACTAATGAAATGATACCACTGCTTGTGCAGAGTGCAGCAGCAGCTGCTTTAAGAGATCTAAAAGCTGCACTGTTTGATGGAGGAGGTAAAGGAGCAGCTCTTATTTAAATAAGCAACAGGGGAAATGCTGAGAAGCAGGTTGTAACACTGAAATAATCTATTCCAAGGGATATTCTGAAAGAAGTCCACAAATGTTACGGATCTCAGATGTATATGTAACAGATGTAACAGAGATCTAATTTTGGGATGTTGGAGTATGTCAAAAACAAACAAACAAAACCCCCAAAATAACTGGATAACAATGACCAGCAACCCTGTCATTCCTGGCCTACTTCATATACATGTTACCCTAATCAGCCCCACCTAGCTGGTGAAATCTAGAGAATTGCTCCTAAAGGTATGAAGGGCAAAAGCACAGGCCTGAGGGAAATTCCTTACATTCTGGACAAGCAGCATTAACTTTCCTTTGGATACACAAACCTAAAGCCAACATTTTGAATTAAAAACACAACCCAATGAAACAAAAACAATCAGAGCACATTTTTCCAGAAATTACCCCAGTGGATGTGACAACAGTTATTTATTGTAGGAGTGCCACTTAACATAACTGCACTACCTGGGGACTACCTGTCTGTATGTATGTATGTATGTCTGATCTCAGAGGGTTAAGAAATTCCTGGAAAGTCTGAGTGCCTCTGAATAATACTGACATGATCAGGAGTGGAAAAATGCAAAACTAGATCTGGTCACCAGAAACCAGTCAAGCACAGTGCCTGCCAGAAATTCAAGAAACAACCTGCAATTAAATATGCATTTTGGTCAGAATGCTCCAGTTTGTGGTCCATTAGCCCCATCTGGCCTGCAAAATATTTCTATTTGCCCACTGTGTCTTCCTCTGAGAGAGTGAGGAGCAGTTGCTTGGACAGCAGATGCAGTCAGAGAAGCCAAGGGCCTCCTGCTGTGTCTGCATGTGGTCCAGCACACAGCAGCCAGAAGTCACTGCTTCCAAGTGTGAAAAAGAGAAATGGGGGAAAACCTGGAGAAATATTGCTACTGTGTTAACCCACTCCACCACTCAGAGTGCCTGAAAAGACTGATTCCAAGCATAACATGATCTCCCTTGAAGATTTTGTTGGAGGTCATAAACATGCACTATATAATCCCATTTTACTACGGAGATAATTTATAACTGAGACAAATGTGGCCCTGATGCCTTAATGGCAGTGGTCATTTATCCTTTTCTTATTCAGGCCAGTGAAAGCAAGAAACTTCCTGATCCCCTATCAAATGGCACAGGGTTGAACAGAGCAGTGATTCAGTCATAGATTTCTGCAGAGATTATGCAATTTTTGTTTCCTGTCAACATGTTCCTCCTTTCATTTGGTAGGACAGAAAACTTTTGCATAAATGCAGTTCATTATTGAAAATAAAATATCACAGTGCTCAATAAAAAGACAAGGGGGTTAAGATGACTTTTTACTTCTTGAGCTGTGGCCCAGATATATCACACTACCATGCTACACTCTCATATCCTCCCAGCTTTTATTTAATTAACATGAAGGAAGGGAATGGAACTTTACTAGAAGTTTAGAAATTGCCCCTTCAGGCAAACTTATTCAAATAACAAGTTGTTCTTTTCACATATATTTACTTCCAGTCTTAGGAGTGCTCTTGCTTATTACTGGCACAATTTTTTTAGCTCAGATAAAGAAAAAAAAGCTCTTCAAAATAGAATACATCAGAAAAAATAGCAGAGCACATTATTAAAAAGCATCTAACAGATATTTTCTATTTAAAGCACAGTTTCATTCTACAGTGCAGTGGTACAAAAATAGCCCAACAAGCACTAAACCAGCTTGGTTTAGTGCTGGGCAATGCTACTGCACTAACATGGGGCTGCCCTTAAACTGTCTCAGGGACACAGGCAGCTGTACTGCTTTTGAGATCCAAGTCATTATTTTCCATAAGTGAATGTGTGGAGATACCTGCTCACATCTCTTGGAATTGGCTCTCAGAGCCATGCTTTACTTCAAGTTGTAGGAGCCCTTAGAAAAGATAATGCTTTGATTGTATTTCACAACCCAACAGTAAATTATGTTAACCCTTTTTTTTACTAGGCTCTCTGGGAGTTACTGTAAGACATTATCTGGGATATTAGTGCAATAACAGATGGATAGGGGAGTTAAAAAAAGAGCTCATAGGAAATTTTAATTAAAGCAGAATCATCATTTGCAAGCTGAACAAAATGCTTGGATACAAAGTACTGCATAGAGCACAAAAAGTGAAATCCTAATCTGACTGAGGTTTCAGGCAAAGCTCTTACCAATGTCAGCTGAAGAAGGATTTAAAGCAGCAGCATGAGATTTTATGTCCTTGATATTCAGTTCTTACTAAGGTATCTTTGTGTGAGCACACTAAGTTCTGGATACAGTCATAAGACACAGTCAATAAAGCTAATGGATTCCTGATTCCTTAGGAAAACATCACTGACATTCTCCAAAATCAACTAAACAACTCTTCTCACATGCTTGTTCTTCTCTTTTACTTGTCCTACCAAAACCACATCTCAGTACTGATGGATTCAGCCTGAGAACTCCAAGGAACCAACTGTCTGATGGCTGAAGCAGTTTCCTTATGTTCTTCTGCGGCTCTAACTCTGCTGCACCAGAGAGATGCAATAATCTCTCTCTGATAACCCACACTATCAGCTTCCACCCCCACATGACAAATATTCAAACAAGTGCCTCCATGTTCCTCCCACACTTTCCTTCATGCCTAGGAGGGACTCACAGTAAACATCTGCAGAGCTATCTCATTATCTCCCTTCAAATTCCTTCTTAAGACTCCTCTTTCCTCTGATATCTAAAAAAACAGGCTCCTGATGTGCTCCCTGTATCTCAGTCATATTCTGGATCTGTACTGTCCCACTGTTTCCCTGAATCTTGCTGTCTGATTGTATCCATCGGTTGTCTGCTGTTTCTCCAGCTTAAGCTGGTTTGTCTCTCTGCTGTGTGGCTCTGTCTATCACAGTGGCTTCCTGATGCATGACTCCTTCTTCAGGGCACCAGCAGAACAGAGATCAGAGAAGGACTGCTGGAAGTCATCCAAATCTGAAATTTGTATCAGAGACCATCTTTCATAGTCTGCAGAAAGCAAAATGGACTACTGCACTGTTCTAGAACATTTTGGAGTCCAAGGCTCAATTCACATTTTCCAGTAAAAGCCTAGCTACAACAAATGATGTGATTTTTCAAAGAAGCTGCATTTACTACTATCAAAGATTTTAAAATATTTTCTGTAGCAAAAATCAAGACAGCCACTTCATTTTATGAAGTCAACATACAATAATTCACAACATTATTTAAACCTTAATTTATATGTGTACACTTTGGCACCATTTTACCAGAGGGGTTGTGATTATTGACAGCATTTCAGTACTTTTACAATAGCCTTTTACAAAAGAACCACTAGTGAACAAAGCATGCCATCCTTGGCTTTTACGGATTTCCAAAACTACAACAACTTTTCTAGGTTTAAAAGTGTCACAAAATGTGACATCTGGCATGTGTGATCAGAGATTCCCATGTGTACTCCTGACACTGTGAAGGATGATGTTCCCACTAAAGCAATGATCAGCCCCTTAGACAAGTAAGCTTGCAAAACCCAGTGGGTCCAATTAAATTTATATACTGTTTTGTGCAAGATTGCAAAGGGTTATGATTCTAATTCAGGTTTCATTAGCCATCCTCTAATGATTTTTTTAAACTGCTTGAGTTTAATTTCTGGTTGTTTTTTCACTTTTTTTTTCCCTCACAACTTCAAACATATTCTTACAGTATGTACTAGAGCTTGCAGAGGTTTCCTTCTCTTTTCTACAGAAGCTGAGTCCTTGATCAGCTAGTGAAATATCTGATTGTAACAACATGGATGGCTCAAAAAACTATAGAATCAATTAGCACCAAATTTTCTTCAAATAGAAACCTGCTAAATCATTATTATTTTTAGAATCCTATAAGAACCATCAGTTTCATTACATCTCAGTTCCATTTAATTCTGTCTGACTGGGCAAAACAAAACAAAATCAACTTTTTTCAGCTTTTTATACTCTCAAGAGCCCAGAGGTAACTAAAGAAGCATTTTCAGCTCTACAACATCCTTAGCAAGAGGAAGTATTTTGAAGGCATGATGATAAGGGTAAGATAGTAGAACAGCTGAGCAGGCACCCATATGGATAATGTTTCTCCTGTAAATCACAAACCGAGATTTGTGCGTTTCTATGACACACAGTGCAAGTTCGAGAAGATTCTGCTGGAGTGGGCTGGAACACTAAAGCAGCAAAAGCTGTACAATTACCTTTTGGGAGCTGGACTTATAACAAAGGAGTGAGGAGGAGGAGAAAAGAAGAAAAGAACCTCCTAACTATGAACAAGAAGTTCAAAGAAACATGGAGATTGAAGTACCACTGGTGGCAACAGAGAACAGACTTTGCACCTCTAATGGACACCCTTATAAATATGGTTCCTCCTTGTTCATGACTCTCACAGCAATCTGAAAGCAACCTCTCAGACCAAGTTAGTTTCCCTCAAAACTGAATATAATTATCTAAATATTGCCTGAAGTATTTATGGAGAAACCATATTTCTGACTACTCATTGCTGACTATTACAGGAGAGAAGCAACAGTTTACACCATTCACTTACTCCATTAAAAAGGTCTGTAAAATCACTATGAGAACTACATTCAACTATAATTATCAACTGAGGCAACTTTGTTCTCTGAAAGTACGTGTACTTTCTGTACCAAATTTTTGGGTCAATATTCTTAATTAATGTTGCAACAATTCTTCTCCATTCTTCAACCTTTTTAAGGTCATTTTTACAAAATGTTCTCAAAATGTATTCCTTTGATTAAAGAACACACAATTTTATTATAACAAGAAATCCCGTTGTACACCTTATTTTTTACCAATTTCAATTTCTATTTTGTAAGGTGCCTTTCCTCTCTATAAACTTCTGTCCTACCAATTTTGCCTAAAGTAATCAAGAAAAATTAAAAGAAGAGCATTTGTAAAAGCTGCACCACCTATTGTATCCTGCTTTTTGAAAATTTATCTGTTACATCATTAAGTGATAAAATGCTGTATACCAGCAACCAAAACTAGGTAGATTGTGCTGGCCATATTTCTCCACAACCCATTCACTGACAGAGTAGTTATCTGCTTATCTCACTGCAAACTGTATTTCTGCTTTAGAGCAATCCACTTCCGCACTTATCTTTGGTCTGTTTCAATATTTATAGGAAGCTTTCTGTTGCCTATACTGCCGCCTTTTGTGGTCATCTCAGAGAGGTGACAGATGGCATGGAAGTAGCGCCAATATTGGTCCTTTTCCTCGCTTGGTAAATGCTACTCACTGAGACAGGATATCCCTTGTCTCCACACCAGTGGAAATACCTGCAGCATCAGTTTCTGTAGAAGCCTGGAAGGCAAGGTGGCTAATGTTCATGGTGCAAACTGCAACAGCTGGATGGACAGCTGTGGAGCCAAACAAAGATTGTTGGTAGCAACAGCCAAGCATTGTTTGCATTAATACACTGTGAGAAAGAACAGGATGTGGCTGGAGAAGGGGCCATACAGATGTAGGGCAGCACTCTCCTGGGACAAATATCCTTGTTCTGCCTCCTGGAGAAGAGCACAACAGAGCACAGCACAAGTGCAGGAGTGAGGTCAAAAAGCAGGATTGGAATGTAGGAGGGGATCAAGACCACCAAAGACCACTGACCCCTTTCCATACTGATGCATATTGATGCAACCCCATTGTATATTTCAGATGCTGTTTCAAGTTTTTCACATCTCTAATTATTATATATTAACCAGTACTGGAAGCCTAATGCAGACTTAAGCCCTCAAGCCAGGGTTTGGGTATTTTCCATTGAAGTAAGAATGGGAGAACTACATGGGAGTTCAGGACTCAGGAAAGCCAGACAGCACATACATGAGTTTTATACCCCTGGCAGGTCCTTTCCATTTACAAATATACTCAGGAGACATATTATACCAAAGGGCAAAATACTTCTTTGGATAGAGTAGGCTGGGGAAAAAAGACCACTCTAGTTGAACATCGTCACCTGCCGTAGGCTTTCCCAGTCAAGCTCCAGTACACCTAAGGGATGGGGAAAGAAAAGCTGGCTTCTGCTGACAAATCACAAGGATGACAAAGCAGAAGATTTAAAATCCTAGCTAGGTATTTTCAGAAACAAAAGGGGAGGAGAGAAGCAGCTGACTGAAGTGCTGGCAGATACAGCTGCCAGCAGATCAATATGAAGACAAGGACGGTCATATCATAGCTCTCTCTAAAGTCAGCCCACTCAGGCTCTCTGGACTGGATTAAGTTGAGACAAAGAATTCAAAATTAAGACAATATAAAGAAAAAAACACAGAAAGGCAAATCTCACAACAAATTCTGCAGTTGGAATGAAGCAGTTACTTCTGCAATAAAATGGAATCCTCAATACATATTAAACCTAAACACAAATATTCTATCTAAAATGTAATACAATCCCTAGAAAAATCTCCGTGTCTCACTGCAAACTCCTTCCTGTCTTAGGGCTTTCATTGGGTAAACAAAGTGCCTTTGTCCAGTCACAAGCCCATCTTTTATCTGGAAAACTCTCTTTTTAAAACAATGTCTCTCTTGGCTACACTTCTTTTAAGGAAAGATGTTGATGTTCTCCATGAGCTTCACATCCTCTACAGGCCAGTGATTATGCCTATAGAACTAGGTTACCTTTGGGGCAGTTTCATGAAGCAAGTCATTATTGGCTTGGGGTCTGTAAAGTATCTTTGCTTGAATTTAGCTGCCAGAAAGCCTAGAAAGAAATTCTCTAAATATGCCTCTGACAGTTGAAGAGAGAGGTCTGCAAGATAGTGATAATGCAACTTCAGATGGCTTCCAGATGTTCAGTGATGGTCAGACCAGCTCATTTCCTTAGGCAGAGAGTCTCTTATCTGGAAGGGGATACGGACAACTGGCAAGGCCAAAATGTAAAGAAAGAACACCTGCCCAGCAGTAGACTGAACCATATACATTTGGAATAAAATGGCAGACTAAAGATGAGATCACCCAACTTGGAGCAGGAATTTCTGAAGTCAACAGAAGCCTACAGATGAGTCTGCACATAGATTCATTGGCAGAAGCTTATCATCCACCAGAAAATATACTGCATTACATCATAGATGAGCTCAATGCAGTCCTGACTATCTTGACCTCCTCTTTGTTTTTCTCTGACTATGCTCCAGCTTCTTATTTCCAGTTCTGTTTTTCAGAGTGAATGGCCTATTATTGTCTGCAGTGTTCCAGTTTCAAGTCCCTGTATAATGGCATTATTATTCATAGGTGGCAGTGTCATTGCTATTACCTTTCTAGCCATACAAAGATGCCTCTGTGCAGCTGCCTTAGGCTATTCAAAATAAAGAAATTTTTATCCCTTGAATTTTTTAATTCCTTCAAGCTCTTACCTTTCTATGTGCTCATATTAACAGAGCCTTACTTTTTAGCATTTCTCTTTGAGTTACATTTAAGAAGCTTACAGAGAACAGGTGGTCCCAAACAAAACAGGTGAGAGATTTGGTAAGAGACAGAGAGATATGGGACTAGTATTTAATTACTGCAAATACATCATGCTTTTCCTAACCCTTCCCACCCTCACTTTTCATAAATATCCTGAGATCTACAACCCACTGGGTGTGAGACACTCCTGTAGGACAAGGTGACTGAACAGAACAGACGCTGGCCGTCACAGCAGAATTAACACCTCTGGCACAGAGTCGGGGTCTAAGCCAAAGGAGCCTCTCCTGCAGGTTCAATATCATCTCCTATCAACCAGGATTCCTGAAGCTGCTGTGCATATATACAGAGAAACACCACTGGGTGTGACTGGTCTTGTCATTATATACAACAACTCGTGACACGTGAGACTTCTTGCACAAAATCAGTGTCTTGCACCTCCACACTGATCCCCACCATGTTTGTCATCATTGTGAGATGCAGATCCCAAGACTGTGTCTCAGGTTTAATCTCAAATGACACTGTTGACCAGTCAGAGAGGAGAAGTTCACACTTTTAATTCCATCTCTCTCATGCTTATCCACTGTAATTTCCAGAATGTCACTTACATCTTCAGTTAATGCTCTTTGTTTTGGTGAAACTAGAAAGCAACACATTCTCAGAACTCTTCTTCATGAGATAGGGTTTAGTTTAAGTTTAATTAGCTTAATGCTTAACTTTACTTGAGGCTGCACCTCAAATCCTGTGTTCAGTTTTGGGTCCCTCATTGCAAGACATTGAGCTGCTGGAATGAGTCCAGACTGACAAGGGCAATGAAGCTGATGAAGGGTCTGGATTAAGTCCTATGAGGAGTGGCTGAGGGAGCTGGCGTTGTTTAGCCTGGAAAAAAGGAAGCACAGGAGGGACCTTATCACTCTTTACAACTGCCTGAAAGGAGGCTGTAGCCAGAGTCTGCTCCCAGGCAACCAGCGACAGAACAAAAGGACATAGACTCAAGCTCTGCCAGGGGAGGTTCAGGTTGCACATGAGGAAGAATTTTTTCACTGAAAGGATGGTTAAACTTTGGTGACATCCAGTCACCGTTGCTGGAAGTGTTCAAAAAATGAATGTGCAAGGCACTACATTAGTGGAACGGTTTAGTTGACTTAGTGATGTTTGGTCACAGGTTGGACTCGATAATCTTGGAGGTTTTGTTCCAGCCTTAATGATTCTATGATGCTAACATTTCACACTTTAATACACACAGACAAAGGCTGTTATAAAGTATGAGCCTAACAGTTTCCCCACCCCATGTCAGTCTTTCTTATTCAACAATTTCTCTTTTGATGAACTGTCTGACATTCCTGCCTATTGGAACTCATCTTCCTTTTCTTCCATCCATCACCTAAAATTTGCCAGATGATTCAGAAATTTCATTCCAGCTGCTCTGATATACACTATCCTCCCTGGTTCAATATCATCCAAGGATTTAATTAACTTGGTGTTTACATCTCCCTCCTTATCATTCATTATTTGATATATTAAAAGAACACATCCCAAGATGAATTGCTCCCTATTTGATACCTTACTCATTTTAAAGCTCTCTGCTTAAGAACTATTTGCTGCTTCCCACCTGTCAACATTGACTTTTTCTTCATTTAATACACTGTGCTATATCCTTATCTAGATAATACTTTGCTGAATTCTCTATAGAAAAAAAATCTGATTCCAGTACAAAACAAATGGCAAAAACGCCACTGAACTGCATGATATCAGAATTTAGTTCTGCAGGAGTATAAGGTGTATTATCAGGCAGAAATACACTATAAAAGTACATTAGCTTTAGTGGAACAGCTTTTTTGCCATAGGACATGGGTAGTACAGACTGGATTAAATTCCAGCCCTCTAGGTTCTGTGTATCTACTAAACTTCATCTTTGTAAGACCTCACTCTTTATCCATCAGCTGTGATCAGTGATTTAGGTGTTCCACATATCACTTAGTTTGCTTCTGTTTAAGGATTCCTTAACACCTGTATTTTAAACAAATTGTAAAGGTAAAATTGGACAGACGAGTGAATACTTTCTGGTTGTCCAGAATATACTGTCTGGTTGTCTGGTTCTGAATCCTCTCTGAGATTCTGAAAACTACATTACTGTTTTTCCTAATGGCTGCATATATCAACCATTTGCTAAACCACCACTGAATGTTTCTAACATCACTTCAACTGCTGTGTAAGTGCCTAAAGATCTCTAATCAACTTCCCCCTTGGTATAGGAACTTTACAAAGAGCAAAAAGAGAAAGGAGGAATGCAGCAGCTTAGGTGCTGTGCTGGGATCGACCCAGTCTCTGTCATACCTTTCTTAGGAGAACCTGGGCAAGTCAGCTTGACATGTGACAGTATCTACCTGTTAGACAGAAATAGTTGTATTTCTCAGATAGAGACAAGCATTGCAAAAATGACTTCATTAAAAGTTTGTGAGGTCCATAAATACCCTGTAATGGTGGTCATAAATTTAATCAATAAATGGATCAGAATCTTTAATGAGCAAGTAAAAGGAAAGGAGTACAACATTACACAAAGGAGTGTTTCTAGATATTTGTTTTATGGTTTCCAGCTGCCCAACTGATGGCTTTTATCTTTAGATGTGACCTGACAGTTTAAAAAAGGGTAAGCAATAGCTTCATGTCTCACTGGAGAAGCCTTGCCAAGGCAAACAAATTAAAGAAAGGGGAAAGATGACTGTGGATAAAGCCACCATCCTTGTTATCTCCGTGTTAATCCTATTTCATCAGTTCAGCTAACCTTAGATGACAGTGTTCAAATACCTGAGTGCCCAGGGGGGTTTTTGACACAAGTGGCCCAATGACAATAAAACCATACATGACTTAGAATTACTTTTAATATATATTTTTCTGTGAAGCAGTTTTAATGATAATTTCCCTTGAAATTTCATTCTTCAAGGAACCTTCAGTACAGAGTTAAACAGACCCCAGACTCTGCAAAATTGAGATATTTTTGGTTTATTAATAGATGCTTAATATCTCAGTCATGAGTCTTCTTACTGGATATCATAAGAAGGATCGAACAAGAGAACAAGCTAAACCTAATTGGATATAATTGCCAAAACATTTCTACATGGTGCACATGCTATTCACTGGTGCCAGAATCTGAGTGCAGGGCCAAATAACTAAAAACAAAGTTAAATTGGTGAGGGGGGTGCCTCTGCCCACAAATAGCTGGAATAGCAAATGCAGACATAAATGGATTTCTTAAATCAAGTGATGCTCTTAAGAGCTGCCTGCAACCAACCTGCTCTATTTTGCTATCAAATTACTTGAGAGAGACAGATCAAATTTTGATAGCTCCTCTTTGCATGGCTTCTTTAAAGTGGATTCCTTCACTGTTGTGCAAATATGCACCAATTAAAAAAGTTAACCATCAACCATTACATATCCAGTTACTGCCATCTAACAACAGAAAGACAAAATGTATACAGATGCACACTAACTATGCTCTCAGACAGCAAGGCACGGCTACAGATGGAGCAGTAAAAGCTAGGAAAGTTCCCCATCTCAGCTTCTGCTGACTCTGAAAAGAGGGAAGCAGGGGCTGAGCTCCAGGGACAGCCATTCTGCTGCACTTAGACCTTGGAATTAAGATGTTCAAATGGAACCATGTGTGAAAGAAGATTTGCAGATGCTGAACTTAGCCTGTTCTCACATCAGGACACAGCAATTCACAAATAAATGAACAAGACATTCCTTCAACCCTCCTTCCTAGTACAAAACAGAGGGAGATGAGGTTGTCCATTAATACCAACATGGCTTGCCTGTCACAGAAGAGCAGTGCCCAGAGACTCTCATTACAGCCTGTGTCACTGAACAAGCTCATTACATTTTGCTCTGCTGATCAACAGGGTACTCTTTTGAACTAAGAAATCTTTTTCCATGTAATGTATGGACTGTGCACAAAATAGAAAGTTACATCTGACCTTCCCTTCCCTTCCCTTCCCTTCCCTTCCCTTCCCTTCCCTTCCCTTCCCTTCCCTTCCCTTCCCTTCCCTTCCCTTCCCTTCCCTTCCCTTCCCTTCCCTTCCCTTCCCTTCCCTTCCCTTCCCTTCCCTTCCCTTCCCTTCCCTTCCCTTCCCTTCCCTTCCCTTCCCTTCCCACTATTCAGAAAACAAATTATAGTAGAGGTTTTTTCCTTTTGCTTCAGTTCAGCAGCCATGTCTGACATATGTGAGTTGATGCAGAATTTCATGTTGTCTCCTTGAAACAAAACAGGGGTGACAGAGGGGCTGGCATGTAACAACTGTCCTTCACATAAAGTCTGCTCTTTCTGGATGGAAAGCAGCACAGCATTTCACTCTGGCATAACTTAAATATGTAACCAATGACTATTACACTGCTGTTTACAGACCAGCAGTGATCCTTCAGGACAGCAGCACTCAGAAACACTGGCACTGAACTTCTGACTCTGAATTGCTCACTGCATCAGCTTAATAAATATATTTTGATACTTTCTAGTTGTTCTTTCAGCTTATACTAAAAAAAAAATCATGGAAAGCCTGGGTTCAGTTCACAACTCCAGAGTTTACCTTATACCAGCTTGAATGAAATGCCAGTTTCCTAGATTTGAGGAAAGTGAGTGGGATCTCTCCAACGCACTTCAAACTCTTACTCATGGAGTGACGTGCTGAAATCCTAGAGATGGTTCCCTTAAAAACTGCAGTGGCAGGAGATACTCTTGGTGTATTATTAAGATCACAGAGTTTCATCTTCATGATGCCCACACAGCCAGAACATCAGGTTTGTGACTCCTTCACAAGATAACATTACACCTACATGATTTACCTTGTCCAAGTTGAAGCACAGGAAAATAGATGGCTCAGTTCTGCCACCATTTCTTTGCTTGTTGTGGTAAAAGAGCACCACATGATAGAAAATTGCTAACAGCCACTTCCATTGCTGTATTTTCCCCAACAACATTAGGAAATAAGGCACCAAAAAAAAAAAAGTAAAAATAGTTTTCAAAAGTCTTTTGAGAAGGGATGCAAATACCTTCGTTTTGAAGAAACCACTGTAAATGCATGTGTGCATTTCAAATATTATTTAGGAAACCTCAGCTATCCATGCAAGTAAAAGAACTAATTAAACATGAAGAATATTAGAAATCACCAGCACTAATGTACCTAGAAAACCTATTTTAATCTTGAAGACACAGTATACACTGAGTGGAAATACAAAGTTATAATATCCTTATGTAACATCATGATGCACCATGCAGAGGGAGAACAAGACCTTGGAAACTCTCAGGCATTTTGCTTTCATAAGACACTTTGGAGTATTTTTTGAAACTAGAGAGAATACAGAGAACATTTGTAATATAGGTTATCACCTCCATACTGGTGAAGCAGACCTGAGGTAAGAGGACTGACCCTGATGCTGTGGGGGTTTTTGGAGTAGGCAGCAATTTTGCTTTATAGAAGCTCCCAGAGAAATGAAAAAGTTTTAAATGTTTGATTTTAAATGAGAGTTTGATTCTACATGACTTTCAACCCCACAAAAATTTAATTTAAACCTTGTTTTATAAAGATACCTTGACAGCAATGGATAATTAAGACATAAAGCAAAGTATTATATCAAAGTTATTAGGCTCTAAAGCAAATTATTTTCATATCTTTTCTTTCTGGTTGGTGCCTACAATACACCTTCTCTCACTGCTTTAATGGAAGAAAAAATGTCACCACATTCTTGATACAACAGAAACGCATCATTAATCACCTCACTTGACACACCTGATGCCTCACGTTAGGAGCAGATGCTTAGACTAATAATTTTCTGCAAATGTGTAACCCACAAGATTCTTCTATTAAAAAACAACAACCAGAAACTCTGAATAACACCAAATTTATCTTCAACATCCAAAAAATCAGTACATATCCTCTATTCAAACAGCTTTTGTGTTTGGACTTATCTACTTTAGTCTCCAACTCTGTTGTGAGCAGCCTCAGCCAGCCGATTAGGCAACAATCAGAAAGGATTTGGCAGCTAATATCATGACTGTTGCAGTCCTGCAGCTGCTAGCAATGTTTTCCAGCTGCTAGCTGTCTGGCCATTCAAAAGCACTTGTGATTCTTTCAAACCACTTGACAAGGTCACAGAAGAAGTTTCCTTGGGGCTAGGCTTGGCCCACTGGGCACTATCAACGAGCAGCCAACTCCTATCCTCATGAGTGAGGATAATTAACATCTACAATAACATACTATAGGATGAGACAGCTTTTCCACCACTGCCAATTTTTACAACTTCATAGTTCTGAGCTAAGCTCTAGCCCAGATGTTGAGACAACTTCCTCCATGAAATGGGGCTGACGTGTATATTTGGGGATGCTCAATTCAGGGTGGTCCTCTTGGCATCCCACAGCCCAGGTCTCCTATATATTTCTCTGAAGAGACGAGGAATGGCTGTTAGATCAACATGGGCCTGTTGCTGCCTCTGATTATCACCAAGAGTTTATAGGCCAACAAGTTTCATGAAAAAGAAATGTGAGTGTCTCCCTCACATATACCTTAAAGAGCTGGCACTCAGAATTAAACCACTCCACCAGTGCCACGCACCAAAAGGCTGCTAAAACTTAAATCCAGGCTCATGTCCTGAAAAGAACAAACCATCTTTGCCCATTTTATGCAAAACTAGAATACTAACAGTCTCCTTTGTCTTGAATGTTTGTGCTTTCCTCTCCTCTGCAGTATTAAAGCATGAAGAGACACTTGTAATACACATGAAATGCTTATCTCACACTTTACCTGCACCTTCAAACCTATTTGGCAAATGGCCAGAACTGCAAAGAGTGTTGATAAATTACTACCATTGTTAAAGACCAGGAAGTACATTTATGGCTCATGTCTAACATGAAACACAAAGGACAACATGGCAGGCAGATTCTTCTTTTTCCTCCAAATGTTTAGGGGCATAACATAGTCCATTTTGCCCCTATTATAGCTGGAATCTTTCTTTTCTCCTTTTTCCACCAAGACTTACTAACAAAACACCAAAGATGTTGCCTCCTTTAACAGCCTTGGGGTCCCTCACTGAAAGAATGGGGCCAAAAATAAAAATGCTAATGTGCAGGTAGGCGTATAGGACAGAATGAATGATGCTGTCCCCTTTTACCCAGAGTCACATGGAACCAAAAAGTGGTTGGAGTTGGAAGGGACCTCTGGAGGTGATCAAGTTCAACCCCTGCATGGAGTAGGCTGCACAGACTGCTAACTCCAGGAGGAAATTAATACTGTCAACAACTAAAACTCCTTAGCACTTGTTTCTCTTCTTTTCCAGAGCCTGGTGCTTGGATTGCTGTAACTATGGTAATTGTGAAACTACTTTTTTTAAACTAATATAAGTCATTACTTTTAAAACTATGATAAAATTGGATATAAGGGCAGAAGAGATCATTTTAACTCTCTTACATAATGAATCAAAGAACCTCACTAATACTTTCAGTATCAAACTACTATAACTTGTGTTTGAGTTGTTTTAAAAAAAACATCCCTCAAGATATCTGGTGGCAGATAACTCCTCACAGTCTCATGATGCTGTTGAGTAGTAGACATGTATGTATCAATTAATTGGCAAGCTTTATCAAAAACCATGCTCATACTCCCAGACAGCCAAATGAAAACCATCTCTAATGATTTGTCTTACCCCCTTCACTTTGAACAAAGCAATGATTTCATCTCCCAAAAGTTGTGAGAGGTTTAATCATCTTTTATTCTCAGTCAGCCATTTCCCATTTTCAACTAGGATCACCACAATGTTTTGCATGGAACAGTTCATGCCTGCTATGAGCCATAATGAGCCACAACTATGCTATGATAAACAGGTAAGTTCAAGCAGCATCTAAAAGAGAATACATATGCACATGGAGCTTCAGTTTTGCATGTATGTTGCTGCACAAATATCTTTTTTTTTTCCCCACATCTTTCTACCTAGAAAGATTTATACTTGTGCTTTAGATTTCAGGTCTGAGCCCTATTGAAATTAGCAGCAAAATTCCTCTTGACATCAAGGGAACTGGTTCACTCTGTGCTGTTGTTACATGAACTTGAGGCTACTGGAAACAGAACAAAAGTGTCTTTATTTTGCAAGTTACTGCACTACTGTACTGGTACTCTAAACAAATATAGCCTATGTCTTGAGAAATTTATGAGCCATTTCTTAGTTTAATGTGTAGTCCTAATATTTCAAGATACTGATTTGGTTCCATTTGATATTATCTGGATGGGTTCACATGTGCTCTTTTCAGAATCTGAGCTCAAATATGTAATGTACAGTATGAATTACTGTCCTCTTTCTTTCTGTTTTCATTTCAGTTTCAAAAAAATTTAGATCCAATAGTTGCATTTTTACTTCTGTAATAAGATTGCTCTTTTTAATGAATAGCTACCAGCTACCCCATTGATATTATTCTTTCCATTTTGTAGAAACCTCTAATGACAGGAAAATGGACTTTAATTAGAATGAAGGTTTTATTATCATGGAGCTCAGCCTTGCACTGGTTTGTAAACTCTACAGAATAAGGTGTTATTGCTGCAAAAAGCCACACTAAAAAAATTAAAAAAAAAAAAGAGACAAAACCCTAACCTCATAAAAATATTATTCTCAAACAGCTTGAATTTCTTTTAAAGGTCATTCCTCCTTAAGCAGGTCTCTTTTTTAATCAAGTCATCAAAGTCTCTTTTTTAATCAAGTCATCAAAATTCTCTGAAACTCAGGTTTCTGAGGACAGAGACTGATGATGAGATAGTTTGCTTCTAGCCTGCATTTTGAAATAAATCTTGGAGCATTTCAAAACCAGTAATTTTCATGCTTCATGTACAATGCCACACAAAGCATTTAAAGTGCTTGTGTGGGCACTTCTGAAAGGCTCCTTCATTTGGCACCTTCCCATCTGATTTCAGCAATATGGGCAGGCCACGTGTTTTTGCAGTGGAAAAGAGGATAGATGTTATTTCAGATGAGAGAGCCAACTGCACACAACTGAGAGGACTGTGGAAGACCTGATTTCTATTTCTGGTCTCATCCCAAGGAGAATTGTTCCTGGATGATGCTGGTACCTCACATCAGAGTTCCATGCCTCGGTTTTTCCTCTATAATAAGAGGACATCTTTTGTAAAGCACTTCACAGAGAGCCTTTAATAGAAAACCACTCCTTAAAAGTTCTCCACCTCTTTTTAAAATTAAAAATCTCTTTGCCTTTGCAATGAAGACTCAGTGATGAACACATAGGTCACAATTTTTCCCCTTGAAGAACATCAGGGAAGTTGTTGCCTTTGTTTCTAATGCAAACTGAACTGGGTTTCTAGGCCATGCTCTGCTAGCTGCTCTTATGCTCATTTCAATCTGTGATTCAAGGGAATCTCAGTGGATGCACTGCCTGAGAAGCATCACTTCCAGCAGCCATATCTCACTACTTTCTTGTGTTAGACACAAATTATTTTCCTCTAAAAAGAAAAGTGTTCTCAAGACAGCTGCAAATAAGACATAAGCTTTATTCCTGGGGTATTATTTATGAAATTTTATCTGTTTCTTGGCTCAGATCTCAAGCTGTAGGAAATTGCCACAGATCCATTATCATTAAAATAAATAATTGGGAACCAGAAGACACAATGGTTTAGGGAGGGCACTAACTTTCTGCCGTCTATTTGTCTAGACTTCTCCATGATGAGAATTGAATAACATCATTTAGCTTTTTTGAGCTGAAATTTCACCACAGCTTTTCAAAGATGACCTTCAGAAATATGTATTTGAAGATACATACATATATATCAAGAAGCTGTATTTTCTGGGGTTTTTCATGATGTGAAAATTACCAGCATTTTTGTGCATACACAAGAAGACTACCTTAATTTACTGTGAACATATACAAAAGAATTAAAATTAAATGCATTTGGAATATTATTTCATCATACCTGATAGGTTTAAGTTCATTTTTTTCTCCAAAATTCAAGACTTTGCTATTCCATTTAAATAATAAAGATTTATTTCTTATACAGACAAATTTATGAGTTTAGATAGTCTCCCTATTCTATGAAGAAGTGCTGTTACTTCTCTTGATACACATTATGGAAACAGTCACCAAAATGTTGTTTTTCTTCATTTCTGCCTTTTTTTTTTCCTTTTGAGCTTTTTGTTTTTGTTTATTTCACTTTATTTTAAAAGTAAGTGGGAAAACTTTTGAAAGGATTTAAGATTTTGGGAGAGAGACCTCTTTAGCAAGCCTTACCCTGCAAGAAATTATTATTTATTTTGTTCAAGATAAGGGCAAGTTTTAAACTCATCTCCACCCTTCTGTATGGAGGTGACATTTCAGATGGTACAGGACTTTCTTCTTCAGGAGAAAATGGTACAGTGAGATAGCAGAAACTGGAAACTGAAGTTAAAAAAATTATCACAGGTGAAGAAACTGACAAGTGAAACAAGCTGATCTAAAGGCTTGTGAGTTTTCCAGATTTTAACATCTCAATTTGATTCTAAATTCCTGCTCTGGCTGAGTGGAAAAACTTGCTGCAGGGATTATCAGTAATTCTCTATGGCTTATGTTAAGAAGGGACTCAAATTAGCTGGAACATAACCACTCCTTCTGTTCTTAAAATCTGTGAATCACCCAAAAACTTTTTTATCAAACCCACAGAAGATAAGAGTGAAGACTGCAAATATTTCTGAAGGGGGAAAAAAAAGAAGCAAATAATCCCTCTAAAAAACCCCACATATTTATATGAGGATTTCAGCTCTAACTTGAAAATATAAAGTATGGCTGAACTGTCAAGTTACTTCTAGACAGAAAAAAAAATGCTAAAAACCTGTAATGCCAGTAGCATTTCTGGCACATCCCTCTTTAAGTGCTGCTTTGTGCCATGTCAGCCTCTCTCCTGCCTTATTCACCCATCAACCTAATTTCTCACTCTTGCACTTCTTTTATCACTTTCCTTATCATTCTGTTCTTTAGGGTTTGCTTTTTTCTTTTGACACTATCACGCCCAGCTACAAGTGGCACTTCTCCCTGGCACTTCAAGGCAATTGCATATCCTTTCCCTGTGCACAAAGCACAGGCAGTCAGGAGCAGAGTGGAGTCAGCAGGGATGGAGCAACCTAAGCCCCTGCTACCACCAAGCACCCTATCACATGCTGGACCCTGCAGCCAAATTAATGAGCATAGTGCCTTCTTCAGGAGCAATCCTGTGCAGTCTTTGCTGCACTCTAGCAGTTCCTGCATTTTATGAGTGAAACTGTGGAAAAAACATGTAGGAATAAAATCAGCAAAGTGGACAAGCAAGGAAAGCATGAAGCAGATACCAACATGAAAAAAGCTCCTGCAGAAATGTGCTAAATGTGAAACCCTCAATGGTTTTTTATGAGATACAGGGGCCATAATGCTCATTTGAAAAGTAAGGAGTCGGGATAAGATTTGTTGGAAAAAGTTTGGTTTGCTGACAGACCTGATTGTGTTGGCCTAACTCCAGCCTCAGTGACTTCAGCAGGCTTGTGGAGTGAGGGAGAGCAGGACGGAGCTGCAGATATGTCTGTCATTTGTTTTGCATGCGGAGGGTTTTCTCAGGCAGCTGTGCACCCCAATCCATTTGGTTGCCCACAGCTGCAGGCTTATTCTTAGTTTCAGGAATGTGAAACCTTGTGGACATGGTAATGGCTTCGTGTCAGCAAGGAGACAGGTTTTCCCCTCAAAATAGTTCTCTTTGTGGACAGGTCAGTTTCCAGATTAAGTGGATAAGGGTATGTGGTCACATCTGATTCCTGAACCACGTTAGTCACTTGAGGTATCAAAATGACTTGCCCGGATTAGATTGTTCTTGCTAGTCCTGTTACATGTAACTACATGCAGTGCAGTGTGTTTTCATTAAAAACCCTTAAAAACTCTAGGCATGGGATTGAAGCATAAGATAGAGCCAAGCCCCTTCTGCTCTGCAACCCCTTGAAGAAAAGTGAGAGGACAAATACTGCAGGCCGGGCTGGCTGGGTGGGTGCTGTCCCACAAACTGGCAGAGCGTTGTGTCCAGCCCAGAGGCCACGGTGAGAACTGGTGCTCATGATGCCATGTGGGCACACAGTGGTACATCAAGAAGCCAAGCTGATGTGCTGTGTAACTTTATAAGACTTGATCTTTGTAAGATCTGCTGCTTGCCAGAGCAGGTATTGGCTCCTTGGCTAAGCCAAAGCTGTCCAAATAAACTCAGGCAAACACAAGGACAATAAAAATATCACACATTTCTCCATCAACTAGGAGGGAAAAGCAAGCTTCTTTGACACATCTACCACAGAAAATTCAGCATATTCTAGAAAACTTCTTCCAGACATTCCAGTGCATGGACATCTCTGAGAACAAGATGCACCCAAAATTATCTGGCTGTTACCTGGGAAAGAGCTCAGGTCCTAATGTAGTAAATGAACAAGAACATAATTCAAGTAAGAACACCAAGGTTTCTATTTCTTCCAAAAGTTGATGGATTATAGTTTGCACATTTAGCCTTTAATATTTATTGCAATGATTCTGAATATCCTGAGTGGTGCTGAACATCCTCCTATCCAATCTCCTTCCTTTCGACATTTGTCTCTTTAATATGTGAAAACTTTTATCCTTTCTACCTACTAAGCCCTGCTTAGTCAAGCTATTCAGCTAAGTCACTACTAAAAATTCTCTTCTATTTTTAACCTTCAATATTCTTCAGATTTCTTTAATCATTGCAAGCTTGAGTTTGTGCCCTGTGACAACATCTCATTAAAATGGTCTTTCTACTCAGATCCTAATGTAGTACAACCAGCCACTGCTCAGTTGAAGTCATAAAGGGACACTGATTTAGGAGATTTGTCTCTTCACTACCTTAATTTCTGTTAACCAACCCTTTGGAGAAAATGAGAATAGGAAAGGTGAAAAAATCATATGGGAATAAGACAAAATATATTATGAAGATAAACAGGTTTTCTACTTTGCTAAACTCAAGTACCTTGCTCAAAAGACAACCCCTGGGGAAATTTGGATAAGTCAATAGTGTTCAACCAGTTTCTAAACAGGTTGTAATATATGATAAATTTCTGTAACAAGTGAGCAAATTTGCACCAATCAATGATGCTATAAACAAGAATCTATTGCTTTGAAGAACATATGCAAACTTACTTTTGCTTAGGTGCCAAAATTTGGCCAACTTTTGCATGTTAGAGGAAGCACACAATCTTCCCAAGTAACATGGCTGAAAACATGTGTCCTTTTTGAGATGCAAGGCCACTATAACTTCAAAGAGGAGCAGAGCTCCATACAAGATATTTGCGCTGTGATCTTTGAAGAGTTGAACACATCTTCTGTCAGAAGACAACAGACAACTCATTTGCCCATGAATCTGACAGTGTGTAATATTGTTAGTAGACTTTTTGCCAAGAATGCTAGCAATAAATTGAATGTAATGAAATGGAAAGTCAAACATCTTAGGAATGATTTATATAAAGATAAGTCTGTTCTTTGAGGAAGGACAACAAACTGGTTTCTCAGACCAGTCTGACAGTGTCCATATCAAAAATGAAATAATCTAAGCCAAGCAAAGCATAATACTGCCAGGGTTCCAAAGGATAAGGAGAAAAGTAATAATTCATGGAAGTCCTAACAAAACAAGCAAATCAATCCATACACATATGGTGCCTTCCACTATTTCATATATAGGACCTCCACAGTATCCAGTAATATAGTGACAATGGACAATGCAAACAAGAAATTTGGGGTGATAAATCTGTGTCTCCCTTGAAGTCAAAGCAAAACTTGTCATTTTCAGAATCAGGATTTCATCCTTGAGTAGTTTATTTTCAAGTACTCACAGCGAGGAGGTGACTGGCTTTCAGCACTCAGCCTCCCTAACTGTCTGTTCTTAAAAAAAATTGTATTATCAGATTTAAAGAGATTTGACACCTAGCTTCACTGACTTCTTGTCTATTTCAGAAACCTCCTAACAATAATAACTAAAATAAATAACTGTGCTTGTTTTCACCATCATTGAAGGACTGTCTAAATACATTCTTTCTTCCATATCCACCCTCTGTCCACCCTGCACTAGCATTCTTTCATTGCTCATTCTGGTCAGGGTTAATGTGAGCACTATTTCTTCTTCTTTCCCCTTCACTGCCTCAGTTCAAGCTGAAAGTGACTGTTTCTTCTAGTAGATAAAACAGCAAAGAGCTTTTATTGCTTCACTCAGGTATGTCACTTGGAAAAAGAAGAGGTATTGTCCAGGATACACAATACATTCAAGACCTCCTTAACACTCAACACTACTCTTTAAATCCCTTTAGGGATATAGGCAAACATATACCCTTAAAAAAGGCAGAAAAAAATGTTTCCTAGTGTTTGCAGCCTTTCAGAGGAAAGCCTGTTAAAATTCAAGGGAATCTGTCACCATCAATGATGGAAGCCCAGAAGACAAGAATGGGGATTAGCCTGATAAAACATCTACCTGTGTCAACAGAGAAACAAGCTCCATCAGACACTGATCCAGGCAACTCAACATCTGTGCTCCACCACCACCACCACCACCACCATCACCACCTCCCCCACTGACAGCTGAGCGTGCTTGCAATGCGTGTTTGCTTCTCCTCAACATCAGTCAAAAGACTGCAGAGATCAGTGCAAGTGTGGCTCCCTGACAGCTCTGTCTAAGGATTCTGCACCAAAAGCATGTGCAGTGCTATAAATGCTTTACTCTCCCTCGCTGCAAATAGATAAAGATTTTATTTCTCCCAAGAAGACAATCTTACTTACTTGGGATAGCGTCTCTGCTGAAAGATGGGCAGAATCTCTGTATCTTGATTTGAATGCAGAAGCAGTAAATCCCGAAATCTTTCTGTCAGGACAAAGAAAAAAAAAAGAAGAAAAGAAAAAAAAACAAACCCAGACTGTGACTCTGCATTATATGTTCAGGCCACGAGTAAGCAAGCAGTAATATCAGTGAATTCTCTTCTCCAGAAATATTTAGCAGAGGACAAAACTAAGCATGGAGGGACTAAAAACCACTGTTTCCTGTAAAACCTAATATTTAAAATGTCTTTTTTTTTTTTCATTCAATACTGAATTCTAGTAGTGCCTATAAGCTTCTAAGGTCTGCACAGAGGTCTTCTGAGTATCACGCACAGCCAGCCATAAAAAGTCCCTGCCTTGAAGAGCCTAGTCTAAACAGAAAGGAGGAGCCCCTAAGAATTCACACTCAAGGAACACAGTAGTCAAAACAAAACACAGATTAATTAATTCATATAAATTAAACTGCAGTACAAATCCTTCGGTAACAGGCTCAATGTTTTAAGGATGGTTGGAAGACTGGATTTCTTTTTTGTCATAATTATCTATTTCAAAAACTGCATGATTGGGTTTTCTGCAGGAGCTAAAGCTTTTGTAACTTAATTTCACTGACCACCAAATGAAGGGGTGGTTGTAGTTAGCCTTTCTCTTATGCTTTTCTCTTGAGGTGGTTAGACACAGTAAGTCAAGTGGGATCTGAAGGACCTTCTATCAGTCCAGATTTCTCAGTCATGAAAGATAGAAACCTCCTTAAAATTCACATGATATTAAGATTCAGGGATAGAATGGGATTTCCCACCCAGATCAAATTCCTTTAGTAGCTCTCCATAGCATGGGATGTGCTCTGTTTCCTTCTTTCCTTCCGTCACCTGCAAGTTTAATCTGTCCTACAGTGGCACAGAACTGATGCCCTTTCCACCTCCTACCTTTCCTTCAATACTTTATAACTGTGGCTGAAAGTCTTCAGCTACAGGTATTATGCTTCCTTTGCTAAACCACAGTTTGTAGCCTTTGGTGTGTGTGGCAGCTGTACCATGGATTTCTCCAAACTAACTCTCTTCCATGAAAGTTTTCATTCTGGAAACTGAACCTGAGGGTAAGTGTAGTCCTCCTCCTCCTCTCAGATTCCTATGCATCTTAAAATTATCTAACACCAAGTTTATGAATAAGAAAGTTACAAGACAAAAAAACATTTAGTTTTATGCAATATTCTGCATCAAAAGTAAGCTCCATTAATTTGGATACAATTCTGCCTATGTAGCCTCTAAAGTGGAAAGAAACCCATCCGAACCATACTTCATAAAGTTGTAATACCTTGAAAAAAGCACAGTTAATTCAGAAGGAAAACTCTCTTGTTAAGGCCTCAGTTTTAAAGGTCAGCTATCTCACACCTGAGTCTTTTCTCAGCTGGCTAAGATGTATTGCAAACATTTTGGATAAGATACCAGGATCTGCCAGTGAAGAAAGAAGGGCTTATCTTTGTTCCTTTATTTGTACACCTCTTCATATTCAATTCTGAAAGAAATAAGCACTCCTACCTCCAAAATTCTTCTCAAATCTTCAAAATGTAAATTAGACTTCCTGTACCTAACTGGAACAAAGAGCAGATGTGGCCAACAAAACAAATTCAATAAATGCAATACTGTAAAGATGAAAGTTAACTCCAATGAGTACCTTTCAGGAAACAGACTGCTCACTGTATTGAGGAAAAGCTTGCTTTCCTACACTACTTCTTGACCTCTGCTTGAAATTTTAGGAAGATGGAGAAATTTGCTTTTCTTTCAGTCTTCTGGTACATGGCAATAGGATGTACACACACATGCCCTATCATACTTAAAGATGATACATTACCATCTTCAAAAGCCAATGGACAAGAACTGAAAGGCTACAGAAAGTTTTCACCAATGCAAAATATCCCTCATATTTCAGAGCCAGCACATTAACTTCCACCCCTGCTTCAGTAATCTCCCCACACAACCCAAGCTACTGATGCATTTCCAGGTGTCCTTTACAAAAGCCTCCATTCAAACAACAGCCTTTGTGTGTGCCTGATGGAGGAATGGGAGGAAGTTTACCATGGCAAACACTGAGTGACAGCACTTTCCATGACTTGAGGATTTTGATCTCTAGGACGCAGGTGCGAGACACCACGATTAAGGATCTGTCTTTGCAGTGGCATGGCTGATTTACTTCTGAGGGCCTGTAACCAGGTGTGACAGCAATGTCAAACACAGAGAGACATGCTCTTACTCAGTTCAATGCTGTACAACACCACATTACAGGTAGGTGAGTGAAGCTGATTTGACAGATCTTGGTAAGGATCTGTGACTCTCAGTGAGAGACAAAACACATCTCAGTGAGTGTGCAGATATGTCGCACCCATTGTTCTGTCTGAGATGGATATCATCCAGGCAGAGTGCCATATTCCATCTCTATCTCCTACTCTGTGCCATATTCCATCTCTATCTCCTACTCTGTGACTTATTCTTGTGCTGCTGCCCTTTCACATTGATCAAGGCCACCTGGCTGCACTCCAGGACTCAATTCAGCAAGCAGCGATCTTGAAAATATTTTGAATAGTAATGTGACAGGGCTGGCCAGTACTGGAGCAAAAGCAGCCAAGTTACGGCATCTGAAATTGGCCTGAACAGTATTCCTACTAGATCTTGTTTTAGCTAAAGTCAACTTTTTTATTCCCCCCACGCTATGGCAAATTTCCCAGGCAGATGTATTTTCTTTTCACCATATGACTTTACTCATTTTTCCATGTGGCGTGGTTTAACCTCAGACAGCAACCAAGCCTCACACAGCTGCTTGCTCACTCCTCCCATGGTGGGATGGGGGAGAGAATTAGAGGAGTAAAAGGAAGAAAACTCATAGGTTGAGACAAAGACAGTTTATTAGGACAGACAAGGGAAGAAATTATAATCATGGTGATAATAATAAAAATAATTAGAATATACAAAACAAGTGATGTACAATGCAATTGGCTCACACTTGCCAACCAATGCCCAGCCAGTTCCTGAGCAGTGGCTCCTGGCCAGCTTTCCTCACAGTTTATGCACTGAACACGATGCCATATTTTACAGAATATCCCTATGATCAGCTGGGGTCAGCTGATCTGGCTGTGTCCCTCCCAACTCCTTATGCCTTCCAACTTTCTCACTGGCAGGGCATGTAAAGATGAAAAGTCCCTGTCTTAGCATAAAGACTGCTTGGCAACAACTAAAATACCAATGTGTGATCAACATTATTCTCATCCTAAATCCAAAACACAGCACTGTACCAACTATTAGTATGAAAATTTACTCTGTTCAAGCTGAAACCAGAACACCACAGAAACACACTACATGGTAGTGTTGCACCTCATCTCAAATCTATTATACAGCTTCTCCCAGCACATTAACCTCCATGTCCTGTGCATGCAGGAGTCTTTAGGACTGAATTGTCCCATGGGACCATTGTGTACACATGTCACTTTTCAGCTCTATGACATGCTCCTATTACACCAATATGTGCCTAGTACCAAAGTCACTCTAGACAAATGACACTATTGCCTTTAAGACCATCCAACAAGGTGATGAGGGAGGTGACAAGAGCCTTGGTAGCTACTGACAGCACAGGTACTTTTGGTGCTCTTACAAAAGGAAATATCTGAAGACTGATGCTTTACAAGAGAAGGCTTTTGAATTCACAAGAAAAAAAGTCACAACAATAGCTTCCCAAAGGGGGAAGAATTTTTAAAGAAACCTAAGACATTGTTCTAATTCATACTACAACAACAAATGAAAGACTTGAGAACTAATGAAACCAATCATTAGAACATTTTTACATTATTTTGAGTTGCAATCAGTAGTTGACCAATAGAACTAAAACAAGTCACAGTCTTTTCATTACTTGGATAATTTTAGAGAGGTATCTTCCATAATTGAGTCCTTTTTCCTGTGATGCTTTTGTCTAGGTGTTGGTCTGATTCATTAAAATAAAAAAGAATAACATTTACTTAGCCAAGGTTGCTTACTTCTGAAAACTGGCAATTACCTTTTCCGTTCCTCATTCTATTCATACAATTTGCATGAGTTAAAGTCTGTACTAGCGACAGTATTGTTCACATTGTTCTGAGATGAGCTATACCACTGATTGTTTTGTTGATCTGCTGTGTGTGACACTGCAGCCTGTCTCACTGATGCTCCCATAAGTCTGCCTATAGACAAGACATCAAGAAAGGTTGCACAGTCACATCTTATGCTCAAATTTATGTTATGTTTTCAATATGATGAGTGCCTCAACTTCCTCCTGGCTTTTATTTTGAGTGTACAGTTCTTTCCAAATTCTTCATCAGTGAGAAGTCCTCAGTTAAATTTAGGCAGTCTCATTGAGACTATACATGTTTAGCTAAACATATAGTATAATTAGTTACCTTTGATGACTGCAGACTGGTTGCAATAACACAGTCTTATGCCCTATCCTCCTAAATCAGGAAGACTGCAGACTTTAAAGAAAAGAAAGTTTGCCATTGAAATCTTTATGGATCTAACGTATCCTATATATTTATTTCTTCTCTGTCTTTTATCTAAGTTTTCTTCTCTCTGTTCTACCTTTTGCTCCTCCTCTCCCTCCCAGCATAATATATTCACCAGTCAGCTACTGGAACCTCAGTTATAAATACCCTTACCATCTTTATGGTAATACATGTTAACGCCAAGCCAGTTAATCTACAAGGACAGAAGGATGCATTTCAAGAGAAATTTTCCCTTTAAAATATTTAGATTAATGCCATATTTGTTCTCAAACAGAATGGGGTTGTGCTCAGTATGGTGAGTTGACAGTAATGTCAGAAAAATAAGAGCAAGAATGGGCATATGGTGTGAAGGTCACTCAAACTGGTTACACAGTCAAGTTTTGTCCTTCCAGGATACACTATTACAGAAGTGGAAAGAGAAACAAAGGAAATTTCTGCAGTATTTTAATATTTGGGTCTTCTCACAGTGGAGAAAAATAATTTCTATAGAAGGTCCCTGTGAGTTAAAACACATTATTATTCACATTCTGTATACAGAAACACGCTGTGGCACAATGAGCACTGGCCTTGTTTTTCAAAGCTGTCACGTCCCTGAAGGTCTTATTGCTTTAGCACTTCAAAAATTATGCCAAAAGTCACGCACTGC
Organism: Molothrus ater; assembly: GCF_012460135.2. Classification (NCBI taxonomy): domain Eukaryota; kingdom Metazoa; phylum Chordata; class Aves; order Passeriformes; family Icteridae; genus Molothrus; species Molothrus ater. The sequence goes on along the minus strand of NC_050479.2, from coordinate 81,086,007 downwards.
AGTTGTGTAAGGTTTGACTTTAAAAGTCAGGTCTTGTGGTTGTCTTTTCTCACTCCTTCTTTTTACAAAATATCTTACGGAAAATAACAGCAAAATCACTTTCTCTGTAATTTCACTCTGCTGAATTCCAAGGGTCTTGAAAAATCAAATCCCTGCTCCTTCAGAGTTTGATGGGTATGAAGCTATGAGGTCACTGCACTATATACCTGAAGTCTGAGACATTACTGGTTTGCTTATCCCAACTACCTTTACCCAACACCTTTGGACCATTTTCTGAACCACTAATAAAAAAAGGTCAAATTTCATACAATCAACTCAGTTCAGAACACTGTAACACCAATGGCAATTGGCTTAACAGGATAAGGATTTCATTAATACCAGTTTTATGGATTTTTTTTAAATGAAGTTAATAAGGATAAAAAGAAATGTGATGAGAAAGCAACCAGAGAGTGGGAGAACAGAACAGCTTCATCAGACCACCAAATGGTCTATCTATAGTGACACTCTTCTACATTTGGATATTTTGTAGCCATGTTTCTGTAATTACCTCTTCTGCATTCTGAGCAACAAATATCAGTTCCACCTTTCACCACAAGGACACTTGTAAGTCCTGCAATTTCAAACTAAAAAAACTGCCTAGTTTTATGCAAAATTTACAGTGGCTTGAACAACTTCGATGTCACAAATACCAACTTGCAGTAATTAAAACAAAATAAATTTAAAAAGAAGTCAGCTTTCTTAAAACTGCTGATGATAACTAATAGGATTTGAAATCCACTAATATGACTTGTTTTCGAGTTCCGTAAATTTGGAAAAGCTGTCATAAGTAGTTCTACAGTGCCTTGTAAAAATAAAAGGCAATTAGGAAGAAGTCTTTTCCAGTTAGGGGCTATAAAACAATGATGGGCAACAAGATGGCATAAAAATGAAATGTCTGATATTTTGGTTTGACCTGTGGCTTATTAATGGCTGAAGTTCCTGAAATTAGAGTTATCACTTCTCTCCTCTTGAAGAGTCAGTGCTACAAATATCTTCCATCAGATTAAAAGGTGAGGAAAAAAAAGGTGATGAGTTAATGCTGATGATCAAAAGGTTCCAAAATGATTACATCATCAACCTCGGAATTTCCCTGAAACATACATATTTTGCTGATAGAGATAGGCTTTTTGACCAGATTGAACTTCCATGATTCTCAGTCCATTAAGCCTCACAGAGTTTAATTCTCCTATTTTTCATCACCATTTCCTTCCTTCCTGATCAGTTGTCTGAAAGACTAATTAGCGTCATTATTTACAGAGTTACTGAAAAACCCTGAAAACTAGTGAAAACTCAAGAAGTTGAAAAAAATATTTAAACACTTTGCTCTTTATATTCATTTAAGGGAAACAGAGAAGCCTTTACAGAAAGGCAAGCGGTCTCTTCATTTTCTAAGGTAGATGAATAAAGTGATCATCCTTCCTTTCAACATTTTCTTTTACAGGACTTTAGTTTATAAGCAGAGTGGGAGGGGGAAATATGAATTTAACTAATCATTACATAGATCTGCAGTGAACTCCCAGTCTCTCTGGACCTGTGGAATAGTCCTCCTTTCTCTACAGAAAGTCTCTGTATGCCCTGCTTTCCCTCCTAACCTGCCTTTGCACCCTAAAAAGCTCCTTCTCTTTTCTCTAGCTGTGTGCCTACCAGTTCAAAATCATTCTCCCTCCCTGATTCCAGAATTGGCAAATCCTTTCCCTGATGGAATTCTAGGTGCTTTCTTGTGTCCTTAAATTTGTCACAACTGCTACATCAAAATTTGCTTGGACGGATTTATTTCTAACTAGATCTCCCTCACTTACACTATAATCACACATCTTGCATGATTTAGGTATTTTCCGTTTCGGCTGTCTGTCTCTGCCCGGACACGGGTAGGGTGGTTCTTGGGTGGCACGCGTTTCAAAGGACGAGTCTGGACTCTTCAGCTTTTCGATCTTCCGATTGTTTATTGTTTCTTATCTACAGAATTTTCTTTCCGCCCAACAGAGGTCTGATCTGCAAGCAGTCACAGGCACTCTGACCACCCACGGGGCGGTCGTGTCTTTTTATACTAAAATCTATGTACGTGATATTTACCTTTATTTTCCAATACTTTTCACCCATGTTGGCAAGTGCACCTTCACCATAAACCAATCCCCAAGTGCCAACATCACCACAGAAGATGGAAGACAAGAAGAAGAAAGAAGAAGGACAAGACACGCCCTGATCCCTCCATCTTGTCTCCATAACCCCCCTGTCCCAAAAACCTTAAAGTTTATATTTCACCCTATAAATGTGTCCCTTTTACACCCTTCACTCTAAAGTGATTTTCATGTCCTCAAACTGCTGTCACTTCTGTGGATGGATCAAAATCAAGCCACCAAACACTCTTGGCAACATTCCAGGATTTCCGAGACCCCCAAGGGTTCTCTCGGCAACTCTGGACATCCGGAGTGATGTGCTGAGTTCCCACAAGGTATATATGGCCATGTATCAGCAAATGAAGAAAAAGAAAAAGAGCAAAAGGCAGTTCTTGTCCCAGGAACCTTAAAAGGTTAGAAGATAAATGATGGCAAGGAAAAGGCATAATTTGTTTTGTTTCAAAACAGGGAGGAGAGATGTGGAGGACCATATTTAGACTGCATTTTGTACGACTGACCTGACAAGACATCACTGAGTGACCCAGACTGCCTGTTAGCTACACTGCAAGACCTGGGTTTCCCAGACAGCCAGGGAAAAGAAGAGAACACAACACCAAAGTCAAGCAGTTTTGATGCTCACTACTGAGTTAGAAATCCTTCTGAAGGTTACACAGCAACTCCCTAGTGGAGGTGGTAAATAGCTGAGTGCTGGAGTTCAAAATAATCAAGAAACTTTAGTCAAGGAACATTTTTGGCCTTAGAGATAGATACTTACTGTATTTGAAGACTATTTATGTCATGACAGTAAAGCTCATTCCACAGCTAAGCTCTTACACAGTACCACAGTAAAACACAGTTTCTAAACAACACAGAATCTCAACTTTAAAAAATACTTTATAAATATATGCTCTGAAGGAAAACTTATTTATGCAGATTTTTTTATAGCACTGCATTCTACAGTTGCTGCATGTAGCCATGAAGGGCTATACTTTGCTTTTTTAATTCCCCATGAGCAAATGCAGGGAGGATCAACTACTATTTCCTTCACTAGTGCTGTAGTTTTCTCTTTCACAACAAGCCAGATGAAATGATTAGGCACCAGTATAGCCTTTTGGACTTTAAGATAATGTAGTGACAGTTGTTCTAAAAAGTCCTTCTTTCATAGAAAAAGGAAAAAAAATACACTCAAACTACACAAAGCAGGAGGATTTAATTGGTTCTCTCTTTGTAACTTGTAATCTGATACAGAAACTGGAGAAAGCCAAACCTTCCAAAAGCTACATGGAACTTTTTAACACTGAAATGGAGCTACTATCCAGATGTGCAATTATTGCAATACTATCCAGCTCTGCACATCTCCAGAGGGTTTGCCTCTAAAAGGCCGAGCAAAGGCACAATTAATCAGGCTGTACTGATTCACACCAAGGCCCCCCTACTCTAATATCTAGATTCATTTATGGACACATCTATGGAAGAATGATCACAGGGTAAGACCCCTCTGCTTTCGAGCTTTTCTATGACAGTGTGTCTCCTGACTCTAACGTGGTTTGTCTAATAAGAAATTCTTAGATTCCTTTTTAATGTACTTGCCTAGTCCCCATGTGCATTCCACACTGTCTGACAAGGAGTTCCAGGTGTTTCTCACCTATTACATGAAGATTCATCACCTTATGTTTGCTCTGAAATCTTACTGACTGTATTTGATGGCCAAAAACTCTGATACTGGCAGAAACTGTGAACAGTCAGGCTCCACCCACCCACTCTTTCTGCATTATGCATGATTTTGCAGACTATGGCTATATTCCCCTGAATTAGATCTTTTTCAGGCTAAAGAGTCCCTGCATAGTCAGTTATCCCATGTTTGGAAGCCTCTCCATGCTTTTGGTCATCTTTGCCATTCCTTCCTGAGCCCTGGGCAGTGTCATGTCTGAGTGATGAAGACCAGACCTGCACACAGGATTGAAGTCCTGGTAGCACCACAGAAGTACCCACCAGCTGCACAGTCATCTCCTTGGCTTTATTCTCTACTTGGCTCCTAATAATTTTTCTCTCTATTGCTGCTGAGCACTAAGTTGATGTCTTCATGGAAATAGTTATTGTGACTCCAAAGTGTTATTCTTGGGCTGCCATGGTCTCATCATTGCCAGCCATGTGTATTAGCTTGTCACCAAATATATTAAACACCAGCACATACCCACATGCATACATCCACCGGTATTTTTAGCCAGGTCTAAAAATATGTTTGCAAGTGTCATATATTTTACACATTTGAACAAGTGACAAGAACTTTTCAATAGACAGATTAATATGGCAGTCAAAAAATAATGGAATTAATTTCTATCCAAGACTGAAATTTTGTACCATAACAAAACCACTACCAGTCACTGTGAACACATTCTTGGGCTTTTGCCTATTCCTATTTGGTGACAATTTAAACTTAAGCATAGGATCATTTAACCCTCTGACTAATACAGACACAACTTCATCATTACTCTCAAATATGCAAATAAATTACTGTGTAATAACTGTAGAGGATCAGAATTGTTGAGGGCAGAAGAAATCTCAGGAGATAATCTAATCCTGGTCTAAGCATGGCTAGAAAGAGCAGGCGACTTGTAGCCATGTTCAGTTGGGTTTTATGCGTCTCCAAGGCTGGAACTGGATGATCTTTAAGGTCCATTCCAGCCCAAACCATTCCATGACTCTAGGATATAATCAGGAGGTCTGATTGTGAAAAAAAATATAAATAGCAATATTTTGTGCTGTTCCCATTCATTGCCACCTTTGGACAAAACTGCAAACCCATGTCAGTTTGAAAGAGGGACACAGCCGGTTAGGAGCCAACTGCCTGCACAGCTGATAGACATGAGGGGCAAGACACTGCCCTGCAATAAGCTTCAGACTGGCTGGGCAGGTTAAATACTGGCTTCTCTTAGCTGGGGCAGGGATGAGAGGAGAAGGGGAATGCCAAAGAAAAAAGGAGTTTGTGAAAGAGAATGGGAGTTTCCTTGCTAATTCACCCTCACTCATAGCCTTGGAATATGAAGTAGAGATGGCCCAACCCTCATCCCTCCAACAGCAGCCTTGAGCCCTGTGATGCTGCTAATCACCAAGGCTTAGCTGACCTTAGAGGGATCATCAGGCCTAACCTGGCCTTGCTCACAGCCAGGCTGTGTGAATACCTGCATGGAAGGTGCTAAGGTGTTCCCAGAGGAGAAGCTGCACTGTGCTGGATACAGCATTGGGAGTGAGCAGCGCTGACAGGCACCCTGTGTGGGAAATGTCTGTCCAGCCAAACACTTAGCTGAACTGAACAGCAGGAAATAACAGTGGGGCTGCAAGTAAGAAACAAAAGCAGAAACAGGGGGCTAAGGGACTCCACTGATATCTAAAAATCATTTCCCCTGTGTTTTCAGCTGCCTGTCTCTTTCAGAGAACACACACAAATTCTTCTCTGAAAGCACCAGTTACACTGAAGCATTACATAGGATAACGTGAGCAGAGCTCAGCTGGATCTTATTTCCTATATAAATTTTGCTAGTCAGCTGGGGATGAACCACTGGGAAAAAAATGTACATTTTTTCTGAAGATCTAATCACATCTGAGGCTCCATTTCTTATAACATCTCTCAAAGGGCAATATCAAAATCTTAGCAGGAAATCATTTGAATGACTGACAAATGAAATGAGCCATTAGATACTGTTTATCTCTTTTTTTTTTTTGATAGGTGATAAAATGTAATGCACACAAGTGTATCAGAAAATGTATCCAAAACATGGTTTCATTTCACTCTGATGTGAGCAATTCTGCTATTTCTTCTTACATTTGAATTAGACAAGTCATTGTTGAGAACTTAAGCCAGACAGCTGCCTGAATATAAATTATTACATACAACCTAGTCTGGGTAGTTTTCATTTATTCTTAATTCATAATTTCTTACAAATACCTATATTTATTGACTTAGCACTAGCTCTTGTGTTGACTTTTGTTAAAATATGTTGTGGGATTTTCTACAAGGTTGTAACCACCATCTTTCCAGTAATACTGCTATGAACATAATGAAATATTAAATAAAAATGTTTTTACATGACAGAAAGTCTGTTATTACTCAAGTCAACAGAAAATGTATTCCCAGCCTTGAACAGGAGAGTAAAGCTGAAAAATTTTACTATGCAATACTAAAACTGATAACTATTCCCTAGAACAGAGAACAAGTGGTTTAACATGATTTGGATCAAACAGTTCATCACATGACCGTAAGGAAATGACTTGGCACATCTTTATTTGAAAAAGTGATTTTGCCAATTCCTGTAAGTAAAAACTATCACTAGATATCAGTTACCAGTCACAACCTGGCATATAACAGCACATCAATGCACCATCACAAACTCAGCAGTACATAATAGCACAGAAATGATAAAATCCTCTTCAAGCAGACATGGCACATGCTGGTGTATATGTGCTGGGAAGTATGGGACACTTTTAAAGAAATACTCTTTCTTAACAAATTTTTGGATTAAGGAATTGCTGTTTTTTTTGGAAATTGCGCTGAGAAAGTTTCATTTGCCATGCTTGTTAATAACAGGGCACAATTAGCATAATCCCCTCAACCCATTAAAAAAGGAAAACATCAAATAACAGAAATTATAAAAATGTCTTTAATTAAATATTTTGCTTTTTTCAAACCAGTCACAGCTAAGCTGAGGAGACACTCAGCTGACACAGTGTAAGTGAAATCCTTGAGGGAAAGCCCTGTGCTGTCAGGCTGGCACCAGTCACTTGGCAAAGCACAGCAAAGCACCACAGCTTTGACTCTGAAATGTGCATGGGTGTCTGTGGCATTTTCTTTGAGGAAATGGCACTTACAGTGTGTTTAATGAATAAGGGAATATGTTAAATTTATGACAGGAGATAGTCCTTAAAGCTGCTTGTTGCAGTGAAGAGCACAAACTGCCCACTGATTTATTTTAATTTCATATAACATGAGGAGGCTTTCTGGAGGATGTAGGTGTACTTGTTATAACTGACAGTACAGTAAAATCCTCACAGAAGACACTTGAGCAATACCCAAAATATCGACTAAGCTCTGAAATTCCTCCTCTCCCCCAAATCCTCCTTCAACACTGAAAGAAGTTGTTGTCACCTCCACTGAGTGCCTATTTCTCCAATGCATATAAAAACACTAATATTTTTATTTGGATCCACAGACTTTCCAGGCTCTCTTCCCAGCAGAGAAGCATTTTCTCTTATTCATATCATGGTGTTCGCTACGGAATTTTAGGTTTTATTAATATTTTTTCTTTAAAAAATTCTGATCCCAGGTAAGTCACAATGCTAAGCAGTCATCCACTCATTATCAGCTTCTATATGCAGAATAGAAGAATTTACCTTCAAATTACTAAGAACACAGTGATGTAAACCATTGTCCAAATTTTACTCTCTGTAGATGGTCAAACATTTCCAATCAAACTGTGGTTTATCAAGGATAATGAGATTATAAGAGAAAAAAATTCAAAATTAAAAATTTAAAAACCACACACAAATGCTGAAAGTTTAGAGATATGTGTGGGCATGTATATATAAATCAAATGCAATACTTCAGGCAAGTCATAGTTAAGTTTTCTCACATGCCCAACTCTTTTCCCAGTTTCCCTGCCAGAAACTGCACTCTTCCAAGATGTGAGTGTTTGTCTCCACAGGACAGAGTGAGACCATGGCATGTTACAGCAAATATACCCTAAGCTGGGAACACAGCCAAGAGTAGATAAAGAAAGCTGGAGACATAAAAATCCTAAGAAGAGGTTGGGAGAGCATTTACAAGTGATATTTCTGGCTTTTGGACAGTATTTGTGACCATATGAATTCTTTGAAAATCAATTAGTATTTTTCTATTAAAAAGTTATTTTTATTAAAAAAATATGTGTTACATTTTATATTTTATTCATTTACTAAGCAATTTTATTGTTCACATTTCTGAAGGGAAAGCTTGATTTAAAAAGTAGCCAGGAATGTTATTTCTTCTCTTTGCTTTGACTTCCCTGCTTCTTTGTCAAACCTGCTGAAGGCACTGCATGCCTGGAAGACAACCTGTTTTTTTCCAGCTGTTTCAGCTGATCTAATGAAAGATTTTACTTCTTCCTAGAATACCTCCCTCTCATGAAAGATTATATCATTGTAACATACTTTGGTTTTATCTGCTACAAATGTTACAAACTATATTAACAGGAGTCACGGTATCCTTTTTGAAACAAGCTCTGACACTTTGTCCCCACTTTGAGGAAAAAAAGCTTTAAAGAAGGAGAAAGAGGAAGAACAGGAACATGCCCGGGCTGCAGAAATGTGGGTTATAATATCAGTGAAACAAAATACACAGTGCACCCTGCCCATCAGCTGCTGCACTACATGCCAAAGGGCTATTTATTGCTGTCACAGCACAGTCTACTCCCTGTACCACTATGCAATCTCCTTTGCATTTTGGAAAGTGATTTCCAGGCTATAAATTCCCCCCTACAGTTTCTCCTCACAGCACTTTAGTTAATACTGAGATAATTGAGTCCTTTGTCTCAAAGAAATGCCACATTCAGCATGTAACAGCCACCATTTCAAGTCTCCCTCAAAACTGGGATGCACTAGTAATTAATTTACTTGGCTGTATCTTCAACTTTATAGTATATTATATTTAAAACATTTCTGCCTCATTGCCTTTTGCAATTTAAGGACCTGATGAAAGTAAAAAAATTGGGTTTTAATTAATAAAAAGGCATCTTTTATGAGTGTCAATCCACTAAATTAATTTGTAATTAATTTAGTGGATTGACACTCATAAAAGATGCCTTTATATTAAAACATGGACTGCACTGGCAGTCTGACTCCATTCCCACTAGGAACTTGCCTCCACCTCTGTGTTCTGCACTGGAGTATCCAAACTTTGAGGCATAAGACCACGAGGTTCAAAGTTGAGTTTAGAGCTGGAATTAGCATGTATTTTTGTGTGTGGTTTATATAAAATGAGTAGCCATAAATATTTTAAACCAAGCTCTTTTGTTCACAGCACATACCAAAATATCTGATAGGAGAAGCTGTGGAAAGTTGCTGCTTGCCATTTCTCATGACATGATGCTTTCAGTGCAAGTTCTGAGGTTTGGGTTGACTTCTTTCTTTTAAGGAAGTCAACTTTTTTGAGGCCACCACATACACCTGAATCCTATTTTTGCACTTGATACAAGTGGTTGGTGGCAGATTTTTATTATTAATATTTATGATTTAAAGGGATCCTTTTCCAGGGGAGGACTAGGACAAAAGAGAGCTGTGGTTTCAAGATGCCCTTAAAAATTCTTGGATCACAAACTATTTCCTTACGGTGAAACACAAATTTTTCAGCTTGTATTTGATGCATCTGAGAAATTATGCATATACAAAAGGACAGGACTGAGCAACAGGATGGGGTGGCACATGAAAAGCTGAGTTGCAAGGGACTGTAGGGAACCGATGATAAAATTTGGGGTGTAGGATTTGCCTCCCACATACAAGACCAACATTGATTTTAATGCATTTTGGAATGGAAAGGCATTTTGGAACACCTAACTGCTGTTTCAAGGATGACTGAAATTCAGGGTAAGGACATGCAGCTGGCAAAAAGTGGAGTAAATATACTTAAAGAAAAAAATACTGCAATAAAGGAGATGGGATATCCTAAATAGAACTTCAAAGCTAATATTATGCCAACAAGCAGTTATATAATGTTTGTTGTGAAAATAGGAAACCTCATTTGACCACGTTATTTGATCACAATGACATTTGCAAGGTTGTGGGAGTTTTAATCAACTCCCACAGAATTAAGTGCTGAACACAGCACAAATTCTGAGCGAGTGATGGCCCCTCTCTCCCGTCCAATCCAAGCACCAGTAGAAATAAGCAGACAGGTAGAAGAGACCAAGGAATATAGTGCAATACAGTGACAGTTCAACTATTACCATTACTGGTGGTCTTCATGCAAAAGAGTCATTTTAAATCACACCAGAGCCCAAACCAACAAGACTGCCATTTAAAAGCAACCCCGCTTCTGTATCTCAAGGGAATGCCAGAAGTGGAAAGGGTGCAGGAAGCAAAGAACCAGACAAATACAAGGTCTCAAAACTCAGATTTAATACAACCGGTAGCCAAATAGAAGATTCAAAGGTGCCATGTTCATTTTCTGTACATATTTGCACAGAAACGGGCAACAACAAAAATGAACACACATTTCCTAGTAGTGGCTCTTGTGCTGAAATGAGGAAAAAAGCAAAACAGAGAAAAGGAAAAAATTAAAAATATGGGACAAAACCTACTAACTTATGTAATCATCACAAAGTTGAGCTTCATTTTCACAAAAGTACAAAAAGAGCCCATGAAAGGTTGAAGCTGAAAACTCTGCAGAATATTCCAACCCCAAGATTGTAATATAACTTCTGTATAGAAATTATTCGGAGAAACTATCAAGCATCATGCAGGAGCTGGGAGCATGTAAAGATAAATGTTCCTTCTGATCATAAAATTTATAAATATCTACAGTTCCTACACAAGTTTTTCCATTTTTTTAATGTTCTAAAGCTGAAATATATTTTTCCTCATTAATTATGGCAATTTTTACAATCTGTTAGAAAAGGATCCCAAAAAGGACCATTTCAAGTCTACTTTTAAGATATTTTAACCAACAATTTTTAGTTAAAATGTAGTAACTCAAAATTCCAAATCTGAAATGTGTCTATTTTTTTCTTCTGTCCCCAAGGGAGAAGTAACAATAAACTGGGAACAAAGCTAGACATTTGGCAGGGGTTCTTCAGCAGAATTTGGATGGCAACTAAGAGAATCTATTGCCCCAGGGAAGTGCAGATATGCATGAAGAGCTGGTATTTTGATGTGAACTCTTGTATTTCTCTAGAAACCATGCTCACACAAAGGACCCTGAAAATCCAGCAAAACTTCGTATATTCAGTGCTTGAAGCAACTGCGTACCTCTGCACAGAAACTATATAAGAATGAGTCTTCCCTAAGCAGACATTAACAGAAAAATGGTGAAACAAAGGCAACTCCAGAACAGCAACTTTGTCTCCTTAAGTAGGCAAACACAGCACACAGTGATTACAAAACCAGAAATATGCCTGGCACTCCACTCAAATACATGTCCTACAGCTTTTCACTCTAATAATGTTATTTTCAAAGTAGAGAGCTTTTTGCTTTTTTCCCCCTACATTCATTCTGATTCTATCAGCTGGTACATGCTAATGTGCTCCACAGGCTTCACTCCTGTAGCTCCTAACAGTGCTGAAAATGTCTGAGGTATGACAAGAAATCCTGCAATGTTGTGTTCTTAAATCAGTTCTTAACTACAGCAACATCCACACATCCAGTGCATAATGTATCCAAGGATAAAAAGAAATGTACATCATTGAGTCATGTCATTTTCGAAATCATTACATGATTAAAAAGTGCCTGGGATACGCAAAAGGGTGGAAGTTTACAAATAACAGGATGCACCAAGAAAAGACTTCTGTGTAGGAGAAAATTTCCTTCAATGTAACTTTCTCACCCAAATATCTTTTTCCCCCTCTAGACAAAAAAATCATTAACCGTTCAAATTGGATTTGAGTCAAGTTACACTGTTTTTGGTACTAAGTCAGCTGGAGTTCAACTAATGTAAAACAATCCAGGTGTGGAGCCAAAAATTCAGATGTGTTCACCTTTAGCATTAGTTGTTTAATCAGAGGAAAAGGGCTTTCAACCCCTTTTAGTCAGTAAACTAAATCTGTTCTCCTTTTTCTTCAGTCTCTTAATTCTGCCTTTTATTGAGCTTTTTAAAGGAATAAATAAATAATGAACATTATTGGCAATGAACAATAAAATTAGTATTCCTTACAGTACACTATGGCTAATCATATTGTTAAGGCATATTAACTTCCTAATAATGTAGCAGTATTATTTTATTACTAATGTCAAATTATATTAAAAGGAAACACAATTAAACCTTTTTATCACTCAATTCTGCTATCCTCCTCAGAAGTGTAAGTAAGATTCCCTGACAATACAAAAATTGTTAGTCATAAAAATCTATCAGTGGAAAATAGCACCTATCTCATCTCTGTCCTGTTCTTCCAAAACCACACACAGATTTTGCTGGAACAGCTGACAGCACCACATCATTAACACCTTTACAGCCTGCCAGGAATCTGATGGAATAACTAAACACAAAAAAATGTTACTATGGAGTGGAAAAGGCCCAAATCAAACAGAGCTTGAGGTAATAGCAAAAGAGTTGACCAAATGTTCATCACCAGTGAGTAGATATTTTTTAAGGAAACTCAGTAGCAGTTACAGTGAACCTGGCACAACCTTGTCATTTCCTGTGGACAGACTTTATAGTCTGATTATTCCTTCTTGTCATCTTCTGTTCCACACATGACTTCAGTCAGAATCAAGATCCACTACCAATGCAGGAGATGCTGAGTGAGCCACTGCTTCAATACATCTCAAACTGTTCTCAGGGTTACTGAACCTAAAATATTGCCTCTTTGCTAGATCCTACATTTGGTGAGATGTTCCAGGTAAGCACAGGAATGCATAGCCTTGGGATGCTCCAGGCATCCCATAAATCAGGAGCTGCAAGAGCCTAACATGGTCATGCAAATACTCCTGACAAACTCTCCCAGACCAGAATGTTCAGATCATTCTTCCTTCAGAGACACTTAAAAGGTATGTCATTTTCTTCTTCTGGTGAATGTGAGAAAAATCCTTAATCAGACTCTAAAATCCCAAAGAACTGTCCTACTTTTTTGTTTGTTTTTCTGCTTAAAAACAAATAATTTCGGGTGTGTACTGTTTGCTGTCTCAGGTATTACTCCATAGGGAATTAAACAAAATTCTTTTTTTAATTCACAGGGAATTAAACAAGATGCTTTCGTACACTTGCCATGCTCTGAAAAATTGTTGTTTTTAACTGAAAAATGGTTTGTTTGTTCTTCCCTCATGAAACTGCCTGCTCCAAAGCTGGACCTTCCAGAAAAAGGACTGTGACAATATGTGACAAAAATTCCCATTATGCCATGTCCCCTGTAAAATAAGGTCACCTGTACCTGAATGAGCCAGTTACCAGGCATAACCTCATCTGTAACAAAAAAAAAATGAAGCAAAGATAAATATTTTCAGATGAGATCTGGAGTTTATGAGGATGAAGCACATCAGTACTCCATAATCTGTTTGTTCTGGCTCTATCTGGACAGTTCCTGCACACATCACCACCTCCTGCTGCCACAACATGTAATAGCCTATGGGACAGAACTCTCAGATTTAACAGGTGGTACTCAAGTGCTTTTATGGCATACCCACAATAAATATCACAGTGCTCAGAACAAGCCTTGAAAATGTCTCCAGGAACATACACAACTGCACAGCAGGATGGTGTCACTACTAGGTAAAAATTATACAAATTACTGTGGAGCACAGAACAGCATCATTGCTCTAAACATGGTGCCACATCAATTTGTTCCAGAAACACACTGCAACATAACAGCAATATTTCACTGCCTTAAGGCATGCAGCTCACCTCAACACCTCTGAGTGCTGTGTATTTGTTTTCCACAAAAACACGCTGCATGGCTTCTGAAGCCTGTTATTCCTGCATCATCAATATCACTTTCTGTCTCACACCCTCAGGTTTGTCTAGTGAATGAGACACATTGTCTTGATACACTGCCATGTCTTTTTTCACTGCTGTCAAATTGTTGGATACGAGGCATGGCCCATGGCCTCTCTTTTTCCCTCCAGAGTTGCCAGATGAAATGTCAACTTTAAAACTAAACAAGCACTAGTACTTGAGGCAGCAGCAAGGACAGAAGAGACATAAGGCTGATAGATGACAATGCTGAGGATAAACTAGACAATAAGTGGGACAAGAAAAACCTTGAAAAAAATTGTTCTGTAAATACTAAGCCAACAATTACTTCAAAGCTAAAGGAAAAATAGATGGCCACAGGTACCAAGAGAAACAGAACAAAATAGGTATTTAGAGAGGATAGCCAGTAACAAGATCAGGTTTTTGGCTCATCCATGCATCTCACAGCTCTGACCCATGAATGCGACACTGCAGGACCTTCAACGTTACTGCAGGGTATAAACACCCAACCAGCTCAGCTTGAGGAAGCCACAGAGGAAGACAGGTTAAACCAACCTGCATGTGTGCAATCACCACAGATCAGCCACTGTAAACACATCCTAACTTGGGCACCCAAGTCCTGACTGTCCAACTAAGCCATGTTCCACAGCCACAGGTTTCACAGTGCCACAGAATGTTCTGTTAATACATCAGGTGGGGACTTAAGCAGCTCGCAAGTCAGCACAAGGACAGCAATTGCATAATCACAAACCCATTTTTAGGAAGGTCTATGATATCTGTTCCCCTGTTCACAATACCCATGGCAAAATATGGAATGATAAATCAAATTAGAAATGTTTACATGGGAAAAATCACAACCATTGAACTAAATGCCAATGAACCAAACTACCTACCTCTGCGGCAGTCAGATAGATGTAGATATATAGACATACTCTTTACAATGAAGGAATAGAAAAAGGCGTGCTTGGAGCCTGGCTTGTCTTATCCTAAACTAGACACATAAACAGGTCAGAGGTCTACAAAGGGAGCTAGGGGAATCATTTCAGGTGAAAATATGTGCTCCAAAGGCATCTGAGGGCACATGACAGCAATACCAGTGATCGTGTGTTTGTTTTCTGTGATGAACATGCTTAACTTAAGCACTATACAGTTATTAATACCACCACAACATGGGTGAGAAATAGGAGATCTCAGATTTGTACTGGAAAAGGATATGGGTGCTTATATAATGGAAAAGAAATTTATGGTTTTATCCAAATCAGCTTCTGAGGGGGGCAGATTCTCAGCTGTTCTAAGCTCCGACAGCACCACTTTGATTGAATGGAGCATGAAACAGGGGGTGTAGATTACCAGTTGGTTTGCAAAGGTCTCAGAGCTACTGGTTTTGTAGCTTCTTCCTCTCTTACCTACTTTTTCTGTCCTACACTTTCCACTGTTTAAATAATTGATTTTAAAAAGCAAATAACAGTACTACCTGAAAATCTACTAACTCTTGGCTCTTATGCAAAGCATTGTTTCTGGAATGACTGGCTTTTCCTAAAGCTGCTTCTTTCAGCTTATTTTATTTGAAATCTAAAATATACACACTGGGATATGGGAAATATCAACAGCAACTTCTCATCCAGAATTGAAAATACTATTGCCCCTTTTCTCTTGACATAGAGTTGCTTTCCCAACCTACAGCACAAGGTATTCTATTACATTTTCAAGGTATCAGTCAGGGACATTGTTAAGAGACTTGACCCGAAACAACTTGCAGAATTGGTTTGCCAGTAATCTGTACTCCCTCTCCTGTCCTTACAGCTAGTGGCAGGAAATGTTCTTTCACCACATCTCCCAGGTGCAGGCAGCTAAAGAAGCTAAAGTTATCCAGAGGAGAAATACCTCAACTAATCAGTTCTTCTCTGCATTTCACAGCATATCTGCACCTCTCTTGCATTCTTTTAATTTAGGCTTGTAATTGAGTTCTCTGAAATAAATTGTCAAGTCTCTTTGGTGTCAGGTATAAACTGTCAGGAATGGGAGATGGCGATACAAAAGAAAATTTTAATAAATAGGATAAAGTCTGAGAGAATAGGTCATGAAAAGAGCTCAAATGACAGTATGTCTCATAAAAACTCCTCCAGTCTAATATCCTGTCTGCAGAAGCAGCCTTTAGAGCATGCTTAAGAAAGATAATAAGGAACATGGCAAATATAATAATCCTTCCTCAAACAGTCAGCAGATTAGAGACTATTAATTGTCACAGGGCTTAAGGGAATGAGTGAGAACAGGGCTCCATGGTACTGATGGAGCACCAAGGGCTGGGTAAACTGTCTGCTTCTTGACAGCACATCTGACACTGGGAGAGATATCTCTGTTTAGCAAAACTGCTACAAGAAATGGTCTCTGTAATGTGACAGTTCCTGAATATCACACAGTCCAACCTAGACAGATCTTCCTTTCAGTGGAGACTATAGATGCTGACTTGGGAGAATAATACATAAATGCTTAAAGAGAGGAATTCACACCACAGAGGTAATCAGAAAACTGTAAAGATGCCACTTATTTTGGAAAAATCATTTAGCTAGTACTTCTCCATCCCACTTTTCCAAATAGCCTACTGTCACCTCCCATGTAGGAATGATACTTGCCAACAAAAGAGCCATCATTCTGAGGCAGACCAGAGGCTAATCTGCCCATCTGGCCAACACTTCAAGCAAGGAGAGAAAATCAGGGGGTCTATGGAACACATGTGCATATGGCATTGCCCTCCCAGCCTTTGCCTGTTGAAGTCTGGCAGAGGCAAGTATGTAGCCAGACTAGAAAGTTCAACAAATATGCACAGACTTACTATCTCTGCATTGGTCTAATCCCTTTTAGGGTGACAAGCTCATTTGACTCAATTCCACAAACACACAAGCTGATACAAATTAACATGGAGAACATTTTTTCATAAGAAATGAACCAGACCCCGCTGTGTATCTGTCTTCCTTACAAGGAAATGCTATGCTGAGCAAGAACAAAGTCAGACACTACGGAATAAGGACAACTATCACTTGAGTATACAACTGTCACAGAGAGCACCAAATTGCCCTACCCCTCTGCAGGGAATCCTGGCTTACACCCCTGGTATGGAGGACATTCAAAGAGCAATGGAAGAGCATGGAAGAACATGAAAGCAAACCTGTAATCTCAGTGTACCACAGGCGTTAATTAACCTGGCTGCTATCCAAACTGCTGGAACCAAAATCCGCTTATCTGGGAGTTGCACATTTCAGCATTTCTGCAGACACTACTATGTACAGAGGCACTGCACTGCACAGGGGTAGCAGACTACCCAAAAACAAAAAAAAGAGGCAGAAATGGAGGAACGCTGAAAATTATTACAGTGCAATCAGAAGATCAGTTAGTAGTGGAAAAAACATGTTATTTGAAGAAATAGTACATCTGAATAAAGCAGGGATTGCATCAAGAATGTAATAAAAACAACTTCGGGAAAACAAGTATGAACAATCTCTAGTGAGAATGCACCACAGTCAAGGAACAATTGTGCAGAAGCCAGAAACGGATAACAGTTCAAGTAAAGGCATTTGTCTCTGAAAAGGAATTGGTTTTCTACATACCTGTCCAGTCTCCTACTACTTTTAGGTGGACCCCAAACGTTGCTTTGGTATCTGTAGGGCACTAAAAATATTAAATATATTAAGCACCACTTCTGAGAAACAGAAAAAAAAATGCATTCAAAGTACAGTTGTTAAGACAGAACCTAGTGTTAATAGGTTGCTCCTAAACAGCCACACCAGCAGCTGTACCCTTAAAGAAGTATCATCAACACAGCTGGGGAAGCCAAGAATGCCGAGTATCCCTTCAGACTTAACCCTTTCTTCTGGTCACAGAGGAGTCTGGATGCTTGTTTCCTGATGTGATTTGGAACAGACACTTCACTAAGCAGTACTCAGCAAGGATACCAAAAACAGAATGGAAGTATTCCTCTACTATTGACACATCATTCAGAATCAGGAACTGCCCCACCATTCTTAAGGCATTTAAGAGACTTCTGATTCTTGAATGTCAAGGCCCATGTTTTCAAGCTGACCATTCTCATACAACTGATGCTTTCTTCTAAATGGAAACTGTAAGCAATTCACAAGACCTTACAGTTTGCAAAGGAAAAGCACCAGATTCCATAGCATGTCATAAAAATCACATTGCAGCCACCATTGTCTCGCTCCACACATGTGCCCTCACTTCAAGGCTATTGATTGTGACTATCAACACAGGAATGTTAACACTTAAAATCTTATCTACACCATGTTATTTGAAAACCTCCAGTCAAGGGCTAAGGAACTCCCCTGACTTTCCATTCCTTGATAGAGGGACATTTCAAATGCACTGTTTGGACAGCTTTTGCAGGTAATTCAAATGATGCACACATAAACAGGACAAGCAACATCAAGAAAACTTCACTTTCCTTCAATAAACCAATATCATCAGTTTCTTTTTGATAAGAGATATTATTCCTGAGTTTTGATGACTTTCTTAGAACCTGTTAATGATCATTCCAAGCTCTATCACGAAACCAATACCCAACAGATGATGTTCTGTCCCTTTTGTTTTTGTTTTTTTTTTTTTCCCACTACTAAGAACAAACAGCAGTTTTGAGGGGAGGGCTTAAATGCAAAGAACACATCCATATTATAAATAAGAAGGGGCCCATATTATAAATAAGAAGGGGCAGGAAGAGAATCCATGCACCAAATACACATGCACCATGCTTATGAAGATATTTCCTGGCTCTGTTCTGGACCTTCTGGCCATCAGTGTTCCCAAGATTATATTTTCTGTGTACTGTGAAGCCACTGACCCCAGAGCTGACAATCAGTTCCTGTCAGCTCTGTATTTAGCAGCAGACACAGGCAAAAGGTTAGTATTATCTACATATCTTGGAAAAACTAAACAGGGAATACAAAGTCCCAGCCCATCACTCCTTTTTCCTGAGGGGGAAGAGCACTCCTTTTACAACGAATGATTACTAGATACACTTTTATGTAACTCCTTATTATATTCCAAGTTTTCCTACAAAAATGAGGTACAGAAACCCAGAGTCCCAATTATTTTAGCAAGTCTTAGTCTCCAAAGAAAAACAGCATCAAGGGAGGGATGCAGACAAACACACAATGAGGCCAGTGTTTGCTATGTCTCATTGCAGCATCTTTCAACAAAAATATCAAGACTAGTTCTCCATATAAAAGCAAGCAAGCAGTCTCTTAGGTGGGAAGGTGTATACTGGCAGCAAAAAAGTCTGTTCTGGAGGATTCTGTAGGGTTTTGCACTGTGGGCTGCCCCAGGGCTCTCTGTGTTTCACAGGAGGTGGACTGAATTTCTTGGTCCAACTATCCACAGTCCCAGTTCAGCACATCTTTTACAAAATTGTTATTCCCTGCTTCCACAAAGTTAAGGGCAGAATACCCCTTGTCTCCTGCCAGAATAGGTTCAAATCTGTTATACTTTACATCACTCTTATGACTAACTCTTTTCTGCACTACCCTGAAAAATTATCCAATAAAAGTGAGATTTATTTCTCTTTAGACTTTAGGAAACCTATTTTGATACTTATTACTAGCTATGAGACATCCTCATAGAGTTCTGGAAAAATCTCCTTGTGCTGCTAAATCTTACCAGAAGAAGCATGACTATCTGGGCTACGTGGAGTGAATTTCCTCCAGTTTAAAAGAGAGAAAGAATGTAGGTGATCCAGCAAAGGACCACCAAAGCAGTGAAAGGACTGGATAACCTGACATTCAAAGAGGGGTCAGTAAGGGAATGTGCTTGGGTAACCCACAGAAGAAAAGCCTTGGGGAGATGTCTGTCTACGAATAACTAAGAAAACAGCTAAAGAGAAGATGAAGGTGCTCACTCTCTTCAGAACCATGCATGGCAACAAGACACCAGACCAGGAGTACAAGTTGTTTCAGAGGAAATTTCATTTGGATATAAGAAAAATGTTCTGTATCATGGAACAGGCAGCCAGGGAAATGGTACAATTTCTCCTGCTAATTCAGCTAATTCACACAACACTAAATAATATCATCCACAGTCCTTGCACCAGAAGGTCAAACCATATGATCTCCACAGGCCTCTTCTGACTTTCAGACTTTCCTACATGCCTATAATTTTAACTCTGAAATTTGTATTTACATATTTTTACTGCACAGAACATTTATTTTACCCATTTCATCTCTGTAAACACAATGGCTTTTTCACAATGGCTTTTTTTCACAATGGCTAAACAGTGACTTTTTCCAGACTGTTGGAGAATACATTCCAGCAGCTAAAAAATATTCAAAGACAGTTTTTCAGAAGTTTGATCATGAAAATGGGCAGATTTTCCCATGTTATTTATTAACAGACCACTGGGAATGCACACTGAAGTGCAATGAAAATATTCTCTTATATATTTAACCTTCATGAAATCACAGAATTGTACGATAGCTGAGACTGAAATGCACCTGTGCAGATTGGCTACTTCGATCCCCTTGTGAGAGCAGGGTCTGCAAGAGCAGGTGGCCCAGGAGAGCGTCCCATTGTGCTTTGAAGGTCTCTAATGATGGAGACTCCACAGCCCAGGCAACCTGTGCCACTCTCAGAGACAAAGAGGGGTTTCTCTTAGGTCCAGATGAAACCTTCTGTTTACCAGTTTGAGTTATCCTGTGACTAGGTGCCTCTGAGGAGACTAATTCTATTTTCTGCTCTTGTCACTCAGTTCAGCTTTCTCAGGTCTCCTCATACCCAGAGATCCTCCAGTCCCTTACTCATCCTCACGACTCTTTGTGCTTCAATACATCCATGTCTCTCTTGTGCTAGGAAGTCCAGAACTGGGCACAGAGCTCTAGATATATGGCTGATGGGAGAAGGGTCACCTCTCTCCATCTGCTGGCAACCCTGCCTAATACATCTCAGGAAGCTCTTGGCTTTCTCTGCTGCAAGAGCACATTGTGGGTTCAGGGTCAACTTGGTGTTCACCACAACCCCATAGCCACTCTGTGCTGAGTCCTTTCCAGCCAGACAATTCCCATCACATACTAGTACCTGGGGGTATTGCCTTGCCTAAATGAAGGTGTGCCAAAGCAGCCTCAGAAATGCATCATGCCCTCTCTGAAGCTGTGAACAAAACCAATTAAAATTATTTTGAAACTGTGTTTTGGCAAATAACATTTCGATTTCCCCCTGCTGCTTTTAACCTGGGAACCCTAAGAAACAATCCACTGTACTATGTTGAAGCTCCCTACTCTTCCTTTATCACCCAGTACACTGTCCAGTGGAAAATTATAAAGATTAGTCAATCTTAAAATAAAAAAAAATACTTTATCTTAGGTCCTTTTCCTTAAATCAACCTTGTTTTCCAAAAAGAGAAATCACTAACTTGAATAGCCTGCAATGAGAAGGGAGAGTAGACAATATTAAACTTAAGGCTTTTCAGTAATCCTTTCCACATTTTGAACTTGTTTGCTGCACTCATTTGATTAAAATGCTATGATACACAAATTAACTCTTGCAGATACTGTAATAACATGAAGTAATGTTCATCTTATTCTAACCTCAGGTGATCTATACCTTTAAAAAGTCTAAGATTTTACAGGTATGAATGTCTACATTCACCAGGTTATCTTCCAGCATTTGGCCCTTCTAGAAAACCAACTGGAAGCCAAAGAAATTCTAGTAAATTTGATACAGATGTGAAGATTTACACCCTCAGAGAAACCAAACTATGTTCTTAGCATTAAGATGGAATACTTCCCTCAGTTTACAATGCCTATTTTTGTATATATTTTCACATTCAACAAAATTACAGGAATCTTACATGTAAACAAAATTTAGAGAATACAGGTTGTTCTACATCTTGATAAAAAAAACAACTTTCCATATTTTTTTTCCTTTTTTTCTTCAAGCTAACTTGGAATACAAATGCCAGTTATCACACAGGGATTGTACAACAATCCCTGGAGAACTTTATTCTTATAAACCACTAAATTAATTACATTCACCAGCAACCTAAGCTCTACTATCTATCTCCATGCCAAGATAAACTGGATAATTTAACTAATTTATAATACAATACTAGATTATCACATATTTGAAATACATTTTATTTAACAATTTTATATTGTTATGTGATCACAGTTCTCTGTTGTCCTCTACCTTGCTTTTATATTAATGTAAAGTGAGCGAACTAATTACTGTTAGATCATAGCAGTTCTACTTTACACCCACTGTATAACAGCTCCAGGTTGCCCCAGGAGAGATTTAGATGAGGTATTAGGAAAATTTCTTTCCCAAAACAGTGGTCGAGCATCAGAACAGGCTGTCTGAGGAAGTGACGGAGTCACCATCCCTGGAAATGCTCAAAGGACATGCAGATGTGGTGCTTAGGGACATGGGTTAGGGGTGGACATGGCAGGGCTGGGTTAATGATCTTTTCCAACCTGTGTGACTCTGTGATTCTAGACCAGTACAAAAACCTGCTCATGGCGATGAGCACTGGAGAAATCTGTGCATGAGAGCCCAGCACAAAGCAACTGAAAATTGTGTTATGAACATCTGTGCTTCTAGCTTAGAGTACCCTGAATATTTAACACCACAGCTTATCTACTGCTCAGAACAAGAAATGAGACAAATCTTACTGTAGTTATTTTAATGTTATTAAATGCTATTCAGTATTTTAAAACAGTCTTTTTAGGTGTTAGGGTGCAGGGAATGGGGTGAGACAGCAGCAAACTAGCAAGAAAACAGAAAGTTAATTCCTGAATGTTTCCAGTTCTTCTGCGCACCTCTACCATAAGAACTGTGAAGTCTCTTTAGAGAGGTGCTAAGTTCTAATTACTGACTATCACAGAAATGCTAATGCATGCACCAGGATAACACCAAGGAATATCTGTTATCAGAAGAAAGGAGATGAAAGGGATGCCCAAGTTACAAACCCCCAGTGGCTCTGCAAATAAAGCTCCTTACAAGTTCCAGTGGAGATACTGCTCTCAAGTAAACTGCACCACAGTAAACACCATCTCTGCATTTGGCACTGCAGTAGGTGGCCTGAACAGTGACCAAAATTACAAAGAAGATCTGTGCTACAGCTGGAAGAACAAAGTGTCTGATTGGGGGAATTAAAAAGCTTGTTGTGGGATTTGTTTACATAAAAGGAAACTCCTTCAAAGAAGTCTTTCACTTTGAGTAAAAACCCATTATATGATCCTAATATGGATTTGCAGATATCCTGGCAGGGACTGCAAACAGTGCAGAGACCCTGTTTCCATGCTCCTGCCTGCCAGGGTGAGCCAGCTGCACTGCAAACCCTGATTCATCAGTACATCCTTGCTGCAGACTCCATGAACCCTTACCCAGACCAAGAGAAACACATTAGAGACTTGACAGGTTTTGAAAAGAGGCAGAAATGAGGAGAAAAAAAGAAGAACTAAACACGACCGATATATTTTTCCTTCTGTAAAAGGGAAAAAATAAAAAAGAGAAAAAAATAAATAGAAAGTTTTCAGCTTTGCCAACTGACAAGAAAATATGAACCTTGGAAGCTCAGTAAGCTGCAGCTTGTCTGGTTTCATACAGAACTGATACAAACATTCCTAAAATGATTCATTCTGACATTAGAAAATGGAGAGGAGTGATGACAAACACAGGCATGCTATATAAAGGTAGCCAAGAAATAGTAGCTAGACTTCAGTCTGACTCATAAGAGGTGAACTCTGT
The DNA here is from genome assembly GCF_012460135.2 of Molothrus ater. Taxonomy (NCBI): domain Eukaryota; kingdom Metazoa; phylum Chordata; class Aves; order Passeriformes; family Icteridae; genus Molothrus; species Molothrus ater. The sequence goes on along the minus strand of NC_050479.2, from coordinate 81,062,463 downwards.
AACACTGGGCTACCCCTGCTTTAACTAATTAATCCTGTAAGAAGCAATTTTCAGAGGAAAAAAAAGTTACTACGTGGAGGTATTCTTTTAAACACATCTCTTCCTCAAACATTTGGAGATTTTTTAAAATGTCTCTATTTTTACATCATGTTATTTCACAGATTGGATTTTGGTTAAAAGCTTTTCCTTTTAGAGACTTGGCCTTACAGCTACCCTAACTGAACTGGCAGACATTATAACATCTTGAATGTGAGGAAATCCTAACCATGGAGCATGATTTAAGTATCAGCAGTGCCAGGATGACCAAGGCAAGACCACCATGCCTCAAACACCATGGCTTCAGCCAGAGCCCTGCCATGGTAGAACCAACTCCCAGCAAGCAGCCCAGCAAGCAGCTGCAGCAACATATTCCAAATATTTTTCACTTTCCATTGCCATATACTCCTTGCTGTACAACCTCAGACACCTGCAGTCAAGCTAGTGGAAAAAACACACCATAACAAACTGCAGGATGCATTACTGGGCAGCTGCAGCTCCAAGAAGGATCATTCTGGTCATCTGGGGTCTAAATTCCTCTGTAACACAAACCACAAACCCACACCCGCTAATTCCCGTGAGTCTGTAGCTCATCAGCATTTGCTAATTCACTCCCTGAAATCTCAGTTGTTAAATTACTCTCAGTGTTAGAAATTATCTTTGTTTTCTTTAGGTCTCAGTCTATGAGATTCCTATCTATAAAATCTACTTGTTCCTGGATTTTACTCTTGCATTACAAGAAAATGCAAATTTTTAATGTAGTGTTGTCTTAGGATTGTAAATAGACCAATACTTGTAAAATACTCACAAAATGGCATAAAATAAAATTTTGAATATATAATATGAAATTTCTTCATTTGTTTTCTTGCAGATCTGTAACAGTGCAACTGCTACTCTATTGCTGCTATGGATGCACTCACTACAAAGGTACACTTTTAGACACTAATCAGCATTTCTTTTCCTCTGCAGCTCAACCAACGCAAAAAACTTGCTGACTACCCTTTCATCCCTGCAGACACGCTACACATCACAGACTCATAGAATGCTCAAGCTGGAAGGAACCCGTAGGGATCATCAAGTCCAACTCTCTATAAGAGAGAAAATAAAAGTGTTTCAATCCTAGCAGTATTCAGCCTATATAATTTATGCTCTCAAGTTGCTGGTTCGGGGGAAAAGAAACCAAATCACAACATTTCAAGATGCTCAGGATGCAAGCCTTTGTCCCTGAAGGAACAAAAAGCAGAAGAACAATGCTTCTGCCCATGGCTGCTTCTCCAAGTCCTCCAAGGGTACATGGACACATTGCCAAGTAACAATGCACAGAGCTAACAAACACAGGACAAGGAAACTCAACAGCACAAGAAGGTCCAATCATCCCCAAGCAAAACAATGGGCCACCTCCAAGGTCATTATAACTGGCTTTCAGTAGTGTGAGACACTCATGGAAAGAACAACCAAAGGATCAACAGGTTTTCCAGTCAGATCACCACCACCTTGAGGAACTGCTGTGTCCCTCTGAACTCCCCTACCAGCACACACTGTATTTTGCCAGGCTAAAGCAGAGAGCCCCACCAGCCAGATGGTCTTAATTTTAGGACAGCAAGAGACAAAGCACTTAATTTCCTCTAATATTTTGTCCACGTGTTAACTGTATTCATGCTTAAAGCTTGCGCTCAGGTTTTGTTTTTCTTGTTTGTTTGTTGGGGGGGAAGGTCATTGGTCTTCTTTGATTGTTTTATTTTGATATTCTCCTGCACTTCCTAGACCTTGCTCTCACCTGACTTAGCAGTCAAACTAAAAGCACTATCTCTGATGGGAGAAAACACATTTCTCTGTTGAAGTCAGTACATGCTTATTATGTATTGTAAGTTTACTTTCACTGAATCAAAAAAACCCAAACCCTGCTGATTAGAGGATCTGCCACCTTCTCTTTAAAGTATCTGCTGAAGGAGAACTTGGGCTTTAGTGAACTTGAGTGTAAGAATTTCTGTGTTCCCTTCTCACTGAAGGAGTCAGATTTGAAAGTTTAAATAAAAGTCAGGGTCTACGTAGGGTTTTTATACAGACCTCACAACTATTAATCCCCAAACCAAACAAACAAGTCTAAGGAAGTACTAAAGACATCTGCAATAATTATCTATTCTATTTTTGTTTTACTTAAATTCTTCATCAAACAGCTGCTAGATATTCTACTTCTATGAAGAGCAGACAAGCTCTAGGGATTTCTTTAGCCTGCCAGCAAGATACTTCACAATTTCCCTAAACACTCTGCAAATCATCTCATAAAGACAGGTTTCATAACTATTTGCACAAGATATTTAAAAAATCTTATTAGAATGTCATCATGTTAGATTTTGTTTTTATTGTATTTATCAGACAGTATGAACTTAGCTCTTGATGTCCTTACGTACTTTTTACTCAGGCAACGTTCCAACAATTTTTCCATTTTTTTTAATGAAATATTTCAGAATTTGGCCCCTAGGCTTTTCCTGTTGTGGATAGTTTATTTCTTAAGTTTACAGTGCAGGGCACATGTTTCTCCATCATCTCCTTATGCAGTACACAATTTCTGGCTTAAAGAAGCTTAGAGCTAAAACTCCACTGCTAGACTTTTAAGATCTTCACTAATTTTAAATGAACCTTGGATTATCAAGGATAAAGACAACTCTGGGTTTACAAAACACTGGTTTTATTTTACAAAAGCAAATGTGCTACTTTTGATGCTGTTTATACTGAGTGTAATATTTGCTAAGATTTTTCTGACAAGGAATCAGGCCCAAAACCATAAAATGTACAGATCAGGACCACCACCTTGTAATCCCATCATATCTAAATCCAGATACCAAATGGACTTTAACGGAGATGCAGAAGTAACAAGGAAAACTCAATCTACCAAAAAAAATTTACAAATCAAACCTAAACAAAACCCTTAAAGGTAGAGAATCTATGATTAAGTAATAGCTCTGAGATTTTAGGTACAGTATATAACTTGTCATGTACATTCAAAAACCTCCCAGGTAATTCTTCTATTTACCTTGAGATGGTAAATGGATTTAAAATTTTCTCTGTCTGTGATAATATTAGTCTACTATTTGGATATTAATCAAGTGAGTATTCTTCTTTAATAATATACATTTGGATCTGAGTATCTGCATATGCAAACTTATCCTCTCCTAAAAACTCAGTTTTGACTTGTTAAAAATGCACACATATCATCCTCCCTCTGGAGTTTTCTTACTTATACAGACCTGTATGTATGTGGAAGGAAAGGAAGGAAGATGTTGCACTACAAATCCTCCTGATGTGATCTATTTCAAATTAACCATCTGCTCAAAAGTAGGGAGAATCAGAAGAGGGGCAGAACTTCTTGGAGCTTTTATTACCAGACTCTTCCAGTTTTCAGTTACTTCAATGGGAATTAAAAGCAGATTAAATGCAGCACTAAATTAGGGGAGGTCAGAGCACTCTCTGACACAGAACAAAATTTCTAGTTTCAAAGAATGTTTCAAACCTCTTGTTGCCAGTAGCTGATCACTGCTTAGCTGTTACCAGAACTAGGATCTAGACATTGAAGGAAGAGCCAAAACTCTTTAGAGGGTCTGAAGAAGCAATCTCCTACCTTATTAATAAAGTACATATTTCGTAAAGCCCTGGAGTCTCAAGACTAGGATCTTTGGTTTGGCTTGTTTTGATTTTTTGCTTTTTATGTGCTATTTCTGAGCCACCTGTCTCTTTTAACTCTATCTCATAAAGCTACTAATCAGTGGATATGCAGAGAATGTCTTATACAGACACAGGGAAAGCTCAGCAAGTGTTTATGCAAGCTACCTATGCTTAAATATAAAGATACATGTATATGTCAACTGAAGAAAAGAAAAGGCAACAAAGGAAGTTTCAGGATATTCAGACTTTAGCTCCAAGGAAGAAGCAGGGGCATGACAACTGCCAGTGACAGCCAAAAATATCAAAACTTTGGAATAACAGATTATTTGATGCTGCAATTATGGATGTTTGTTGCAAAACAGAATTTTCCCAAACGAAACCTCAGATCTGAGCCATCTCCAAATTTAGAAGGATTCATGTCTTATTCTTGTCCTTATTTCAAGGTCTGTTACAGTCTAAATTCTAAATGAAGTGATGTAGCTGTTTCCTACCTTCCTTTGGCACAAGAAAATCAACACTACTGAAATAACAAGGTCACCAAGCTTTATGAGCTGCTGGGAGTAGACACCGGTCTTTTGATAGCCAAGCAGTCTAAACTAGAGCTTATGAGAGTTTGTGCTTTGACTCTGTAGTGCTGTAGTGGATTCAGCAGAGACCTCATGAGAGAACTTAGGACATCTTCTGAAGCACTTAAAATCTGCAAAACACAAGGCTGTTTCCATGAAACTTACTGCTTGCTAATGCAAGAAATTCCAGAAACACAGTAGAAAAAGCGACTTAGGACACTAATTTATATAGTCTAAATAGGAATCTGTCTCCAATGCCATTCATTAGTAAAAAAAAAAAAAAATAAAGGAAGCATGCAGTCATGTATTCATGGTGCTGCAAATTGAGGGAACTCAACAGCAAGGGGGAAATGTGTGATAGAGATGGAAAAAAAAACCAATGTAAACTGCAAGCCTTAGTCTCTTTTTCTTCCTACAGGTTAAAACAAAGAGCAACCAGAACACTATTGAAGGAAATGAACACTCTCCAGAACATTAAAAAAAGACAAAAAAAAAAGACTTCAAGGTCTCTAAAGATTGATTTAGACAATTACATTTAAATTGCATTCCATGGCAGACAAGTTCCACACTTTCCTCCAAAAAGGGTAAAGAAATTGCAGTCTCAGGAAGCAGAGCATGGTTTCTCTGGATGGTCTGATCTCCAGACCATATCTTGCACTTGATCTGAAAGACAAATCTCTTTAAAAGAATTCATCAAGGGGAAAACACACAAAAATAATTTGTCCATTTTACAAACACTCAAAGTAATTATAAACAGAATGTAATTCTAGTCACTACAGATGAAAATATCTTGGAACTGACTGTGTTCTGCTCAAATTCAATTCTAAGATGCAAGAATATCCTACCTAAAATAATTAAATTGGACATGAGGGTGTACAGGACTGAGAATGTGACTCGCACTGTCTTACACATCACAGTAACAGATAGGTACAGTCGTGTAAAAATCAGTGAAAAAAGCATCATAAAACATGATAAAAAGAAAGGTTTTTTTGTGGAAATTAAATCAGAAAAATGGAGCAATGAAGACACTATGAAGTGAATGGCCCACTAAGCACTACCTAGAACTGTACAGCAGGTCACTTGCAGGAATCCAAAATGTTGGGCCAGCTATTCATTACCTTTCCCAGATTTCCCAAAGACAAGGAGTCGCACTAGAGAGTACAAAGTCACTAGTGAACAAAAAGCAGTAGAAACACACTTCAGAAATGAAAATCACGCTGCTCATGAGAGAAAACTGGTGTTTTTAAGTGTCCAAATTTCAGAATGTACAAGTGACACTACCAGAGGGTTGAGGTAGGTGATCCTCCTTTATTCAGTCACACTTCAAGACCTGTGTCCAGTGCTGGGTTCTTCACTACAAGAAAGACAAGAACATACTGCAGAGAGTCCAGACAAAGGCCATGAAGATAATGATGGGACTAGAACATATCTCCCACAAAGAAAGTTTGAGAGAGTTGTGACTGTTCAGCTCTCACTTCTGGAGAAGAGAAGGCTCAAGGGGACCTTATCAATGCAAAGCACCCAAAGGCAGGCTGCAAGAAGAATAAAGCCTCTTTATGCTCACTTGGTTACAGTTCAGAGCTCCCTCTGGCTCTGAGCAAAACACATGGGAGATTTGCCAGAGTGGAATGGGAGTTCAGTGTCTTTACACAGCCTCCCTGTGTGTTCCTCCACCCTGGTGTTATGTAAGAAACTGAGCTAAACTGTAAATATTACACAACCTGAAATGGGAAGGGACTAGTAAAATATGTCCACGACTCCTTCATGCTGACTCACCCCTTCCTTTCCACTTAAGGTTATTACCCACATTTAGGAGTACAATGTCTGCAATGGTAATTTCTTTTCTTTTAAGCATGTTCTAGGCACAGTGAGATATTTCACCAGTGTGAACAGAACATCACATAGGGCCTGGAGACAAGACTTTTTAGTATACCTGTTGAAATAGGACATAGGGTAATACTTTTAAACTGAAAGAGAGTAGATTTCGTCTAGAGATAAAGAAGAAATGTTTTACAATGAGGATGGTGACACACTGGAACAGGTTGCCCAGAGATCTGGCAGATGCCCTATTCCAGGAAACATTCCCTGAGCTGGATGGGGATCTGATCTAGTTGAAAATGTCTCTGCCTACTGCAGAGGGAGGTTGAACTAGGTGGCCTTTAGAGGTCCCTTCCAACCAAAGTATTCTACAACTATAAGCAGGACAACAGTGCCAGGAAGAAGACTGCAGTCTCCCCCCACAGCTCTGCTGCAGTCATTGCTGAAGTCATTGTGGCAGTGTACTTCCAGTACCTGAAGCCACACAAACCTCTCATGAATTTCTTACTGTGGATCTAAGCCACTCGCCCCATCACCAACCTAGAAAAATAACTTTTGTGGAAAGATTATGATCATTCCACAAAAGAAGCAGCAGTAGCGTTCCAGCTTGCTTGGACAAGTAGGTCAGATGGGAGTGGAAAAACGACTGATTTAGGCAATTTAGAGTAATTGTCTAAAACGACTGAGTTAAGCTTTTGCATGCACATTCTACAAGCATTATCCTATGGCTAGCATCATATTAAACAACAAAAAAGCTTTCTAGGCAGGACATCAGCCCACACCATATTCTCTGACCTAGAAGGACATGTGGAAATGTGCCCCTGGCTTAGGCTGGGTAAAAAGATTGTCATAGATCTAGACACTTAGAATCCTCATTATTCTGTAAAAGTCATTTACCCTGATGACAGCCCTTCTCCAGTAGAGTTAATGCTGTAGCAAAATACCCTTGTGTATCAACTCAGTGATAACTTCATATCTTGTAATAGAATATATATGTGACCTTGAAGGATAAGCTGTTGTGCTGAAGGATACCACCATACTTAAAAGTAGAAAACATTGAGCATGAACAGGAATTTCCTGGTCTAGTATTACTTATCTAAAATACGATGCACTCTGCATGAGTGGAAATTGCTAATTTTAATGTTAGATATTTAATACGTGGCTGTAAAACTTACACAAACTGTAATTTATCAACTCCAATTACATATTGAAAATATACTGTACATTATCACTTATTTATGTTCACTAAGAAAACTCAAATTCACAACAAGAGATTTTCCATAGTTCCTGGCTCTAGAAGTTCATCTGCAAAAATAATTTTACTTAACATGTATTGTCACAATATGCCATTTTAAATACTGGATGAAATTCTCAATTCATGCAAGAAATCTGACATCCGATTCAACTTCATCTTATGACCTCACCCAGTAGGTCTGTGTCAGCAGTCTCTTCTCTGACAAAAACTCTCATCTGAACCAGGCCAAATATTTTTTGATGACATTATTTCTAAAAATTAAAACCACAAATTTCATTGTTTTAGCAGTGTCCCAACACAAGAAGACTAAATCTTTATAATAAGAGTTCCAGTTTCCAAACTGTGCATTTACTAATAATGATCAAATTATTACCATAATATTAATTTTGACTGAGATGTGCAGTGAGAAATTAGGAACATGATGTTTTAAGATTAATGTTTAAATAAGATATGCCCACTGGTACAGACCAGCTTTATAGCTATACCAGGGCAAAAGGAGTGGAAAGAGCTACCCAAGACTTAAAATAGTTCTTGAAATGTATGGTCTGATTACTAATGTCATAAGAAAATGTAAATATGTTCTGACTAAGCCATTCTGCATAAATTCATATATGCATGTAAGTTTTCAGCATTCCACATCAAGTTATCTTTGTGCACTATACAGAGGACAGTCCTAAAAGTACTACTTCCATTAACACATTATATATAAATAATGTGTTATAAATAACACATAACACATTTCTCTGGTTTGCTCTGGTAAAGTGAATGCCCATGAAAACTTTGCAAAAGTGCAATGAATGCTTCACCAAGCTATACAGAGGCAGCTTCCTTTAAGTGAGATTCATTCCTAGATTTACAGCACAAAATTGATTTTGGAAGTAATTTAGTGTCGGTTCCCCTGTGAATCCTAGCTCAGCATAGATAAAGTAAATTAAAAAACCAAAATAAAACACCCCACAAACCTAAAGAACTGGACCTGACTGTGCCCTCAGAATATCAGCTGGCATAAAAACATCTCAATTGCTCCACAGCACTCACTATAACTCAGAAGGAATAAAGTATCAGTTATCAGCCCAAAGAAAGCAATCACACATGAACATTTATCTCCACAGTCTTCTTGAAGAAGAATGTCCAATTCAGGCAATCCAAAAGCATTGACTCCCATTGGAAGAAAAAGGCTGCCACAATATTCAACCTCATATTCTGCTTTTGTAACAATTTAGCCAGCCAGTACAGTGATTTTTTAGCAGAATCTGCACTATGTACTCCCAGAGAACCCAACTGTATGTTATTCCAGTCTGTCTCTACAGGTTTCAGTTCCCATTCTAGACCAACTTAAGTAGCAATCCTAACATTGCATCACCTCACTGGTATATCACATCAAGTCATCAATACATCTCTTAATATTAAAAAAAATAACAAAACCACAAGACAATTTTAGAAACTTTTTTTTTAACTTGATTTTTTCTACCTTTGAAAAGGCAGTCACAGAAATGTGTTCTCATTGAAAAAGAGAGGTGGCAAAAGCTCATTACAATTTGTGCCCCTTCTGTATTAAGGTCTAGAAATATGGCTGAAACTTCTTTTATAAAAGAATTTCCAAAATCACATGGATTTAATTGATTTATTTATGGATTTTTTTATGGATTTATTTATTATTGGTTTTCACTTACGGAAGACTTTGAAAAAAGTTCCCATTATCTTTTTCTCAACAGTGGAGAAAATTAAATATGTATTGAATACTGTCACACATAATAATCATGCCATTTCATATTCACTGGTACCCTCATAAATGAAACATGAGCTATTCTGGAGAGAATTGTCACCTTGAGAGAAACAAAGACCATTTGCTTACCAAATATAAATAAAAGAGAAAGTACAGAAAAGAACACTATTTCTTACCATTGTAAGAGTGAACGGATGGCTTTCCAGGGCAGACACTCTCGGACAGTGGAGAATAACATACTGAAATAAAATGGTAGAAAGGATACATTCAAAACATTCAGCAATGGGTTAGGACTTATAAAGTGATACTCATCCCTACAGATAATGTTACATGAAAGCAAAGTGGTTCTTTAGGGCCACATTAGCTCACCTGACCAGGCCTTGCTTCAAAGTCATCTTTCACCATCCTGACTTCAAGGACGTTGGAGGGGTGGCTTATCACTGAGGTGATTGTGACTGGCTTGTTGCTGCGGATGTAGCGGTACAGCCGCTCCACACAGTACAGGCACAGCGGCCCAGAAATCCAGAACCAGGTCTAAGGCAGAACAAAAATATCTTATCTCATAGAATTTTAACTTTCTGTCTTCGATTTTCACAACTACATGAGCTCTTTCAAGATCTCACTTCACATCTAACATCCGTGTCTCTCTCTACATGCAGAAACCGAAGAATGTTCCAAAGCCTTAATCAGTCTAACCAGCAGCATCACCCACAAGCACCAGCAATTTCAATCATAAAACTCATAAGGAAAAAAATGCTAATGACCTCGTTTGCTATTCTGGTTTGATGTAGTTAGATTGCAGCTGGTTTCAGCGAAGAAAGAAACAGTACCTACACAGACCAGAGTACTATACAATTGGTTAACATTTCTGGAAAAACACTGTCAGACTTCCAGTGTTATTTAACTATTACCTTCTTATAGCCATCTCAGATTCAAGTAAAAACCTAAGAAAACTTCATTCTTGTGCTATAGAAATTATGTTGATATTAAACTAGTGCAAAATCATAGACAACATAGAATGGGCACTTCTGAATCACAATCCATTTGCTCCCATGAAAGATGTGTATGCTAGACAGAAAATGCCCTGGAAATACCCATTCCTCTGCACTGATTATGTGGGGAGTCCTGGGTGAATGCTCCAGATGGAGACATTTGCAGCTGCTCAGCTAAACCCCATCCTAAGAGTCAATTACCAATAGCTTATGGCAGACTTATCTACTAATTCCACATCTGCTCAGTCATTCAAGCTGTGGCACTGAAGTGCCCCTCAACCCTCATCCATCTTCCCTCCCTTCCCAATTTCTGACGTTACACATCAACATCTCTTGCAACTAGCAGAGCATTTATTTTCAACAATAAAAAGCCCTACTAGTTTCTGTAGCTCACAGTTTTGGGGTTTTTTTTCAACTTGGTATCACAATATTTCCAAATTCAAAAAAGTCCTAAATAGTGTTTCAAAGCTGTCAGGAGAATATTGAGTGGCCATTTCATTCCATGACTCCTTTCCCATTAATGGCTCTAAAGCAAGCATCTTAAGCCCCTAAGAAGACTCCTTGCTGCCCTGTGGGTCATATGGAGCCAGATATACACTGATGGTTATAATTCAGGAATATTACCACAACAAAATACCAATCCAAAGAGCTTTGTTGGAGGAATTCAATGTAGAATTAACTGCTTCTCAATAGGATTACATACTCCATAGAAAAATGAGTTCCCAGTGTAGCTAGTAAGGGGGACACATGTTCAACAGAAAACAACAATGATAATAACAAAGAGAAACTCCTGTGGGGTCTGTTATGGGACCATTTTGAATGGTGGGCCTTGGACTCATGAACTCCATATTTGCAAGCTTCCTCAGGCTACTTGCCAATACAACCCAGCTCATCTTTTCTCAAAAGAAAAGAAAAAAAATTCTATAAAGAAAAAGCTGCCACAAAACATAAAGAAACAAAAGGAAAATGGAAAACTGAAAAAAGAAAAGGCTTTTCTGTCTCCACTCTCATCATACTTATTTGTCCATGCCACACATAAAACAAGCCTGTCTGCAAATAACAGACTATAAAAGCCAAACCACAACCAACTGCAACCCAGAAATGCATATTAGGACTTGCATCCGCATGGTAAAAAAGAGAACAAATGGAGCTTGATTATTTCAATTAACTACTGCCACACAATGCTTACAAAAGGACCTTACAAAATGTTATATAAATGTTTGCTCTGAAATGCTATGCTGTAAAATCACATTTTTAGCAGGATCAATGCATCCGTTATGGTGTTGTTCAAAAAAGAACATTACAGCCAATCTCTTGACATTTTTCCACCCTCCCTGTTCCATGCACCACATTGTAATGTACTTCAGGGTTAAATACAGATTGTTTTTTCCCCACCAAATTTTGAATGCCTCAAAAGGTTTTAATAATATTTTCCAGTATTAAAACATCTGGTCTGGAAAAGCAATAATTAGTGGTTATGGCTGACTGAAAGGCTTGGCATGGCTTTTAATACCTGAAATGTCGGATCATACAGACCTCTGGGAAGTGCGACTGGAACTTGGGTTCCTCGGAACAAACTCTCATAAAGCTATTTTGTACAAAGGGTTCTGGTACTGGTGGGTCCTCTGGGAAAGGCTCAGTAGTATAGTCTGGAAACAGCTCTTCAAAAGCCTTTGGCACAGTCAGATTCTGTCGGAGCGTTTTGTTAGGATTAAAGCAACCAGGAGGGTGTTCCTCTAAGTTGGTCTGGTACTTGAGCACTCCCCTACAGGAAAATAAAAAAAGTAAAGACTCTGAAGTAACAGAAAATAACAAACAACTTATCTTCATTCAGAGAGGACTTCAGAAAGCAGTCACAAGCCTCATCTTCTGCTAGAAATTTTATTCTGTTTGCCTTCAGGACTTTCCATGGGATTTAAACTTTGCAACAATAGAGCCTTCTGTCACTTGAGTCAAGGTTTAACTTTTTCAGCTCACTTGGAACTCCCCCACTGAACAGCCTCAAGCTTAATACTACTTGAAATGGAGAAAATATTGTGGGGGCCTTGAAAAAAAAATTAAATAATCGCATTTCCAATTCAATCACACACAGGCTGTTTTCACTCATCCTCCCTACAGTCAGCAAGCCCTGCTTTTAAGGCAGTCTTGTAGCAGAAGTAGCCCAAGTTGCCAAATCATAAACTGCAGGAATGTTCCCACTACTTGGTGTTTATCATGTTTACATACAAATAGAAGGAAAAAAGAAAGTCCTGCATGGTAGCCAAGGAACCTTCCTTGCAAATTATTTTATGAGGTCCATCCTTATTTTAGTTTTTCTCAAGCTAAGTTAAATTTACAGTAAAATGAAGTGAGAACTTTGAAGTTGCAGTTAAAAACCTTGAAGAAAAAATTGGGAACATCAGACACTCTGCCAGTACATGAACAAATCACTGAAAACAGGGAAGAACAGATAATAGTAATAAAATTCCTCAGAAGTACTACTTGTGTCCAAATCTAGATTTGGTTACAGTAAAACCACAAGGAAGAATATATTGAAAATAAAAAAAAAGCTAAATGACACCTGTAGAGAATGGTGCTGGGTGGGAAATGAGGCATACTGAGACAATGCTCTCTGAGTGCTAAGCCTTGTTATGAAGGCTCATCTCAAGCATACAATCAAACATAAGGACAGGTGCTCCTCCCTCCTCTCCTCAATATACACACAGCAGCAGCAGCAACAGAGTTTAACTCAGAAGAAAGAGAACTAGGACATCTGCAATATTCCCAACCTAAATGGGCTCTGACAGGCTACTGGCAATCTTCCCTACAAAAATGCAGTCCTGACAGCTAGTAACAAGCTTCCTACATGGTCTAGTGAATCATGTCAGCTTGGAAGTTAAGCCTGCTCACTCTTGAATTCCATCTGACCCTGGGAGAATCATTTGGGAAGTGTCCTTGCACCTACACCCATGCTTCTGCCTGCATTTATTGCTCAATCATGCCTATCACTTGCATCTGGTAGCACTGCTGGTCACCACGTATTGGCAAAGTGACAGATACCCCCAGCATTATGCTAGTTCCCTGCTCCATAAATATTATGGTGCTTCATGGATTTAGCTGGAAGTCAAAGCCCGTGCAGTATTTTTCCAGTGAACCTTGTGTGCATACCTGCCAGCAACTCCCACAGCTTCTCTCTTCTCAGCACACCCCCAAAGATGATTGCCTTGAGAGTAGCTGCAAACATGAGCATCCCCTCCAGTGATCTCTAGTTTATTTAACCTATTATAAACATGCTGAGAGGCAGACAGGGATCACAAATCTGCCTGTTAACAGCAGCTCAATAACTCCCAATTCTGAAGCTGCCAAGGAAAAGTAAGTCTTACACACCCAAGATCAGTGCCCAGAAAGGTTGAGTTCTGCACTGAACAAACATGACAGATGAATCACATCACTTTATACATTGCTGAGAAGTGGTTGGCTGCCTGAAGGATACTGTAAGAACATACCTGCAACAGTTTGAAACAAAACCAGAATCCAGCAATACTGTGGAAATACTTTACTCCTAAGAGGTAAAACCTCAATCAAGCTGCCTGTGCAGTTCAGCCATGGAATATACCTTGCTCTGTACAGTAATGGCTATGCATTTGCAAATCACAAAGACATCCCACAGAGGAGTAATCTGGGAACCTAAGCATGGATATCTAAGCTTCCTTTATTCTCAAAAGAGATTACAGAATTGTTTAGGTTGGAAAAGACCTCGAAGATCATGAAGTTCAACCATTAACCCAGCACTACCATGTTCACCACTAAACTATGCCCCTAAGCACCACATCTACACATCTCTTCAATACTCCCAGGGATGGTGACTTTATTGCTTCCCTGGACAGCTTGTTCCAGTGCCTGGCAACCCTTTAGTGAAGAAATTTTTCCTAATGTAAAATCTAAATCACCCCTCATGCAACTTTTGGCCACATCCTATTGATCTTATCAATATCACTAATGGAGCCAGGAATCAGTCCAGCTCACCTGAATGTAGATCTCTGAAACAGCAAATTACATGAAGCATCCTTCAGGCTCCATTGGCTGTATTTATCAGAACTCATTAGACCATAATGGGAAAGACACTGAGAAAACATGTAGAGACCTACATTTAGGCATCTTAAAGTTGAACTGACTCCCACTCTCCATGACTCATTCTTCTCCCACTTCTGACACTCAGTTCTTTCAGATTTGCACTGAATACCTTTGTAATTTAGTACGAAGGAGGCTGTGTACCAGAAATATGCCTGTTCAATACTTGCTGTATTACTGCAGCCTTGGTTTGCAAACTTGGTAAATGGAACATGGTTAGGAAAACAACGGGCAAATGATAACACTGTGAAGGAGATTAATTAAACTGGACAAGAAAAATACCCCTAAGGCAATCACTGGAACAGACTGCCTAGGGAGGTTACAGGATCTCAGTCACCAGATGTTTTAAAGAATTTGACAAACACCTGTCAAGAATAATTTCGAAAAAATTCATCCTAGCCTCGGATGGGGAGAACAGGTTAGATCCATTTTCTCTAGCCATAAACAAGTTCTATGCCATTGAAAAAAAAAAAAAAACAAACCAAAAAAAACCCCAACAAAACCAAAAAACCCAAACAGCTCCCCAAAACAAACAATAACACAAAAAACCCAACAAACTCAGAGAACTGGAATTGTGTTGAGAAGTTTCAATTGCTTTGAACTCATGATTTCTTTAACAGCACATTTTATTCCACAACTTATTCCTACAATGATCTTGCTAGGCCAATTGCCTCTCCAAGTTTACTTTAAGCAGAAGGGAGTACTGTCACACATTCAAGCACCCTGTGTTTCAGTAGATATTTGATGACATGAAGAAATAAACCTCATTCAAATACACCTTCCCTTCTCTACACTCTGCATCTACATCCACAAAGAAAACTTCAGAGATGTTAATGGAACAGATTTTCACAGAATCATAGAATAGTTTGAGTTGGAAGGAGCCTTTAAAGGTCACTTAGTCCAACCCCCAACCCACGCAGACATATGTCGTAACTTCTGGAAGATGTTTTACCTTGCAACAGAGCTCAGTTTGTTTGTGCCTGATACAGACCTGACCATCAGCTTCCTGGCACATAAACACTGGTCTGATGTTTGTGAAAAAAAGAAAAACTAGGAAATTTTGCAAGCAAAGAGAAAGAAGTAATTAGGGAGATGCCATTCCTTCCCTCTCCTTTGGAGTCAAAAAGGAAGGCAGAAAGGAAAATGTAAGGAATGAGCAACTTTCCTTTATATTCATGTCTCAGCAAAAAGGTAAGAGAGGGCAGAAAAAGAAGCTATGTTTTCTTGATTTCTCACTAGACACTGAATGGAAAAGGAATAATCTTGAAAGTGAAAAAGTTTGTGCTAGCTGGCTATAGCATACACAAGTCTCCAAGCTACAGCCTGATCTTTATTTAAACACACACCAGAGGACAATGTCTTGTACCAAAGTTGGCCCACTCTGCTCAAGCAAGCTCAGGAAAGGCAGTAATCAAGGAAACTGCTCTTTCTGGTTGTGCTTCAGGAAAAGGAAGAGTATTTTGTGCTGGTTGTGCTTCAGGAAAAGGAAGAGTATTTTCCATTTACTTACCCAGAAACATGCAGCATCAGCAGCATATAGAAGACAAAGAAAAGGTTGTGTGTATACCAGAAGATGTCATAGTTTGAAACCCTGAAAAGAATAAACCATGGTTCAATGCTGTTTCAACTCAGATGGAATCACTGCTAATTAAAAGCAGACCTGTGCACACAGGACATCATTATACACTGCACAGTTATGCAAAATAGTCAAAGCCCAGAATGTTTTCCCACAGGCATACTGTACTTGCACACAATTAAGTGTTGAGGAGAACAAGTGACTGGCACAGAAGTAACAAGCTGAGAAGGAGAGGTAAGGGTGTAGAAGTACAGAGCCAGATGGAGAACTCTTCTGAAACTGGGAGACTTGACTGCTTTCACAGGTCCTAGTTAGTCCCCATGAGATCCTTACAGCTGCAGTCTCAAAACTCAACCTCCTTACAGCGAGAGTCACCTTACATTCTCCCGGCCCCAGTACAGTTTAACGTGTCACTAAGGCTGCAGCACACAAACAGGTAGCATGGACAGCAGCAGAAGGGCCAGTGGGAAGGGTAAAAACTTTGTGAGGGTATGGAGTGGAAGAAGGCACAGGAAGAATAGGACCTAGAGCAAGGAGACAATAAGAGCACAGTAGGAAAATTTTCAGGGCAGGAAGCCACAATACGTTACTGCTCCAGGACTGTTGGTCTTGGGAGGAACAAGAAGAACATTGTGAGATCAGGAGAGGTGAAGGTGACTTCCTTTTATCAGTAATTTGTTAGGAAATATAAAAAGAATCCAGACCAAAGCAAATACCCATCTGGAACTGTTTTCTGTTAAGCTTGTTTGGGTGGTTTTTTGAGTAAAATAGTTACCAACAAACAACAATGAAATGACTAAGAAAATACACTACTTCACAGCACACAAACACACCTCTCATACTACACAGCATGGTAGGAGAGTTCCTTCTAAAACCAAAGAACCTACCCCCATTCATAAACTGAAACAATTATTAAATAAAAAATATTTTTAGCTCTGAGAGCATGGATTAAGAAGCTATTCCTCTGACACAGCTAACTTCTTTTTTTTCCAGAGCTTTTTCCCTCCTATGGTATTCTACACAACCAGCTAACTGCTCTTCCTTCAATACAACTGAAACATATGCTGCATTAGTTCTGTTGTTACAGGAATTATTTGTTTTCTTTTGCAAGAGAGGAAAAATAACCTTGACAGTCCAAGAGCTACCAAAATAAAATCCAAGCCAGCAAAATAACAAGGAAGGAAGCAAAGGAGGAAAAAAAAGGAGGCAAAAGAAGGAATACAGCAACAGCAAGGGGCTCTGAAATCCCCCCTCCACCCTGCCATTCTTCCCCCAGTCAGCTCAGTGTTAACACTTTTTTCCTCCTTGAAGCAGCTCAAGCCTTTTCTAACTCCCCACACCCTGGGAGGTATTTTCATGCAGTCACTCATCAGTATCTGTGAGGAGTTGTGGGAGTAATCATCAGTAAGAGGCAAAAAAGAAGAATGGTGTGCAGAGTGGAAGCACAATTGGAAAGCACAAAGAGGGTAAAACAGACCTTCTATCTCAAAACAGGTCATAGAATCCTAGAATGGGACCTTAAAGATGGTCTAGGTTAAACCCCCACACTATAAGAAGGGACAAGGACAGGCCTTGGAGCTCTGGTTTAATTTGGTTCCATGCCATAATACCAAAAGCTGCACACTGAATGTTTTATTGGCTCTTTAGCATCTTTTTCAGAATGTACCAATTTTTCAAAATTTCAGTGATGAAAAGTCAATCCCTGGACTGCTTCTGACATGTTGCTTTCAACAGCTAATTATTGCTATTGATTAAAATTACTGTACACTTCTTTCCTGAATACGTCTAAATGTCAGCTTCCAGCTTGTTGATAATTTTATTCTTCTTTCAGCACTCCTACAGATATCTCTACTATAAAATCCTGCTTCCTCACATGTATTAAGTTGCCCTAAATGTGAGCAGGCCCTCTGAACTTCACCTCCTTAAATTATACAAGTATGTAAATCCTTGAACCTCTTACCATGAAGCGTATTTTCCAACACTGTAATAATTATGTATTTCTTACTTGTATCCTTAAATTACAGATACATACATTAGTATTCTAATATAGTCAATAATCT
Organism: Molothrus ater; assembly: GCF_012460135.2. NCBI lineage: Eukaryota > Metazoa > Chordata > Aves > Passeriformes > Icteridae > Molothrus > Molothrus ater. Next base: position 81,044,661 of record NC_050479.2, on the reverse strand, counting down.
TCCTATTGATACACATGAATTTTCACAGCTCTTCAGAATATTTACTTTTTTTACCTTCCTAGGGCTTAAAATAGACATTATTCACAGAACGGATGCATTTCTTAGGAATGCAAAGTCCTGAAAATTTGAGGTAAATTGAATATTTAATTTTGGTTAACCTACTTTAGAATTTTGCAGATGAAGACCTGAAAGAGTTAGTTTACTGAGAAATGTACTAGGAATTTATCATGCTTTAAAGGGACACACTAAGCAGCACGGTTCTAGAAAAATATTTTTAATCCTGTTACAGACAGTTTTGAAAAGGAAGATATATGCAGTAGTTTTGAAGATGAAATTGAAGACTAGAATATTTGGTTACAAAAATAGATGGCACTGCAGCACCTTATTTTTTATTGTTATTTTAAATACCGAACTTCCAAGTAGTAAATATCATTAATTTTAAAGTTGTCAGGAACGTCAACATTTATTGAGAGGATTTATTGTGTTTTCTGATAACTTCATAACCCTACTGAAAACAACTACTGAACAAAAAATGTTGCTCTAATTCTCAGGTATAACATTGCAAAAAAATTAGAAAATTTTTCAACTAATAATCACTTTATCCTCTTAAAATATTAGCAGCTAATTCAGTCCTTCTAATACTTATTTTCACAGTTTACTGAAAAGGCAGGAAAATAGAGGCATACTCATGCACAGAACAATTTCAGGAAGAACATACAAAGGAAGAAATCACTAAGCAGACCAGTGTGCAAGAGCAGATTCGGGCTGAAATCCAAGACTATAACAGCCTCTGAAATACTTTATAAAAAGCTCAGTTTCTGATAGACAGTGAACATTTACAATTAGCTTTCCTAAAACTGTACTGTATGCTCAGCCATCATAAGGCACATGAGAATCCACAGGGAAAGAGATTGAAAAGGGACATAGAAATGTATGCAGCAACTTGTTCCCTTAGGAGAAAACACCATAATAAAGACAAGCTTGAGCTCTATGCCTGAGGGAGAAGCCAGGATAAAATTTCCAAGTAAGAATTATTGCTAGGGCAAGAGGAGATAGAGATTATCTCTTTTGGGGCTTTGATTCTGCTGGCTAGATGGCAGAAAGCTGGGAAAATATTTGCACTTACAGTGACTGTGGAAGGAACTAAAAAGCATGTAACTTCAGAAAATGCTGCATGACCCCCAAAATTATTTCCAAGAATATTTACAACTACATATATTTTTCTAAGTTTCCCAATCACTAATACATGATGTTTTTCTAATTTAATTTGGCTTTGAAGAAGACAGCCAGGACTTTGTTCTGGCTCAATGTTGCAGAATAAAGTAATAGTTTTATTTTTCCATCTTCCCAAAACTGTCTTTCTTTTGTAAGAGAGCTATCTGTGTGGACCATGTAATGTGCAGTCTAATCCTACACTTCAGTAGCCTGCAGTGCCTCACAAAAGTCTCAGCCCTGGAAGAAGCCTTGTCTACTGAAAATGCACAAATATTTGCTGAACTACTTTCTCAAATCACAGGATAACACTGCCAGGTAACACAGCTACTCAGGAAAGACAGATTAGTTCAACAAAGTTCATAACCACATATCTAACTCACATCACTGGAGCACCATTAATGTTTGAAGATACATAATTAATACATCCTTCCATGTTTGCTGAATTGAGGTGATGCACTTACATAGGGAATTCAACCTCTGTAAAAATGAAGGGGCTATTTTTACACGTTCAATTGCAGAATCCAATACTTAAAATGACTACAACATTGGGCTAGACCCCCCCCAGGTATCAGTCACTCACAGGTACTATCATATGTGCTCATTAACATTTGTACAGAATGTCAACCCACCAGAGGACCAGACCACTAGAAAACCCAGCAGCTGCTCCGAGCCAATACTGCATTGCTGCTTGGTATATTATAATTCACATTAAAAAGAATATATCTTACAACCAGAAGCAGAGCTCTTAAGAGCAATGCTCAACTTCAGTAGTATAGTTTTCATTGATGATAGTTTGGGATTTTGGGCTTTTATTTTGGTTTGGTTTTTTTGGGGTTTTTTTGTTACAATTTATTGTTATAATTAATTGGTGAAAATAATTAAGATAACAATAACATCTTATTTTTCTTCCACTGGACTTAATTTATGCACTGCACTTCCAAATTGCTGAGTTTACTGCCTCCCCTACAACCAGGAATAAAAGAACTATTTAAATTTTTAAAGGTCCACATTTTTAACTCTGCACACTCATTAAACAGTACTTTTTCAGAAGGCAATTCAATCAGGTCTTGTAATTGTTTTCATACAAAATTCACTGTGCTAATTTTACTGCAAGCTAGGGAAAAAATGGACAAGAAAACTGGTATTTTTAACACTCTAGTCAGTAGGAGAATATGATTACAGAAATGGCATTTTTTAGCATAACAATCTTACCTGATGGCATATGTGGAAGCTGTACACATTAGGAATAATACTAACACCATAATGACTCCAGTCAGACCTGGAACTAAAAGGGAAATAACTTATATTTGAACTGTGAAGAGGTATACTTGTCTACTATGACCTTTTAAGAAAGTGGAATTAAACATACAAATCATGATTCATTCAAACTCTTGAATAAACTTATCTCTTGAGCACAACTCATGTATCAAACCAGACAGGAAAGAAGAGTTCTTGTCTAATTTCCCACCTTCCCAAAGAAAAATATCCCTTTTCCTTGCCTTTCACCATGCATCACAATTTCCTATTTGTCTTTGCTCCTGTCATCTTTTGCTTGTGACATCTGTATCTAAGCAGGTAACTAAGAACAAACACTGTTTACATGCAAGATTGACTGTACAAGCTTCTGTCTCTTTTTTATTCCAAACACTACACTCTGTTGATCATGACAATTAAAAACCTGTTCAGGGACAGAATTTCAAGCAAATCAATTTCTATGCAAGCTGTCACTACAATTTTTTGCCAGGCCATTTCATTCTGGAATGGGGAAGAGCCTGAAATTACTCTCCATGGCATTGTATCATGCTTGAAATTGTTGCCCATAGAGCAAGGTCTGTGAGAGTCATCTGCAGCCAGAACTTGGGAAAGAAAGGTTAAAAATATTAATGATTTGACTCATCTGCTCAAGTGAAGACTTCTATGAGAACTAGTTTATCCTCAGGTCTTTTTTAAGTCAAAGGAGAGATAATCTCAAATCTTACCTTTTTATAAACTTCTCAATATTCATTCATTGAAAAGTCTGATACCCAAAATCTGACACACCACAACTCACTCCTCAGTTTTTACAGACCTACATTCAATGGAAGCTTTGTCATGGACTTCATTAAAAAAACTTGATTTCCCTCCTTCATGGACAGATTGCAGTTAAAAGCAGCTGCAATAAAAAAATATGCATTCTGTCCACTGCCTCCTTCCTAATTTTTTTTGTCAATCTGATTTGATGTGTAGCGTGCAATGAATCTCAACTCTAAACTAATACCTCCAATGCAATTGCAGTACAGCACTGATTTAGCTTCCTACACTGTCACACAAGCCAGAGGTCACCTTTTATGTCCAGTTTTTCAATTATCTTCTCCATCAGACTGAAATCACTCAGTCTTGCCCCAATTTATCAGTTCATTTTTAGTGTTTCATTTCTGCCCTGTCCCTGACTCTCCTTTCCTCTACTAAGTATAATCTTTAATACTTGTTCCTCCCACAGTCTGCCTCACACCCTTATACAAGGAGGTTCTTTCCTGGGCTAATCTGAAAAGTCATCATCACTGTATAAATCCTTCTGATTCTTTATTCCTTCTGTTTGCTGTTCTGAACTGTCTGGGAAGAAACCAAGGGTTTTTTGCTTATTTGCACAGCTCCCAGTGCAGCAAATTCTTGAGCACTCCTTCAGCACAAATAGTATGTGATCATTACCAGTCATTAGGACAGGGAGTGAACAGAGTAATTTTAAATTTAGGATAATTCTGACTTCAGTTTCTGTCAGTTCACATTCTCCCTTCCTCTTCTCTCGACTGATCTAAACCTTTCCTAGGGTTTTTGTGAAGCACTGGCACACCAGACACTAATTCCAGCACACCTATTGGGATTGACAAACCTAGAACAACTGCTGTCTGTTCATAGATTTGATTTGACTGTGCCCTAAATGCTACCAAGTCAGGATTTTGTGTTTGATCCAAATAAGGGAGAAAGTGCGACGGCATCAGGAAGGAACTTTATCTGCTTATGAAGCGCTACAGCTCAGTCTGGTGCCTGCCCCTCCATACCCAAACATTGCTCACTTCTAAATTCCTGCACCAAAAATGTCTTCATCTATTTATTCTGTATGAGTGCTGAAGCCTGATTCCCATGTAACAGTTCAGATTGCTCAGAAACCCAACCAGGTCTTAAATAAACCAGCTGAAGCATAAAAGACTGGTTTTCCATTATGTTTCTTTTTCTAGAAATTGGATCATTTAGGAATTTGGTTTCAATATTAGGGAGAATCTCTGTTTGAAACTAATGGATTTCTGCTGACTCATCTGTACAACAACAGATTTGAAAATGCTGCTCATCCTACTACTGGGCTTATGTAACTCCTGCTTCCTGACTAATGGCTAAGCAAATCCAGGTTATACTAACACAAACCACACAACCCCATACAGCTGAGATACAACAAATGGAGCATGCCAATACAGGACCAAAAGAAGTGTTGTCTGCAGAGAGACAAAGTTTTCTCACTCAGTTTTGCATGACTTACCAGTTGCAAAAAGTAGTTTCCTCGGGTCCTGAAAAACAGACAAGTAAAACCAAATAAAATCAACGTATGGTATTTTATATCTATTATATGAATAATTTTACAATAATAAGTAGCCTATAAAGCTCACACATTTTAAGACATATGCAGTCCCTAAATCTGGAAGCAGGAATGGATTTGGTAACAGTTTAAATTGACTGCAATTCAACAAAAACTAAACCTTTAGCCTCTGCATTCCCCCAGCAAAGATAATTCAGATCTATAATCTGGATTCAGATAATTTTGCAGATAATTGTTTTTAGAACTTAGGGAGAACAGAGTGAAGCAGAAGAGGCAAATGTTTTGAATTTAAATGTAAGACAAGAGGCAAGCATTTTATTGCCAGTTACATCACCAAGACATTTGCAGTGGACCCTAGTGAAGCAAGACTGAACACAAAGGATCTGACAGATGTTCCTGTGTCCTTCACCACATGTGAAAGGAAGAGGGAATATTTCAACATCAGGGAAACTGCCTCACTTCCCCTGACAAAAGCAGTGAAGACAAAACCTATACTTCAAGAGGTTTTGTCTTCACTGCTTGGAAGACTTTTATTTAAACTTGCAGATAAATGTAGTGAGGGGAGATGAGAAGTTTTCATACAGGACAGGAAAAATGAAGTGACCCTCTTTCTGACCTGGTCTGAATCCAGATGTGTATACCAAGGTAGAGAGGACGAGAGCAGCATCTAGACTGTCCACCATGGTTTAAAAAGGGATATAAGTGGGATTCAAATACAAAGGTGCAAGAGATACTAAAGTACCTAGAATTCAGGAGTTTTGATCCTAGAGTTCCTAAAAAACTTGCTATTGTCTCCATTTTCTATTGCAAAATTCCTAGGGCTGCTTAGTAGGGGCTTAGAACCCTGGCATCTTCTTGCCTGAGGTAAGCTCCTGCTGATCTTTCTGATGTAGGGAAGTCTATCAGACCACTCCTAACACAAGCAGACACACAGTCAACCCAGAAGCTCAGCAGAATAGTTGGTGTTGGCATGTCTGTCTGCCATTGAATAGCTGGGTGATTAGATCATTCACCCAGGGAATGGAAGACCTTGGTTGCTGGTCCTTAGGAGCCTGGACTGAGTCAAGCTCTGTTTTTCCAGGAAATGATGCAGCTGGGATAGGGTCATTCTAAGTATTTCCTAATGAAACTGGATAAAAAGAAATGCAGACCAGAGACTAGAATGAACACAAACAAGAGAGAACTTGACTGTAGCCCAAGAAGAAAGGGTGCTGGACTCTGGTCTTGCTTCTAAAATCAGTAAATATCTCTCCATTGCCAAATACACAAGCATTTACAATATACCTGACCAAGGGACTACGAATCTGATATTCCTGCAAGACATCTGCACCTCAGTCAGACAAGGCACACAAATCAAGTATTTTGCAAGCAGAAATCAGTTCATGTAGATAACTAACTCCATGCTTAGCATATATACTCATACATGCATTCACTGCAGCTGAAAAATGCAAAATCAATTTCAAATCTCACTGTATTCTAAACAATGGAAATACAGAACAAATTTGCCCAAAAAGCAGCAGAAATGTCTTAACCAGGCCCACCCAAGGAACAGAGAGAAGCAAAAGAGCAGCAAGAGAACAAGGTGGAAGGTGAAAAGTTTAGATGATTGCATTCTTCATCTAATAATCAAACAGGACAGAACCTTGCTGGCTTTAATACATGCTTTGTCCAAACAAAGAAATAAAATCCACAGGAATCTACACAAGGGTGAGTTTTCAGTGCATGAAACAGGAGCACTGTACAGATCACACAATGGCATTAAATATGCAAATATTCATATATTTAAATTATATGCTTAAAACCAAAATATGAAAGGAAAGCTGGCTCACCTCACCACGATAGTTTGCTGCATTTAGGGTCACAAATTCTTCATTGTAATTCTCAGAGAAGTTAAGAGCATTCACCAGATGAGCAGCAACATGTAAGACTAAAAAAAAACAAAAAACTGAGTAAATCTGTAAACAAGTGCTGGATGTTCCCTGTGGCCACCCAGATGCCAAGATATAATCACATCATCTGCATGAGATATACCAGGGACTCAGGAATTCTTAATTATTCTTCAAGAGTAAATCAGCTTATAAATATTAATGACAGAAGGTTGTACGTATTTTAGGGGTTTTTTTTAATACTACAGTGGTGATTTCTGTACTGCAATGCTTCAGCTGAGACACAGCATTCAAAGGTGTCCAGCCAAGAATATTTCTTCTTCACCAAAGAGAAAAAAGGGTAGTTGCCTCCACTGCTCCCTCCTCTGCAGGTAAGTCTGTAGTACCCTGATTTTTTCACTCAAATTCCTTAGGTACAATGAGGGTTCACTTGCAAGGGCAGATTTTGACCTGGTCTCACATACCTATCTTCTAAGAAACTGGTATTTTAAGGAAAGGCTTGACATTAGAATGTATGCCCATGTGTTTAAAGCAAAAAATGAACCAAAACCCACACAGATTCGAGAAAGCATTTACAATTTAAGACGAGCAAGCACAGAGCAAGACTACCCCCAAATGTACTGCAGCAGAAAAACCACAAAGTGCTGCTTCAATGTGCTTCCAAAAGATGCTGCTGCTCAGCACAGTGAGATCTCACCTGAAAAGATGCATATCGTGACACCACATGTCACATGGAAAGTTTTGCTTTTATCTAGCAGCCTTCTGGTTTTCTTGCTGGCAACCTAGTAAGAGAAGAATTCAAGTACTCTCTTCCAAAACAAAGCAAAGAAAAAAATACTAACAGCAACTGTGGTGACATAATAGCAGCTTCATTAGTTTTAACACTTTGCAAGCTTAGTACCTAAATTTAAAAACTACTGGATTATGACAAGGAGACAGTTTTGAGGACTTAATGAAGAAATCACACAGATATCAAGAGTACATAATGTACCTCCTGGCCTTAATATTTAGGAATTCTAGCATTACTTGTGAAGGCATCACTGACTCTTTTATAAGCAAGATCAAAAGGAATGGTCTATTTGCATACATACATACAACTACAGGCATCAAATCTTATAGATATTGTCACATGATTAACAGAAGTGACAAGTTCAATTTGCAACCATCTAGCAAACACAAATGTTCCTCAAAAGCATTATTTGTATTTCTGTAAAAACAACTAGCAAATCACAAAGAAGCTAAACATTGTCTCTCCCATGATAACAAATGTATCAGGTTGGGTATTTTTGTAGAACATTCTATCACCTCCAGTAGGACACTTGTGGTCATGCAGAGACAAAGTTGGGTTTACTCCATTGAATTCTATCAGGAAGCACTTGAGAGGACACATATATCTCCAATATAAGGGTTTGGAAAGACAGAGGGGAATTTATCTGGTTACAGCTCCACAGCAACTCCCCATCCTTCAAAAATGCACTGAAGAAACCACCCTCTAAACAGGTCAAATCAAACCAGACAAAGCCTGTCTTCAAAGGAGTCATGATGTCTGATCCTTGCACCATGCAAGCACATAGCGTAGAACAAACAGGGATGTAACAGATTCTTTTTCTATTGTTTTTATACCAAACAGAGACCAGGGCCCTCTTCTCAAGCTCTGCATTCCAAGGACAGCACTCACCTTCTGGGACCCCCGCAGGAAGGCCAAGAGAACACGGCACATGGGGAGCAGGACCAGGCAGCAGTTGAGATTGAGCACAGATGCCGAAGCTCTGCTAATACACAATCCTAGCTGAACAAACATTGTAAGAGTTAGATTATGGGGAAAAGGGAATGGTATGTGCGTCAGTCTTGTCTCTCTTTTACTCTGCTGTGAAACCAAATGGTTCCCCTGCTCTCTGACTCATCAAAATAGTGAAGTTTCATGATGTGCTGCAGAAACCATGGCACACACAGCATGCTGTCCTGTCCTCAGAGGGACGGAAACAGCTCTCATCTTTGCATCAAGAAGTTATTAAAAATTAACTTTGTCAATAATAAATTACAATTTTCTACTAGAAGATCCAATATCCTCATCAGTGCTCAAAGTCACATGGAACAAAACATTTGAGACAACAGTAAGTGTCCACTGAGAAAGAACCTGAAAGCTTCAACAGACATAACTAAACAAAAAGAGTGATAAATACTATGATGACACTAGACAGGCACTCGAGTGTAATGATTTTTCTGTTAAGCCACAAAAAGATGTAAAAAAATATTTATTCAATCAAACTGAAATGGTCATAGTGTTTCAAAGACTGTTGTAGAATTGCCACAAAACTCCTCATCCATTCACATTATGCAATGCCATATTTGGACATTAAGAAAGTAGGTTTTCTTCAGTTTAACGGCTCAATAGCTGGGAATTGTAATGAAATCTAATTGCACTAATGCTTTCACTGATATATTTGGAACTTACATAATTAGAACAAAAACACTTGTCAAATAAATGAACAAAGCACACATTCATGTCATAAACCTGAATTTTTAATCTTATTATATTATCTCATTCATTTATGATTTTAAAAAGTTAGCAAAATGCCATTGTTCTCCTAGTTACTAGGTTGAATTACCTTTTTACTAGCTTATATAAAAGATGCTTTTAGACTGTCAACAGATTTCTGGAAGGATATTTCTTAGACTGTTCTCAAAACCCCAAGTATTTCAACTCCTGAATAACTTAGTAAAAAAATATTATAATATTAAAGATAACTCAAATGCTGCAGGAGCATGTGAATGAGGTAAACAGGTACAAATTATCTAACAAAAATTACTTAAGGTTTATTACCTTTTTCAAAATTAAACTACGTTAAAAAATGAGCATGTTTTACTTTCTCTGACAAAAAAATTAATCTGTGCAACATCTATTATATTCTTATCTCTGTTATCAAGAAGAAACAAAATTTACAGACTTGTGTTTGTGTCACAGAAATGGATGAATATATAAGCTAGTAAAAACAAAATGAATAACCGCATTTCAGAATATCTTGAAGATCTGAAGCACAACAGCATGAAAGGGTTTCTAAACACCAGTACCATAAAGCATTACAACTTCCTGCTCTCCCAGTTAGCAACATCCATGTACCTCACCTGCTCTGCAGCACACCTGGGCACAGCACCAGGAAGCAAACAGAAGGTAAAGATGTTCAATATACCTGAAGAACAACGCTCTGCACCTAAATCCTTTTTCTCTTCCAGCTACTTTACATTATTTAGTTAGACCTGAGTGCTAGGGACCTCCTCACCAGACCCTACCAGCTCCCAGAGAACAGAGCAGTCACAAGGGCACCCTCTCTCAAAAGCTGCCCATGAGAAGTAAGAGCAATTACCCCACAAAATGTGCGCTACCTTGTTCTCTACCACGTAAATGTGGGATTTCCAGAAAAAAAATCCCAGGAACAGATCATCTCCAACCTACTGAATGATAAGAAATAAGACTAAAATGAGCCATGTCACTTAGTTCTTTCCCACTCTCCAGATGTCCTCCACTATTTCTTCCAATGTATTGTTAGTCCTCTTTTTCCTTACATAAAACCTCCCTTGCTTCAATTTTGTCTGTTGCTTCACTCTCTGATCACTTGCACAATGAGATTTTTTTCTTGCTACTCCCTCCTCATAAGCCATGTTCTCCAGAACTTAGGCCATCCTCTCCTCCCCACTCTAGAGTCTCCCAACTGGAAATAACCCTTGAACAGACTGGACTTAATGAAAAGAAAAATGTCTCTATAATGCACTGTTTGCATATACAACACTGTCTCTATTTTCATTAAATCCTCTAAAGTGAAGCTAAAAATGAGCTATACACCTCATTGAAGCAATAATGTCAGAAACATGGTATTAAAACATATAAGAATTTTTATTGGGGCTTACTGATGTGCTACAGTATTGCAGTGATTAAATGGGCATGACTTGAAAAACTCAAGAATTATGTTAGAAATAATGTAATGCAAACTTCAGAAGCAAACTGAATCATTTTTGTAGCTGTTGATTAATACACAAAATCTGAAAAAGTTGCAATACCATTAATGAGCAGTTTGAAAATTTTAATAACTTCTGTTGTATGGCCTATATGATACATCACTACTTTCTCAAGAATTTATGTTGTCTTTGAGTTTAAATATAAACCAGGCATGACATCAATTATCCAAGACTTCCTTTACCAAGCACAGCAATGTTTCTTACAAAGCTTTAACAAAACAATAGCTTGGTCTAGAAGAGAATCAATTCTACACTGAATAGTGTTAAATAAATGAAATAACTCCTGTCAGAGTTCAAGAAGCATTTGGACAACACTGTCAGGCACATGGTGTGACTCTTGGGATGTCCTGCTCAGGGCCAGGAGTTGCACTGATGGGTCCCTTCCAGCTCAGCATAGTCTGGGTTTATAAGTAAAATGCCAAACAATTTAACAAGTTTGAATCACAAATGATGTGCAGAAAAGGCTATCCTACTAACCCTCCTTTGTTTTTCTCCACTATTTAATAAAGAGCAAATATTCATTCATAATGCAATTACTATGGAAGAATGTCTTACATTCATTATAATTCAATGCTATCAACACCTGTACATACAAGAAAAAAAAGGAAAGAAAATACAAAAAGAGACCAGCAAACAACTACTTACAGCATTTTCAAGGAAGTATGATTCAAATATTAAAATACTGTTACCAATGGTTCATGTAAGGTTTTACTCTGAAGAAATAAACAGCAATATTTCCTGCAACAAGCCCATGACTGATTTGCAAACAATGGGAAATACATTTAGAAATTCTTAAAATCAAAATTCAGGCAAGAAGAAAAAGAGTTTAAGTTTGCTCTTGATATCTATCCAAAAGCTAAAAATATGACCATGAAACTAATTCTTTCCAAATGGTTTCCAAGAGATCTCTTTCTTAACTTCCTTTGCATTGCCTGGGAGGCATAGTAACAAATTAACACAGTACATTGTTAGATTTTTAAACAATAGTAGAATAAAGGATGATTTTTGCTCCAAGGCAACTCACTGGGTCTAGAAGGGAATATATACTCTTATTAAGTAGTTAAGAAATGAGAAAAATATAATCCTATTTTCTTCCTGAAGTTTTTACTGTCTTAAAAAAATGTTATTGCATGTTAGTAGCATGTGAAATTTCTGCAGGATCAAAAAAAAACAAAAAACCCCCACACAAAATCTCTGGTATACTGGTATCTGATTTCATGGAGAGGCAAAGAATCATAAAGAAACTAAAGGATTACTCCAATTTACAGACTAAATCTGTGGCAAAAATAGTAGGGAACTGGACCATCTACAAATCCTAAAAGCTAGGTTAGATTTTTCCTCCAGACAAGCATAAAGGAATTGCCACCTTCTCCAAAGCAGCATAAAAGAGCTCCAGAATGTAAATTCTCTAGTTATCCCTGTCTGATGTACAGTCCACAGAAATCCAGATGGACTCCTGGCTGTGCTCATACAACATACAAAGTACGTCAGAGAATGAAGAGTCAGTTCTCATTGTATCTTGCTGCCAGCAAGACTGAAAATGAGAAATTGAGCTTCCTTTGCTAGGAAAAGGAGCTTTTCTGTTAGGCAAATGATTTCAGTATTAGATTGAGGGCTGAAGTACCTTACTGTGTACCCCAGAACTGCCAAAAGTTCATAATTTATAAATACAGAGATTAATGTTACCTGCAACTGCTGTGCACAGAAACCTGATATTTTATACATGGTTGTAAAATTAAGATTTCAACAAATACTGTCCTATCTCACCTTTTAAGTCAATCTTTTATCAAGAAAATGTTAGAATAATGCAAACCCTTCCACAGCTGAGAGTGATGTGATTATGTTTCTCAAGACTTCACCACCTACAAGCAACCACCCTGAACAGGTCATGGTGCAATAGAGACACCACACTTGATGCTGTCTCTTAGAGCCTTTCTTTAAAATTTTTCAATCTTCTTTGGTTCAGGGCACCTTGAAAGGTTCTGGCAAGACTCACAAGCCACATGCTGCTCTGTAGACACAGGTGACAGACCACCTCCCCAGATCAGTACTAGAGCAGATAAAGTTGATTATTTTCCTAGTGGAACAAAGTGCGCTACGCAACATGACTCCTTTTGACCCAGCTTCCTTTTCTTCGTAGAGTACTCCTTCTCTTGAGTAACTCAGCACTGATAACTTAAGATGAAGGACAGAACTGAACTGTATGTACAGCAATTATTCCTCTTAGGCCTGTCAAATCTGGCTGGAGATCTAGCAATAAAAACATGAAGCAGCTGAAAAGAAGGAAAATGTGAGTGTAGGGGAAACCTACTAGAACATGTGAAAACATCTACAAAAGTTTGACTTGGTTTTGCTCCTGAAGAAGGTTTCAGAGAAGGAGTCTGTAAATCTCAATCTCATGTACTGCAACTCTTTAAAAATTATTTTAAGTGGTGCAATATTTTTTAATATGTATGGAGTATCTTCCCTGCACTGCTGTGAATCAGTATTCTCCCTGTTCACTTGTAACTCATCACACAGGCATTCTTTGAAGGTTTTCCATCTCCTCTTGTCTACAAGTTTAGGTCATGTTCCCATTTTATAAGCAGTGCCTTTGTGTAGGATGTACTCCTTCTTCTGCTTAAATCAGACATTCAAAATGAAGAAAACAACTAACTTAATCTTGAGTGCAGTAAGAGCTTCCAACTTCTCTGATAATCTCCAAGCAAAGGGTCAAGACACAACTCTCCCCAATGCTAAAATATGGGGGGTAAGCAGATTCCAGTGTGGTTGCATAACGACCAATGAAAGTGGAATTTGGTCTCAATTAGTGAAATCTCTGTCGTTACGATAAACCAGCAAGGAGAGACATAAAAGTTACTGGAACATATTCCAAGCAGTGAATAAAGGTGACAAATGTTATGCACAATACTGCACAATAAAAAGGCAGCAACTGTACAGATAAAAAAGCGAGGCAGCACTTTTCAGCCCCATTTTCAGTTATTCAGTCTTTTCCCAAAGAGATCCTTCTGACAATGCATTTTCTTCACTTTGGTCTGAAACCCAGAAGCTTATCTCTTGCATTAACATTTGACTACATTACAGCTATTTGAGCAGGGACAAGAGAGGGAATGGGGAAAGAGAGACGCTTCATGCCACGACAAAATGAGCTCAAAGCTCTTTCTGCTCACAGGGAACTCAAGCAACAGGAAACAAGCATTTCATTCAATACTGTTAAAGCAAGACTTGAGCTCTATAAGGCCAGTACCAAATTTATGGCTGATTTTTTTTTTTTTTACTAGGCACAATCAAACTTGTTAGACAAAAATACAGCCAAGCTAGACTAAAGAGAGAAATCCTGAAGTCTGTGAAGAAATGCGTGCGGACAATTTCACTGACTGAGTGGACCAAAATCTCCAACAAAGATTTTGGAGTCAAGTAATTTAAGACTCTCCCCTTCTGTAACTCATTCCTACTACACATTATAGCACCTATCATGAACACAAAGATGAGAATATTCCCTTCCTCTCTGCCAAATTCTTTTATAAGAAATTCATGTCTGCTGGGGATTTGTTCACAGGCTTCTCTTTGTTAAGCCATGTAAGACCACAAGTTAACACCTATGAAATCATTAAAAAATGAGGTTCTTTATCTGAAATTTATCTGAAAACTGGTGTTTTCAAACCAGTGTGAATGAATGCATTCATACAGTAAGACTATGACCTGCAGTGTTACAAACAATTCAGTATCCAAAGGGATGGTTCATCAAAGCAAAAGTATTGGAAAGGAATTTACATCCACCAGGTTCTGGTGAACTTTCACTGCAAGTATTATGTAATCACAGAATTATTCTGGTTGGAAGGGACCTCAGGATGTCTCTGTTCAAACCCCCTGTTCTAAGTATGTTCAACACCAAACTCAGATTAAGTTTGCTCAGTGTTTTTTGCCCAATTACATTTTGAAAACTCCTGGGGAAAGAGACTGCACAGTGAAGAGTTCATGGTCTCATCAACAGAAGTCAAACTGAGCAAAGCAGAGATGTTTGACACAAAATAACACTAAGTTTCCTGGTACATAAAGATTGATCAACCTCCTCCTACCATGTTACTGCCTTCTACTTATCTGTTCTCTTGGCACTTCCAGGACACCACCATGCTCTTGGTGCCTTTTCACAGGTGTAGAATTAAAGATCAGGAAGATTGTTATTGAAAGACTGAGTGAGAGTTAAGTACCTAAAAACTTTGAAATCCTGTCCTAAAGTATCTTGTTCAACATCACAGAAAAGGCAATTGGAAGAGAATAAACATGAGCCTTATTCTCTGTAGGCAGCTGAAGGGAAGTAAATCACTTCAGGGACCACTGAACAAAAGACCAACACCATTCTTTCTCTTTCTTCACCTCAGAGATGGCATAAAAACATGGCACAGTTGAATATACTCAGAATATTCAGTCCAAGATCTTATTTCATATCACACTCCGATTTCCTCCAGCAACTCTTCTTGTTCCCTGTTACTTGGTAAACAACCAAATTACCTGTGGTAAATTTTTCCATGCTGCAAGTGCAGATGTTCTTAAGGCGATTATAGCCTATTGTAGCATACTAAGAAAGAAAAGAAGCCAACTCTTTAGGAAACCTCACTGAAAAAATCAGAAACTTTTTTTAATTCAAAAAGTGCCACTCCTTTTGGGCAACTTTGTTAGCTCTCTGGAAAAAGGAACCAGTTGTCATGGAAGTATCCATTAAAGAGTTCAATCTGTTCACACAAAAAAATCAACTGTTGAATTAAAAATGAAGAATTTAATTGAAATCTCAAAATCTTCAGACACCAAGAAATGGCACAGAGGCTCTGTAAACTACTTACACAGGCATAGAACAGAGAGTAGACTGGTTATACAGATGGACCATGGGTCAGTGACTATACAAAACTAATAGAGAAAAAGAGGGGCAAAAATCCCTGTGAAGCTGTAGTATTGCTTATGCCATCTCCTGAAGTAACCAAATTGGGTTCAGTTTTCCCAGCCCTTGCAAAACAATCTCTGTGATTAATACACATACACAGATATAATGAAGAGAAGGAAAAAAGCTTAATTCACAGAATGACTAGGTTGGAAGAGATCTTAAAGATCATCGAGTCCAACACAAATTTTAGGGTCCAAACCTTAACTTTGGGATCTACTGAAGACATTTAGATAAGCTGTAAAAAGTGAATTGCAAGTACATTTTACAGTCTTTAGTATTTTGAAAAATGTTAAAAGTAGTTTTATAACTTTGACAAAAAGTATCTTTTAGGCTTAGCTCTTCATTTTTAGCCTTATTTTAGGAGTCCCTAAATTCTGTAGTACTTTTTTCCACAGTGGCAGACACAATTGTACAAACTTAAAAGGATGACCTCCTAGTCCTCATCTCCTGACCAATCTGTTGCCTGAGTCATCTTACGGGTTCTGAACACACATTAAGTTACTTTGCAAGTGACTTCCACTTTAAAGTATAAGAAAACAAAAAAACAATCCCAACCAGATGATGACCTGGTATGAGGCATATGAATAATCTGAATTGAGAGAAACTTGCTGATTGATACCAGCTGAAAACCTGGTCCAACACGTTACCCAAAAACATTTGCTTTACAAACAACCCATTTGCTCCACCAGGAACAAACACAGTTTTCAAATGGATACACTGGGATGCAAAGCCACTAGAAATCAAGGTAAAATTAAACACGTTTTCATGCTTTTTCTGTCAAGAAGGTCACCACTATGAAGGATTTAATTATTGTCATTCCCTTCTTTTTTGCACTATCTGTGCTAAGATTCACTCTTGAACACATCTGAATCAACCATAAGAAGGAAAAAAAAAGGAGAAAAATGTATAAACTCAACTTATTTCAAAGCAAGATCACAAAACTTTATGGTACTGACTAGTTATGACAATATCAGCCATGTGAAACTATATACCCTGGATTTACCAAAAAGAAACCCCAGAGGCTCTACAGCAGATTAGGATGTACATCATCTGTGTTTAATCTCATGTCAATTTTCTACTGAAATGCATTCCTGAGTATGACATAGTGTTACAAAGCATCATGTTATTCAGACACTTTTTCCCAGACTGTCAAATTCTGAGCAACCCATGGGCATTTTCCAGAAAGATGTTAACCCTTACTTTATGCCTTTTTAGACATAAGTTTGTTTTTTTTAATTACTATAATGGGTAATTTCCCAAGGCAGGCTGGTATCTCACGTCTCCAAAGTATCTTTTTGTGTTTATCTGCTGGTGGTGGGTGTTACCCTTGCTAAACCAAAACATCTGAATCTTTATTAAACCACCCAGAATCAAAGAACTTACTATTAGAAATCAAAAGTGAAGTTACATGCATTACATTGAATTTAGACAGAACAGAGGATCCATGAGAATGACAAAGACTGAAAAGAACTAAGACTTATTAAAAGAAGTCCCTCAGCAAGCATGTATATTACAATAACTGGATTGGAAAGAATTTGCCAACAAGAGTCCATAGCTCGCTAAATGTACTGATGACGAAAAGTGGAGCTCCAGTCATTTGTTGAGCATGTCTGTGTTTCTGTGAGCTTGTCTGCTGCTGGGAACACTGGGAGGGTAGAGAAGAGGGAAAAGCATAGCTGTCCCACACTTGACTGGCTCTTTTTCTTCTTAACAGGGCTCACTTTCTACTCCTAAACGACTCTCAGAAGTATCCCAGTAAATTCTTACCTGATCTTTCCCCACTTTGAAAAGTTAACAGGTAGTTTGTGCCATTTTTGATTAGCAAATTCATTCTGCCCCTTATCCCATCCTCGAACATCCCAATTTCCAGGGCAAAAGTAATGTCCAGGTCACTCACCCCTAACATCTGATGCAAATAATAATACTGTAGCCCTTGATTATAAAGCAGGAAGGTTTTCCCGAAGAGCCATACATTGAGGGAGAGCCAGAAAAACTGAAATGAAACAGAAACAAGAGATTGTAAGTAAAAGTTACGTGTGCAAACTTTTCAGTGATCATTTCATTTCATTCATAAACCTCATAGGTAGGTCTGTAGCTTCATATGTTTATACGTGAATGGAATGGAAAAGCAAACTTCGTGCACATATTATGCTTTAAAGTATTAAAACGAAGTGCCCCTATGTGGGAAACTTTCACTTTCATTGAACATCACAAAACTTTTTGTGTCTTACGACAACCGAGAGCTGGCAAAGCACTCCGATACAAGACGCTATCCCAAACCTTTAGCTGGACGTTGCATTTAAGAGACTCAAAGAATAAAAAACAACAACAAAGAGACAAAGGAAGGTAAAGAACTTGACCTCCAAGAAGCTGCATCTTCTCCCCCAAACTTTCCCAAACAGAGCCTAACAAAGAGCAAGCACACGCACAGCGTGTGCCAGCCGGGCAGGGCACGGAGGCGGGCACTGTCCCGGGCCACGGCACCCGCCTGCATCCATCCCTGCCAGCCGCGCACCGGGACGCGCTCGGGGCACATCCCGCCCACCCGTCCGAGCCGCGGCACCCGCACGGCGTCCTGCCCCGCACGCCGGGAGCCCTGCCCCGCACGCAGGACGCGGTGCCTCGCTCCCCGACCCTCGGGGCAGCCCCCGCCGCCTGCCAGCACCCACCGGCCCCTCCTGAGCCTCTCCCGCGGGTCAGCCCCTCTGAGGGCAGCCCCGGGGCCGCCCCTACCAGGAAGAGGTGCTTGCTCCCCTCGTTAGCCAGCCAGCTCCTCCAGGAGAGCGCCATGGTGCGGGACGCCCGCGGGGCAGGACGGAGGGTGGGGGGCGCCGGGCGAGCCCTCCTTTTCAGCCGGGCCGAGCCGCCCTCCCCTCTCCCCACCCCTCACCCCCCGCCCTGTCTTCCGGCCGCCGGGGCGTAGCGCTCCGGCCCCGTCGCGCCGCCGGCCGGCCCCCGGCTCCGAGCCGCCGGCGCTGCCCCTTTGTGCGCGGCCCAGCGCCCCGGGAGCCGCAGCGCAGCCGGGGCTCTCCGGAGGGCAGCCTGCCCTGCCCTGCCCTACTCTACTCTACTCTACTCTACTCTACTCCGCCGCTCTGCGGTGCCGTGCGGCCGCTTCCTCGCGTCCCCCACCTTGGGAAGAGCGTTTCCCCGCAGAGAATCCCGTCTGTGGGGATCCCGCTTGCCCGACCCCCCCATCCCCGACCGGGCTGAAATGTGATCCAGAAAGCAGGAGGGAGCGGGGGAGCAGCCGTGCATGCAACTGCTCTGCAGTTCGGGTGAAACAAAGAGGCTGTCCAAGAAACTACTGTTCGGGCAGCACGTGAGGCCCTCGAAAGCCGGGAAGGGACAGGCTGTGTTATTGATTTGAAGTCTGATCTGCTCCATCAGGTGTCCCTGGAGGACATTGGAAGAGGCGGCCTCCTGTGTGCCGGCACAGCGGGTGTACAGTCGAACGACAGCCAAGAAAAAGGGGCTATGGGCAATTCCACATCCAGTGTCCAGAGTCTGGGTTGCTGTGCTTTGCCGGCAGTCTGCTTTTACTGGTGGCCTTTGGGTTCGGGGAGGGTGGGGTTTGAAGGAAAGTTGCACCGGATACTGATTTTTATATTAAGAAAAAGCTTTTGAAAACAATGCTTGTTGCTAGCAGCTTTCAAACAGGACAGCCTTGTGAGACAGCGGAACAGTTCCACCAGGCATTATGGTGCACAGGTTGCCCCTTGAGATAGCAGTAGCAGTGGCAGCTGACAGCAGAGTAACGATGGTGTTCTGGGAGACGCCAAGTCCAAGGAGCGGTGCTGAACAGTCTCGTCCAGTCCAGTTTGAGCTGGCTGTCTTTCTCTTATTATCTGGCAAGTTGCCATTTTTTGAGTTCCTTATGAGCTGCACACCAAGGGTCCAGAAGAATGGAAGGGAACAAAGTGCCATCTTTCTGCAGTTTGTATCAAGGTGGAGGGCATGTCTGACCTCTGTGTGGCCCTGGCAATAAAGAGTACAAGTCAGGCATGGCACCTTTGAAACTCAGTTGAGAGTGGTTTTGGTGCAGCAGGAGCTCTGTCTCAACAAGTGGCAGGATTTCTGTGGCTATATGAAGTTTTGGGTGAAGTTCTGAAGTAGCAGGATTGCATCCATTTTATATCATCTAATGACGCTAAAAGGAGAACTAGTGAAAGGAAAAATACATATTTTGAATTTAAGACTCAACAGAACCATAGTTTGATGCCAAAGCAGCCCTAACAGCAGAAGAAATAGTACAGTTTATTTATCTTTTTTGCTATTTCCATTCACTTTTTTGCTTCTGCTGTAATGCTAAGGAGAATGGAAACTGCTTACAGAGAAGCAGATGATGAATCTTCTCTGGACAAGCATGTCAAAGATGGGATGCCACAAAATAAAACTTGAAGGATATGTCAGGCCTAATAACATGGGGTCTTGGCCGAAACAGAAGCCAAGGAGACAAACACAAAACCAAAATAATTTGCCCATGCTATATTTGCACATTAGAAATGGCTCTGAAAAATCAGCTTATGCAGGATCTGACTGCCCACTCACTTGAAGCTGATGACTCATGAGGCAGCACTTCACTGCCTACTTACAAAGTGCCATAAGGCATGTGGAGCACATGACTCATGCTCGTCCACATTGGATCCTACATCATATCTAGGTACAGAGCAAGGAATGTGTTTTTGTAGAAAACACCCCTATTTTCCTTCTCCCTGGAAACAGCCAAGGGCTTAGAACCAAAAAGAGTCTGGCAAAGACCAGTGCCACACTAATACGTGTACATTCTTCCTCCACAGAAAAGGCTGAGTTCATTTTCAGTTTTAAGCCATCCCAGATGTATATGAGTGTGTATTTTAAATTTAAGAGCACTCAGAAATGACCACAGACAGTAGTTATAATCCAAATAATTAGAGAAGTTATACTATGATTCTCAAACCATTTGAGCTCATCTCTGTTTTGTGGGCATTCATCCTCTGATTATGATGGTCTCTGTGCTTTGTCCTACCAACTGGACAGAGCAGTGCTAAGGTAGGCAGTCCTCTGTATTGGGTTTGTGTGGCCAGGTGTTGGTTGGGAGGAGGCCTACAGGGGTGTCTTCTCTGAGAAGCATGCTTTCTTCATGTCCCAAGAGGCTACAAGACAGATGTGCCACTGGCCAAGGCTAGGCCAGTCAGAAATGGATGTAACAACTCTGTGATAACATATTGAGGAAGAAGAAAAAAAAGTTTTTGTGCAGATGTAACTGGGGCCAGAGAAGAGCAGGGTGAGAATATGTGAGTGGAGCAGCCCTGCAGCCCCTGAGGTCAGTGCAGAAGGAGTGGAGGAGGTGCTCCAGGTGCCAGAGCTGGGATTCCCCTGCAGCCCCTGGTGCAGGTCATGGTGAGGCAGCTGTGCCCCTGCAGCCCACGGAGGTCCAAAGGGATGCAGAGATCCACCTGCAGCCCATGGAGGAGACCCATGCTGGAGCAGGTGGATGCCAGAGAAGAGGCTGTGACCCCATGGAAGAGCCATGGTGAAGCAGGCTCCTGGCAGGGAGAGAGGCATACCCATGGAGAGAGGTGCCCATTCTGGAGCAGGTTTCCTGGTAGGGCTGGTGACTTCATGGGGGACCCATGCTGGAGCAGCCTGTCCTTGAAGGAGTGCACGACATGAAAGAGTGACCCACATTGTAGCAGTTTGTGGAGAACAGCTCATGGAATGGTTGCCTCTCATTGGAAAAGTTCATGGAGAAATGTCTGCCATGGGAGGGACCCCATGCTGGAGCATGTGAAGGACTCTTCTCCCTGAGCAGAAACATAATGACCATAACCTCCTTTCCCCATCTCCCTGTGCCGCTGGGAGATAAAGCTGGGAAGGAAGGAGGGATGAGGGGAAGATATTTTTAAAATCTTGTTTTACTTTTCATTATCGTGCTCTGATTTTGTTAGTAATAAATTCATTTAATAATCCGTATTCCAGTCTGTTTTGCCTGTGGCAGTATTTGGTAAGTGATCTCTCCCAGTCCTTATCTCTACCCATGAACCCTTTGTTTTATTTTCTCTCCCCTGTGCAGCTGCAGAGAGGAATGATAGAGAGGCTTTGGTGGGTGCCTGGGATCCAGCCAAGGACAACCCACTGCACCATCCTAGAGACTGAACATACAGTGTCTCTGATAATGTTTCTTCTACTGCATCAGCAAAGTCAACTTCCAGGCCTACTTCCCATCAACATCCTCTACACTCAAATCTACTCTCCTGAAGTATATTTGGGTACTTTACAACAAACACTTCGCTGAATGTTGTAGTCAATGTTACAGACATGGCTTGTAAGTTTTCTTGTGCTGGAATACTGCTTGTGTAATTGAGAGTGATCCAGAGTCAAATCACCTAAGCTCCTAGGTGTCTCCATCTGTCATGTCAGCATGTCTTATGTCTCATGTCATGTCAGCATGTCGTGACCATCCTGCAAGTGCCTGCAGGGATGGCATGTGTTGTTATGAGCACAACACTCTGTCCTTCTGGTCTGGGGAGCGATCCAGGCACCTCATCTTCTGCTCTGTTGCAGTCTGGATTTAGGTAGACAGGCCCTAAATTCTACATGCATCCCTAAGGGCATTTGTCTCCTACACCTTCTCAGAATATTTACCCTTAGCACTGAGAACATGGGAGGAGAAGAAAATGTTGTCACTGACTTTATTACAGAGAACAGGAACCAAGTGCAGCTTCTGCATAACAGCTGAGTGATTACAGTGTTTGCCCAGTAGTGGGAGAGCTGGATCTTTCTCAAAGAGCTGAAGCCATTGCGTTCACATCCTAGGAAAGTTTTCCAACCACTGCTTTTCACTGGGGTCAGAGAAGGAAACAATCCCCAAGTGAGCCACTGTGCTGCCAGGAAGGCAAGCGAAGGAGGTCAGAGAGAAAATCAGAAAGCGATGCTGGCCAAGTGGTAACAGCACACTAAGGAAGAGAGATCATCTAGGAAGAGGAGACTTGGGATGCCAGTTCATTTATTTTTTCCATTGGAAGAAAAAATGCAGAACCAGTTTCAAAATTCAACATGTTTATGAGAAAACTGAAATCAGAAGAGAATCCAGAAATAGAAAGCTTTTTCCACAAATGAACTTGTGTTTCTTGGAAACTTTCTCTTTTAACTTATGCTGCTTGCTGTTTACCTTTATCATTTTTCCTTTAACTCTAGCATTCAGTCACAACATAAGGGTAAAATAGCAATCAAAGTACATGTCACTGTGAGGATCTGTGCCATGTGAGTAATATCCTGTGCAATGGCATATGGCTTTTATGGCATTACATGTTGTATCGTTTCTTTCCCTTTTTGAAACTGGATCTTTACATTTGCTGCATACCACAAGATCAGCTTGCTTTCTAGTATGCTCTGTGATGGATTTGGAGGCCTCCCTAAGGTGAAATTCTTCTCCAGGTTTGGGTGGTAGCCAAGTTTATCAATTTCCATGAAGCTGAAGTGATTCATGGTAATGCATTACTTACTGCTACTGTAGTGTCTAGGAGTATTAGGCCTGGCTCAGGCCCACAATTTGCCTTATCAGAAAGGTAACATTTATGTCCAAAGGCTTCCAATGAAAAACCAAACAACAACAGTTGGAGTTCTGATCCTCAGTTCTTGTAGACATGGCAAAATGGGCAGCAAGGTGTGAATCCTTTGGTAGCATTAGCAGGCTGTGTTCTACTTCCAGTGCACTCTCCTAAACCAAGCCATTCAGCCACTGCTCAGCTCCATTCTACAAATTCAAAAATATGAGAGGAGGTCCTACAGTATTTTGTTCTCAAATAACCTCCTCCACATTCCTGACTGAAAGAAAGATAGCACGAAGACTCCAACACACGGCAACATCATTCATCACAAAAGAATGCAAGCACATGGCACATGGAGAAAATGTGTATAATAAATACAGCTGGAGTGCATTCCATGACAATTTGAGAGAAATGTCAGTTATGTTTATTTTTCCACCTATTTGCAGAATTTTCTTGAATACTTATTTCAAAATTGAACCACAGATCTATGGATCATTAACACACTGCATCTTGTTCCTTGTAAAAGCCTCTAGGTCCTGTCTACCTTACACTGAATTTATGGGCCTTTTCCTTTTTTTTTTTTTTGTGGGAACCAGGTCTAAGAATACTACAGGGATTAAAATGCATATTGCATTTATTTTAGAGGCCATTGGAGTCCCTCAAGATGGCATTCAAAAGGTTTTCAGCCAATTATTCCTGTATTTGGCCAATCAACTCTGTTTGGAATTTCTTTGAAAAAAAGTCACTAAGTTGTTAATTGCAACTTTTTGAGTGGGACCATCCATCCCTTTCCTTATCCACCAAGTGGTCCATCCATCAAATCCATGTCTCCCCAGTTGAGAAACAAGGATGTTATGTGAGGCAGTGTCAAATGCTTTGTGCAAGTCCAGGCAGATGACATGAGTTGCTCTTCCCTTATGCACCAACACTGTAACCCTGTCATAGAAGGCAAACAGATTTGTCAGGCAAAATTTGCTCTTAGTCAAGGGCTGTCAGCAATCACCTCCTTGTTTTCCATGTACCTTAGCATGGTTTGCAGAGGGATCTGCTCCATGATCTTGGTGGGAACAGAGATGCTGCTGACTGGCCTGTAATTCCCTGTGTCTTCCTAATTTCCCTTTATAAAAATGGGGGTCATGTGGCCCCTCTTCCAGTCAGTGGGAACTTCACTGGCCTGCCACAACTTCTCAAATAGGATGGAAAGAGGCTTAGCCACTTCATTCACCAGTTGTCTCAGGATCCGTGGATGCATCTCACCCTGTCCCATGGACTTGTGCATCTTTTCCTCAGGTGATCTTAAACTTGATCTTCTCCTACAGTCAGGTGGTTCTGCATCCTCCCAGTCTCTGCCTTTGTCTTCCTTGATTTCAATGGTGTGTCTGGAGCACCTGTTGGTGAAGACTGGCAAAGTTACTGTGTTAGCCATTTTAACTACAGCACTGAACTGAATATTATTAATGCTTCCAGACCATGAATAAAAGTTATTGAACAGAGCTGGTGTGGAAAAAAAAAGTCACTGAGCAATTGCTTTAACACACTACCACTGAATATCAATCCGTTTTCAGTATTTAATAAAAAGGTGATAATCCCTCAAAGAGAGACCATAGTTTTTGTGGAATCATTAATAGTCTTTCTTTGAACAATCCATGAACTAAGAAAAAAACTGATCAAGAAAGGCTTCATATCAACACAGTCACAACTCAGGTGGAAAAGGAGAATTGGTTAAGAGCGTGCAGCAGTAACTTCAGACAAGAAATAAAACATTTCTCATAGCTCACATCCCAAGGTGACGTAGTGCATGCTGACATTATGTCAGAGGGGATCATTCAGTGCCAGGATACTAAAGTCAATGCCAAATAATCTGCAGTATCCAAGTTTTCCAGGGCACTCAACAAGAAAACATCAGTCTCAGTTAACTGGAAAAAAATTTAAACAATTATAGTACAAACTACAACTCTCATAGTTTACAGACCATAGTTTACAGAAACTCTTAAAGTCTACAACCCAACATCCAAAAACTTGCTTATGCAAACATCATAAGTATCAACATTGAGTAAACATTCATACTTCCCCAACTCTTAGAAAAAACATTTTTCCTTGGAAGAATATAAATTTAAAAGCATCAAGACTGCAGATCTGAGAGGCTAGCACGTTATTCTGCATTAGTTCTGCCAAACTGGTGTTTGCACTTTTACTACAAAGTTAGTGGAGCAGGAAAAAAGAAATCAGAAAGGCAAGGCAAAGGAGGGCATGAAGCTAACAAAGG
Organism: Molothrus ater; assembly: GCF_012460135.2. Lineage (NCBI taxonomy): Eukaryota > Metazoa > Chordata > Aves > Passeriformes > Icteridae > Molothrus > Molothrus ater. Next base: position 81,019,241 of record NC_050479.2, on the reverse strand, counting down.
GTGTCTGAGAAATAAAGTTGACTTCTATCTATGATTACAATAAAAAGTAAAATCAGAAAAGCAGTTTTGACATAGCAAGATATATTTTAGTCAGATATTCCAGATATTACAAATTCCTACCTGAGGGAGAGTTCATTCTTTGTTTATTCACATTGTCACACGTCTCAATTCTCTATAATTAGGTTCCATGCACAACTTTATTACTCTTATTTACTTCGGGATTACATTTGTCTTCGTAAAACCTGCTTGAATGTGTCCTGTAGATTAATTCTGTGGAAGTTCACTTCTGTCTGCACATTTGAGAAAGAAGTTCACATGGAGATGCAAGGAATAGTTGCTCAGATGTATCTCTCCTAATTACTCTGCCTTTCAAATTTGCTTTTTGAAAGAGGCCTTTTGCTTTCCTTCAAGATGTGTCTTGCTGCCAGTACAGATAGGCAATCTGAAGTGTAGTACTTGCCATGGCCAGAGATACAAAAATCTCTAAATGCCCACATGAAGGTGAAGGCCTGAAACAGCACCAGAAAAAAAAAAAAAACAAACCAACAAAACGACACAAAAACAAGCAAACAAAACAGGAAAAAAAGAAAACAAAACCAAAAGCAAATGATCCAATGAAAAAACTAACCCAAAAGCACATAAGCAAAGACTGGAACCTTCATGACATTAGTACAGACTTCAGGCAGAAAAGTTGTCTATGCCATACACCTGCACTTGCTGGGCAGGTGAGGACTAATGCAGTTTCACTGAAAGAGCAAGATCTGCTTGGCTTGGAGAGAAATATGGGATTCAGTCAGACAAAGCAGCTGTGCTTGGAGGTGAAAGTGTAAACACTAATGAGGCAAAGCTCTCTACCAGCCTTTAAATAAAGGGGAACACCAGTATGTGAATAAATATTTATACTTTGGTCATGGTTAAATTTAGTCCAGAAATTATACAAGGTGCAGCAGTGTGCTGGAACAGCTTTCCAGTGAGAGTAGCGAAGAAAGAAAAAAGAACTTGTTAAGTGTTAGAGCTCTATTGTTTTATGAAAATGACTGTATATATCTCTCAGAGTAAGTGGAAGACTAATAAATGATCCAGTTTAAGAAAAGGCCTTCCACTCCAAACACATCTTCAGAAGTCATCACAATGATCACAATGATCACAATTATTCACTATTCCTTCCAGTTTCAGCAGCAGGTTTTTGGGTCAGAATTGCTAATTTAATTCTGATGTTTTATTTTTTATTTAATATTGAAAACAACATTTCTCTTCTTTCTTATATTAAAATTCTCATGAAATTTCTTGAGAATATGCTTCTTATTTTCTGAACTAATGGCCTTACACCAGAGTTCAGCTATCTTTGTAAAAGCAATACTTAATTTTCCTGCTTGGCAATTAATTTCACTGCAAATTCAACTCATATTTCTTGCTTAGTATGACTGACAAAGGCAATCGCATAATATCAGAGGATCCCCACCCCTTACTCAGTTTTATGAAGCCCAGTGCCATATGGAAATTTCAGGGGATCATGTTGCATTTAGTGCTAAGACAAGGTAAACGGTGTCAGGAAAGATAGTTTAGAGAAGAAAGATTGTGAATATTATTGAGAAGATTATAGGGGATCGACTCAAATATGCTGTTTTATTCAATTAGGCTCTCATCCAGTAAAGGTCTTAGGCACACATTTAACTTAAAAAAAAAAAAAAAGCAAACAAAAAAACCCCAAAACAAGCACAGTTAGATCCAGTCTAATTTTGCCTACAGTTAAGTAAAGGGATTTCTTTGCTCAGTGAGGGCTTTCAGCACATATGTAACCTCTTTGTTGAACCAAAGTCTTGCCCAGGAGTTAATGGGAAGCAACATTGCTGAGGTGCATGGAATTATGTCAGTTAGGCTGGGCACATAATGTGGCTTGTATTTCTCCTTGTTCACAGTATTCTGAGTAACAGAGCCAGTTCTATTAGAGAAAGCCATTATGAAAAACCTTGACACAAAATGCTGCTGCTGGCTTGAGAACCTTTATGAGCGTCCTGGGGCGACTCCCAAATTCATCTTAAACCAGGACAATGTTAAATGTATTTCAAGTTTAATAATACATTTAAGAGTTATTGAATATCTAGAGGCTTATGATTTGCTATTGATACAATTTTTTTTTTTGTCAGAATGTGCCTTTACTTTGAAAAATATCTGGGTAGAAAACTGGGACAAGTCTTAACTTACTTTTTTTGTGCTTTTGTACTAGACAGTCTTCTGGGAGAAGCTGAAAGTCTCCTCACTGTATAACAGAGTCTTATATTAGAGTTAATGTTCCTTATTCCTCTGGAGTCACAAGCACTATGCAAACCCTTGCAAATTAACGAAACATTGTTTCTGGTGAGGCTACTTGAACTGAACCTACCAACAAGCTAATGAAAGGTCTGGAGTTTGTGTGAGACCAATTCCACAACGGAGAAATTAAACTTCTAGTATGGTAGTTGCACCCCTCAGCTATGCAGAGAGTAGCCTATTTCCATAACCATTTAGTATCACCCTGACCACGTTATATGACAGCAGTGTTGTCTTTTCCCTTATTTATGTAGTGCCCCTGAAATCTTTGCTGCAGTCACCTTGCTGTATTGAAGGTCTAAAATGTTGGCCAAATGCTTCCCCTGGGAACAGTGGCACTGTGGATTATGTTAAGCCTTACTGAAACTAAGGGCTGTAACCAGCTTCTATTCCCTCCACTGAGAGAAGCATAGGAAGTCACTGAGGTCCAGTAATGAAAAGTTGTTGAAAATAAATATCCCCAGATATGAGGCACATTACTGCTCTAAAAGACAAGTATGAAAAAGCTGAATTTATTGCAGGGCAGCGTTTGCTACATATTAAGCAGAGGAAAATTTACATTTCCATGTGAATGTGTTGCAGGATAAAAACAAAAAGAAAAAACAAATGGAAGAAATAGAAAAGGTGTGACACCTTCAACAAGAGTGTCAAGATTTGTAGCTGATGAAGAAAGCATGGAATGCATATGAAGATAATATTGTTTGTTACTGGATGCCTTGCTAGGAAAAAATAAATATATATTCTTTATGAACAAACATTTTTTGCAAATACTCTAGGAGCAAATGCTTAGTTTCTTCATGCATGTTTTCTTTGAACATTTTTACTTTCTGCAAGTCTAGCTCCACTGATTAATAAAATAAAAGAATAGTATAGATATTAATTACATGTTTTCTTCAATTCATTTACATACAAAATTAATTGATTACTAATTCCAATTTCCATCATAAGGAAAATATATAACTTGAATGAAATGCTCTCATTCTGCCAAAAATATTTTTTCTTATCATTATTCATTTATTTTTGTGTGAAGTATTATGAACACTTTATAAACTAGAATAGATGAATAACATTTACTTTCAGCTATGCTGGGCTTTTGGAATTACATCAGCAATTCCTCCTTACTTGGTCATTTATTGCCCGAAAGCAGTTTCAGTCTTTAAGTGTTATTAAAAAGCAAAAGTTTTTTCTCTTACAAATTCAATTTGAAGTACATTAAATCATTTAAATAGTGAATGATATGCTTGAGTATTCTTGAGCAGATTTTTTGGATGTTCTTTTATTGCCCTGTACCCTCAGTGGAATTTTGTCTGTTATTGCCTGCTTTGGAAGGCCAAAATGTGAATTATGGTATCAAATAAACAGTTAATATTAATTACTTTTCAAGAATTTAGAGTGGAAATATTTACAAAGATGTTTAAAATCCAAAGGTCAATAAACAGCATAATTTTTCAATATTTAATGCCAAGCTAATTTTGCTGTTTGATTAAGAAACACAAGGGGAAGGTGAAATACGCTTGCCAGGAATGAAATGCATTTACATTTTCCTTCCAGTTATGGTAATGGACTGACATCAGAAGCAAAAAGAAATAAACAAACAAGATATAGTCAATTTTCTGTGAAAATGAAAAATATTTTTCTGTAATTAAATTGCTTCCCAGAGGAAATAAATTTTTCAGTTCAATGCCACAGTCTTTCATCAGCTAACATTCTCCAGCATCTACAAGGAGAATGCTGAAACACTAAGATACTAGCATTTTTAAGTATGTAAATCTATAAGATTTTATTTGACAGAAATGAATGCTTCAATAGGAAAAAGCTGGTTCAGCATAAAATTATTTGTATGAGCTGGTTGCTGTTTACTTTGTTTCTCAATGTTTGTCTCCTTTCTTTGCCTTGCTACACATTGGCGAAGGAATTCACGGACACATTCTCATCATATTTCTCTGCAGGTAGAGCTACATGTCACCTAGATTGTCCTTCCACCAAGACATGCTCATTGAGGATGACCATTAGATCTAAAGCCTATAATTGAGTGGCATCCAATATTGAACCTATGTTTTTAGTCCTCAGTCCAAGGAGATTTAGTCCTGTATTTTTTTCCCCTACCACCAGTTTCCAGGGTAGGCTGGAATGTGGACATGCCACTGAAACTCTCATCCAATGCACTAAATGATGCAAAATTCAGGCAGCAAAAAGGAAGACAATAACAAGTAATGTTTTTACTCTGCTACAATGGAAAAGCATAATAAAAGTATAAAAAGTATGAATTTGCACCTGCAGTCCCAGCTCCTCACATTGCTGCTGAGTAGAACATTAACAAGCTAACACAACTTGTCAAAACCAGGAGCTTCTTAAATTAGTTCACCAGATGCTTAACCTTCTTCCTTTGTGTCACACTATTACAGTAGAAGCCCGTAGATTCAGAAAATCATGTATTTTTATTAGTATTCAATTAATGTTTTAATTTGAGATACAGAATTTCACAGTGTATCTTCTGACATGCTGTGATACATTTCAAGATGATATAATAAACATTTGCAAGGCATTAAAAAATGCAACTACAAAAATTAAAGGCACTTTTTTGTTTTTCTCAAACAAGACTTTGTTAGATAGTTTTCATTGTGATTCAAAATACCAATGTCTTCTGTGAAAAAGATCTTTCCTTTCCTTTACCAGCTTCTTAAGAAACTCAGTGATGGGCAGTAAAGGAATACTGTAGAAGTGGAAGTTGCCATGGGCAGAATGGAAGCTTCAGACAAAGTTCATCAGGGAGATCCTTCTCTTGTGTCACAAGGTGCAGAAGGGACACCCTCTCTTTCTAAACTCCTTGTCAGAAAGAAGCCTAGGTGCAGCTGGATCCAATCTTAGCCCCAGACTTGGTCAAAAGCTTATGTCTAAAGGATTACAATATGTGTAATTTATCCTTTATAAGATTTTGTCCCACAGGATTAAGGATGGCAAACCAAATGTATTTAATCTCTTTTAGCAAAAATCCACAATACACGTGCTTATGCATTTATATGACTAGTATTTATATGACTAAATAAATGATCTGTCTAAATGGATGGTCATGATGACTGGACTAAAAACCTTAATAAAAATTACTTACTACACAGATAGCTACAGCTACTAGTGTAGTGCCCTCTTAATGGAAGCAATGTTGAAGCAATGATGTTAAATGTAGCAAGATAATTATTGAGTAGAGGTTGATTTTATTCATCCATACTCAATTGTGGGCAAATTTTGTTCAGACTCAAGGGGAAACCTTTAGGAGTGTCCCCTTCAAGGGAGGAAAATCCACACACTCTGAGAAGGGGTATGTTAGAAGATCCTGCCATTAAAAAGTGGGACTGGACTGTCAGTCATGTTTCTACAGGCCAGTAGTGTCACCTCGCTGTCACCACCAGTGTCAGCTCAGCAGCCTTAGATAAGTTATCAGTACTATTACTTGTTGATTGCTTTATCAGGAACTTTGTCTCTCACATCATCACCAGGGCCAGTTTCTGTCAGGAAACATTGCACTTCCTCAGTGTTTAACTTTGGCTGATGAGTCTCAGCATCCTCCAGCACCAAAATCACAGTGACTCCCATTCTCCTTCCACCAGTGATAACTTTTTTAAATAGAGTATTGCTCAAGCTGTTTTACCTCCAGTTAGGCAGAGCATCCTGCTATTGTAGTAGATGTACTAGTACCAAGAGAGCTCTGTTTCAAGTCTACTGCAGAATCCACGACTTCCAGCTTGTTCTACTACTGTACCAACTGCTCTTGCTACATCTGTGTCTCCTCCCCATCCTCTCTGGCATCTCCATATGGTTCCTTACCCTGATGCTGGAAAGAGATGACACTGAAAGCAAGCCACACATGCCTTCTCGTCTCCCTGAGGGATAACATTCCTTAGGACAGTGCTTTTGAGCATTTGGGATTAGCAGTCTCAGGTGAGTGGAGAAGGTAAAAGCTTGCATATCTTGATACTCTTGCCTAAGAGAGTGTATGAGAAACAGGTTTTGCAGCCCTTGCTTTGAGATAAAGTTCTCAAGAAACACTTTGGTGTCTCAGCAAGATTGGGCAGGGAAGGAAGAAAGGAAGAAGGGAAATGACACTTGCAGCTGGAGTCACTTTAAAACCTATTGAACTGTTTCTAAGAGGTTTAGTAGGATTAGTAAAAGCATAAATATGTGGGTATTTTGTAGGAGTCTGAACATTATCATCTGTTGTGCTAATAGAAATATTTACCCTTTCAGCAGAAAGTAATTCCTGTAGCATTTTGCAGTCATCATCTTCTATGCACCAATCAGACAGGTGTGAGGTTGGATACACTGAAAGGGCAACAGTCATGCCTGGATGGGAATGCTGAGCACCTGGCTGGTCACCACATTCCCCAGGACACAAAAATAAACATAATTCCCTGAGTAGTGCTGCAACAGTTTATCACATCTTCCAGGCAAATCTGTGCATCACACGAGTGCTGTTTGTCTATAGACACATCACTAAACTTGATCTCTTTTAGCAAAAATCCACAATACATGTGCTTATGTATCTATAAAGACATGTATATTTACTCAGAGTAACATCTATTTGTTGTAGGCACAACCAGAGAAACCACTGTGATGCTAAATAGGAAAATGCATCTTAAAGATCCTGATAGCATTTATAGGTTTATTCATTTATTTTATATCCCACAATATTTCTAAGTATAATTATTGCAAATGTAAATGTCAATAGGAAAACTTTTTACATCCATTTCCTTTGGTATGATTGCTGTAGCATTTATACAGTTTATTTATAAACTTCATCTTTTTAAATAAAGAACTCCTTGTTGTTTGGCATAAAATTGTTCTGATTCAACAAAGAATCTGAACCTACCACAGAGAAACCGATGTTCTTGCTGAAGAATGCTTTGATGGTTTACCTGTTCTTGTATGTAATTTCTAATTCTAGAATTCACATTTTTCTACTGAATGCCAAGATAAAATTTGATTTTAGGTTTCTCATTGACCCTTATTCTTTGTCATTGTCTTAACTTCTGTAGAAGTTAAGAATTGGTATTTAAAATCTCTGTTATTCAAAAAAAAGTAAATAACCATGTATTTTAAGGAAACCTTCCTGCAGCAGGAACAAAGACAGCAAGAATGAGTTACCTGGGCAGAGATGCAGAAATTAAATAAAACCAAAACAATAAAAAGCAGAACACTCTGAAATTTTCAGCACTGCTACACATTAGTTTACACAACTTACAGAGCATTTTGCTTTCTGAAACCAAGAATAATTGACAAAATATTAGTGTCATTTTTCTAAATCACAGCTGTTACCCTCTGTCACTTATTTTAAGCTGGCCTAGACAATGATATTTCAAAGGAGTGTCAGACATGTACTGAAGTGTGATCAGTGCAATTCTAATTTAGCTGGACTTTTCTCATGCTTTGATTATCAAACTATATAAATTAAAGAAACAAAAGAGAGTAGTAAATTGATGTATAACAATGAGCTTTATCATGCCATATGAAAAAAATGAAAAAAAAACCCAAAAATCATTTTGTAATATAACTTTAAGAGTTGGTTATTACATTGAACATTGTCTACTTGTTATTTCAATGAACTAAATTGAATAATGAACAATACAACAGACTTCCTTGAAATGTCTGTTCCTTGGGGTAGCCTAGCCTAGGGGCTGGAAAGTTTGCTTTTGCATTGGTTTCATTCCAGAAGAAATAAAGCCAACGCAATTCAGAAAGAGTACAGCAATATTCTATATACAATGCATCACTGGTTTACACCAGTGACAAGACCAAGGGTCTTGTGCTGATGTTTAAAAGACATACTTATAGGAACCATTCTCATAGGATGACAGAAGTCCATTTTATACATCAAAGTAACTACTGATATTAAGAACATCACCACCACTGGCTGACACCACCCTTTGCTGTGACTTTCCATATTTTCCAAAGATAGGGGGGCACAAGAAGATGAACTAAAGTCAAAGCAATGGATATCAAGGATATTAATAATTAGAATAAGTAGTACAAGCCCACCAGGATGGCCAAGGTTTTTGTAAGCATGATACAGAAGGATTTGAAGCAGGCCATTTAAGTGGCTTTCAATATTTTCACAGCAAGCTCCTTTTAGCCAGAGTGCCAAAATGGGAAAAAGCCCAGTGTTAACTGATGGATTTAGTAAGTGGACCAAGAAAGTCAGCAGTACTGGCTGACAGAGGTTGGTGATTGATATTGTGATCGTAAAGGAGAGATAATAACCACCAAGGAACTTCATAATCTAAGTATTTTATGTTTGATATGTCAGTGAAAAGGAGCAATTGACCATGGAGATTGATAAAAATACTAAGAAACTTTCAATATGAAGGGCAGTTCACAAATCAGTGTCAAAAACTTCAGTATTGGTGGCAGGGAGAAGCTTCAGTATCTTCACATCCCATTTGTAAAACAACAGAAATAGAGCTCTAATCTTTGAGTATTCATGTAATGCAGAGAAGTATTGCTGGTTTTAGTAACTCTAATATAATCAAATCCATAGAAAACTTGATAAACAAGCAAGGAGGTTTTTTTGACTGTTTGCTTGTTTCTGGAAGATTAATACTCCAGTACTTTTTCTTACTAATGTGGCAGTGAAATAAAGTTCAAAACTATTTTGACTGTAAGACATGACATTTTTTTCTTTTTTTTTTCTTCCCAAATCTTTAATTCAGTTTTTAGAGTCAGATGCTTTAGACATGAAAGACATTGGATCAGTCTGAAGATGAGGTTTCTGGCTTTTCCTCCTCTACTCAGAGAGCTGTCTTCTGCCCTACAAAATGCTACAGTCCCTGTGAAAAAGAACAGTGTCATACCATCACCAGAGGGAAGACACTGCTTCCAGCCCAGCCTGTCTGACAGGCTGGTGGTAAAGACACTCTCCCACAAAGCACCTAGGCTGGGTTTTAGTCCCTGAGCTTGAGAAATACCTCATCATGAATCTTCCAGCATCTTGCCTGTATGCTGTCCCTGTCAGGGTACTGAATCAGACCATTTATCATCTTACTCTCTAGTTGGAAGAAAAATAATCCAGTAGTACTTAGCGAAGTTCCCAGTTTGATAAGGGTTTTGAGAAGACCTGTTTTATATAGCTTGGCTGTCATTAAAATTTTCAGATGAGACATGACTTGCATGAAAGCAAGTCATGGGCAGGCTGTTACCTTCTGGGAAGAGATGCCTAGGGCCTGAAAGGAAACACAACCTTTAAGATGCTTGAGAACTGCCACAGTTAAAATGATGCATCTCAAAGACAATGAAGTAGTGCCTGGGTCTGGATAAAATGGAGATATCATCTCACTGTGCAGGGAAGGAGAGTTGGAACTATGGTTATTAAGATCATGAGCAAAGCTTTGGCATCCAGAACCATAATCACAAACTGATGGCAAACTGACATGGTACAAAAAAAAAGAGGGGTCTGGGGACAGCTCCAAGAACAGATGCTTGTGTGACAAGGTCCAGAAAAACATCAGAAACCTCACAAGGCTGTGAGAAGATAAATATTCAGAAAAAATATGGTAGCACATGTAGCAGATTCACTAGTTAGGAAAGTTTTAAAAAGGGGATAATAATAAGAAAAATCCTAACCTCTCAGAGGGAAAATAAAATATAAATATGACATGCCATCCTGTCATATTAACCCAGACCTGGTGAGAGACAAAAAGTGTTACTCAGACTTTCTTTTTTCCTCAGAAGACTGTCTCTGTACTCTTTTGTGGCTTGGATTTTTTTCTTTTTTTTTTATTAGATCCTTTGATGGAGAGTGCTCAGCAAGTAAACCATCTTGCTATTCAGAATTGTCTTTGTTTCTATGTTTTATTTATCTATTATTTCTTTGTTTCTTTTTTTCTTTTCCTCTTTATCCAGGATTTGGCTTCACACTTTTTTTGTATTGCATTGCACACAGAACATTCTGTTTCTTTAGGAGCTTTTTTATTGTGTGCATTACTGCAGAAAATAAACACCTGTACTTACACAAGTTTGTATGCAGCCTAGTGAGATATCCTTATTTTACAGATAGGAAACTAAAGTAGAGCAATTTGTCCCTAAAATGCTTCCTGATTTGGAATGGGTGAAGTTTTTTAGTTCTAAATCCTTCAATTTTTCCTTTTTCTGCTCTCCAATTGTGTTGGCTTTCACTTGTTACATTACAAGCTTTACAAGATCAATAGCCCTCCTCATCTTTTTGCCTTGTCAGTGCTGAATAAACAATGTGGGATGATAGAAGATATTTTTTTCCCACACAGATCAAGAAAGAATTTGCGGTTTTGGCCATCTTGCCAGGCACATGTCAAGTATTGGTTAGTTAAACAACTGTTTGTGGCTAAGAAAAAATTTGGGCTCCCAGTACATTTTCTTTACCTCCACTTTTTCAAATTGGTTCTCTAGCCTATGCAACATACAGGTAGATTCAGTTTACAAGGGAATTGCTTCAGGGAATATGTGTTCTCTCCAGCCCAGAAGTGCATGTACTTCTCTAGACTAAACATAACAAATATGTCTCCCTAGCACTTGCAGAGCCTTTGCAGTTTTCAAAGTTGACTGTCCCAGAGGCTGCAGTCTCTGTGCAATGTTAAGTGACCCAAAATGCCAGAAGACAACATGCAATTTATATTATTATTTATTGAATTCCAAGCATGCAAATTCATATTATAAAAGTCTGAAAAAATGCTTTTGTGTGCAATATCCATTCCAGTGTCAGACAAATGGCCTCGTTCATTGTCCTGTGTCTTAGGGCAGACAGCGAAAAAACATAAAAAACCAGCGAGAGTCTTAGGGATGCCTCTCCATAATCATCTTCCAGCATTTCACTATTTTTGGCTCAGAGAGTCCCTGAGAATCAGTCAGGCTTTTTTTTTTAATACATAAGGGGTTTTTCCTTCCATGGGTTGTCCATCACTGTAAGAACCATATAGGCTTTCAGTGTCTACTACCTCCATGGGTAAGAAACTGTACAGCTGAACTATGGATTAACAAATATTTTCTTCACCCACATAAGATCACTCACCAGTTTCATCTGATGTCTCCTACTTATTGTTTTAGAAGTACAGTTGTTATGTACTAATTTTCACCAAAGCACCTAAGATTTTGAAGACCTGTATGTATATTTCTATACATATTTCTTCCTGGGTGATACCCCCCAGTTCTGCCATTAGCTCTGTCTCAAACTGGTTGTCTTCTCTGTTCCTCTCCCAGGTATACCATAACCTTTTGGATAGGGTGGATGCCGTGTAGCACTGGTTCAAAAGACCCCTGACATTCCTTCTAGACTGTAACTCAAATATATGTAAGGAACAAAGTTTTACGTAAAAGAAACTGAGAATTTTAGAACTTTAGAACTAATCTGACAATTGTCAGTTTTAGTCAGACTGACAAAGTTTTACATAAAAGAAACTGAGAATTTTAGAACTTTAGAACTAATCTGACAATTGTCAGTTTTAGTCAGACTTAACCAGAAAAATAAACAGCTTGATGAATAATCCCAAGAAAAAATACTGCAATATGTGTAAAGGCTGCTCTGAAATGGCAGAGCAAAATTGCCACACTGTAGATCAAAGTTATGAAACAAAATGAACAATATGAATAAAAAAACTAATAGCTTAGGGTTTTGTGTTTTGCTGTGGTTTTTTTGTTTGTTTTCTAATTTTGAGTAGACGAAGAAGATATGCATCAATGTTTAAGTAATATTAAATCTTCAAGTGACAAAACAAAGTTGATTTAGGATTGTTAAAAGATGCAGTGACCTAAGCTGATCTTTTGGATGGTAATAAGCCACTTAGCTAAATCCCATCAAGAATCCTGCTTACTAAGTGATGGTACAGTGTGACCTAACAGGAGAAGAAAACAAATATTACAAATAAAAGGAAACCCTAGAAATAATGATCAATGTCCTAAGGCATTTGAAAGTAGAAAAAAACTGTGCAAAGAGACATTATTAAATCAGGGTGATACTTGGGGATCTCCTGTAAGAAGCTGAGAAATGAATTTGTGAGAAGATAGTGAGAAGAAAAATGTTACTATCAGCTGGGAAGAAGCCGCAGTGTGACAGACTCCAATTACAGTTGCATCAAAGAAAAATAACTAACCACAGACTGGCAAAGAGAGGAAAATGGATAAGCTTTAATTGCCTCAACAGAGCTGGTCTTAGGCACATCTGAACACAAATCAGAAAGGTCATCTGAAAGAATGTGAAGCTGCTTAGAAACAAAGAAAAATGGAAAACAACTTTTCAAATAATGAGAAATGGGAATAAGGAGAGGAAGAACTCCCAGTCTTTATCCTTATTAAACAGAATTTTGTTCAGTTTAATTCTGTAAAACATTCGAACATAACAAACAATCCACCAAAAGCATAAAAACAAGGATCAGGCTGCTGCAGAAGTTTGTGGAGTCATTCATCAGGTCTGACCCCTAAGACTGACCAAAAGTTGCAGGCAGGAGAAGAAAATTTTTAAAAGCTTCAGTGAAGCTGGCTTAAGGACTTCCTTGGACTTCTCTGTCAGTCTCTTGGCATGAGGGTTCTTCTTGGAAAGCCAGAAATTTGTCAAGGATTGTAAGACTTTGAAAGTCCACAAATAATATTTATGCTACTATCATTTGCTGTGAAGCCATACAAAGTTTCACAGGGCAAATCACACTGGGAAAAATTTAGATCAGACTCTAATGCAATTAACTTCATAACAGGGAGGTCAGCCTAGGGGAGAAAACAACACAACAAAGTCTCATTGAATCTCAAAATGCAGTTCAGATCCAGAAAAAAGAGTGGGTTTGTCCTCAGAAAGAATAAAGTTAATAGAAGTCATTGTATAAAAAAAATCTCCATTGTAAAGAAGGAAGAATTGAGAGTTCCTTGAAAATGCTCTGAATCTCATTTGCATTCAGTGTCATCTCCTAATCCGTATGCGCAGGTGGAAAAAGGAGTGAGAGCAGCTTTCAGAGGCTTGGAGATGGAAACCTGCAAGTCTGAGTCTGCACCAAGTGTCATCTGGGACATAACATCAGCAAAATATTTCTGTGACTTATGTCTTCTCACTTCTGGTTTGTTTTTGGGGTTTTTTTCAGAAAAATATTTCTAATTTCATAGCCAAGAACTGGATTCCTTACTTTTCAAACTTACTGTTTGCATTTTGATCTCTATCTAAAGTGAGATTAGGTGAAGCTTTTGTATAAAAGACATTTTACTTTTTGGGGGGCATTCAATTGCAGTAAAATATTGCTATAGGTGTGTCCTTCTGCTTAATGTAATCCCCACTGCATGCCAAATCTTTATTGCAGTGACAGAGGAAATTATCATGGTGAAAGCGTTAGGAACATGCCATGATGTGGCAGAAGGCAGGTGACAGCTTTTTTAAAAACAGAATGTGACAAGGGAGACCAAGCAGGAAGAAGAGAGCAAGTTATTCCCTTCTTCACTCCCCATAAAAGAATCATAATTTATGGTGCGCCTGATGCTACCCTTAAGGTGTTGTAAAGCACTATACAATCAGAAAAACTTGGCAGGTATTAATAGAGGCTACATATCAGTACCCTCAGTGTCAACAGAGATTCCTACAAAAAATTAGGCTTTTTTTTTTTTTTCCCAACAGCAGGCTTCTCAGGAAACATCTTTTCTATCATTATTTGTATCTTCACATTTTTCAAAAAGATGGGTTTCAGTGATCTTTTTCTACTCTGTTTCCACAGCTAGCTCCATTATTTTATGACTTGCCATGAAGTATTGGAATTATTTGCCTTTGATTGGAAGGAAAGAGTGCTTAAATCACAGCATCCAAAGATGCCTAATCATAATTTACAGAGATCTAATTTAGAAGTCCCGTCAAACCTGAGAATGACAGGTTGGGGATTTCAATAGCAACTACTTCTCAAAAAAGCAGTCAGTCCTTTAGAAGCAATGTACAATTAAGGTCATCCTGCCTAACTTTTGGAGTATGACATGTCAATGGACTTTATCCAGCAATTCCTACAGTGCAGAAGAAGTACTTTATGCTTGATAGTGTTTCTTAAATATATCCACTCTCATTTAAACACTCAAATGATAAGTCAAAAATCTTCCACTGCCATAGTTCTTAGTAGTTTATTAACTGTTCAAAGGTTTCACTCAATTCTCAATCTCAATTGATTTTTCATAAGTTTCTAGAGATTGGCACACATACCTTGTACTCTTAGGTCAAAGGGCAGGTACTGACAGATTTATTGTCTTCTGTCAGTATATTCAAAAGGCGCAGCATTGTAGTATTTCTATTTGCAAGCAAATTAGGCTTAGTTATCATGTCTGAAACCAAACTCCAAATCTCTCACTTCTTTTCAGAATGCTTAGGAATTACTTGATACTTCTTTTTGAAGAAATTAAACAGATCTAGTAAAAATATTCCAGTAGTGGAATCCTCTCTGTTCTGCACGTGACTGTAACATCACTTCTTTTTTCTAGCTGAAGTTCCAGTGATGGTAGACCCAAGTTCCCTGTTTATCTTCAGCTACAGCACCACACCACACATAAGTTTGCACTTGATTTGCTATAGATCACGTCCCAGCTCCTATCTCAGAATCATTTTTCCAAGAGATAGTTTCTTACCATATGTATATGGCCTTTTTCCTTGACTTTCTATATAAGTTTATTAAGAAACAAATTATTCATAGGTACATTCTAAATGCAGCAGTAGAAACCTATTGATACAACTGATCTGTCCTCCAATTTTCATGTTATTTGAAAACTACATGTGTTGATTTTTTTTCTTCTGAGCCATATTAGCCAGCTCAGAAACACTGACCAAGACTAACACAAAGAAAAGTAAGAGTCTTGCTGATTTGTTTAAGGAAAATACAAATCACATATATGCTGCACTTAAAGCATGAGTGTAGTTTTAAGCTACTAAAATTTATAAATATACACTGGTATTATTGCTTTCCTGGAGACAGTCTTAGTTAATAAACTTGCCCGCAGAGTAATTTTGAGGACAAAGTATCTTGAGTATTTGTGCCTCAAGATTTAGGGTGTTTAGATATTACAATTACTTGAAGTTTAAATGTTTTTATGAAGATTTTAAACTCAAATTGGAGAAGAGGAAATAGCCAAAGAGCAGAAGAAAAACAGCCATCAGTCATTCCAACTGGGATAAACAGAGACTGAATAACCTCACTTCAGTGAAGTTCACTTTTTTTTTCTGGCAAGATATTCTGTTTTTAATTTGTTAGACCAACTTTTTCTTTTTGATTTTTTAATTTTTTTTTTTTTATATTTTCCTGTCTGGAGAGTACTGCACATGAACCTAAGGGAACAGGAGATGTACTCAAAACAGTAGCACAGCATAAAATGTTCAGACACTGGATAGGGATGACCTCATCCTATTTTGCCTGAGTTGACTAGCTCTAAGAAGTGAGCTCGCCATTAATGTGTTCCAACAATTCTTTGGGGAACTGAAGTTCAACATTAAGAGGCACAATGCCATTCCTCTTCATCCACAGTAATACAGTGGATATTTTGAAAGTTTAAAATGCAAAAATAAAAAAAAAATAAAGGAAACTAAAAGGTTAGTTCTCCCAAAAAAATACTAAGGAGGTATTATGGTTGACATCATAAAAGAATATATCACAACATGCTCTGTAAGCAGTAAGAGAAAGTATTCAAGATATTGTTTTGCATTAGGGAAAATCCTGAACAAATTAGAGCAAATAAACTCTCCTGAATGCTTGTACTCTTGTTATGACACCATTTAACAAGAACATGGCTTTTAATCTCTCTTCTAAGAAAAACTCAGGAAAAAGCTGCTTTCACATAAAAACTGAAACTGAAATGAAAATTATCTAATCTAAAAGCTATTTTCAAGTGAGACTATCTCTGCAAGTTCATCTCATGTTGTTCATATTTCTGTTTTCTGTCCTCCAGCATGCTTCAATGAGTTTTCCAAACCCACAAAGCCGCATATATTATTCAGTTATTTTATCTCTCTCAGTAAAATAAAGCTTGTCACATTAGTCAAAATCTGAACATCTCAGTCTGTTTTTATCTTAGTTTTTTCTTAAGCTCCAGGAAATAAGCTGTGTTCCTCATGGATTTACCACTAAAAACCTTCTCAGAATAACCAGGACTACATTTCTAGTAAACTGGGAGAAGATGATGCGTGGCACCGGAGGAAGCAAACTTCTTAGTTGTGGTTTGGTACATCCAGAATTATGTCATCCACTTACACACATTGACTCCAGAACACAAATCTATTTCCCCATCAATCTTGGATGTCAATTTTCTTCTTTTCTATAGGAAATTAGAAACACGGGGGCTTCAAACTGCAACAAGCCTATGTCTTCTTTCTCATTGCAGAGAGGGGTGGGTGCACATAGACACAGAGATAACCTCTCTCCAATGTTTTGAAAGAACAGAGCAATGAAACTTATTTTCCCAAACTACATAGCTTTTTGCAACTCATCTTTTCTGTTAAAGAAACAAATGAAAATTACTTCTATTCATAGAGGCATTTATTTGGCATTGTGGGATTTTTTTTTTAATCAAGTCAACATTGTATGGCCTAAAAATTATTTTTCCTGACAGTTCATAACACATGAATCACCTACTAGACTGTAGAAAGCATGATGGTTTCCTCCAAAGAAAGCAGAGAACAACTTATGCAAAATGTGCAGCCTTGTGAAAATGTTTTTTTCCTAGTAGGGCAATAGAACAGGTCTGAGAAGTCCTAGTAGGAAGGGAAATGTTTTATTTTCTTTTTGCCTTTGCTTCAGAAATAGCATCTGTGCCAAAGACATGAAGGGATGGATGAGAAGTATTCAGAAGTGAAAAAATGAGCAGATTTGGATGGCTCTAATTCAAACTGTAAAAGAGGAAAATCAGAGCTACCATATAGTGACACAAGAATTGTGAATATGAATGAAATAATTTTAGAGATAATTATTTTATTGAGAAGCGTAATTAATTATATAAAAGGGAGGGAGATTGTTGCTTCCTAAACACTCCTGAGCAGTAGAGTATCAGGCACCTTGATACACAATCACAGGAATTTCTGTGCTATAAGCAGTTCAGTTGCTTCACAGAGATGCTATCCTCTCCCCTTAATTTTGCAAAGGTGTTAAGAGTGGACATGGAATCATTTCCACCTCTCTTCATCTCACAGGAGCAGGTGTCCTGTCTCAGTGTAGTGGCTGCAGTGCTGTATGGAGGTATTTCAGTGCTCAGGGCAGGATGTTAATTTGCCTTCCCCCCACTGCTCCCCTCCCGGCAGCAGATCCTGTGTCCAGTAATGCTCTTGTTTTAAATCTCTGATATTCCCACACACAAACCAAAGGAGCTTTTTACACTGACCCGAATAGAACTCTTCTTCCTGAAATGTATCATTAACTCTAAGTTGTTCTTGAAAGGGGCGCTCAAGCTGAACTTTCTCAATTATGGGAGGAAAATTGTAACTTTCTAGAAGGCTGGTAGACAAAATTTTAAAGATAGATATCTGTGAAAAAAGTCACAATCATCTATTTGGAGCAGAAAACATAATTTTGCATTGAATTGACTTATATTACAGTGGGCACAGTGTTGCTGCTGCCCAAAAATGGAAAATTATCTCCATAAGTCATCCATTAACCAACAACACAGGCCCAGCTAGTTCAGCCGAACATAAATATTTCTCATTATTCATGTGAAGATAAAACAGTCTGAAATGTGTGAGAAATTGAACAATGCCATAATAAAGAATAGACCATGTACAAGTATAAAGGGGAAATGACAATTGTCAGAGTTGCCAAATAGTCTTGTGCTCTGTCAAAATCAATCCATTCTCAGTCCACTGAAAAAAACAACCTGACTGGAAGGAACCTCTTCAATCAGTGCATTCAGACCTTTGAGGAAACTTTTAAACTGATTATTTCTTAAAATTACTTCTAATTTCAGTTCTGCTCTTCTTGTTACTATTGAGTGATCATCATACAGACTCATTCTTCAGAATCTAGATACTTTCTTCTGCTATCCAGCTTAAATGTATTTACACTCCCTGAAATCTATCCGGAATTTCTTCCAATATTCTCTTTCAGTCTAATTTCTGTTTTTCTAGTTATTCCTTTTCAACTCTATGAACTATCCACTCAAACTCTGCTTTGATAAGCCAAATATAGAACAAGGATATTTTCTGGGGTGGTCTAAAATCTTGCATTCCACATGTGTACCAAGGCTGAGTTATGACTCTTTCCTGGAAAGAGACTGCAATCATAGAGAACTTTCCAGAGCCTTGGTCAATAACATTGATAGTTCCTTCTCTCTGGTGGAAACATGTTGTTAAATATATTGCAGCATTTTGTTTGTTGTTTTGAAATTCTTTACTGAAGCCAAGATAAGGGAAATTTACTGTGTCTCTTTTTTTAGCAAAACCCAGAACTCTTATCAGAGAAAATGTTTGGGTTACTGGTTGTTTGTTCTTGGGAAGTGCATGTTGCCTTTTCCCCATTTCTCAAACACGGTTCATGGATAGAGGATTTTCTTCTTCAAATTACATTGTAAAGTCTTTCATACAATCAACTCAGTCTAACATAATCAAATTCTGTTTTATTCTCTCTACTAGTTGCATTTAACTTCTGTTCTCTCTGCCCTTCTTCCATTTGGCTATAAATCTCACTAATATACTCATGTTTAAAGCTATCAGAATTCTGGAATGAAATCTATCTCACTCTCCCCATATACACACTTTCTCCCTTGGATTATAAGAATCTTGAGATGAGTTTCCACTTCAGTTCTGGTAATTTTTAATCAAGATATTGATTGAATGGAAATTCAGATCTGACCATTTGCAAGATAATACCTAAGCTGCTACTTGGAATTTCTCCAAAAAGGAAAACAAATGTTTCTTGTGTTAGAGAGCAGCAAGAGCAAGGCTGTTGCACAGGGGAAGATGAGCTGTGAGTTGCAGATGATCACAGCAGAGGCTTGCTGCAAGACCCCGGTATCTGAGCACACCAGGATATTGATAACAGCTGTTTTTTTGGCAATCCCAGACAAAGGAAGGTGATGAATCCAGTAAAACATGTATCCAAGGGGTCCAGAGAGGCAAAAGACAGGTTGAAGGCAAGACCAGAGACAAGCCAACAAGATAAGAGACAGGACTAGAAATGCATACAATATAGCTTAGGCAAGGCATAAAACCAGCCCCAGCATATCCAGGTAAGGTACAAACCCAGCAGAGCTCCAGGAGAAAAGGACAGTGGACAGGGAGTGAAGGTCCCAGTGGAAGGTCAGTCAGGACATTAGGGCCTGCTGTGCACTACCCTACTCCCAATCACTGCACAGATTTGACAAAAAGCAGATCTAGAAAGGGAAGGGATGAACTATATAAACCTGAGAAAGGACCTAGAAATAGCATATTCAAGTGAATAAGTCCTTGATGCTTGACCCCTTCATAGCCACCCACTTCTTCAGGCATCCAACAGGCAATAGAACCCCTTCACTATTTTTTAATCTTACCGCATTTTAGGACTCTTACTATGGAAATATCATGACAATAATTTGTAAAATTTTGATGCCAAACCTACAATCATGGACCAGAGTTCATTATTTTCATTTGGATATGGCTCCCCTCCCACCAAACAAAGCAAAGCAGTGATTTGCACAAGATTTCCCTCATCTGTGCACCATTTTGACTTTCCATCATGCCTAGATACAACCTGTAAAGAAGCCTACTTGTTTCATTATATTAATAGTGATCTCCTAGGAGAGACCTTCTGCTTAACAATTTATCTAGAAAAAAAGTCTTAAACCATTAAATCAATAGCAATTTGTAGCATTCACCTCAGTCTTCTACCACTTTCTCTTTTTAAAGCTGCAGGCACATTTGATAAAATTTTTAGATTCCCAGTAATTATAGAGGCTGGATTTAGTTTTTACTGTCAAAAGAATCTTACCAAAGGTAGTACAAGGTGAAAATATTGCTACAATGTTGCAGAAGATAGACTGAGGCTGTAATGACAGGTAATACATATTTGGATTTTGAAGGATTCTGGGATTTACAGGTGGAATTGCATGGCCTAAAGCAGCAAGAAGGTGTTCAACCCCTAGCCAGGAAACACCAATGGCAACTGCTTCAATGTGTTTGAGAGAGTGGGGCAGAGAAACAGGAAATAAATAAACTTCTGTCAGGTAATTTGTTGTGGTTTAGGAATGGTAGTCTCCAGTTTAGTGCTCCTGCTGAGATTCGCCAAACCACACTGTGCTCGCTCCCCTGTGATGGGCTGGAGAGGAGAATTGGAGGCACCAAAAGAAGGGGGTTGAGATAAGAACAATTTACCAGAAACAGCAATGAGATAAACAGTAACAGTAACAATATTAATAACAAAAGTGTACAATAGAGACAGTGATTCATGGGCAAAATGCTCACTGTGAAGCTTGCCCCAACCCCTTCACAGCCATGTCACCCTGACTGGTCCCTCCAGCTCACAACTGGTGCTGCCCAGCCTCTCCCTCTGGCTCAGAAGCAGGGCCACACAACCACTCCCTCTGGACTGGAAGGAACCCCTCCTCCTGGGAAGGGACTCCTTCTCTCAGCCCTCAGCAGTGACATGAGGTGGTATAGAGTAATCTCCAGGTCCTGGACATGGCTCCTCCTGGCCACTGCAAAAGTTAACACTAGCCTGGCTGGAACCAGGACATAATTACACCTCCAAAACCACAAATATTTCCCCCCCTGGTTTCCTTATACACTAAGATTGATGGATGGTGGATTGGATGGATGGATGATTTTGGATGGAACCTCCAAATCTATATGAGGGGTTTTTTTCTGTTTCATATTCCCTCTTTCCCATTTTCTGTTGACTGCATTGACACAAGTCAACAGAACTATTAACTTTTATCAACTATTAACTTTTATCACTGAAGTATTTTACATGAAGAAGTACAAAATCTGGTGACGCCAACCTAAAGCACGACTGCAGTCATAGTGCTTTACAATTAAGGCAAGGTTGATTAGGGAGCTGTTTTCTCTCATCTTGTAGATGGCACAGTCTACATTTTGTAGCTGGCTACAGCTTCTGTCAAGAGAAAGCAGATGGGGATGTCATAATGTTTTCATAGTGAAGATCCTAAAACACTGTAAGACTATAAAAACAAAAAAAAATCATACAGACTCCTAATACTTCCCCTGCTGTAAGAAGCAGCTTTAATTAAATATATTTGCAGCTAACTAACTGCAGATTGGAGGGAGCACTGGGACTGAAATTTTGCCACTGAAAGATAAACAGGGACAACCAACCATAACACTGACAAAAGAAACCAAAACAACAACCCTGCTTTTGGGGCAGTGCCTGGGAAAGACACAATTTCTCACAGGTGATCTGCGAAGTTATGCCCAGTTCTGGAACTTAAAGCATAAAACCTGACTCAAAAATAAATAAGCACCACCAGCAGCATCCAAGGATGCCAAATTTCAGATGGTGGAGGCTTCAGCTGCAGGGTAGAAAAGGTTTCCAAGACAATCTTGCCCTGCTCTGAAATGTCACCTCTCACTCACTCAATCTTTGTTTAGCTTTCTCTTGAGATCTGCCAAGCCCAGTAGCATTTCCTCCAGAAGATTTTTTTTATAAGCCAAGGAGTTATTCCCAAAGGGAATGAGCCTTTATTAGGAAACAAAAAGGGCATCTGGTTCAAATCAAATAGTGGATCAGAGAGCAGGAATATTTTTTCTTTACTGATACAAGACTTCTGCAGCTTCCAGTGAACAGAATGGGGCACAGAATGCCAATTCAATTAGGCAGCACTGTTTCCTCTGACTCCAGCAGGGAAGTTTGCTGTTGCAAGGCAGAGACTCCTGGGAGCTGCTAGTTACTTCCTATGTGACCTTGGGCAAGATTCTTCATATTCTCATGCCACAGTTAGCTGGCAAGAGTGTTGAAGTCTTAATTAACATGGGAGAAACATGAAGGGGACTGTAGGAAAAGCATAATTTTGTCTTTATTACGTTGCCATTTGGACTGGTTGACACATCTCTTGCTCCTATTGATCAGATTCCAAAACTGCCTCAGATTTAAAGAAAAAAAAGCTGGTATTTTAATATGCTAATTTATAAAGTAAGAGTTATGCTACAGTGAATCAAGTCTAAGAGCTTACTAAAAGAAGCAGTCAGGACTCCCACCTCCTCTCTGGACCAGTGCTGCCTTGTGCTTATGCTTTCCCGAGGGCTTCATGAGCTGGTAGTGCTCACTAAAGGCAGGAAAAAATGCATCTCCCCACACAAAACCATGGATTCAGAAAGCAGAATTGTATCAGTCAGGTCAGCTGAGATCTTGAGGCAGGAACACAGTTCCAGGGAGCTTGTGTGGGGTGGAACAGGGAATGGCAGCTCCATCCTGGTGGCTGTGGGCTTCCCATGTCCTAAGTCTTATCCATGAAACTTCCCCTCTGTCCAAGCAGACATCCCCACAAATTATTCATTTTTTGGATAAGGAGCCCAAGAACAGTAAATGTGACTCTCCTCGACAAGTCAGGGGGAGCCTTTAGATGGTAAGAGACCTTAAAAAATAAACTACAATTTTAAAAACAGGCTCACCTATGCCTGCTTGGCACCCCATTGTCCTGGAAGCCAATTCTCCTGCTTTCCTCTGTTTACTTCTTTCAGAGCTCTTTCCAGAGAGATAGACAGTTGATAAGTGAGCCTGGAGTTGTTGTACAGGAAACTATAAGAATAAATTTAAAGTCTCCAATAAATATTTAGACTATTTCGTCATAATCATACTACAGCATCAAGAAAGCTTGCATGTTAACTGCAGTAGATGAAGGGCAAAAGAGAAGGGAGGAATGCAGTGAAAAGTTTCAGAGGGAAAAAAGTTCACATTTTCAACTCTGTGTTTCTTCTCAGTGATGACTGTAAAAGAAAATATAAAGTGAAGAAAAAAATTGCTTTCTCTTTCAAGATAGAATTTCATCTGGCTAGTTTTCTCCACTGAACATTTTCCCATTTTTTCAATACTGCTCAATCCTTTTGCAACAAACAAGAGAGGACAAAGTGAAGGGAAGAAAAAATTTCCAGTTCACTCTTAAACAATCATCCATCTCCTGGTCATTAAGCCTTTGTTTGGCCTAATGGAAGAACATTATTTCAAAAGCTGGATTTATTTTTTTGATTTAATTACAGATATTTCAGTGAAAGCTGGATGTTGTTGATACTGCAAAATCAGTACTATTGCATCTAGTAGAAGGGCCTAGAAAGAGAAATTGCGTCAGTAGTTGTTTTGGTCCAAGGCATATTCATACTCTGTTTTAATGTTTGTAAAGTAAAAATTTACCAGTAAAGGAGGAAAAAATCTTCCTCATGCTTACTTGCACCATGAAATTAAAACTAGCTCCTATAACTACAGATGAATCAGAATAATATACCTACAGTGCACAGGCATACTAACACATGATTCCCTTTGTTTGGCTCTAAATTAAGAGCTATTATTAGTTATCCTGTGGTAGTTATAATCAGAAATTGCTCTTATGATCTTCCTTGCCTTTAGAAGAAAACTGATGAGAACCAAACTGTATTTCCTTGAAATTCTTTATTTTTATTCTGCTTGCTCCCACCCTCTTTTGAAGCCCTCCGAAGTTGGAACTTGTCATATTTGTTATATAATAATTGCGTAATCTTCCATTTTTACCACCCTTAGTCCTTATTTTTAAGGTTCAACCATTAAGGGCCATAAAACAACAACAACAACAACAACAACAACAACAAAAAAAAAACCCAAAAAACCCAAACAAACAAAACAAACAAACAAACAAAAAAAACAAAAAAACCCCAAACAAACAAAAAAAACCCCGAATCAAAAACCACAAGGCTCTCACTCCAGAATAGACACATTGAGTTGATCAGCAGAAAGGGCCTGTCAGGCAGCATTGCAAAAATAACTCTGTGCTTCACCTTAAAATCGGAGAACTAGGACATACTACCAAAACATTGATTAGCATGCATTCACATTTATTGGGGTAACAGAAGGCATGTGTCCTTCAGAGATCTGGCCTGTTATGTTCAAACTTGTGTTTGAAAAAATGTTAGTTCATCCCAAAGGATAAATCAAAACATTTAGCATACCACTAAATCCATCATGAACTTCTTGCAAAGGAGAAGCTAACAAATATCCCAGACTAGGTGCTTTGGAATTTTAGCAGAGAGAGTCAGGGCAGATGCTTTCTGACCCATATGAATAACTGTGTTTCTTCAGTAACAAAGGCAGTGTGTTATCCCATTAGGTCCACTGGAAGCTGCCCATGGCAGGGGGTTAGAAAAAGATGAACTTAACAGTCCCTTCCAGCCCAACCTATTTTATTATACTTACTCACTCACTCCCTTTAGGATCCATGTGATTTTCAGGAGGTCCACAGACAGCCAAGAGAGCACACACAGAAAAATGTTTCAGACACTTGAATCTCATTAATACATTTGCTGTAAATAAAACAATTCACAGGGTTGCAGAACTAAGTGGATTTAGCTCACACATGGCTCTATATAAAATATGGGAAGCTTTACAGTGTTAGACTGTGATTTTGTTTATAAGGTGACTAGGATGTTATTATTGCCATCAGAAGGGCTTCTTCCTTTCTAAATAGTCACATTTTGGAAAAAAATGTTTACCATTCATTTATTAACAGGCTTAGTTACTATGACTCAGAAGTGTACAAGTAGCTGTGTGAATCTCTAGAGCACTGATTAACTTTTATGCAGCTTTGAGAGCTGTCATAATCTGCAAATTTTATACCAATATGAAATAAAGTGATCAAATCACCAACACTAAACTGAGTTAATGCCATTAGACTTACAATAATGCTTTCCTGGATACACAAGATACGTATGATGAAGCATATGTCAGAGATTTACAGCCTTTGCCCACCCATGACAGGTCAAAATTTCCTTTTTATTTTAAAAAACCTATTAATAATTCATATTCATGGACTGAACATTAATTTGTTGTATCAAACTTCAAAACCAGGGTAGATTTAGCAGATTCTCTGATAAACATCCATAGCTCTTGTTAAACTAATAAAACCAAAACTGGTTTTCTTGGAAGGTCAGCCTAAATGTCCCCTTCTGTTTGCTTTATCCATAAAGATAGGATTTATTTAGAGAGGCAATTCATATGACACTTAGCATTCTAAATTCCTAGTCCCAAAGCTACCAAGAGTGTCTCCTGGCTTTATTACAGCTTTTCTGGTTCATATTATGCATTAGAAGGAACTCTGCAATTGTTACCTTTAATATTTAAAAATAAATCTCTCAGTGCTTTAAAAAAGCCTGAGAAGGATGGGCTACTTTGAAAAATAAGTAGGTACTTTGTGCTCTGCTTAAAGATATTGTGTCTAATGAAAAAAATACAATGTGGAAAAAGAAGAGCTTGAGTAAGGCTATATATACAAAAGTGATTTTTTTCTCTCACTGTAACAGTTTAGTGCTTGATAGTCGTGAAACTGAGGCAATTTACTTCTCAGCTGAAGATGTCAAACACTGGTTATCACCATCCTTCAGCAGGCAGGTGGAAACCACAACAGAACCTATCATTTTTAATCGTATGACCAGACTTTAAGTAATCTTGGCACAAATGTAGAGGCAAGGATTCCTGTGGTCTCAGCATCACACCTACATTCCACTGGTTGTAGAGAAAACAACTAAGTTTGCCTGAAAGAGGCCCCCTTGCCACAGTAACTCCGAACTTGACAAGGGGTGACTTCTCCAGTGGAGAATCTGAATACAGCCTTAGAAACAAAAGAAGCAGTGCTAGTTCAGAATTCTTATCTAAATAACATTGGATGTTTTGAGTATTCAGAAAGAAGGAATAGGTCTAGAAAAGTGAATCTTTACATAGGATAGTCACAACCCCCTGGATGACAACAAGTTTTTGGGTTCTTTACTTTCATTATTTTGTTGTTTTAATTATCCCAGCCTGACTATGATGTCAATGCCTTTGATGTATAGGGATTTTTAAATGTCTTTGCATATAAAGTATTTTAAAATATTTGCAATTAAACCAATGAGGTAGTATGAAAGGGGGAAAAAATTTATGTTTATGCTTATTTAGGTTGTCAGCTGAACAGGGAAGGAGGAAGTATATTACCACAGGGATCCTAAGTTACTCAGAGGTTTGTATGCATTGTTGCTGTATAAATAATGTCTGAATCTCTTTGAAATTCTGGAATTGCTGACTATTAGTTATTTTGTATAGTAAAAGTCTTAGAAAACCAAACTAACACATTTATTTTGGTGTCATTAGTAAATAGAAGAACACAACCATGGATCCATTACCGACCCTGGCAGAGTTCAGCGCCTCAACATTCCTATTGCAGGTCACAACTGTTCAAAGGCCTCCTATTTCTGTCACAGTACATAAATCAAAATATTTCTAGCAGTTTCATGTTTCTTTTTGAAGAGATCTTGTAAAAAGGAAGTGCAGTTCCAAAGCTGTCTTCTGTCCCCAGTACAGAGTACATGCTTGGGAAATACCTTCAGAATTCATTTTGAGCACTCTTTTTAAATGCATGCTGCCAGCAAAAGCTAATAGATGATGGTAGCAAAATTAGCCATGTGAAGCATTCTGGGATAATGACTTAATTAATTACTTTGGTTTCAACACAGAAAAGGACTTTAATAACTATTCATATTTAATAGTGATGCATAAATCAGGACATATAGTTTGAAGGTCTTATAAGCTTTAGAAATCCACAACATAAAATACATTATCTTTGTTTCTCAGTTGGGGTAACAATGAAATAACCAGAGAAAACAGAAATAAGAGTATTTACTAATTTAAAGTAAGTGAGCCGAAGAACAGTTCTTGCTTAACTTAAGTACTTATTTCATTGCAACCTGCATTGCAAACCTTCTCAAGTGCTATATATTGAGTGCTCCAGAGTTGGTATAAGAACTAGAGCTGTATTTTAAGACTTGATAATGGTATGCTCCCCCATTTTTTGCCATCTGTGTTTAAGAGGCAGTATTTTCTTTGGATGTAAAATCAAATAATGAAAAAATTGTCCCCCTGGCTTAGAATGCAAGCATCAGTATCAGTGCTAGTGTTTACTTTACAGAAAAAGAAATAGAGATAAAAGTGAAAAGTGACAAGAAGTACAAATATAAACTCTAGGGTGATGTGGCACACTTACTGCATGTCCTTCACAAATACATGCCTCTTCTCACTATGGAGAAGAGCCAACACAAAGCATCCTTGGAGTATATTTCAGCATTTTTATATGGCTTTTATACAGCTGCCCACTTCTGGCATGGTAGGCTGGGTAGCCTGTCCAGCTGCAGCTCAGTTCTGTGTTTTAGGTGATAAATTACCATCCACTGGTACTATTTCAACTCAGTGTGAACAGCTTTGGCCAGAACTTCTGCTCCTGTCTGCCCATAAATGCATCCTAAATCATTATCAGATTGTCTATCCTTAATGTGCAATCTGGTGCCCGACCTAAGCAGACAGCATGTAATTTGTCTGCATAATATTCTTAGCCCATCTGTGTGACCGATGACATGAGCTCGTCAGATTTGTCCAGTCTTTTCTGGGCTGTTTCATAAAAAAGATATAATGATTACAAAGAAGCAGAATTTAAGACACAGAGACTATCTTGCTGCTTTTGTTAGGCTATCAACTTTGGATAAAGTAAATGTTAGAAATTAAATATATAAATGTCAAATATATAAATATATATATACATATATATATATACACTATAAACTATATAGATTATATTATATATTACATATATTAGAAAATATATATTATTATATAATTTATATATGTCAAATATATAAATGACTTTTAACTTGGGATATAAAATATAAATATATATTTTTATATATAAGTCAAAAAAGGTTTTTATATGGACTAAAAATATTTCTAAGTATAATAACAGGGTGCAATCATATCCAGTGGACAGGCACTCACTCAGCCTTTTAAACTTTTTATTTTGAAAATGTCTTTTAATGGATAGCTTCCTAAGCATATCAGAAAGAATAAATCCAACATATAATCATATAAGTAATTTCAGCTTCCTTGGAGACATGGTATTGGCACTGAACCTTGAATTAATGGAAAAGACCATATACAAAAATAATGATCAATTATCTATTTGTCTTTTTTTTTTTAATTGATCAAAGTCATTCTTTGTTGCCACTCAGAGCACCATGGAGCTTTCTGACAGATTCACAACAAAAATTTTGATTCATTAGGCTTTCATAAACTCTGCTGGACACGACCTAGTGAAACAATCTTTTTTAACTACTCAAATGTGCAAAAAAAAGGATAGTTGCTGATACAGTTCCAGTTTCAATAAGATGGATCCAAACAAAATATCTAAGATCTAAAACCAAATAGGAACTAAGTAGTGCAGCTTAATTCATGGAAGTATTTTGCCTGCAAAAATCCACGCTTTCCCTTGAATTTGCAGAGAATTCTAATTTCACCTCTTGAGCATACTGCAGATCACTCTGTGTGGGACCAGAATCACTAAACACAGACATTATTTCTAGCAGAAACTTGGTAACACTGGTTCCTTAGTTCTAGCTGCAATTATTTAATGTTTTTGAATAGAATATCCTTGGTTCAGTCATTGGGAATGTCAATGCGTATCATGGCAATCAGTGTCATGGAAAATGAAGTTAGGGCCAAAGAGAATAGGCCTCTAGTAGCTGTTTAATTAACTCAGAGAAGACAAGTTAAGGAGGGCCCAAGTGTTAACAGCTAACCTCTCTAAGCACGTCTGCTTATTCATTTTTGTTTTGACAGTGATTTATGGCTGTGATTCTTGCCTAGCAAGTAACAGCTATACTGCCTCAGGCCACGTGTTATGAGACATAAAGAAAACAAGCCTGTCCAGTAGTTGCATTCCACTGTGTTCCATCACAGATGTGAATTCTATAGCAAAATAAAACACAGATTAAGACACACATACTTAGCTACATCACCTCCTCACCTCCTTTTAGACAGCTTCTCTTGTTTCTACTCTGACAGTCTTCTCTGCTGCTTTAAAATAGGAAGATGCTCAGCACTGACAACAGACAAGGGTCAAACACAACATAAGTGGTATCTCTTTCATCCTTGAATTCCTCACACACTTGCAAGTGAGAAACTCACTCTCCATGCCATGGGGAAAAAGGATGATGCCCAGCTTGGCTCAAACAGAGGAGGCCAGCCCCTCAGTCTAGAAGGCTCTGGAGGGGATGTGAGAATTTAAGTGGATTGTGAAGGTTCTGAGAGCCCTCAAACAGAGCAGGTTTCCCATTGTGGTATGTGCCTTTGCATGGCAAACATGTCTCTGCTGGAAAGAACCCACAGTGTTAAAGCAATCTGTGGCAGATAAACTGTTCACATCTGTCTTTCCTCCTCTGTAACCCCAAGATGGTATAGTGGGGAAAAACCAGGAATTTTCAAGGCAACTATAAGCATTTTGGTCAGCAGTTGTAAGCTTTTTTCCTTTATTATGAGTTTTAAATTGATAGAATTTATGTTGAGTACTGTGTGGGATGTGCAGAGTTCAGCCCTCTTCACACTGTACAAATAGAGATTCCAAACAAACATACTTTAAGGTTTTATCATTTAAAAATAAGTAGGAATGTGTTAGACTGATCTTACACAGTCTCTTTCTGATAGGGGACACAGAGCCTTAGCTCAACAATTACAGTGTGGAGGCACAAGGGATACTAGAAAGAGTTATGAGGTTTGTGATGTTCACTTTTGTTCCATCTCTACTGTGGAAGAACTTACAATTAACTTATTTGGTTTTCTCAGTTAGTTAAGCTGCCAAAAAAAAGCAGTGACATCAAAGTCATTTAGCACCTTGCTTAAATATGACTTAATGACTGAGAAATGATACCAGAATGTTCAGCAGACTACTGGCAACAGAGGGTACATTCTAATTTAAATGGATTTCTATTACCTTATCTAAGTTTACTCAAGAGCCTTATTCTTCTCTCCCTATATACAAATACATTTATACAGACAGATAATTTCTGCAATGTTTACCCATACACAGACAGGTTAGAAATCTCTAGAATTACTGGGAAGCATGCTTGTTTGCTTTATATACATGGTGCAAAAATTAATACCACACATGGGATGTGTTAGGCATTTTCAAAGTGCTCCATAAGATCTCTTCATAAAAACATCCTGTCAAAAAATTATAAAAATAAGAAAACTGTCACTGCTCCCTATGGATCAGAACTCACTTGAGGACATGAGACAGGATAACCTGAAAAGATACCATCAGTGTGTAATAATTGGGCTGAATGTGCAAGAACTCTATATATTTATCCAATAATATGATGTGGTCCTGATTTGACTTCTTTACAAAATTCTCTTGTTATGAAATATAATAATGACTGGACTATTATACACTCCCCTGCCCTTTGCAGAAGGATCACTATGTTACACTGCCATAAATCAAGGACACAGTTTAAGGGGTAAATCAGAGGAAAACACAGCAGGTGCAGAAGACAGCAAAGAAGTGATCCAGGACTAAAGAAAGCTGTCCTTGTCCAGAGAAAGGAGGCAATTATCTTCAGCACTCAGCAGACAGACAAAGCACTGTTACAGTGTTGGTAAAGCTTGTTTCCAGTTCCCTGGAGATCAACATTCACTGCTCAGTAGAGACAGGCCTATCGAAACTGGTTTGTTTATAAAAGGAACACTTTTACCACTGGAAACAGTAGAAAGAGTTAGGTAGCTAAAATACACTCAACATAATAGAAAACAGATGTCTTCTATTATAAGACCCAGTTGTACGATCAGGGGACATCACCTACACTCAGCATTGCCAAGTTCATGTAGCTGCATTTATTGTCTTTAAATTGAACAGTCATCCAGCTATCTCTATTATGCTTAGCTTCTTAAAATTATAATTTGGTAAACACTACTTTTTATTATAATAATTCACCTTGGAACTGTTTGCATGTCCACAACATGGAGTCGAAATAACTACAATGAAGGCAAATACCAAGAGATGATGTTCTCTGTTTTATTTTTATTGCTGGACTCCCTTAATGCAAGGGAGGGAGATTCAGTGAATGCCTTCCAGTAGTCCAAGATCCACAATCTCAGCCACTTTCAAGTACAAAGTTGTTAGTTTGTTTTCATCTAGTTCATTGCCCTCACATTCCAAAAATTTATGAGAAGAGTAATCCATAGGTATCTTCAGAAACCAGAAAGTTGGAGGAAAGCTATGGCTCCATTTCTTTTAATGAGCATTCATTGCAAACCAATAATTCCTCAGTCTCCAGTTTAGCTGTCTTAGAAGGAAAAGAAACTTCACCTATCCCTTTAGCTCCTCTTTAACCTAATTTTACTTCCACTTAGGCTCTGTCCTAAGCACAGTCACCCCTGGCAGCTGTTACCCTCTGAAGAGGTGACAGCTCTGAGGGTGAGGAGGTGCTTCATACAAAACCTCAGCCATCAGTAGCACATCTAGCAATGGAAGTGTGGCTGCTAGAGGAGAAAGCAGGGAACTTTGTCATGTCTTGTCCTTTGTTGCACACAGATGGTTTCTTGTATCATTTTTCCAAGAATATCACCCAGCCAAAGAGAATAAGAGTCTAAATATCCCAAGTAAATAAGAGTCCAGCCAAGGAGAATAAGAGTCTAAATATCCCAAGTAAAATCAGCCCCCAAAAGAGAAAATCTGGCCTTCAAGAGCATATGCTATAACCTGAACTTCAGAGCTAAATCTAGCATCCAGAAATTCAGTAGCTCTCTAGTTTTTCTTGTTAATTCAAGCTTTCGAATAAGTAAATATTTAAATCTAAGAGCTATCCTTGGGATGCTTTTCAGACTGGGGAACTGTTGAGATAAATGAGGTAAATAAAACTAATTCTCTCTCTTTTGTCAGATATTGGAAGAGTCTAGGTTTGCACCAGGGACTAATTCCACAGTAGTTAACATACTACCATGCCAAAATTGTTCTCAAACTCTGCCAAGAAATTTCAGAAATTCAATTATTTCTATCTTATTTAGCAACAGATCAGTTTTAACCTTGCTTTGCTGTATAAAATGTTCTTTTCCTGGTTTAAGGGTTATAAAAATATTTTGATTTTACCTTTGGATGACAACACAGCTACTAGAAGATTGCCAAACTCAAGCAGTAAAGTATATCTGTGAGTTAGCTCCAAAGAATGCAGTAGGGGCGGGGAAAGTGATTAAAAACTGCATATATTTACATTTAAACATCTAAGCTACTTTGAGCATGTTTTTGAGATTTAATCTATAAACATGAGGTACAGTCACTTTTTTTTTAATGGAAAGATACATTAGAATTGGGATTTTTTTACCCTGAGCACAACTGTATTTGTTTAATCTAATTCAACAGCTCACAAAAAGGTTAGTATCAAATTCCATATAGACTTTCCATGGCTAACCATTTCTACCATCACAGACCATTTAAGTCTTAATATATTTATCCTCACATAGTTATCCCTTTGAGGCAGGGCAGTGATTAAATCTGAGTTTCCCAATGTCTCACAACAAGTCTAGGAACAGAACTCTGGCATTGTTTGCTCTGTCATAGTAATATTTTTGCAAGAACAGTTTTTCACATTAGACAGCTATTTTGTTTTCAGCCCCACAGCACCGATTGAACCAGACCTTGTTTACAGTTTATTCATCAGAACTGTTGAAACCAAGACACCAAGGTTCACACAAAACTGAAGCAGTACAACAGTCAGAACTACATCCCAGGAATCTTGCCTTCCATACATACATTTTATTTTCAACTCAAGCATCCTCTTTGCCGTGAGATGTAACAGAAATCATCCAAATCAAGACATGCCCTACTGACATGCCTGCTCATGAATAATATCACTGAATAATGAGTTGATTTCCAGCTGAAGAACTTTTTAATATTACTATGTACAGGAAGAACTATGAGAATTGAGGATATTTAGGGAGATGAGTGGATATCTAAGAGATATTGGCTTCAGTCCTATGTCCTGTACTGTGTAGCAAGGCAGGCTGTCTGCTTGGTATTTCAATTGTCTCTCCCAAAACAACAGGAATTGTGAAACTTGTCTGGCATTGAAGTTCTTTGGAAGCTGAAAATAAAAAATGTCATACAAATAAGACCAATGTTTTCAGTTAGGAAGCATTTCCAAGAAATAAATGCACTCTCTTTGTAGATGGGAAATACATATTTTAAATCAGACAATGCACTTATACAGTCCTAGATTTCCACACAACTCAGACAACTTGTCTAATCTCCAGATGAACAGCTTTTCTCATAGTATTATTATTTAAATTTAATTCTAGAAATTGGTGAAGTGAGTTTCATTGAAGCTATTATTTCAGGAAAGATACTGGTTTCAGAAAACAATTATTTTTCACTCAGTGCCTTTTCACTCTTTCCTTACCTTTACACTCAAAACAAGTAAAGAAATCCCAACAAACCTTACCCCATTCTATAGCAAGAGCAAGAGAGCAATTTCTAACAATGACAAGGGAAAATGGCTATTCTGAGAAGGCCACTCAGACAGATACCAATAAGTAAAGTACTTATTGCCTTAAGTAAAACAGTACTAACAATAACACTCAAAGCAGTCAAAGACACCTGGAAGGGTTTGATTCCATTCTGAAGCAGTTTTTTAACAACCATTTTTCTGAGAATATTTAAGTAGATTATTTAGAGCTGTACTTCAAAAGCAAAAGCCAAAAAAAAAGTTTCAGTGAAAGCAGCTGCTTTTCAAGAGCAAGGTATCAAATTTATCAGTAAGAGAACTTCCAAATTGCACCTACACACCTTGAAATCCTTTCATGTCCACTTCAATAACTCAGACACACACACAAGAACCAAAGCAGAGGTAGCCCCAGACTGCTGCCCAGATTTCAAAGCATATGTGTGTTCAGAAGAGATGTGCCGGGAATGTGTCCCCAGCTTCTGCTGAACCAGAGCATTCCATGATTGTCTGTGTGCTTTCCCTTCAGAAACACCTACACAATGGCAGGAACTATTGGCTTTGATGAACTATTAATATGCGTTTTCTTCAGTTCAGAAAGACTGTAGCATCTCAAATCAGATGTTTTGTCCTCTGGAGAAGAGAGTTAAGACTGAAGAAACAATGTGCTTACGTGTGTGTCTTTAGGTTTTGTTTTCAAACTTGAGTATCCATTCCCTTACTCTGAATCACTAAGCACATTATCAAATAGAGAAGAAAAGCAGAACAGCAAATTCATTAATTCATAAAAATGAATTAATGACTGCAGCAGTATTTTATGTAAAAGAAACATAAATCTCAGCAGAGGACTGGAGAACTCTAAAGTATTGTTTTCTGTTCTGCAACCTTCCTTGCCACTGAAATAACAAACCTACATAGGAAAAAGTATTTCAGGACAGTAGAGGAGATAGTGATTGGGTTGTCCCAAAGAAATGTAAAGAAATTATGAATAACTACTTAGGAAAAAGGAGAAATGAATATAAATCTCTTGCCTTTTAAAACAGATAGGTCAGTAATGAGGAAATATATCTAGATTATTCTTGACTGAGGAGCCACTTATAGAAAAACACAACAGCAGAGTTTTTAAAGAGAAAGGAATATAGCCAGAAGAACTAGTGAAACACCATGAGTTCCAAGAATTATTAAATCCTCAAGAAAACAAAGAGTAAATTCAATGATAGTAATATATTCCAATGAACCATAAAGTCTAATATTAGACAAAAAAAAAATCAGAAAAATTTTGGCTAAAAGAAATCTAGTTGCAGTCACTAGCAGCTTCTTGGGGATAAAAACTATTTTGTTGGGAAAAAAAATTAGAAGGAATGCTCTCATGCAAAAGGCAGATGAGTGGCCTATCCTCATCAAAGAACATAGTAATATCAGAAAGGATAAAGACAAAAAGAAATCAAGCAGAAATTGAACAAACACACTTCTTGGGAATGAACTAAAAATATAAAAATGAACCTAGAGGAAAGAGATGAAAAGAGTCTTACAAGGATGCCTTTACATATGCACATGCATTGCTCTCAGTAAAATTCACAGGACAACTCTCCTGCTAATATTCCATTGTGAAGAGATAAACACAAGTCAAGTATCCCAGCTTAGATATATAACCCAGTAGAGCAAATTTCTTCAGAGCAATTGAAGTACACAGGAACCAGAGTTACGAACAGCCTCAAAACAAAGGCATGCTTATCCACAGCTGGTCTTACTCAAGACTGAAAAGCACTACCAACAACAGTGCACTTCATCTGCTCCATAAGTCAATAGTGCTCATATTTATCTTCCCACATACAGGCTGCCCACCTCTTCTCTGCTAGAAAGTGAGGTGCATGGGGTGGAAGGCAGAAAAGAATACTGCCCAATTTCACCAAAGACATGTCTCTAGATGGGAATTTAACTGTGCTGAACACAAATACATCTCTATGCTTTCTGTGAAGCTTCTTTCTCAGGGGAGTAGGATATCGCAGGAATCCTGCACATAACATCCTATTTTAAGGGCTTGGTGGCTGATGGGAATAAGTGATAGCCCTGGCTGAGGGACAGTCTGATTGACAGACTATTTTATTGCAGAATGTGAAACTCAGCCTGGAAACAGATTACAGGACTCAGACACACCATCACTAACAAAAAAAAATCCTATCTATGGCCCTAACCATGCCAAAACAACTGGAGATTATAGGAAAAAAAAAAGTACCTAAATGGGGACATACATTATATCCACTGGAGAGCATTTCTAGACTTGGTCTTGACTTAAACCAAGTTATTTGTCTAAAATATGCCAAATAATAGCTCGGCGATTTTTCTAACACATTGTTTCAGTGTGCCCTTTGTCAATTATTAAGAATTAAAGCCTACTCTTTTGTCAAGATCAATGCTGACATATGTATCTAGATACCTCAGCTTTTTCTAAAGGTATTAACAGGCATTCAGCACTACAGACATCCAAATTCTTCTCTCTCTTTTCATGTAAAAAGGGCTTTTGATATAATTGATACCAATTCTAGGAAGCAGAGAAGAAAAAAAAATGTTTTCATTGTGTTTGTGAATTCGTTTGCAGTAGGTGCATCATGTTACTGTGAAGATGTCCATAAGGACTTTGAGAGTATTTTACATTGATCGTTTGGGAGGAACATCTTTAACAACACTGACCTGAGAGTGCCTTAAATGAGGCAGAAACGATGCATCTCATATTAGGTTCTGTATGTGAAGCAACAATGTCAAGCACTGCTCTGCAGTCAATATTCACTGCAGAGTTGAAAGGCTTAATTACACAGAAGCCGATTGTATTTTGTGTTTGAACTGAAGAAAAAACATACATCAGAGTTGTTCCAACCACACCATTACAGACTGGGCTAATAGAAAGACAGTATCAACAAAATGTTCTTACAGATGCACAATGAGGAGCAGGACTAGGCTGAGGATTTTTTTCCCTGTTTACTCAGATGACCAACAAGGAGATATCTGTGTCAACAGTGACTAACCTGCTGGCTAAGTGCATATATATTTATATTTACACCAGATTTCTGCCAGCAAAAGAGGATATTATAGCTTGTATTTCCATAGGACCTGTATTTCGATAGGGCTTATATATATCCAAGTAATATCCACAGCCCCCAAGTTGGAACTGGTCTCTCGGATGCAACTCTCACTGCAGTTAATGGAAACCTCAGCTGTATAATTGCACCAATGTAACCAATTATAGAATTTGATTTCCAATGCAAGATTTCATTGGATTGTTTTGGCAATGCTTAGTTGATAAGACTATGGTACCTGTGGTAGCTCTGTGTATTTGAACAGACCAATTAAAAGAAATAGGAAGGATAGCAGAGTAAGCTCTATAATAAACAGACTGCTAAAATTTTGTTTCAATACCCAGCAGAAGCATGTCCCTTCATACAGCTACTTTGTGTTCTACTAATCTAGAAGATTAGTAGATTTTGATTAGGCAAATCAAATTAAATCAGAGTCAGTCTACAGATGAACAAGCAAAAATTGAATTTCATTGTGTTCCCATCAAATCTCTGGATCTGTATCTCCAGATCTCTGGATAAAGCCTTTACATCATGATAAACACAAGAGAAGGCAGGGAAAGAAAAAAATTGGATGAACCACATATCCGTAATTAAAAAATCAATCTTGTATGCAAATCTTGTATGCAAAAATGCAGATTTTCTCAGCTGTTGTCAAAGAAAGGACAATGTAAGGTTATATGGTTTTGGATGATTTTTTAGATTGCCTGCCATAGGATGTTTTAGTTGTCTCCATTCTCAGCAGATGTTGAGTTTATAACATCTTCTATTAGACCTCACAGCAGCTTTTTTTTTTTCCACACTTGCAGGAATGCACATCCCACCGGAGCCAGACAGCTTCCTCATGACAATTCCAGGGCCTTACAACTCCCACTGCTCTACCCACTGATTTGCAGACCAAGAAGAAATTGCACTGCCTGGGTCTGAGGTGGCAGCCACATGAACAATGGCAAGAGAGCTCCCTTCTTTAATGATACATGAGAGAGAAAATCAGTTATGGGACCTAGGGAGTTAAGAAGCAATTAACTAATGAACAAAATTCATATTTGAGAAGACATCACGCTGAGAACAGGACTGACCTGGGGATCTTCACTCCACTCTCCATTCTGCACCACAAAGTTTGGAATTTTAGGGTGCCTCAGATTGCCAGCAGTGGAAATCATCTGTGCATATCCCAGTGAAGCATGGATTTAGCAGCAATGCTGTTTTGTCTTTAACAATATTGTGTAGGACAAGGCAGTATCATATCACTCAATCAAAGTATTGCACTGCAGATAAATTTTGTCCCAGCTTGGCATTCTGCTATCTGATCTTCCGAAAACATAACCTTCTGAATTCCTGCACTATGAAATTTTACAATCAAGAGATTAACAGCTTGTAACTGTATTTCCAGAAGTAATAAATTAATGAAAGCAAACTCGTGCATCTAATTTCTGGGGGGATTTGTTTATTTATTTTTTAAATTTTTTGTAGGGGGTGGGTTTTTTTGGTTAACTTGATTGCCTTTGTTTGTTTTTTTTTAACATTTGTGCAGGGGAAATACTTTGGTTAAACAGAAAACAGCCATTGAAATTTCTGGATTATCTGAAAGTTAGGAATTCCAACAGTAGCAAATAAACTCATTTATTTATAGTCTTTTTCCTTCAACAGCTAGTAGTAGACTGATTTACTGACAAAATCAGCTATTTTTCCTCACAGCCTGATACAAAATAAATCAGTTCCCTTTACAATGCAGTACACAGAATTTAATATAATGCTGCTGGGACAGAGGTCACCTGCAAATGAACCAGATGTTGTTAGATCATGAAGATGGCTGAGCAGTATACTTTTGCACAGTTCTCATTTAGCCATGAGCAGTCTGACAGAACATCTGGTGCTGGGAATTCAGCAGCTATTCCTCACCAATATGCTTTCTAACAGACTGGTCTAGGGGTGACTGTGAATGCTGATCATATTTCCTTAGATTCCAGGGAAATCACAATGTGTAAGCAGAATATAAATGAGGAGAAATAAGGCATGGATGTGAACAACATAAAACAAACATAAACAAACAAGTAAATGGAAAAACAATTGTTGGAAACAGGGAAGAGGCAGGTAAAACCATAAATTTAATGAATTTTAACATCAACTGTGAACTGATATGAAAATATGCAAAGTCATTATATATCTATAATATATATATTTTGGCAAATAAAGTTCCACAAACAGCATTATAGAAGCATCTATATTATCACAGATTTGGGATGTGCATGTACTTTATTACTGCAGTCTCTTCTGACACCCTTGCAATTAGGCCAGCCCTCTTCCACCTCTGCAAAGTATGGGCAAAAAACAGGAGACAAATCTCAAGTAAAGTATGATCATGTGTTTGAACAATTAATTCTTTTCTTTTCTACTTAATCCTTAAAGGCATAATAGTTACCACATTTGTGCCTACACTTGCTTTTCACTGAAAGAGAAACTTTACAGTTTCTTCAATCATTTGGGACATTGCTCTGCAAAATTTTAAGGCTTTGCTGCAGGGACCTCATTCACAAGGCTCTTCCCATACAACTGAAGACTGAAGAGTTAATTTCTAATTGTAAATTCTCTCCAGGAATTCATCACTCTGGTTCAATTTTTCCTCTCAAAGGAATTTAGACTTTCAATGCTGCAAGTAATTTATATTCCTTCATCAAGACTTGCCCCCCAAATTAACAGCACTTGCACTGACTAACAAGAAAATGTTTTTAAAACACAGATAGCCCAGAACAGAGACAGTGGGTGCAGACCTCAAACCTGAAAATGCTACATAACATCATGTCAGTTGCTGCAGTGATTTGTCTAGTCCATGTGCTGGTAGGAAAAATGAAAACTGCCCAAAAAAAACCTCAACCCCAAAAACAAACCATGAAAATGTCTAAATGTCCTTGATAGGAGAGTTGTGGAATTCCAATATTGTAAGCTTATGGAAAGCTGCGCACCATGCAGCCTTAAAGCTCTTGTTAGCAAAAGTATCTTCCTTCTTCCTCCTAGCTCTGGACCCCATTGTATTTTTTTATTTTATTCTAGTTCCAGCTTGGTTTTTTGGTTTGTTTTTTTTTTTTCCTTTGTTGTTGTTGTTGTTGTTGTTCCCAAAAGTCTGACACTTCTAGGATAAATGTCTTGGAGAACATGGCACATGGATTAACCCTTCCACTTTTGCTAGTGAAGTACCAGCTTCAGTGATCTCTGCTGTGTTGAGTCAAAGGTCATTCCACTGTCTTCTGAAGGGCTTGCAATAAAATTGTGAATGCACAGGAGATTAAGTCAGACCTGCCAGCATTGGAAGACCTGGAAGAGGCCAACAGCCCACTGCAGGCTGATCCAACTAAACCTCAGCTGCAACAGAAGTACAGCTCCAAACTGATCCTGAGATTGTCTACTGTGCAAACAATTGTTCAACAAATTTGACAACTTCTTGTATTTGCTCATGTTCAATTTTAGCAGTGACTGTCAGACACCACAACCTGCTACATCTCTCAGGGTATCATCTATTTTACTGTCAAGAAGTGTTTAAAATTACTTCATCTAATTGTCTGCAGAGTCTGGTGCTTCTGTCCTTTTTTCTTTAACCAGAACTATTGACATTATTGCCAATTTCCTTCACATTTGAATAGTTCAATAATGGTATGACCTGGGATAAAATCTATTCTTCCCTGGACATAATGCTATACATGGATCATACACTGATCAGCTTTTACTTTCTGTCCTTCTCATGTTTGGCACCATAGTAAATTATGTACTTTATGAGTGCCATGAATCACAGACTGAGTGAAGTTGGAAGGGACCTCTGGAGATCATCTGGTCCAAGAGATCTGGATACAAACTAAAATATAGGAGGTTCCCTCTGAACATCAGGAACCACATTTTTACTGTGAGGGTGGCTCAGCACTGAAACAGGTTGCCCACTGAGGTTATGGAGTCTCCTTGGAGGCATTCAAGAACTCTTTGGTCTTGGTCCTGGGTAACCAGGTCTAGGTGACCCTGCTAGTTCACTGTCTAGGTGACCTGAGCTAGTCCACTTTCTACTGCATCCTAGGACTTGCATAATTTCTAGACCATTTCTAGACCAATCTAAGAGCAATTTCTTCAGCTTTATTAGGCTTGGATGACTTTCTTTGGTCATTAATATCTGCCTTCACACCTTGTCATTTATTTGTGCTACAATTATGAACTAAGAAAATAAGCTGTCCTTATGCATTTTTATGTAAATTGGGATGTTCTGACATCTGGCCAAATGAAAATCTATCTAAGCTTTCTTAATATTACAGAAAATACTTTTGTAACACTGCATTTCAGCCTGCCCAGACCTTTTGCATTTATTGTTCTAACAAAATTATTCAACTATATGCCAATTTTTTTTACTTCTCTTTATGGTAATAAAAAAATAAAGGAATGTTTAGATTGTATGAAGTTCTTCCACTATTTGTTCTGCATTATTATAGATGGGTACGAGCTCACAGTATATCTTCTTGATTTTTCAGGTTACTATTCTGACCAGAAAGAAAAGCTAAATTGCCTTTTTAAAATCACGTAGAATCAAATTTTGAAGAAGCTAGGAGACGGTATATGTTTGATGCTGCTGATGGTTCATAAGCATCCAAATTACTGAACATTACGTTACTCTTACTGAACATAAGAGAAGAAGATGGCTCCCTGGCCTACAGCAAGCATCTTTCCAGCAGTCTTCTAACTCATTCTCCATATTTCTAAATTTAGACTAATTCTATCCTCCAGCCTCAGCTCCAATCTGTCCTTTTCCCACTCGGTGTGTATCACACACACCAAATATCCTTCACAATAATTATGCTAACTACTGAATGCCATTACACCTTCTACTCTTTTGGGCAAAGTATGTGGTAAACTATATTCTATAGTAATTTTACATGAAAAGCAAAGATTTAGTAATATGTGTCTTAGTCTTATTATCTTATGCTCTTCATTTTTCATACAGCAAAACACTAATGCAGAAAATTTAACAGACACAGTTCTAATTCCTTTGTCTTTTCAAATAAGCATTGTTTATTGATTGAATGATATTTCTCAAGCACAAAATTATAATCTGAAATCCATTTTATCCCATAGACTTACAAGCAAAATGCCAGGTGTTCCCAGGAGGTATCAAACAAAGCTTTCACTTCTCAGCAGAAGCCTATGCTGTTGAAGGAAATGGGTGTTGTACTTCACACAAAATATCAAATATGAGAGAAGCGATGACTGTAAGGAGCCCAGTGATAAAATTGGCATATTATCAGTCATTCCACCTAGGGTATTTGTCTGTTAGAATGACTACTTCAATGAAGCAGCCCAAAGTGCAATAATCCAGTTGATTGATGCTAACAGCCTGTTCAAAAGAAATGACAGCTACTTCACACTTTATACCTTCTAAAGCACAGAAGTCTCAGCTTCACAAGGGTGTGGTGCAGCAGAACCTGACTCTGAATAGATTGAATTCATAGTGTGATTGATATATCATCTGAGAGTGTCTGTCAGCTTTATCTGGAGCTTCAGATTTTGATGAAGTTCAATGACAGTTGGTTTGACTGAGCAAGCTCAGCTTCAGCTATGCCTGCATTTCAGCTTTTCATATGCATGAATCTGGGAACATTCCATTCTTGGAATAAAAACTATCATCTATCCTCTGTATCTCTTGGAATATACCTCTTTATATATCTAGTATGTACAGTCACTGAATTTTCCACATGGCAATCTAGAAAGGATGTAGATTAGCTGGAGAAGGTTAAGAGAAGAGGGCTAGTAAAAGACAATCAACATTTATTAGGAGAAAGAAAAAAATGGAATTGTTTTCTTTAGAGAATGAGGACTTGTGAGATGTTTATTGATCTTTTCAAATATTTAAGAGGTAGCCATGTGAAGGAGATAAACACCTTCTATGCCTATCATGAGTGACAACAATATTAGTGTTTTCAATTATAGCAGTAGAGCTTTGTTACCTCTACTAAGAACATTGTCCAGCATTGGAAAATAAAAGCTTTCTTGTAACAAGAACAATGAAGAACAGGAGTGTTGTCAACCAAAGTCAGAACCTCCATCTGAGAAGATTTTAAGCATTTGTTGGATAGGTACCTT
This sequence comes from Molothrus ater, assembly GCF_012460135.2. Classification (NCBI taxonomy): domain Eukaryota; kingdom Metazoa; phylum Chordata; class Aves; order Passeriformes; family Icteridae; genus Molothrus; species Molothrus ater. The sequence continues at coordinate 80,976,353 of NC_050479.2, read as the reverse complement.
TCAGTAATGAAATCCATTTCATGTACATCTACTTTATGTTTTCATGTACATATTCACGCATACTGTCCTTGATCTGCGTTCTGTTGCACCATATTGTCTATGATCAAATCCTCCCTGTAAGTCAGGTTCTGAGAATTTTTTCAGGCAGCCCAAACTACTCCAGAAGGCACTTAGATATCTGTCTATGACTTTTGATGTACTTCCAACTTTAAAATTTTCAGATAATGCAAAGAAGCATTTCAGTTGAAGATCCATTGTTTGATGTTTAAGTTATGGATTTTTCTATGGCTCTGAAATGCAATTGCAGCCTCTTCAATACATGTCATTTATTCTCTCTCAACATTTCCATTGATTGTGGAGAGAAAGATAGCTTTGGAGTTGCAGTTAATGACTCTATTTTGCTACATAGATACAAAATCTAGGAGGGATTATGTGATAAGTGGATTTTAGCACTCTTTATTAGTGTCAGGCCACAGAGTTTTGATTATGCCTGTTTTATTTCTTATCTTTCCTGCCAGATTTTTTGCTGCACAAGATTCAAATATATCTCTACTGAAAGTCTTATGAGAGAGAATGCTGATAGAAAATTAAATAACAGTTCATGGACTTTTCTGATATGAAAATCCCAAGCTGCCATGATTCATTTGAATCAGTTCTGGGAAAAGGGCAAGGCTGCAATAATATAATATTTTTCTAGTTCACTTGATGATTTATCTCATTAACAAAACAATTTGCTCTAGACCCTGGAATGATGATTGTAAAGTACAATCAGCCACTGTCATGGTTTAACACCAGTCAGCAACCAACTCCCACACTGCTCCTTCACCTGCCCCATGTGAGATGGAGAAAATCCAGAAAGACAAAGTAAGAAAACTCATGGGTTGAGATAAAGACAGTTTAACAGGTGAAGTAAAAGCACACAAAAGCAAAGCAAAACAAGAATTCATTCCCCACTTCCCATGGGCAGGCAGGTATTCAGCCATCTCCAGGACAGCAGGGCTCCATCACAGTAACAGAAACTTGGGAAGACAAACACCATCATTCCAAACATCCCCTTCTTCTCTCCCCAGCTTTATTTGTGACCATGACACCTTCTGATATGGAACATCCATTGGGTCAGTTGGAGTCACCTGTCCCAGCTGGCTCTTTGTGTACATCATGTGGGGTGGGCTGAGGAGCAGAAAAGCCTTTAAAGTGATGCTCTGAAAACTAAAACTAAAACACTCCAGTGTCATCAATGCTATTTCCAGCACAAATCCAAAACACAAGCTTCATACCAACTACTATGAAGAAAATCAACCCTATCCCAGCTAAAACCAGCACAACCACCAGCTCTGTCACTCTTCACTAATTTAAGTTAAACTGTAATTTTGCTGAAGGGGAGAAGAATGCTCCATTTCAGAAGAGAAAGTTTTCTGCAGTACCTTACATAACTTTTTGAAATCTTTCAGTCTCTATACCTTTCAAAATTTTTCCTTATGCTTAGCCTCTTTTTTACCACTGGAAGCCATGTACAATTCTCTGTTCTTCATGGTATGGTGGAGGTACAGAGAAATTTTAACCTATTTAACCTCAGTTTTTTTCCCAACGCTTCAGAATATTTGAGAAACTTAAAAGATGTAAGAAAAGGGCATTAACAAAATTTTTAACACTAAACAGTGAACTTGGAGCAAACATCTAAGTGTCCCACATGATAAAAAACCCCACATGATACCCAGCTCCAAGTACATAACATTATATGCAAGTAATTTAAGAGTTATTGTATATTCTTCTGCTAAAAGAATGCTTAGATTAGCCAAGGATTGATTTTCCAGGCAAGCAGCTCTACAGGACACGTTTCCTGAATGATCAATATATTATTGCTTATTCAGTAAGTGATGAACCTTGGCTGCTTCATAGAGCATTGTCTTCCCTGCTTCCTAATACAGAGAAGGGCCATGGGCAGTGGATATTTGTGACCCAAATGCAATCCACAGTGGCAATGCCATTATCACATTCTCCCTGGTGGCTGGAATATTCCTGTATGTCACTGTCACAAGGTACTGAAAAGATACTTCAGGATATGCTCTTTACTAAGAGCACTCTCTTCTTCCCTTTTCCTTGCACATTTCCCTGACTTCTGACATTGCAATCATGAACCAGAACTTAAAGAAAAGCTCATGTCTCTACCTAGTAATTTTCTTTCCACTCAGAAGCCACATAAAGTTAGGTTGGCTGCCCTTAAAAGCCCACAAAGAAGGAGATGATGCTTAGAGTGTGAGGAGTCTATTCCTGTTTTTCATGCAGGAGTGAACAAATTAGGCTAAGAACAACTATTTTAGGATCAACTCAAAGGTCCTTTTAGTCCAGAATTTTATCTCCAACAGCTATAAACACTAGAGTGTAATAACAAGACAAACACATTGTAGTACTAAAGTACTTTAGACTACACTTACTGGCTGTAAAGAATTTTGGCTTAGGAAATGACTGAGCCAGAGCTGCTTAATGGTTTGGAGGTTTTTTTTGGTCATATACAACCTTAGAGTCAGTTGCATGAGTGTAGATTTTGTGCAGAAAACCAAAAGTCTATTGAAGTTATTGAAACAGCCTCAGAGCTAATTCAAGATTCAGTGTTGCAGTTTATGTTGTAATGATTATCACTTGAAATGCTTCAAAGGTGTTCAATTAAGGTTCAGATTTTGTATCCCATTGCACCCGTCTCCACTACTATCACTTTGCTGCTGTGGCTCATAATAAACTTCAGTATGCTCTGAATTGGGCTCAGGAAAACATTCAAGTTGTAACTTTTGGGAATTGCTGCCAGGAGTAAATCAAAGATTAATTAAGAGTATTTTAGAGTAGGATTTCCTTCCTTCCACTACTTAAAAAAGCATGCATTCTTCTCTTTTCCAAAACTCTTGTCTAAAATTGGTGACTTTGCTTTAGTATGTTTTCATTTTCAATTGGACAAAAACTATTTTGTAAAAAAAAAAAAAAATTGGAAAATCATTATTTCAAAAAACAAATTCTTGTAAAAATTATGTGTTCTTTTCCTATCTCTTGAAAGAAAAGCATTTTAAAATATTTTCTTCTTCCTGTCCAGCTTTCTTTCATATATTGCTTTCTAATTCAAACAATATGCAAAGATAAAAAGCCAACATTGCTTTCCATAGGTAAGATGACAAGAATTTTTAATGAAATAATTATACACAAATATAACAGGTGTTAAAAGTAAGAAAAAAACATATTATACTTTTTAAAATTATTGCTTGTCTGCTTCTAAAAAATCATTCTTTAATTAACATTGACCTAACCCCTTCATTTTGCAGATGCACATTAGCCATTTCCTTCTTTATTTTGATTTGCCTGATTAGTCTCTGCCTCATGTAAAAATTAACCACATTAGAAGGCTGTGTTCTGCCATGAATAAGAAGCTAGGAACGTATCCAATGGATTAGATGATGCAGCAGACTAATACTTTCTGTACCTTCAATATAAAGATTTTGGAGCATCTCTAGACCATACTCTGAAGATATTAAAATGATATCACAGAGTTTTGCTTGTTAGCTAGTGGACAGAGAGCTGAAGCAACTAAGGAGACATTAACATGGAATAATCTATTTAGTACAAGTGGTCTGTTGTTAATGTATTTGACGTATTTCCTCAATGCAAAAAAATTTAGAGACAGTGGAGATAACAGAGATATTCATTCATTTTCAGATATGCATTTAGGATGTCTGAAGACATCTGAATGGAGACATAGTTCAGAGAGGCCACTGCATAAATTACCAGTTTACTTAGATTGCCAAAAGACAAATTAAAAAAAAAACTACTAAAGTTTCCCACTTTGTAAAATATCCAAGTGAATGAAGCACCTGAGCAAATTTTGAAATGCTCTAGGCTGAGAGCTGGTAACCAAGCCAAGTTATGAGGCTGTTTCAGCAGTTATTCTGTGTCTTCTGTTTCTTCCTCTCCTAGCATGGCTCCCCTTAGATGGCTTCAGTTAACAAGCTGTGATTTTAGACTTTCAGGAAAAAAAGATAAAATATCAAAGAATAAGGAAATTTTAATTTTAGTTGCTTAAAAAGGACTGAAATACTATGTTTACCTAGAGCTATAAGGAGCAGCTTTAGAATACAAACCTTCTTCATTTTCCAGTCCTGGAATACCCAAGAACTTATTTAACTTTAAGGTGGTATGTCAAGAGGAAAAAAAAAAATGTACATTTTTAGGGCACCAGAGAGGAAATAAAAGTCACATGTCTTTGCAAAGCTTCAGCTACTTTGATTAGAGGAAGGTTTCTTTCTAAGGAAGCTATTAACTACAGGATTTTAAAATTCTATTTTAAGATACAGAAATAAAGCAGTTGCACCTCGGTGAGCTTTGGCACATGGTTTCTGGCTGCTTTTAAAGGGGTGCAGACGGGTTAATTGGCTTTCTGCAAAAATGCAGAAGGTTATGCTGACAAATCCAAGATCTATTTTGAAAACCAGATAAGGAAATACACAGTTTGCACACACACAGTTTGTGGAAGCACTGTCAGCTAAACCAAAAAGCATTTAAGTTGTGCATTCACAAGATGCCTAAAACCCTGTAAAAACACGATATAAACCTTAGAGAAGAAAAAGACAGTCTAATGACAGTGGTGTGCTCATTTTATGGGTACACTAAAGGGAAAACTGAGATCCTCCTCCAAAGACAGCTTGGAAGAGTATGAAAGGTTTCTAAGAGATTCTAAGAGAAAGGTAACTAGAAAAACATTTACTTCATGTGTTTTTTACAAGTTTGCCATTTTGCAGCAGATACCTGGGATGAGAACCTGCAAGACTCAGTGACTGTGGAGCTGTTTGAGTCAGCCTGAAGGCTCTCGGGTACAAGAATTAGGAAATTTTTCAGTGCTGTTTTAAGTTATGGATCATGTCAGTCCAAGACCAATCATGTGGATGGGGTCCAGTACGAAATAGCCCTAACAGCAGTTGTGAAAACACTTCTGAGGGGGCAGTGAATGTGCAGTAAGTCTGATGACTTTCTGTGCATGCAAGATTTCTGCACCGGGCTCCAAAAGCACCACGATCCTCCCTGACACTGTTGGCCCCACCACTAGTTTGTCATTGCTGAGGTAGATTCATCCAGATACATATGCACTAAGGATATGATATCTGCTACTTTTGTCACATTGAGAGAAAAGAAGGGGCAATGTCAATGGTGGCTTATCTCTCCCCCAAGAATAGAGACCAAGACAGCATCCTTGGCATTCCAGCAACAGAAAGAGCACACAGTGTATCACTCTGACACTCAAGTCCAATAAGCATATCTTTCTTGGGTTTATCTAAGTTAATCACCAGTTCTGCTCTCTGCACTTCTATAAGCTCGTCACTTTGTACTGGCACTGTTTTTCTATCCACTCTGTCTGATGCCATCCATCAAACAGACAACAGAGACAAGTCTTTACTTTACACTCATTTTAAACCCAGCAAGGGATGGCCAGGCCTCAGGATTCTGCTTCAAATTATACAGTTTACTTCAAATAAGCTGGCAGTAAAGTTCTGAACATGCCCTTCAGCGACAGACATTGCTGCAGAAAGGACTGCGCCCGTTTCAAACTGTGAGTGAAAACAGATTTCAGATACTTGGTCTCTCATGAACAAAATCATCATCATTTATAGTCCCCTGGCACAGCTGAGTCAATGTGCTTAGCTGAGTGCTAGAGATGCACAAGGACAGACTATGGCACTTGATCAGGGTTAGAGAAATGCAACCCAACCATCTAATACCAAGGCAGGCTTTAAAAAGTTGTAACCAGAAAATAACACATTTAATTAGACCACTCAGAATGAAAACCCACAGAGTAAAGACACTGGTAGAAATTCCTAAGATTAAAACACTGAGTTAACACTTCATTTCTATTTAATTTTTATGGAAATTTTGCTTAATGGTGAAATTACTTCAAAGAGACATAAAAAGAAAGGAAAATAACAGAAGAAAGCAGAAATACAGACAACAGATAAATCCAAAGTCTGGCCCTCTTAGGGAATCTCATGGATATTTTTCACCCTTAATTTGGCAAGAAAACATTTCTGTCATTATGCAGGGCAACACTGGCACTCCACTGTCCCTAATTTCTTACCGGTTAGTATGCCTGACTGCCCAGAGGAGAAAACATATTAATTAAAAAACTAAGTCAGGGCAATAACAATTTCTTTCTGCTTCTGCCATCCTTTGTAAAGAGAGGGATATACCAAATTTTGCAAATTTCACATAGAACTGGTATCACTACTGCTATTAATTTCAGACAGCTACTGTAATGACAAGTACAAATGTCCTGTGAGAAAAGGATGGCAACCCAAAATATTATATTTGAAAATCTTTTTGAAATTGACCTGGCTTTCAGTTAGTGACAGCTTTAATCATAATGGAGACTTTGTGACAGTGTCTTCAAACTTTAACTGCTCATGAGACACACACATTAATCCTGGAGAATAAAGGCTATTAGTCCTGCTTTTCAAAAAAGCTTTCAAATCTGACCAAAATCTTATCTAGCTTAGAAAAAAGCATCCTAGTGAACTCTAACAATGGGAAGGATAACTCAGACCATGATTTACGGGAAAACATGAATTTCCTAACGTAGAGTTCTTATCCCACAAAAAATTTCCAGTTTCTCTGTCAAGAGCAGTGATTTCACTCCTATTATGCAATTCTACATTTGAAGTAGTATCGCTGTTACAAATTACTTATTTCTTCCTTAGTGGTTTCACCTTTTGGCCCTCATCCTAACACGGAATTGCAATTTGCAAGTTACATAAAATGCTGTGGGAAGTTTAAATTCTAACTGAAATAAGCCATTATTACTTAAAAAATTGCCCAAGAAAATGTATGCATGTCATATACATAAAAAAATTTAAAACCTGAATAAACCATCTTAAAATTTCTTCATATCATCTAAGGGATTTTGCAGCTACCTTAAAATAAGTCCTAAACAAAGAGAAGTAGGTTTACTTTCAATACAGTTTGAGATTTGTCAATGACTTTAATAAAAGCAGGACTCAAATCTATAAACAGTATTCAAACACAATGAGAGAAGGCAGACATCTAACCATGCAGCTGACTCATCTCAAATAAATGGTATATGATTTAGAAAGTAATCATCATCTGTCTTCACACCCTTCTTGAAAATAATGCAGTTTGAAGGATTTTATCCAAATATCACTACTCTAGAAATCATAATGAAAAATATTCTGAAAGCATGACATCAACATGTCTGAAAGTCCACAGAAATTTTCTCTGGAAGATATACTGAGCAGCAGGTTTAAGGACAGGCTTAACATTTAATAGCTGTCTATTAAACATAAAGGAATACAGACCAGAATGCCAGCAAAAATCCCAAAAATTAAAAAAAAAATTAATGCAACAATACTACAATATTGCTACACATTAACAAGGCAGTGTGCAAAGAAAGATTAAATTCAGCAATAGTATTACAGCCCTAATGGTTCAGAGGGTAGGATACAAAACTGGAAATTCCTGCATGGAGAGAAAATGGAGTTTTGTTGACTCACAAAGGAGTTCACACTATCAGGACAAGGAAGGCACGAGAATATACAGCGAATAAAAACCCAGTTGTTGTTGAGATTTTTCCTGAATAATTTGAAAAATGAATAAGACTTTTCAAATCTTTCATAAGTTTTATGACACAAATTTTGGCCAGGAAGGAAGTAATTTCTCATCTCCTGATACAGTTTTATGGCAGTGACTTTTACAGGAGCACAGAGCAATCAAACGCAATTGTCACAACCTAGGCAGATCTGCTGACCTAAAATAGAAAGGGATGTCATTTATAAAATAAAGTGCTGTCTGAGTAGCTGTCAGCAATCTGCAGAGACAACTAAGTCACACTGATGTGTGTTGCTGAATGACTAGAAGGAGAATAAATAGGGTGTAGGTAGGGGGAGCTTTGTTGCCTGAGGCAGGGATGGAGATGGGATATGGTGGCCCATGGTGCACCAGAAGGAAAAGATGCAATGCCACAGCATAGTAGATAATATTCTGGTTTGAGAACTCTTTTCCTTCCACTTAATTCTCTTTTATTTCATACACAGAGGAATGTCTGGGTCATAGCACCCTAAGGTATGTTCAACAACGTTATCATGAGTAAGTAGAAGACAGACATACACAACAGCATGACATCCCTAAAGCACTGATCTTTACATTCATAGCCCTATTCACACCCTTCATCTAGACCATTGGTCTGTTTAGGGTTTCTGAGCATCATGAGTATTTAGGTCCATGCCAGGTACTCAACAGGGACATACAGAATGGCACAGAGACCATTGGTCTGAAATACTGCAATGCTTTCTTAGAGATATCATACAGAGAAAATACTGCAGTATTTTATCAAAAATACCTTCCAAATTATTTTGGGGAGAAATTCAAAGCAGTGAATCTGACTACCCAACCTCATGTTGATCTAGGCTGTTCAACAGCTTTCAATTCTTTCAGCTATGCCCGTCTCATTTGCTGCCTCCTCCATTTGTTCCAAGCAGTCTGTTTTTTTCCAGCTTGATCACTTTCTCTATTTGCTTTACTGTCTCCTACACAATAGTAGGAGTACAAATGAAGGAAAAACAAGACCTGTTTCACTGTAATATTTTTCATTTAAGGACTGCTTTATATGTTTATGTGAACGAAATTGAAATCTGAATAAAATTGAGTGTGTTCTGTTTATTTTATAGAAAATAAAAATAACAGAAGGGATCATTTTCCAGTTGACATAGCAAGTCAGAGCCAGAGATCTCAGGCTCTCAGATGTGGACCTTCACACATTTCAGAAAGAATGATTTTTCAAAAGTAGACTCCAATGCCTGTCTGCAAAATCAAATGAACAGCAGCAAGGTAAGGTGATTTGATTTCCCTCAAATTAAAATATTAAAATAATTGGGCATTTTTAAAGGTCTTAACATAACTTTCTATTGCAGTTGTTAAATAACACCCTTCCTCAACATGCATTCCAGTGTGGCATATGAGTAACAGGCAAAGACGAGGGCATATATTCTAACAGATACAGTGGATGGGGCTGTAAAGACTCAGGTATTTTCATTCCATCTCAGGAGCAGTACCAACATTGCTCGCTGCAGTATAAACAGATAACTTCTGTAATAATAATAAAATTTCAAGATGTTTCTATTCTAAAAAAACCCAAATATGCAAGATGGAATTTCCTCATGTGTAACGTCTGTTAGAAATAATCACCCAGTTCTTCTGTAGCCATGCAGCATGAACTTGTCAAAAAGGTCCAAGAGCTGAGTCTCCTGCACAACCAGTTCCTGAAGCAGCAGGATCAAGACAAGGGCCAACAGCCAAACTGAGCTTCACAAACATTTTTGCTGTTAAAAATGACTGGCAAAGCACCATAGCATAATCCTTTACTGATGACTCCATTTACAAATGGAGGAAGTATCCCAACACCCCAGTAAAATACAGATACAGAAGTTTGTAAGGGCACTTTATCTAACAAAACAAAACAAAACAAAACAAAACAAAACAAAACAAAACAAAACAAAACAAATCTTCTACCCTGTCACGATCCGTCCTTACAAATGGGTTTCGTGGTGGTTTGTAGTGGTGATCTCAGGGTGCAAAAGAACCGACACGGTACAAGGGGGTTTGATGTAATAATCAAAACAAATGCACCTTTATTGAATGACTACAGCAAAATATGATAGAGGGATTAAGGGAGATAAAAAGATAGAGAAAGAGAGAGAAGAGACAGAGAGGGGGATATAGCTACCAACGTAGAGACGAAGTCCTTTGGTCCAGTCCAGTCGAGGATCTGCCTGTTACGCTGGGGAGATCTAAAAATCTCTAGCTAACTCAGAGGTTTTTATTATTGAAACTTGTAAGGGGGGGGAGGGGGGGGGAACAGATACAATAGGGAATAGATGTAACAGGTAGTCCATGTTCTCAGCAGTAAGTGAGAGCCATGTTTTTCTTGGTCCAGTGGTCACAACCTGCAGGCAAACATCTCGCTTTCATCAGCTTGCCTCCCCCACACACCTCCCCTGGGTTGGGGGTTTCAGTCCCAGTCCTTGGAAGGAGGAGAGAGGCTTTTTCACATAGGAGTTTCATGTCTCAGTCCTTGATGGAGAGGCTTCTTTCATCTCAGTCTGTCTGTCACGGTGGTTGTAAAACAGGTGAGGGTCTTCTGTGGGAGACCACCCAAAACTCAGGAGAAGTCCAGCCAGGCCAAGAGGTGGAAGAGCTTCCAAGGCTACTGCTGCAAACGGGGCACGGTGCCCGCTTCTTAGCATACAGCAAACAACACCTATGAAAACAAATAGCTTAACACTGTGCTTTTCAGGTCTCAGGGCCTTTGGCATGTGACTTTCTCCTTCAGAGCCAGAGATTCTAGACAGGGGGGGTCTTCTCTTCAGTGGTCCCCCAATGACAATCGTGAGGTAGATGAGGGAAAATTCGGACCGACTCTCACACACCCCCAGCCAAAGCAGTTGGCAACTTCAAGGATTTTTATAATATAAGTATTCCACAGTATTCTATAATTTCAAATACATTTTAAAAAATAACATTACTCTGGTTTTGCAGCAAGAGGACTTACTGGCAAGTAATTTAAAGATTCTGCAGTGCTTTACAGTCTGTGTTGTTAATAAGTAATAGGAATATAATGTGTTTGGTTTTTTACTGTGTATCTGTGTTCTGAAAGTGAAGAAACCTGCAATATAGCAGCTATTAGAGATCTATAAATTATACAATATATATTCTAGGATGGCAGATTTTGCCATTACTCTAGTCCAACACTAAGTTAAATAAAACCAATTTTTAATTAAGAATAATTATATTGTTTCACAGCAACAAGTATCAGTTTTATATATTTAGCCGAATGAAATTGATTTTGTGTTTGTTTGTTGATTTCTGTTTTTTTTTTTTTTTTTTAAAGGAAGTCTCAAAACCTCTAAGAGAAAGGTACAGTAGCTTAGCTATGCAAGACCCTTTACCTGACCTCCAAGACTGGAGACAAAAAGGCACCAACAGGTTGGGGTGTCCCTGCTGGTCTCAAAACACCCTGAAGATGGATGCGTCATCTTTTGTTTTAGTGAAGAACTGGCAGTTAATAACCAAAGCAAAAGCTCTAAAAGGCACGTTCTTTCATTAGCTAAACTGAAGGCAAATGATGACCTTGCCTTAGGGCATGAGTAACATTATTTTTTTCCTAAGATGAAAATAAAAATAGTATTGCCAGCTTTACTTTCTAGAAGAGGATGATCAGTAACTGCTGAAAACCTTCCCGGTCTACACGTGTGAAATAAAGTGTGTCAGGAAGCAGTCAATGGCAAAGCCTTTCAGAAAAGCTACCAGCAAATGAAATGTGTGGGAAGAAAAGGAGGGGGCTTGTGATTTCTCATCCGTTCAGCCTTTCAAATGTGTAGGCTGCTGTTTGAGGTAGAACTGAGACAAACAGCAAGTTAGAGATCAACTTCATCGCTATGTTCCTTTTGAAGACCAGCTCTCAGATCAAAACAAAGGATAAGAAAACTGGAATAGCTACTCACAGAACCAAGACACACCTTGCCTCAGCCTTTTGTCTTTCAGTCACCATGAAAGAGAGAGGGCACAAGGGACACATGCTGGTGGCCCTCACTTTGTGCTTCCTCCCAGGTGCATCAAGGTGTGGCATCACAGCTTCCTTCCTGCTCACTGACTGAATGTGTTGGCTGCAGCTGGCTGGCCTGAGCTGCATCCCACCACGGTGCTGCTCCTCTCTATCTGGTCAACAGAGCAAGAGAAGAGCCTGTGGCATTGCACTTCACCCACAGATTTACAGTCCAACAGGATCCTGTTAAAAAGCACACTGGCCTACTATAAGACATTCTGATCTCAATATTCTAATACACTTTTCTGTTTGAGCTTGTACATGCCCTGATTTCCATCAGCCTGGAGTTGCACTAGAGCCTGCTGAGCCAGGAGCTTGCTGGGGACCAGGATGTGATGCTGGAGAGTGATTAGGTTTTTCTGTGAAAAAGTAGTTCTGCAGAAGGGAGGAAACCTTCCCTTTATTCATCCACATAACTTGGGGAACTGAAGAAACAAAAATTATTTTACTTGGCTTCTTACTTCCTCAGCCTACACAAGTGCAAGATTCCCCAGTTATTATCACATCCCAACCATGCAAAAAGTTTCATTTATTCTTTTCCATAGATAAAAGAGATACACCTCCTACCCTGCACCATTCTAGATTAAAAGGCAGTTTTGGGGAAGTTCTAACATTATTTATTGTCATACACTCAGCTATGCAATTTTTCCTTTTGGATTTAAGCTTCATTTGAGGGTTGTCTTCTTTTTTTTCTTTTAAGGATAAAAGGCGTTCAAAGATAAATAAAAATACAAAAATCCTCTTAGAAAACAACTCTCAAGGCTGGCCAAAGTCCAATTAGATAGAGAGCCATTTACTGCCCTTCCTTGAATCCAGAGAAACTATACTAATATGGAGAGATTTTCTCTGGAAAGACACACATGTCATTTAGTCACCAGGCCTCATTTTGTTTAGTGCTCATCTCTGTTCTATATGATCCCTCCCTGGCTGCTCACTTAAATTATCCAGTGGAGCAGCTTATCCAGTGGAGCAGGAAGAGTATTAAAATTCTGGGGTTTTCTATGTCCCCCAAGCCCTGCCAGCTCAGAAAACCTCTCTGCACACAGGCAAAATAAAAGCCAAATACAAAGCACACATCTGTCAGCTCTCAGGAAAAATCAGTTTCCCTTGTTGCTATTCTTGTGTCCTCCTTGGACAGTAATTTCTAATTAAGTAGCCAGTACATAAAATTAAAAACAGTTCTAAGAGCTACAGAAAACAACAGGCTTAAGTGATATTGCTTATAGAGTGAATGCTATAGTGCTAGGGACCCAGAATACCTGGGATCTCTCTCTCTAGATCAACTCTGTGAGCTTGGACACGTCCCTACTCATTCTGGTGATAGCTCTTCCACACTATTTAGCCAGAAATCCTTCTAACAAAGTCCCATCCGATGACAAGTTTGCAGAGGGTCCAGTCCAGCAGAGTTACATCTCTGCAAAACGCTTGCAATGATCTCTGAAAAAATTAGGCATCTGCTTTCAAAGCACCTAAGTCAGACTTCAACTTTTTTGAGAGTGGGAAAACTAAGGCATTTTTTTAACAGTGGTATAAGGGAGTGGATGACTGGACTGAAACAAGGAGATGAAATCCTAGCAGGTTCCTCACAGGAGGAATACTCCAAGCAAGCTCCAGTGTACTGCCGTATCTCCCACACATTAGGCATGACAGGGAATGAAAGAAGGCATAAAAAGCAGGAAAGAATGCATGAGTATCAAAAAGTCTGACCAGAGCCTCTCATATTGCATGCATGAGTTTTATCAAGTGTCAGTGCAGTGGGCTGCATGTCACCAGATGCTGTCAAACTGGGGCTATTGTTTTCATGAGCTTCGGGCAGTGTAAATAGATTGAATGTGTATCATTGTCTCTCTCCACAAGCTGAGGACCTGACCTGACCTGACCAGACCAGAAAAAGAGCCGTAAGGAGAATGTAATCCTCAAAGAATTAATTTATTCCATTGATTTAAATGAATTATATAGGCACATCTTTGCACACATATAAGGCCAGATTCCTCACTTTCCCAAATGGTAAATGCTGTAGCTGCAATTATATAAAGCAAGCATAACTGGAAATCTGAAGAAGTCAACTGCTCAATTTAGAGTTGTATTTATTTTTGCTGACTTTCTTGAAAGCAAAGCAGTTCTTGTCAGACTACGGTCTCGGATCAGTGATGTTCTATGAACAGCAGGCGAGTATGTGCCAATCAGTCGGCAGTCTGTGGCTGCCATCTGGTGGGTAAATGAAAAATTACATAAGGAAAATACTTCCATCTCTCGACCCTGCTTTTAAAAACTGCATTTTTAAAGAATATGTGTGTATTATCAGTTTCTTTTATTTAGGGCTTAGTAACATTAGGGGTTAGTACGAGATATTCCAAGAGTCATTACTTACATATGCAAGTTGTCAGGAGTTTAATTCTCGTATTTTACCTTTTGCTTCCAGAAATCATCAATTATAGAGTTCTCCCTCCCTATCCCTCATGTAACTTATGCTCTGAAGTCTAGCTGTAAAAAGACTTGCTATAAAAAGCTCTAAAAAATAGTTGCATATAGAAGAGCAAGAGATTCTCATATGGTCCTCATCCTTTGTCTAGCAGAACACCAGCTCTGCAGGCACATCCCTAGATACTATAGAATCTAAACAGTATTTTCAGATAATAACAGAAGGTGTAGATTAGTTGTGATGTCCAGGAGGCTCATATTGAGGAGGCCAAGAGCACCAGAAGAGGGGAAGATATGCACATTGTGAGGAAGTCTTATGACTGAGGTTTAATATAGGATGCAATTCTATAAAACTCAGGATGCAATCCTATAAATTTTATGTAGGATAGATTGCTCGCTTTCAATTCCCCATCAAAACCCTTTCAATTTAGGGCTGCTCCATTTACATTTTCAAAATAGCATTCATTCTCCCCAGTTTCCCTATTTCTATACTGTCTATTCAATAACTTTGTCTTGTTCCAACAGAAGAATAAGTTGCAATTGGAAACATTTCTTTTTAACCCCCTTCTGTAGGACCGTCTGAAGGACTCACCCTGGGATTCAGAATGTAGAACATAATTTCTCCAAGGAATCAGTGAAATATTGTAAGTCTGACTGTCTTTATTTAAACTCTTCAGGTGAAGGAGAAATGGTTAAACATTTTGATAAAATACTCATGTAAAGCCTTCAGTCAAATATGTATGGTTACAGTGCCATATTTCACAGGCATCCCTACATACGCATAGCACCAGTCCCACCTGAGGATGCAGGTGTGCCCCTATAATACAAATGAATAATACAGCACATTTCATGTGATTCATATGTTCCACATAGGAAAACTAATGCAATTTTATTCCAATGATCACATTTATAGAATGGGATGCTAAATGTAGTGAACCTTCACAGCTCCTTCTCAGCAATCAGAAATATCCAGTAAGTTCTCATCAACTTGCATACTTTACTAGTTTTTTAGCAGCAAAACCTAAAGTCTCCATCAATTTCACTGACCATAATCAGCTTCTGATGGGACATACTGAACTGATCACCATATGTACCTACTGCCATACATCTTTTCACTTCAGTCTTCCATGGAGGTGCAGAAAATGTTCTTGGTTTGTATTTCTCACATCTGTGAAGAGATCTTTTTTCATGATAATGACATTCAGCAACTAAAACAGACTAAGACATAATGGGACCTGATCTCTAGTGCCTGCCATTCAGACAGAAAGAAACAAAAAGATAGACATGGCAGGTCTCCTCAGAGTCACTGTTTTCATTTACCTCATACTTGCAGGTTTAGGGGTAGATCTAATTTTAACTGAACCACAAAGGTGTAGGAATTATTATGTTATCTCTTAACAAGACAAGAAGAAAAGGTATTTACAACTGAAGTAAGTAATCTTGTAGTCAGTGAGGGATGGAGTGGACCCCATAGAACCAATTTCATTCACCCTGAAAGCTGCCAAAATCTCATTTCAGTCAATTTAGTTTAATGCTTGTTTCAAGCTCTACTGGATGCATTTTCAACATAAAAAGGCTGAGCAGAAGAGGGTTTTCCTTACACTGCTGTGTAGGACAGCCAACGTGACTGAATCCTTAAAGTGAATTTCTTTCTTCAAACAATATCAAATTCACTGACTGAACATGGAAAAACAGATGTTAGCACTTCCTTTTCACATAGAGTTTCAGAGAACTGATGACTTCTCTTTAGAGGTCAGGGCAGGAGAATGCATTTTTCCCCTTACACTGCAGGACTTTCACAAGAGGATTTTTAAAAAGTTGTTTATTTCTTCCCTTGCCTTTCTTCAGCTTCTGTCTTTAATCTGAACTCTGTCCTTTGTTCACATTTTTTTCTACAGCTGCATATCCTTTTATTGCTCTCCCAATTGCTTTTTTTATCAGGAGGTTGAGTGCACTTCAATTTGTCCTTTGCATGGTGATCACAAAAAGTCCAGGAGTCTGACTTACTTGAGTATCATTCCAATTTCATGCCGGTGCAGTTTCTTTTTAAAAATACTAGCGAGTAAAATTTCTGTGGTTCAGGCCAACACTACAGATTTGTATGCAGTACTAAAAATCATTCAAGTATCTAGGTGTCTGTTTGGGGGACAGTTCCCAGGCCACTGGGATTTTCCTCAAGGAAAGACGTTGCTTGAAATATGCTGGCAAATGGAGGGGAATAAAGTCCTCCCCAATTTTTACTGACAGTGGAAATTATGATACAGTTAGTGGACCTTTCTCTGGTAGCATTTAATTTTTCTACATGCACACAGTGAATGACTATCTTTGTCAAAACAATTTGCCTTTGCAATAGGAGCCCATACAAGAAATTAGTTAACTCATCATCTGAAAGAAGAATGTAGACATTAGGAATACTACAGTCTGGATTTGGAATATTGCAGTCTTGTGGCCAGGACACAGGGCTGAGAAATCAGAGAACTTTGTATCTACTACAATGACCTCAGATAAGTCAGAAAGACTGTGCACTTCAGGCTCTGTAATGATTAAAAGAAGTATCGCGCATAAAGTTTTTCAGACAATCCAGGAAAAATGGTACTAAGGCCAAGAATTCTAATTTCTCTGTATAATAAAAGGAGTAAAAAGAAATAAAGGAGCATGAAACCTTAAACCACAGAATTATCCCAAATAGGACAAAAATTGAAATAGACCCTGTAAACTTCTTGAGCAAGTACTTATTTCTTACATCTGGCCACAAAAATCCCACTGAGAATTATTAGCCTCTCATTTCTGAGAAAATAAAATTCACAACAGGAAACTGTTAAAAAAATAAGCTTCATATTTTGCATTACGATGTAATCACACAACAAACACAAATGTCCATAACAGCAGTGCCTATTTTTAACTTGTTTTTTAAAGTTGAAGTCACTATGTCTTGTTCACCAACAGAACTGAAATGGTTTCCTGCTTCTGTCTACATATACTAAATCTCTTCCAGCTGCAATAGAAAATCTTAAAGAATAAGCAGCTAGAAGCGGACAAATAGCCAAAATGCATACAATAGTGATAATCACAGCAACAAAACTATTCTGTAAAATTCCAAGAATACATGCTGGCTAACTGTAGCTCACCATCAGTAAGGAGGGTTATTTAACAGGCACTATGATTTAAGTCTGTGCAAATAAGCAGAAACAGAAAAAAACAGGAAAAAGCCCTCTTTTCTTTTGCTCCTGTAGCATGAAAAAGCTGGAGTATTTGTAGGCTTCAGAGCATTCCAGTGCAGGTTTGAGGAAAGCAAAAATGGTCAGGATGTTCATCTTAAGCAGCTGAAACATGACTAAACTGCAGTTTATTGATTTCTCTGAGACGCACATATTTAGATATTAGCTATGCTCTAACATCTGAGAGAATTTCCATACATACATTATTCTGCTTCCTCCTCCTTGTTTTCCACATTGGCACCCCAGTCTTCAGCACAAGAACAGCAAGAAAATGTACTTGCTGTACTTCCAATATGGGAAAGGTCCTGGGAAGGCAAAAGCGGAACACAGACACAGAAGAATTTCTGTAGATTTCTGTAAAAAACTTGTTCTGAAGCTGTAAAATTATTCAAGGCAATTCAGCCATGGTGGAGTCAACTCTGCAGTAACAACAGGCCATTTCTGTTCTCATGACGCCATTAACACAGGGCACCTTGAACTGATTTAACATTCTGATACCAGAAAAGGGGCAGATACTCCCTGGTTCACATTCTGTCTGACTTGTCCACATACCAAGTCAACACCAAAATCCAGCAGTAAAAGGAAGTTGATAGCAATAAATACTCTGCCATAGTGATGAAACCTAAAGAGTTTATTCAAAAGCAGTCCTATGAGTGCAACAATTGGAAGAGAACTTAGTTGTGAAGCCAAGAGCAGTAGTAACAGCAAAAGCTCTTAATTCAATATGAAAAGTTTTTAAATCAGCACAGCACCTTCCCTTAGCTTTATATCTCTGCATCTTGCAGCACTGGGGGTCCTGTTACAACTGGTTACAATTGCGAATTTCCTCTCCTCTTTCCGTGTGTGTCACAGATCCTTATGGGCCTTTACCCTAGCTCACAGTACCTTCATCATCCTCCTTTCACAGCGTACTACCCCAAAATGTTGTACTATTTGAAAAACCAAACTCCCTTCTGCAAATAGATGGATATTTACTTCTATGACCTCGTAGAAGTTAGTGTTCCAGCATTTCATTAGGAAGCCCCAGAAGATGGAGCACAATTATTTCAGACACAGTAACAAGTATCACCATTCAAGACAGAAGGGAGTCAACAAAAGCGTGCACCTGGATATTTAGTTACTATGGCAAATTCATTACCCTTTCCCATAGGTTGTAAAAACTGATTCCGTTGGAGACCTTTAAGAGTTGGGAGAGGAGGAAAGAGGATACAAAAGGAACCCAGAAGAGGAAAGGAGGAAAAAATTAGTGAGCCATTACAGTAGAAAAGCAGCCCTGCTCTGCTGCTTTTTTTGACAGTCACTAGAGTCACAGCAGAAGGAATCTTATCACAGAAATACTCCACCGATCTCCAAGCTCATAGCATAGGGTCAAGGTACAAACCCAACACATCAGGTAATAAAGGTGACTACTACTACTTGAATTCAAATCAAGGAGGTAAGAGAAATAAGGATAGACTTTTTAGTAGGGTCTGTTTTGATAGGACAAATGGAAATTATTTTAAACTAAATGAGGGTAGATTGAGACTAGATATAAGGAAGAATTTACTTATAATGAGGATGGTAAAACACTGAAACAGGTTGTTTAAGAAATGTTGTGGATCTCCCATGCCTGAATAGATTAAAGACAGGTTGGAAAGTGCTCTGAGCAACCTGGTCTAGTTGAAGATGTCACTGCCCACGGCAGGGGTGGTTGGATGAGGTACAATTCAAAGGTCTCCTCCAGTCCAGACTATTCTGTGAACCTATGATTATAGGATTACTTAGTGCTTTAAGTAGGCACAGAAGCAGCATTCTGACTTCTTTATACAGGGACCTGTAGGGAGAAAAATATTATACAAGCTTACATTTTCTTTCTAGTACACAGCCATATGTGGCATCTTGCAGAATGGGATGTTTCAGAAGCACTGCAGTGACTTGTGAAAATCAAGAGCAGCATGGTTTCTAGGAACTTTCAAAGTTTTATCTATGTAATTTGTAACGCAAATACAATGAGAAGAGTATGTAGTATGGGAAAGGAAAACATGAGTTATAAACCTACTTATTATTTGCATGCCCTATGTGAATAAAAAGTGTGAAACTAATATTTCGAATTGTTTGAAAATATGAAGCTAGAATAAAGTGTAAGAAAAGGTTTCTAGGTGAAAAGTCCTCTAGGTTTCATTTCATGCTCTTCTATTGACATTTTACAACAATATATGCAATTTATTTCACTCATGAAGTATATAACAATAACTTCGATCCAAACCACTTGAAATTTAATTAGTAATTGTTCCTACAGAGTCTTGAAACTCATTAATTCAGGTTTTTTGTTTTTCTTTTTTCTTTCTTTTTTTTTTTTTTAAAGGAAATTATTTAATCCTATATAACCCCTGGGAAAGAGGCAAGTGTTTTACTATCTGTTCCTCAAATTTTTAACAGAGAAACAAAAAGAGGAACACAGAATTTAACATTTACAAAGAAGACCACATATTAATTTACAAGCAACTGTCTATTAGAATTACAGAGTCATACGAAAATATTAGAAGGGACCCCAGAAGGTCAATTCAGACCAACTCCTGGTCAAAACAGAGCGATGATCCAAGTTAGATCAGGTGGCACAGGGCTTTGTTCAGGTGTTTGGAGAAGGTCTATGATTTTTTTATGCTACATTTTTGGGCAGCCTGTTTGAGAGCTCCCATGCTGAAGGCCCTGTAATCATATAACTTCTTCTATCTGTTTAAAAAAGTCTTGACCCATTTCTCAGCCTTATAGAGCAGTCAGTAGCAGGTGACCCCCATGATGTCTCCTTGCTGGCCTCTTCTTGAGCCCCAACATAATTCCACAGAAGAACTCCATGCATTTAAGCATCTTCTTTTCATCCACTCTCTCACAGTTAAAACTGTAACAAAGACTGGCAGCTACAAGCAAACACACCTTTATTTGGCAAGCTGTAAAGGCTGGCCTCAGACACCACGGTAGTGTTACCACCACACTAAACTGGCTCTTTCTCCAGTGAGTTGTAAATGACACTGTCACTTCCACCTTTTTTGTTTTCTGCCCTAAACAAAAGAATTTGGAACCTCCTAACTCAATCATCTGCCAAAATATCTTTGTGACTCAAAGTAATGAAAGGCTACTGCAAAAACTGTTATAGGGACAACTTGTCCCCACCCTTTCCTAAGTCCCAAATCTGAGTGAACTCGGAGCATATATTTAGTAGGTATATGAAGAACCCTCCCCACAAATATTTCCAAGTGTTATGTGCAGTAAATTAGTGTGACAACATTTTCATATGCTGAAGGGCTAGCAAAGAATAGTTATTTGGTAGGAATATAAAAGGAAAGTAACACAGAAGTTGAACTTACTGTATCTGTGTTTGAACAATACCTCTCATTCAAGTAGGCTCCTTAACACCTTCAAGTAAAGATTTTACCATTGGTTGCAACTGGTCCTAAAGAAAACTGTGTCATGATAAAGAAGTGGATAATCCTAACCAAAACATTGCCTAAAATTTTTATCACAAAACCCATTTCTTCAGGCAGATGCATTGAAACACGAAAAATTTTCATACATTCCTTGAATCTCAGAGATAAGAAAAATTATTTATAGTACTTTCATTAGTAGAAGATTTTTCACAGAAACAGGAGAAACATTAAATTTTCCTTATTTTAGTTTAGTGAAATGGCTTTGCCTAGAAAGTGACCTATATGATCCTGTATAGAACAAGCATAACATCACAATTGCTATTTCCTCTTGAATAATTTTTTCTATGACCTTTGGCTGCTGCTATTGTCTATTCAAAGTCCATAATGTGCTGCCCAAGCTGCAGGCACACTGAAAAAACTATATATAAAACATGTCAAAGCAGTAATTCAGAACTTCTAAGTGGTGTGGGCAGGTCAGTTAATTTTAGAGTACTAAACACCACCAAACTTTCAACAATATTCTCATGTCAAATTTCCTCACTGCTTCTTTCCATCTTGTTTCACTTGAAAAAGTGTGGCCATAAACCACTGGGATTGATTAAATCCCTCTAGAATATTAATCAAGAGTTAAGGTATGTTTTTTGTTCAGTGCCTAGTCCCATGGTGCTTCATTAACCTAATTTCCAAGTGCTTCAAAAACCAATTAACTGATACAGGGGCTCTCCCAAAG